>NC_090654.1:190995754-191620862 GCF_040937935.1 Hyperolius riggenbachi
ACCATGTATTCCCAGCATTAGGCCTCTTGCACACTGCATACATTTCCGATTCCGCTTTTTAATCGTTTTTTTACCTCCAAATCCGATTCAGAGCTTTAATCTTTATTGCATGCTGTGTTTTTTTATCCGTTTTTCTGTTGAATGTATTCAGGGAAAATCGGAATTGAAAATCGGAAATGGAATCGGATTCAGAATCAGAAAACTGATTTGCAGTGTGCAGGGAGCCTTAGTCTGTTCCCTACACTGAGAAGTGTTTCACAATCACACAGGTGTTCTAGAACCTTTAATACAGTTATCAGAGATCATTACCCTACAGTCCAACCTCCCTGACTGCAGAATACCTTTTATTTAGAGCCCTGGACTCTCAACCCTACAGTAAGGGAAACAAAGAACACAGGTTACCTCTAAGGAGGATTGGGACTGTATACATGCATCTTTATCTTCTCCTGTTTAATGGCACAGTAGGTTCTCTTTAGAGTGAAAAAATATATTGCTTATTTAAAAAAATAACTGCACTATGCTGCAGTAATAAATATCGAAAGTCTGATTTGGTTTTCATAGCAGAAATGTTTCTTATAGTAATCCCTTCCACCTTAATCAGCTTTGAAACCAGTACATTGGACATTGGGCCCGATCCAATTAACATTTTCTACTGAAAATGAAAAAGTAGCAAAAAGTAGGTGAAAAAGTGCTCCTAAAATTACTCTAAGTATTTTCTTGCTTGCTGGTGGCTTAAAGCAGCAGAGACAGCCATACTATCCCAGGAAAAAAATACATATAAGTAGATTTTTTCATATTCATTTTGTCACTGTAATGACCAATTTTGTATTTGTAAAACCTCTGTATTTTGTATATAGGTGTATACCATTGTCTGTATTATTTAGTTTCTTACTTTGTACAGCGCAACGGAATATGTTGGTGCTTTATACATCGATAATAATAATTACTTGTTCTACTTAAATAAGATTGATTTCAGTGAATTTTATATAGTAACTAAAAAGAAAACTTTTACAGGCATTTTCCATCTTTACTACCTCTCACTGAATCCAATCCTGATGCCATTCCCTCCCTTACTTTATGTAAAACTCCACAAAAACAAGTTTTACTAGTGTCAGAATAGTTCTGTACCAGGTTGTCAGTGGCGTAGCATTCGGTATAGCCACCATAGCGTTGCTATAGGGCCCCTATGCCACAGGGGGCCCGTGCGAGTCAGGGGACTTTTTTTTTCTTTTAATTATGATGCCGCCCGGGCCCCCCCCTCCCAGGTCCCCCCCCCCCCGCCAATTTTAGAACAGCGCCGCCTCCTCCGGCCCCACTCCTCTGATAAGGTGGCTGGTGAGGAGGGGGACTATGTGGCGGCGCATTGATCCTCCATGGCGGCCGGGCAGACACTTCCTGTATAGTTCCGGCCAGCTAGGGAGGGAGAAGGAGGAGGACTATCAGAGCTGCGAGGCTGCGAGGAGGAGAACGGACAGCGGAGCACGGTCACCGACCCGACCCCACGCGCGTAAGTATGTTGTGCTCAGTGCTGTCTGTCTGTGCAGAGCTGCCTGCAGTGGACAGAGCCGGAGGTGGGTGGAAATGGGGGCCAGCCCGGGGGACTTGCTGGCTGCTGCCACGTGCCACCTACATACTGTATACTGGGGACATATATACCCCTGCCTACATATACTGGGGACATATACCTCTGGCTACATATACTGGGGACATATACCTCTGGCTACATATACTGGGGACATATACCTCTGGCTACATATACTGGGGACATATACCTCCTGCTACATATACTGGGGACATATACCCCTGGCTACATATACTGGGGACATATACCTCTGGCTACATATACTGGGGACATATACCTCTGGCTACATATACTGGGGACATATACCCCTGGCTACATATACTGGGGACATATACCCCTGGCTACATATACTGGGGACATATACCCCTGCCTACATATACTGGGGACATATACCCCTGCCTACATATACTGTGGACATATACCCCTGGCTACATATACTGGGGACATATACCCCTGCCTACATATACTGGGGACATATATACCTCTGGCTACATGTACTGGGGACATATATACCTCTGGTTACATAAACTGGGCACATATACCCCTGCCTACATATACTGGGGGTATATACCCCTGGCTACATATACTGGGGACATATACCCCTGGCTACATATACTGGGGACATATACCCCTGCCTACATATACTGGGGACATATACCCCTGCCTACATATACTGGGGACATATACCCCTGCCTACATATACTGGGGACATATACCCCTGCCTACATATACTGGGGACATATACCCCTGCCTACATATACTGGGGACATATACCCCTGCCTACATATACTAAAGACATATACCCCTGGCTACATATACTGGGGACATATACCCCTGCCTACATATACTGGGGACATATACCCCTGCCTACATATACTGGGGACATATACCCCTGCCTACATATACTGGGGACATATACCCCTGGCTACATATACTGGGGACATATACCCCTTGCTACATATACTGGGAACATATACCCCTGGCTACATATACTGGGGACATATACCCCTGGCTACATATACTGGGGACATATATACCTCTGGCTACATGTACTGGGGACATATATACCTCTGGTTACATAAACTGGGCACATATACCCCTGCCTACATATACTGGGGACATATACCTCTGGCTACATATACTAGGGACATATACCCCTGCCTACATATACTGGTCACATATACCCCTGACTACATATACTGTGCACATATACCCCTGGCTACATATACTGGGCATATATACCTCTGGCTACATATACTGGGCATATATACCTCTGGCTACATATACTGGGCATATATTCCTCTGGCTACATATACTGGGCATATATACCTCTGGCTACATATACTGGGCATATTTACCTCTGGCTACATATACTGGGCATATATACCTCTGGCTACATATACTGGGCATATATACCTCTGGCTACATATACTGGGTATATATACCTCTGGCTACATATACTGGGGACATATATACCCCTGGCTACATATACTGGGGACATATATACCTCTGGCTACATATACTGGGCATATTTACCTCTGGCTACATATACTGGGCATATATACCTCTGGCTACATATACTGGGCACATATACTCCTGCCTACATATACTGGGGACATATATACCCCTGGCTACATATACTGGGGACATATATACCTCTGGCTACATATACTGGGGACATATATATACCTCTGGATACATATACTGGGCATATATACATCTGGCTACATATACTGGGCATATATACCTCTGACATACATATACTGGGCATATATACCTCTGGCTACATATACTGGGCATATATACCTCTGGCTACATATACTGGGCATATATACCTCTGGCTACATATACTGGGGACATATACCCCCTGGCTACATATACTGGGGACACATACCCCCTGGCTACATATACTGGGGACATATATACCCCCTGGCTACATATACTGGGGACATATATACCCCTGGCTACATATACTGGGGACATATATACCTCTGGCTACATATACTGGGCATATGTACCTCTGGCTACATATACTGGGCATATGTACCTCTGGCTACATATACTGGGCATATATACCTCTGGCTACATATACTGGGCATATATACCTCTGGCTACATATACTGGGGACATATACCCCTGCCTACATATACTGGGGACATATATACCTCTGGCTACATGTACTGGGGACATATATACCTCTGGTTACATAAACTGGGCACATATACCCCTGCCTACATATACTGGGGACATATACCTCTGGCTACATATACTAGGGACATATACCCCTGCCTACATATACTGGTCACATATACCCCTGACTACATATACTGTGCACATATACCCCTGGCTACATATACTGGGCATATATACCCCTGGCTACATATACTGGGCACATATGCCCCTGGCTACATATACTGGGCACATACACCCCTGGCTACATATACTGGGCACATATACCTCTGGCTACATATATACCCCTGGCTACATATACTGGGACATATACCCCTAACTACATATACTAGGGACATATACCCCTGCCTACATATACTGGGCACATATACCCCTGACTACATATACTGTGCACATATACCCCTGGCTACATATACTGGGCATATATACCTCTGGCTACATATACTGGGCACATATACCCCTGGCTACATATACTGGGCACATATACCCCTGGCTACATATACTAGGCACATATACCTCTGGCTACATATATACCTCTGGCTACATATACTGGGGACATATATACCTCTGGCTACATATACTGGGCACATATAACCCTGACTACATTTACTGGGCACATATACCCCTGACTACATATACTGGGGACACTGGCTGTTTGTCATTATGTGCATTTACTGGTGAAAAGCTGTCTTTTATGTGCATTTACTGGAGAAAAGCTGTCTTATGTGCATTTACTGGTGAAAAGCTGTCTCTAATTATGTGCATTTACTGGTGAAAAGCTGTCTCTAATTATGTGCATTTACTGGTGAAAAGCTGTCTCTTATTATGTGCATTTACTGGTGAAAAGCTGTCTCTTATTATGTGCATTTACTGGTGAAAAGCGGTCTCTTACTATGTGCATTTACTGGTGAAAAGCTGTCTCTTACTATGTGCATTTACTGGTGAAAAGCTGTCTCTTACTATGTGCATTTACTGGTGAAAAGCTGTCTCTTACTATGTGCATTTAATGGTGAAAAGCTGTCTCTTACTATGTGCATTTACTGGTGAAAAGCTGTCTCTTATTATGTGCATTTACTGGTGAAAAGCTGTCTCTTATGTGCATTTACTGGTGAAAAGCAGTCTTATGTGCATTTAGTGGGGAAACGCTGTCTCTCATTACATGCATTTACTGGGGAAATGCTGTCTGTCATGTGCATTTACTTCATTTTTTTTTAATGTAAGTACATTAGCTAGTATAACTACATTAGTTAGCCCCACCCACATGACATCATGACCACGCCCATTTTTAAAATTTCCTCAAACATTTTGCCCCTACCCATTTTTGACTGCCCCCCCCCCTTATATTTGCCAGTCTAGAACCGGCCCTGTTGCCCTGCCTACATATACTGGGCACATATACCCCTGGCTACCTGTTCTGGGGACATCTCTCCCCCTGGCTACCTATTCTGAAGACACCTATAGACCTGGTTACTTATACTGGGTGTGGGAATGTTGGGGTGGAGGGTCCTGGAGGAATGTTTGGGTGGGAGGTCCGAGGTCTGTGGGGTTGGAAGGTCGTGAGGGGGGGGGGGCATAACATTTTTTTGCTATGGGGCCCAGTCATTTATAGCTACGCCCCTGCAGGTTGTCTTTTAATTATAAAAGCATTTTTGTGCCCTATAACTTTATACAGTTTGACTGACACTATGCAACTATCCTGCAATTTCATCTAGAGGCCTGTAAACAAACAAACAAAGAGACTGGTTTATTTATTATAACATTTTCAGGATAAAGGCAGTCATACTGATTTTGCCGCTAGGGCTTGAGAAAGCATCTTCCATCTTATGATGTATTCCATACATGTTCCTAGGCTCTCTGACTTTACATGCACATGTTGCATATGACATTACTCTCCCATAGTGCACCTGTGAGGTAGATCTTCTGCCTAGAAGCTCCAGGGATTCTCTTTACTAATATAGAAGGACAGTGGGATGCTAAAAAATCCAATTTGCATTCAGATTTCATAGAGTACTGACGTGCAGGCTGCTGAATTGATGATCTCCCTAAATTTACCATAGATGGTGATTTGATAAAGTGGATGGGCCCCTCTAGTTGCTACATGAGCTATTAATTGGTTCTATAGTGGTAAACACCTTTGAACAGTGATCATCATTAACAAAACTATACAAAACTATTCCTTTTCATCTTTACACTTTTTTTTCACACAATGGTTGTCTATGGAGAGGTTAAGTTAGTTATATTTATCATGTGAATACTACACATACAGTGCTGGGGGGCAGGAAGGGGTCAAGTGTAAAATATGGACTTTGTAACTACACCACTGGTGAAAAGAAACTTACATTGGAGGACATACAAAATAGATAAAGTAGCAAGAAAAAGTATGTGAACCCTTTGCAATGATATGGATTTCTGCACAAGGTGGTCATAAAATGTGATCTGATCTTCATCTACAGTAAGTCCCAATAATAGACAATCACAGTCTGCTTAAACTAATACCACACAAATAATGACTGAATGTTTATATGGTGTATTCAATAAAACATGGAAACATTTACACAGTGCAGGTGGAAAAAGTATGTAAACCCCTAGACTAATGACATCACCAAGAGCTAATTGGAGTGAGGTGTCAGCCAGCTGGAGTCAAATGAGTTGAGATTTGAGATGTTGGTTACAGCTGCCCTGCCCTATAAAAACGCACACCAGTTTTGGGTTTGCTTCTTCCAAGAAGCGTTGCCTGATGTGGATGAAGCCTCGCATAAAAGAGCTCTCTGCAGACCTACGATTAAGAATTGTTGACTTGCATGAAGCTGGAAAGGGATTTAAAAGTATCCCCATAAGTCTTGCAGTTCATCACTCCACAGTCAGACAAATTGGCTATAAATGGAGAAAGTTCAGTACTGCTGCTACTCTCCCTGGGAGTGGCCGTTCTGTAAAGATGACTACAAGAGCACAGCGCAGAATGCTCAATGAGATGAAGCAGGATCCTAGAGTGTCAGCTAAAGACTTACAAAAGTCTATGGCATATGCTAACATTGATGTTAGCAAATCTCCGATACGTAAAAAACGAAATAAGAATGTAGTTCATGGGAGGATACCACAGAGGAAACCACTGCTGTCCAAAAAAATCTATTGCTACACGTTTATTGTTTGCAAAAGAGCACCTGGATTCTGTGGACAGATGAAACCAAAGTTGAGTTGGAAGAAACACACACAGAGGCCTGGTGCACACCAGAGAAGTTTTTCTGAGCGTTTTGAGTTTTTAAATCTGCTGCTAATGTTATCCTATGTGTCTGTGCACACTGGAGCAATGAGGTTTTGTAAAAAAACGCATAGCATTACATTGGGAAGAGCTTTTAGAGGTTTCAAAAGCTCTTCCCAATGTAATGCTATGGTTTTTTTTTACAAAACCTCATTGCTCCAGTGTGCACAGACACATAGGATAACATTAGCAGCAGATTTAAAAACTCAAAACGCTCAGAAAAACTCCTCTGGTGTGCGCCAGGCCTATGTGTGTAGAAAAAGAGGCACAGCACACCAACATCAAAACCTCATCCCAACTGTGAAGTATGGTGGTGGGGGCATAGTGGTTTGGGGCTGCTTTTTTGCATCAGGGCCTGGACGAAATATCATAAAAGGAAAAATGAATTCCAAAGTTTATCAAGACAATTTGCAGGAGAACTTCAGGCCATCTGTCCACCAGCTGAAGCTCAGCAGAAGATGGGTGTTGCAACAGGACAACGGCACAAAGCATAGTCAAGAATTACTCCTGACCATTGTGCACATCTGATCTGCAACAACTCCACATGATCCGCACCATCAATGGTCCATCTTTATTTTTGATCAATTAAAACATAAAATATTCTGTGGGTAAGTACAAGGTGACGCACAGGCGTTTCGGACTGCTTGGACCTTTATCAAACCATCACAGACCCACACTAAACATCACATGCTAAAAACACAGTTTTATAGAGAGCAAGTGGACCACATAGAGAACTGTTATTATCATAAATGCATATGTATTAGGTATTCCCCACCAATCAGAGGCAGAGACTAAGTTTAAAATCAAGGGATTATATACCTGTGATTCAAAATGTGTTATTTATCTTTTGAAGTGTCCCTGCGGGCTGGGGTACGTGGGCAAGACCATCCAAGCGCTTAGGGATAGATTGTCCTCACATAAATCAAACATTAGAAATAATAATAAGGAACTGTCTGTTTCAGAACATTTCTGTACAAAGGGTCATCGTCTATCACAACTTAGGGTTCAGGTGATTGAGGGGATACCAAATCCACGTAGAGGGAGGATCGCCATAAATTATTGGATTCAAAAACTTGACACTCTTATACCAAAGGGTCTGAATAGGGACTATGATCTGTCTAATATAATCTGATTAATATGCATTAATATGTATTCTTTTTTTGTCTCCACCCGGGGCGCTATTAGGATGCAGTGGTGGCGATGGTAACTATTGCCTGTATACTTTTTTATTTTATATATCAGCATATGTTGCCTTGTTGCCCATGTCTGTCAGTATAAGCATTTGCAGTATGTATTTTTACACGATCGCGTGTTTTATCTTAGACGCAGCGGCTATGTCTCGTCCAGCAGAGTCTTTGTAGTGATAGTGGAAGCTGTCGGCGTGTCTACAATTGGTGAAGATACCGGAGCGGATCCCCCCCCTGTTTATCTTTTTTCAAGCTTTTGCAGCGCCATTAGACTGGCGGACGTTGTCAGCGTGTTTCTGATTGGTGGAGGCACCTGCCTGGGACCTGCCCCTTTGTCCACATTGTAGCTAGGACTTCAATGCGAGCGGACATTGTTGGCGCTATTTGTATTGGGGGATGGTGATGGTACACGCCTCCACCGCTGCATTGTGGACTTCCCTTTAGAGCGGACGCTGTTGGCTGTTACCACATAGGAGCGTTACGCTCGCCCTGAGCTCTGATTGGTCGGCGACACTGCATACTGGAGACCTGGGTGGCATGTATCCTTCATGCTGATTTGCTGTAGGGAGCCAGTGTGGGCTTTGATTGGTTTACACTCCTCAGAGGACACGGTGAGCCGTTTTTCATGATTTCCCTGTGTTTCTCACAGGGATAATACTGGTTAGTGTTCCTATATACTTAGAGGATGTGTGTAACCTATAATATTTGTACGTTTTTTGTGCCCTTTGCCACTGCTGCATCTTTGTTTGCTTCTGATTGGTGGGGAATACCTCATATATATATGCATTTATGATAATGACATAGTTTTCTATGTGGTCCACTTGCTCTCTATAAAACTGTGTTTTAGCTTGTGATGTTTAGTGTGGGTCTGTGATGGTTTGATAAAGGACTAAGCAGTCCGAAACACCTGAGCGACACCTTGTACTTATCCACAGAATCTTTTATCATGTTTTAATTTATCTAAAATAAAGATGGACCATTGTTGGTGCAGATCATGTGGAGTTACTGCAATCACTTGTTACTCCAAGGTTGATCACTGCACATCTCCAACCATTGGTGCAGAAGCATTTAACGTACCAAATAACATCTGATCTGCAACTACAGGAAAGTTTGGTTGAAGTTATTGCTGCCAAAGGAGGTTCAACCAGTCATAAAATCCAAGGGTTCTCATTCTTTTTCCACCTGCACTGTGAATGTTTACATGGTGTTCAATAAAAACATGGAAACATTTAATTTGTGTGTTATTTGTTTAAGCACACTGTGATTGTCTATTGTTGTGACTTAGATGAAGATCAGATCACATTTTCTCACCAATTCGTTCAGAAATCTATGTAATTCCTAAGGGTTCACATACTTACTTTTTTTTTTTTTTTTTCTACTGTAGATGTCTTTTTAGAGGAAAGCTCTGAATCCAGGTCCTCTCTCAGTGCCTTTGGTCCACCGCTGTCCTCCCTGAGAAATGATTTGACCCGCAAGTTGAATACATTGTTCAGCTCTCCTCATGCAGGCTTACTTGTGTCCTGATCACATCTGAAGACGAGCAAATCTGTACTGTGCAGGCACGATAGTTTGAGGAGTCCCGAAGGTGCTCATTTTTAACTGGAGACAGCGGAGGAACGAGGTTTTGGAGAGAGAACTGGGAAGGCTGTATGGGATCTAGAATCTTCCCCCTAAATAGGTGAGTATATAACATTTTTTTTTTTGCTCACTTTAGGTTTGCATTTAATTAAAGGTATTTGTATGTTCTGCTCTAAAATATGATTAGATACATGTATGTATGTTTTCTCTGTAAAATCCCCATTCCACAGATACTTCTTGCATGTTGTCAGAAAGTCTACAGATAGGAAGTGGTAATGTCCGAGGAATGGAACCTCACAAAGACAAAATGATGATTTGCAGATAATCATATTTCAGAGGAGACCATTAAAATAACTTTTATTTGAAAAAGACTTCCAGAGTTTGCGTCCGCTATAAATGCTGCCCTGAATGCCACTATGAATTGTTCCATTAAAATATGTGGGAATTTCACACCTAGGTGTTTAGCTTGCTGCTCAGAAACATAAAACCCCCACCTCTGATCCAGTGCGAACAAGGCCCAACAGCTGTGTTGTTGCTGGATATTTCTGAATAACTCATTTCCAATTTCCAGAAAATCCCACTTTATACGTTTTTAGAGAGAACAAGATGGCTACACTCACTCAGAACTGGTACTGCAACATATTACTTCACACCTTGTTATGAAGGTCCTGGGAAACTGAGGACTTCAGTACTGCCACGGAACTCGTCACACAAATGTAGACATTCTGCTCTGTTAGCAATGTATACCGTGCTTTGGAAAGGCAGCAGCGTGAATAGGCTTCCATTGTTCCTCCTGTATCCATCTATCTTTATTTCATGCTCGAAAAAAATAACACAACTGCTACAACAAACTAACAAATTACCTCCACTAAGATAAAAAAGAAAGAAACGAAAGCAAATACAGCTCAGGGTTGCTTTTCAAGCTCTGCGGCTTTACAGAAGGGAAGGAAAGATTTAAAGCAAATATCACATGTTAGAGGAAGAGGGTGGCAAGCCTACAGATTTCAATCAACAGCGCGGTTTGAAAACTCAGAAGTGAATACAATGTTACGCAGTCTGCAAACTCTTGCTTGCTCAGAACTGTATAAATGTCAAGGCTTTTTGTGTGTTTTGCTTTTTAATCATTTGTTGAAAGTGACAACGGCTTTAGTCAAGGAACAATCACGGAGAAGAGGAAACAAAACCGAACAAGCAGAGCCGGCCTGCAAGGGTGACGTATCATTCGGAGAATTCTTTTCAGCCTTTGGAATGGCTTCATCTCACACCTGTTTGGGTTTGACAGTAAATGGAGTTTACTGTATTTAAGAAAGAAATAAGTGTTCAATTGAAGAATAACTTGGAAGGACAGGCCCGTTTAAAGCCCAACTCCAGGGACAAATGAATTCCTAGTTTTGTGTCGACCTGCACTGGCATAACTCGTTTTATCCATGCATGTGCTCCATGCTTCGCTAATAATCATTTAGAATTTAATTGGTTAAGAGTTTGGTCAATTGATATTTCCTGCTGGCCAGAGCTACAGGCTTTGATCATCTCAGAGTTTGTGTCCCACTATCTGTCTGAACAGCCAGGCAGTTGCAGACCCATCTACAGACTATTCCTTCTGCTGAACTGCTTTATTTTTGCCCCTAACATTCAGAAACCATGTTTAACGTAACATTTGCGCTCCTGTTGGGGTCCTGAATCTTGAGGATGACTTCACACTTAAAGATGGAGCGCACCTTTCCGCAGAAAATGTTTTGTTTTTAATATGCGTTTTACCGCACTCGTTGTCCACAATCAGCTGCCAGATGCTGCTAACGGCTAATCTTCGTCTATGGGATTTAACACATAGGAAATTGCATTGCAAGTGGAGGTCATCCCACTGAATTAAGTTGCCATGTGTTTTTGGATGCAGAGAAGCGCAACAATTTATTCAAGTGTGGTCTCTGCCATAGAGGTGGTCAATGAGGGCCAAATGTTCCCAGTCTGATGTAAATTTGTGTTGCAGATTGGGATAATCCAAACCAGCAACAACTTTGATTGTTTCATTTTTAAGCTGCATTCAAATTGCAACAAAATTTGCATCAAGATATTTCAAAATTAAAATTCAATGTTCATCTCTAGTTATCTGTCTGAGTAGAGCAAACTGCTTATCCCTATACAAGCCTATGTTCTTGCTGGCAGGTTGCTGTACAAGGGGGCAATGGCTGCCACATTCCCTCCAATGATAATGTGAAAGCAGAGAGTGATTGATGTGTGCGCCATGCTCCCCTCCTGAAGTATCGTGGCCAGCATGCAGAAGACATCACTACTAGAGCTACACTAGAAGACATCATCACTAGAGCTAGTTAGGGATTTTTAGTCTCTACTTTAGAGACAGGATAAATCATTATTCATATCTCTATAGATTATGATGGGGTTCTAATAATAATTTTTATGCCAAAAGGGAAAAGAAAGAAAACAAACAACAAGAACAAAACAAGAAAGTAAACTGGAAAAGGACAGACAGTCCTCAGATATCAATCATTCATTCCATTCATCCATGTGGTCACTCTTCATACTCTTCCCTTGAGCACAGATTGTTTCTGTGGTCCTTGACTAGGATTCTGGTATGGCCCCCACTCTTGTGCTTTTAAAAATCCGCAACATATCTTCGCATACATTTCTTATCTCCCATGTTCTTCTTTTAGTTCCTGGCTATTAATGTACCTACATCTCTAATTTTTTTTAAAGGGGGCTTAGATGCTTTTCTTGCGTTGAAAGACATCCATGGCTATAATTACTAGGTGATGGTCAGTGGTGTTGTTTCAGGGATTTTATCTGATTGCCTTCTGGAGTCAGGAAGGACTTTTTTTTTCTCTTTTGGGGCTAATTGGACCATGCCTTGTAAGGGTTTTTCGCCTTCCTCTGGATCAACAGGGATTGCAGGCTGGTGTTGTACTTAATTTTCTGGTAGAACGCGATGGACTTATGTCTTTTTTCAACCCAAATAACTATGTAACTAATTAGTTGAATTTCTCTGCTCTCTCCTTCTTCCTCCTCCCCTAGCCTGAAAATTGGGCCTATTTTGGGGCACTTACCCCCATATGCTTTAGCAAACTCTTCAATTTGAATCCATAGTTGTCTTTCAGTAGGGCTGTGCCACCACATATGTAACTCTAAGTCCAGCAATAACAGCGCTCACTAGCAGGTTAGTCTTTAAAGAGACTCCGTAACAAAAATTGCATCCTGTTTTTTATCATCCTACAAGTTCAAAAAGCTATTCTAATGTGTTCTGGCTTACTGCAGCACTTTATACTATCACTGTCTCTGTAATAAATCAATGTATCTTTCCCCTGTCAGACTTGTCGGCCTGTGTCTGGAAGGCTGCCAAGTTCTTCAGTGTTGTGGTTCTGCTATGAACTCCCCCTTCCAGGCCCCTCTATGCACACTGCCTGTGTGTTATTTAGATTAGTGCAGCTTCTCTCTGCTCTCGTATCTTTTACAAGCTGGATAAATCGTCCTCTGAGCTGGCTGGGCTTTCACATACTGAAGAATTACAGACAAGGGCAAAGCTGTTTGCAGGAAGAAACAAGCAGCCTGAAACTTCAGTGCATGAGAACTGCAGGGGGAAAGAAACACACAAATGATCTCTTCTCTTGAGATTCAAAAGGAAGGCTGTATACAGTGTGTATGGATGTATTTTCTATGTGTGGGCATACTGTACATCAACCTACTTCCTGTTTTGGTGGCCATTTTGTTTGTTTATAAACAAACTTTTTAAAACTGTTTTTAACCACTTTTAATGCGGCGAGGAGCGGTGAAATTGTGTCAGAGGGTAATAGGAGATGTCCCCTAACGCACTGGTATGTTTACTTTTGTGTGATTTTAACAATACAGATTCTCTTTAAGTCCCAATACAATATTATAGGCTGAAAACACCGGAAAAATACCCCCTCTCATATGGGGACTAAAGTTTATAGGTGGGGTTTTCCTCCTTGATATGCGCAATATCCAGTCAAACTCAATGTATAAATATGGTGGTAGCGTTTTTTCTCAGCCAGTAGGTATACAATAAATCCAGCATGCATTACACTTCCCTTAATGTCCATATATTTCTCATACACGTGTATGGCTGCATAGGTTTGTATGGCCACTGTTAGGGAGTGCAAAAGCTTGCTATGCGTGAGCTGGCTTAATAAAAGGGGCCCCTGAGGAGTTGCCTAGGCGACAAATTGGGTGGCGCTACGGAGCAATGTTGATGGTGCATGACATAGGCTGGATGCAGCCGCGTTGTTACATGCCGACTGTTTGAAGTTGCAGAGCGGTGGCACAGTAGTGAGTGATACAGCGTGGTCTTTACCACTGATACACGCTGCAGGAGCCATACTTTGTTATCAAGCCAGCTCACGCACTCTATTGCACTCCCTAACAGTAGCCATACAAACCTATTCAGCCATACATGTGTATGAGAAGTATATGGACATTAAGAGAAGTGTATTGCATGCTGGTTTTTAAAGGTGTATAGCACCATTTTTGAATAATAGTATTTTTTTAGCACTTACGCAACAGAACTATTTTTATTACCACACAGAGGATGTCGTGTTGAAGGAGTGGTGGCAGATAAGGCGTTTGGGTGGCAATATACCCCAGAGGTGCAGATGGGCCCGAACGGCCACTACATCTGGTGAGTTGCAAACTGAAGGGGGGACCATGACTGATAGCGCTGCATTTATTGTATACCTATTGGCTGATAAAGAGCGCTACCACCATTATTTATACATTGACATGTGTAACTCTGTCCCTTGCTTTTGCCCACATTTCCAGCAATTTATAGAAGAGTTTCTTGTCATCTTTGCTTTCTTTGGGATTTTTTCTGAATATTTCAGTGTTTTGGGGCACAAATGGAGTCTTTGTGTTTTGACAAAGCACTGCTGCATGCATTTTATGTGTAATGCAGCACTGTCACATTTGTGCTTGAATGTGGTCAGTGCTGCAACAGAGGGCAATGCAGGTGCTGTGCGTCCCTGTAGAATGTGCGGAACACGAGTGTGTGCCTGGGCTGTAATTCATTTGTGTTCAGTAGCAAAGCAAAATCGTTTGTATACTTTGTGTAAAAGTAAAATGCTCAGAAATTACCAATATGTTTTTCAGTATGTGGCAACTTCTCATCTGTCCATAAAGGTGGCCACACACCATACGATGTTTTAAATATCTGTTTAATTTAAGAATTGCAATCAATTTTTCTGACTGAATGTAACATTTTAAAAATGTGACCAATGTACCACACACCTATGTTAAATTTTTTCCTCAATTATGATAAAACTGATTGGAAACTCAGAGAAAATTGATAGGGTGTGTATATTAATAAATTAACAATCCAACACACACCATACAATCTTTAGCAGAAATTGAAGAGAAATATCTGGCATTCCAGATCGATTTAAATCGAAAAAAACGGGAAATCCGATCAGATTTTTCAGTCGAATGAAAAAAAAGCTTTCGATTTTTTCGAGAGATACGATCGTTTTTATCGAATTACTGTAAAATCGGATCATTTTATTGTATTATGTGTGTGGCCACCTTAAAGGTGGCCACACACCATACAATTTTTTAAATATCTGTTCAATTTAAGAATTGCAATCAATTTTTCTGACTGATTGCAACATTTTAAAAATATGACCAATGTACCACACACGTATGTTCAATTTTCCCCCCAATTATCATAAAAATGATTGGAAACTCTGAAAAAAATCGCTAGGGTGTGTATATTAATAAATTGACAAT
This sequence comes from Hyperolius riggenbachi, assembly GCF_040937935.1. NCBI lineage: Eukaryota > Metazoa > Chordata > Amphibia > Anura > Hyperoliidae > Hyperolius > Hyperolius riggenbachi. The sequence goes on from NC_090654.1 coordinate 191,011,296, forward strand.
CCAACACACACCATACAATCTTTAGAAAGATTGAAGAAAAATATCTGGCAGTCCGGATCAATTAAAATCGAAGAAAACGGGAAATCCGATTGGATTTTTCAGTCGAATGAAAAAAAAGCTTTCAATTTTTTCGGGAGATCCGATCGTTTTTATCGAATTACCGTAAAATCGGATCATTTTATTGTATCGTGTGTGGCCACCTTTAGACTGATAAAGGAGAAAGGAATCTTGTTTTTTTTTTCCCTACCTCACAAGATGTCTGGCAGCAGGTTTGGAGAGGGGAAATCCCTGTGTCCATCAGCAACACTATTGACAGAGGAGAGGCTATTGGGTATAGATAAGTGGCATTTCTGAGCTTTATAGGTTTTTGTTTGTTTGTTTTTTACATACAAATAATGATTTTTTATGCTTCTGTTGCTATTACACAAATATCTACAAAAGTAGTAGAAAGTAAACATTTTTTTCTGTACCGTTCCTCTAAAAGGAATCCGAGGTAAGAGACCTATGGAGGCTGCCATATTTATTTCCTTTTGAACAATACCAGTTGCCTGGCAGTCTTGCTGAACTTTAATGCATCAATAGTGTTTGAATCACCCACCCAAAACAAGCATGCAGCTAATCTTGTCAGATTTTTCATAGACATATGATCTGCAGGTTTGTTTAGGGTCTGTGTCTTAGAGCAGTGTTTCTCAACATTTTATTGGTATGTACCCCTTTTAAAACCCTGTATTCACCAAGTACCCCCTAGCATAGTAATCAATATCACAATTACCCTTTGAAAAATACAGTGGTTTGCAAAAGTATTCAGCCCCCTTGAAGTTTCCCACATTTTGTCATATTACTGCCACAAGCATGAATCAATTTTATTCGAATTCCATGTGAAAGACCAATACAAAGTGTTGTACACGTGAGAAGTGGAACGAAAATCATACATGTTTCCAAACATTAAAAAAAAACTGCAAAGTGGGGTATGTGTAATTATTCGGCCCCCCCGAGCCAATACTTTGTGGAACCACCTTTTGCTGCAATTACAGCTGCCAGTCTTTTAGGGTATGTCTCTACCAGCTTTGCACGTCCAGAGACTGAAATCCTTGCCCATGCTTCTTTGCAAAACAGCTCCAGCTAAGTCAGATTAGATGGACAGCATTTGTGAACAGAAGTTTTCAGATCTTGCCATAGATTCTCGATTGGATTTAGATCTGGACTTTGGGCCATTCTAACACATTAATATGTTTTGTTTTTTAAACCATTTCATTGTTGCCCTGGCTTTATATTTATGGTTGTTGTCCTGCTGAAAGGTGAACCTCCGCCCCAGTCTCAAGTCTTTTGCAGACTCCTAGAGGTTTTCTTCCAAGATTGCCCTGTATTTTGCTCCATCCATCTTCCCATCAACTCTGACCAGCTTTCCTGTCCCTGCTGAAGAGAAGCACCCACAAAACATGATGCTGCCACCACCCCATTTGACAGTGAGGATGGTGTGTTCAGAGTGATGTGCAGTGTTAGTTTTCCGCCACACATAGCGTTTTGCATTTTGACCAAAAAGTACCATTTTGGTCTCATCTGACCAGAGCATCTTCTTCCACATGTTTGCTGTGTCCCTCACATGGCTTGTGGCAAACTGCAAATGGGACTTCTTATACTTTTCTGTTAACAATGGCTTTCTTCTTGCCACTCTTCCATAAAGGCCAACTTTGTGCAGTGCACGACTAATCGTTGTCCTATTGACAGATTCCCCCACCTGAGCTGTAGATCTTTGCAGCTCGTCCAGAGTCACCATGGCTCTCTTGACTGCATTTCTGATCAGCGCTCTCCTTGTTTGGCCTGTGAGTTTAGGTGGACGGCCTTGTCTTGGTAGGTTTACAGTTGTGCCATACTCCTTCCATTTCTGAATGATTGCTTGAACAGTGCTCCGTGGGATGTTCAAGGCTTTGGAAATCTTTTTGCAGCCTAAGCCTGCTTTAAATTTCTCAATAACTTTATCCCTGACCTGTCTGGTGTGTTCTTTGGACTTTATGGTGTTGTTGCTCCCAATATTCTCTTAGACAACCTCTGAGGCCGTCACAGAGCAGCTGTATTTGAACTGACATTAGAATACACACAGGTGCACTCTATTTAGTCATTTGCACTCATCAGGCAATGTCTATGGGCAACTGACTGCACTCAGACCAAAAGGGGCTAAATAAATACGCACACCCCACTTTTATTTGTAACAAATGTTTGGAATCATGTATGGTTTTTCTTCCACTTGTCACGCGTACACCACTTTGTATTTGTCTTTCACGTGGAATTTCAATAGAATTGAATTGTGTTTGTGGCAGTAAAATGACAAAATGTGGAAATATACATGGGGGCCGAATACTTTTGCAAACCACTGTATATATTTAACTGTAGTACATGATAATTGGTTCTAAACAATTTCCAAGCATTTACTATTGCTTTTAGTAATTTAGTGTTGTTATATATAAGATTTATCATTCTCTAAAACTCTACATTTGTTATTTTTTATTTATTTATTTATTGTATTTATAAAGCGCCAACATATTACTTTGGTTAAGTATATCAAGTCGAAGTACCCCCTGGAACCATCAGAAGTACCCCTGGGGTATGCGTACTACTGGTTGAGAACCTAGGGCTTAGAGGCAGAGGATCAGCAGGAGAGCCAGGCAATCTGCATTATTTTAAAGGAAATAAATATGTCAGCCTCCATATTCCTCTCACCTTGGGTTCCCTTTAACTCCTACTTCCACGTTTAGACATTTCCCTCCAAACAATAAATGCAAGAGATGGAGGTAATGGTTTATTTACTTTGCATGTATTCTGTTGAATGTTTTGTTTGCATGGCGTTGCCCTTCAAATTGCACCTTGTTAATAAATAATCCTGATAGAGTGCCCCTTGGGAAAGCCGTCAGGCAGAATGTAACCTTTATTTTAGTGTAGCTGGGAGTTCTATTTCTGTGTGCCTCTGATACTGTGCAGTCACCGCTATATGTAAACACGGTCCTGAATTGCACTTTCTTCTAATATTTACAACACTGGGACCTGGCTCCTAAACTAAATTAACAAGTTTCTTCATGTTGTAGAGCAGTTAACTGGATGGCTTTATCAGAGCAATGAAGTTCCCTCTGTTATATGTAAATACCCATATTGTACATATATAGTTGCAATTAGGCCAAGCTAGAGCTCTGGCTCATAGAAATGGAATAAGAGATCTTTTCCACTAAAAATCGTGATCAGCATTGCAAACTAGATGCCAGTGCACTTTTCTTCATTTAAATGAGCATGTTTTAGCCACGATTTTAGGTGGGCATTGGAAAACTGCAGCATGCAGAGAGTTTGCTATTGGCCAAAATGCACTGGTGGAAAAGGGGCACCGGGATTAACATGTTAATTGCAGTGCCCTTGTGATCGGCAAAACGCAAGTGCTTTGATTATTGATTCAGTGCAGACGGTGGAAATGGGCCCTAACACAGCTTTGGATATAACCAGTCAGAAATCCAAAAGCCTTTCATGACAGATTATTTTTGTATTTATAAAACACAATGAGAGATCGAAAGCCCACAAGAGTGTAGTATGTTAAAGTCAAAGTGGGTGAGACAAATTGGGCGTGAATAAATACTCACAAAGACTGGTTCCCACTAAGGCAACCACTGTATAGGCAGGTGGGGAGATTAGGCCTGACCCCACTTGGGTTAAGAATTCGCTCTCTGTGGATCATAATATCGGGGGTAACACCCCTCCACCAAGGGGGGACATCTTGTAGTTGATAAAACAAAACCGAGGCACCAAAGATTAAAATACACTAAACATAGTTAAAAAATGGGAAATAGTGGTGGTCTTACCTCCCCATTGAAGACTCTACTGTATACTCCACAAAAAAAATGTTGTTTTATTTACATCTTGTATACCATGTTCCAAAATATCATGCAAATTGTATTTGAGTTATAAAGATTAAATATTTTGCTTTTCAATGAAACTCATGGATGTTATTGTGTCTCAGGGCTGTTTAGATGACTTAAAGTGTACCAGAGCTGTTGTAGAAGGAAAATTTGAAACTCACCCGCGGCTTCCTCCAGCAGCATAAACACATCCGAGTCCCACGCCGTCCTCCCACGTTCTGCCGCTATCAGCCCCAGTAACAGGCTCATTCACATCCATTCTGGGTCTTCTGTGCATGCACGATAGAATGTTGGACACATTAGTTGGCCAGGTGAACCAAATTGATTAAAGGAAAAAACACTAATGAAGGATGTTGAGATGAAAGTAAAGAAGTAATGTATACATACCTGGGACTTCCTCCAGCCCCCTTCAGGCTGATTGGTTCCTCACTGTCCTCTTCCGTCTCCTGGATCCTCCGCAGGCCAGTGGCAGTCACATTAAAAAAGTGTTTTTTTTCCCCTGTGGTGAAGTGATAACCCCTACCTAACTAATTAACTCCTTGTGTCACCTATATTTGGCTTTAACATTCGTGGACACCTGTAATGGCTGCTGCCTATAGTGATCGGTTGCGATCACTAGAGCGACAGCTTGGGGACCCAACGCTGCATAGATGCATCGCTATGTTGTTGCTTAGTAATGGATCTATACAGTACTGTCCCCAAACTGTGCACCTTAGCAATCGCCATAGATGCACAGGCTGGTGATAATGGTACGGTACATGCCCAACTAGTGATGAAATATGACATATATGGTATTGATGTAACTGTAATGAGCCAAATAATGTATTTTGAGGTGTTTTAAAACTCTGGTGCTTGTCACGTGAAAATTAGGAAGGGTTAAACATGAAAAAATGTGTGATTTTTGTATTTACACCTAAACTACCCAATAAAATGTCTGTAAAATGAAACAATTTTTGAAAAAAAAATACCCAAAGAAAGCCTATATTTTCCTGAACAAAAAACAATATATGTATTACTTTGATGGCATAAGTAATAAAACGTTATTGCTAAATCAATAGCCACACAGCTGAAATGCCAAAATTGTCAAGGAAAAACCCAGGAATGTGAAGTGGTTAACCCCTTCCTTGCTAATGGTTTTCTTTTTAATTTTAACTATGATTGACACTTGCCTTTCATTTGTTTTGCACAGACCCTGACAGAAAGATGCCTAGCAGTGCATTATCTGAAAGCATTGCACTGCAATTTGTTGGTTGGATTTTTGCACATTACTTTCAGGCCCTTTGCACATTTGCGTGCTGCGTCGCCCTAGGTTACTCCTCTGTGCCACTTCCCTGCAGCAATGGCCATGCAATTCTATGGAGACTTGCACAGTTCAAGCCATGCAACGTGGTGTGTCGGAAATATAGAAATTACTGCAAAGGCTGCAGCACATTATCACATGATTTGTGCCTCCCTCACGGAGCAGAAGAGTATTAGGCAGCACCCAACCATCCAAGAGTGACATGCTATGGTCGTTGTCCTTCTGTCCCAGGAACAGCGGTAATGATTCGAAGAGAATGGTCCCAGATAGTGCTGGGTCCCTTCTTTTCGAATCCCTCACGGATTATGCATGGACTCAAGTCAATGGGCGACGCAGTAAGTGTGCACGAACGGGAGTGCAGTGTGACGCTGTGTGCATGCGCAGACCGATGGGAATCCCAGAGATGTTCTTCCCGCCCAGCAGGGAGTAGGGGGGACCGGGCTTATGCATATGACCCTGTCACTGCACAGTGATTCAGGGTCATATGAAGCCTAATTTCTGCAATGTGGTGCTTGCATCGGATCACAAACCTCAGGTGTGCAACCGGCCTCAGTGTAATGTCTGATGTTATATTTCCAAATCCCCCACTTCTAGTTGATCAATACTGATCTATTGTGCCAAGTCTCCATGGGGACACCACCTCCTGCTAACTTCTATAACAGTCATATTGAATGGAAAAGATGGCTCACAACAGGTTTCAGCAACTTGCTGTTTGGAGCTCAAGAAATATACAATAGGTTTCAGATGGAGCCCTTCCTTGGTTTCCTAAAGGCTCATGCACACCTACCAACAATCTGTCCAACTATCTTCCAAACTTGTCTGTTGAAAGATAAGTTGGCTGTGTGTACAGCTGCCACACAAACAGATGACCAACTGATAACAGGTTCTTTGCCAGATCCAACCAGTGGATCAATCTGACCAACTATCATGCAGGTTGGAATGTGTGTACAAGTCTTTTGAACAACTTCAATGTTTTTGAATGCGGACATGTTGTTAAGTTTGTCATTTATCTGGCTCACATAGTATTTAAGTGAGTTGGTTGTGTAGTCGGTTGGCGTGTGTGTACGTACTTGTCAGGTAAACAACTTGTGGTTTGGTTGGTCATGTTGTGCGGTTGGATGTGTGTATGAGCCTTTAGTATCATTTGCTGTGTGATGTGGTGCACCGCACTGAACCTCACATAGTGTGAATGAGTTCTGTCTATATCTAACCACATGAGGGATCCAAGTCTGACCTTTAGGCAGAGATCACACTTCGCAATTCACAAATCGGATGTTTTGCCAAAATTTGAAAACGCAAGTAATGCTTTCCTATCAGGCAGCTGCATTTCTAGGAGCCATCTGCAAAAAAAAGCGCCTGCATTCAATCGTAGACACTATGCAAGGAATCATTTACGGTGCTCCAAAATACAGTAATACCAGACAATCTATAAAAATTAGTCTAGCTTTTCTTGGAATACTTATTTTTCCCAGAATTCTCCAACCTTCCTAAATCAACTATAAAGTCTCGTCACTAGTGTATTTTTAGCTGCTGTTAGAGGAATGTCACCCTTTAGATGTCCACATCTGCCTATCACCATAATAATGGTATAGCTTTCTCTAGTGTTAACATTGTTAGAATGTGTGTGGCTTGCTATAGCAGGCCTGAAAGTTTACAGTTGGTTTTGCCAGCAGACAGACTGGAGAAGTGAGAAGAGAACTTTGTATTGGCCTCTCATGATTGTGCACTTGAAGCCAACGCCTAGTGTGATGTTAAATACCTTATGTTATCTTCCACTTCTCGGTTTATAATATTTTTTTTTTACCTTAAAAGTGTAGTTGTTTATCTTAGCTTAGCTGTATGAGCAATACAGACGTCAAAATTTTCCTTTGTAAATATAAGAATGTATGCAGAGAAATAGTTTCATGGACTTTGGGCTTCCGCCTGTCCAGAGTTGTGGTTTTGGTGGTGAGTACTGAATATTTCCAGCCAGACTGTGGAGCACTGCCTTCTAATATAGTCGATTAGAGTAGGCTAGTTTTGCTAAAAGTAGATAGGCATGGAACATGTGACTGCAGCTAGCCAATTAAAAACTCAAGGTCCATAAACACATTAGGCTGTTTATGACCGTATGGATGATTCATGACTGATGAATCATTTATGATGGGATGATGATCACCTATAATAATGAACGCTCGTTCTTGGCCCACAAAAACTATATTGTCATTGTTGGGCTTTAGAAATTAAGTTCCTTCTTAAATACTGTACATATGATTTTAACAGGCTAAGATATTTTAATATCCATGTTTAGGGTTTTCTTGTCTCTCCATCTTATGCTTAATTTTAACATCACCCTACCCTCTGCCCTGTTCCTGATGCCATCCTAATCCCTCTCCTGTGCCTAGCACCAATTGTAATTTCTTACTAATCCTGGCTGCTGAAGATCATAAAGGGTAACTTCAGCCTAAACAAAGATACTGTCATTAAGTTACATTAGTTATGTTCATTTAAATAGGTAATATAATCTCTTACCCACCCTGTTTTAAAAGAACAGGCAAAGGTTTGTGATTTCATGGGGGCAGCCATCTTTTTGGTTGAAAGGAGGTGACCGGGAGCATGAGACATCATTCTAACTATCCTGTGTTCTGATCACCCCTCCCACCTGCGTGTGCTAGGCTTAAAATTTCAAATTCAAGATGTAAAAAACACAAATTTGCTCTAAAACAGCAGAAGGAGAACAACCACATCAGAAATCCTATCATGCTTTGCACAGCATCAGAGGAAAAATGCCTGGAAAGTTTTCTTCTGTGCAGCTATAAATGAGGCTTGGGTAAGAAAAACAAAGTTATGATGCTGTGAAACTGTTAAAGAAACACAAAGCCTTTTCAGTGCTGCTGAGTTTTAGTCTGGAGGTTCACTTTAACCTTTCCCCTGCTAGATACAGAAAAGAGAATCAGAGAACACTTTCCACTTCCTGAATTGATGTTGGTTACAACATACCTCCCAACATTTTGAGACGATAAAGAGGGACACTTTAAGACATGCCCCTGCCACACCTCTAACTACGCCCCCACCCCACCCCTCGTCTTATATATCACAAAGAATTCAGATGGAAATAGAAATAAAGTTTAGAGACAAACACATGTATAAGTAGAAAAATACAAATATTTACATAGATCTGTACATCCTGAAATAGAGACACCGTCCCTCTGAATGAGGGACAGTTGGGAGCTATTTTACAACAAAATTAGGTATTCTAAACTACCAATCTGTAGATGCTATGTTTAATTTCTCATTCTTTCCCTTATTTTGGGTTGGGTCTACATTGACAGGGTTGAAAGCATTCAGGTTTCTAGAGGTGCCCATATATATCACTCGATCTTGCAGGCCATTCGACCTTCCGATTCAATATTTTATCAAATTGGAAGAGAATCATGGCCACCCCATTGATCTTTCAAACGATTTCCAACCAAAATCGAACAAGAGGATTGATCGGTCTTGCTCTCCGTCCCGACGAACCTCAAGCTGGTGTCCCCCAAGTGCAAAGTATTGTGCCCCTCCCCCCAGGCCTGTACGCATTGTTTGAAAGTAACCTAACCACCAGTGTGACTCCTGGTGTCCGCTGTCAAAGTGAGTGCTGGTACTAACTGACAGAGGTGCAAGTGTGACCTCATATGTGTCAAGTCACATGGTACCGGCGCTCTCCATGATTCCAAACATCAGAGTTGCGCTGGCACACAGATGAGAATTAGCACGGTGGGGACACTTGTGGGGTACAGGTGTCAGCAGGACGTGGGCAGACAATAGATCCTTCTCTGATCAAATTCGATCTGTGAGGGATATATCTAATGGTGGATCTGGAGAAATATTGGTGAGCCTAACTCTGCCTTCCTGCTACAGTTATGATAGGATCTTGCTGTACTTGTAGTTCTACAGAATGTAGCAGAGTCAGAGCCTGTTTCACTATATATGGAAAAAGTGTGTGACTCATTCCTTCAACATCTACCCAAAACCAAAATATCAATTCAGAACAGACTAAGCCTTTAAACATATTATGGTAGCTATCTCATTTAATGAAATGAAGATTTTCAAGCATACCATCTGGCCTTATTTTGGTGGCTTCAAAATTCCTGTATTTTCAGAGGCAAGTACCAAATTGTGTTTTTTTAATTGGCAAATGATTGCAGGTAATGCTTTCACTTTTGAGCTAAATAAACAAGAATGAAATATGAATCATATTTTCCTCTTCCTGAGCCAGTAGCGGTCTGTTTTACAGAGTCTGTCCGCTGGAGCGATGTTGTCTTTGGAAATAGTTCCTTGGGTAGAGTTAATGCATCTAACAAATGTTGAGTGAAAGATGACTTGGAATGCAAATTGCGCCTACTACCAAAGGGCTTATTTGCATTGCAGCAGGCTGTGGATAAACTTGCTGTTGTAGAGATAATATCCCACGGAGCGAAGAAAGCAACAGTTCATTTATTTTTGTATCTGACTGTAGAGATCAGAAAAGGGTTTGCATTCGGATATAGTTCAAAGCACAAATGAAAATAAAATATAGTAAAGTTTCATGTAATATTGCCGTGACTCAGCCTTCACCTTGTACATGCTGGAATCTTTTGAAAGGAACAAAAATTTCCAAATAAAATGGTTTCCAAACTATTCAATAAAGGCAGACTGTCCAAAAATTCCATTCACAATTTTGCAGCAGAATTGCCTCTTGGCAGGATCCTATTATATTCTTAAAGATTGGAATTGGAACTTTGTATTGAGAAAGGCTTCCACTGACCACCCATGTACAGATTAGCATGCCGCCTTCTTGAATTATCAATTTTTAGGCCAGAAACCCACTAGGAGCGATTTTCTGAGCGCTTTGCGATTTGAAAACTTGCTAATGTAATGCTATGGGTGTGATCCCACTTGAGCGATGTGATTTTATAAAAATCCCCAATAGCATTGCATTAGCAAGAGCTTTTTCAAATCAATAGCGATTAGACACTTCTAGTGGGTTTCTGGTCTTAGGATGATTGCAAAAGAATCTAAAACATTTGCTGGAATGCTTTAATATGATCTTCAATTCAATATATTTTTCTCTAGCTCTTCTGTTCGATAAAATGAACCTATTTAATTTAAAACTATTGAAGTGATTCAGTCATTCCTAAATGAAAACTGAAGTGAGAGGTATATGGAGTCTGCCATATTTATTGCCTTTTAACCCCCTTGCCGTTCCAATTGTTTCAGCAAGGGAGCACTTTTTATTTAAATGTTGTTTTTTTTAATTCATGTAGCTAGCCTAGCGCTAGCTACATGATAGCTGCTGACAAGCGGCATCCCCCTACCTATTCCGATTGCCGCCAGCGCTCTTTGCAAGAAAGGGATTTCCTGCTCGGCTTCCCCTTGTGAAAATTGGCACAGCGGGGCCTGAGAAATCCTCCTGCGCAGGTTACCCCGAGTTGAGCTCGGGATAACCGGCAAGAAGGTTCATACCCTGTTGCTGGGCAGTCCTGTTGATCCTCTGCCTCTACTACTTTTAGCCATAGACCCTGAACAAGCATGCAGCAGATCAGGTGTTTCTGACATGGTGAGATTTGATAAGATTAGCTGCATGCTTGTTTCTGGTGTTATTCAAACACCACTGCAGCCAAATAGATCAGCAGGGCAGCTAGGCAACTGGTATTGCTTAAAAGGAAATAAATATGGAAATAAATATGGCAGTCTTACAAAGCATGTGAACCTTTTGGAATTATATGGATTTCTGCACAAATTGGTCATAAATTGTGATCTTCATCTAAGTCACAACAATAGACCATCACGGTCTGCTTAAACTAATACTACACAAATAATCAAATGTTTCCATTTTTTTTATTAAACACACCATGTAAACATTCACAGTGCAGGTGCAACAAGTATGTGAAACCTTAGACTAATGACATCTCCAAGAGCTAATTAAAGTGAGGTGTCAGCCATCTGAAGTCCAATCAATGAGAAGAGATTGTATGTGTTGGTTACAGCTGCTCTTCCCTTTAAAAAAACACACCAGCTTTGGTTTTGCTTTCCCCAAGAAGCATTGCCTGATGGGAATGATGCCTCCCACAAAAGAGCTCTCAGAAGACCTATGATTAAGAAATGTTGACTTTCATAAAGCTGGAAGGGGTTATAAATGTGAAGCTGAAAAGGGTTATAAAAATATCTCCAAAAGCCTTGCTATTCATCAGTCCACGGTTAGATAAATTGTCTATAAATGGAGAGTTCAGCACTGCTGCCACTCTCCCTAGAAGTGGCCGTCCTGTAGAGATGACTGCAAGAGCACAGCGCAGAATGCTAAATGAGGTGAAGCAGAATCCTAGAGTGTCAACTAAAGACTTACAAAAGTCTCTGGCATATGCTAACATCCCTGTTATCGGATCTATGATACGTAAAACACTAAACAAGGATGGAGTTCATGGGAGGATACTACAGAGGAAGCCACTGCTGTCCATAAAAAATTGCTGCACATTTAAACTTTGCAAAAGAGCAGCCGAATGTTCCACAGCAGTACTGGCAAAATATTCTGTGTATGGCTGAAACCAAAATTGAGTTGTTTGGAAGAAACACACAATTCTATATGAGGAGAAAACAAGGCACAGCACACCAACATCAAAACCTCATCCCAACTGTGGAATATGGTCAGGGAATCATGGTCTGGGGCTGTTGTGCTGTGTCAGGGCCTGGACGGATTGCTATCATCGAAGGAAAAATTAGCTCACAAGTTAACTCTCACAAGTTTATCAAGACATTTTGCTGAAGAACTTCAGGCCATCTGTCCACCAGCTGAAGCTCAGCAGAAGGTGGGTGTTGCAACGACCCAAAGCATAGAAGTAAATCAACAACAGAATGGCTTAAACAGAAGAACAGCAGAAGAAAATATGCTTTCTGGAGTGGCACAGTCCTGACCTCAACCCGATTGAGATGCTGCGGCATGACCTCAAGAAAGCAATTCACATCAGACATCCCAAAAATATTGCATAACGGAAACAGTTCTGTAAAGAGGAATGGTCAAAAATTACTCCTGACCGTTGTGCATGTCTGATCTGCAACTACAGGAAACATTTGGTTGACGTTATTGCTGCCAAAGGAGGTTCAACCAGTTATTAAATCCAAGGGTTCACATATCTTTTCCACCTGCGCTGTGAATGTTTATATAGTGTGTTCAATAAAAACACGGAAACATTTAATTATTTGTGTGTTATTCATTTAAGCACACTGTGGTTGTCTATTGTTCTGACTTGTTAAACATCAGATCACATTTTATGACCAATTTGTGCAGAAATCCATATAATTCCAAAGGGTTTCACATACTGTTTATTGCTATTGTGTGTATGTATGTATATATATATATATATATGTGTGTATATATATATATATATATATATGTGTATATATATATATGTGTATGTGTGTGTGTGTGTATATATATATATATATATATATATATATATATATATATATATATATATATATATATATATATATATATATATATATATATATATATATATATATATATATGTATGTGTGTATATATATATATATATATATATATATATATATATATATATATACACATATACATATATATACATATATACATACATACAGATACGTTACATATACACTCAGTGTGTGTGTGTACATATACAAAATATATATATATATATATATATATATATATATATATATATATTTCCCAAAAATGCTCGTGTAAATCAACCCCCCCCCTTCTTTTTTGGCTTAGATAGGTGGGTTACTTTCCCCTGATCACTTTGGGACTAGCACTCCAGCAATTTTCTCTTTTTTCCACATTTACATCGTGAGAGAATTGACACAGAGCCCGGTGTTCTGAAACATACGGCATTACAATTCACGGCGCAGGTTTACACACGTTCTGTTAGGTAAAGGTTTGCTGGAGTGATTTGAATCATCCCCCGCTTTTAGTACGTGTGAAGTTTGGTAGTCATCCGCTTGTCATCTGCTAAACAGATAGAGGACTGGAAACATTTATTATCAGACAGTCGTAGAATGAGATGACAGTATGAATTGAAAATTGGCCTAATCGGTTGTTTGAACAGTATGGATAGTTTTGCACTGTTTAAAGGAAAGGTTCAGGGAGGGTGGGTAAAAAATAAAAATCAAATTCCACTTACCTGGGGCTTCCTCCAGCCCGTGGCAGGCAGGAGGTGCCCTCGCCGCCGCTCCGCAGGCTCCCGGTGGTCTCCGGTGGCCGACCCGACCTGGCCAGGCCGGCTGCCAGGTCGGGGTCTTCTGCGCTCCAAGGCCCGGAACTTCAGCGTCCCACGCCGGCGCTCTGACGTCATCGGACGTCCTCCGGGCTCTACTGCGCATGCGCAGTAGTTCTGCACCTGCGCAGTAGAGCCCGGAGGACGTCCGATGACGTCAGAGCGCTGGCGTGGGACGCAGAAGTTCTGGGCCTTGGAGCGCAGAAGAGCCCGACCTGGCAGCCGGCCTGGCCAGGTCGGGTCGGCCACCGGAGACCACCGGGAGCCTGCGGAGCGGCGGCGAGGGCACCTCCTGCCTGCCACGGGCTGGAGGAAGCCCCAGGTAAGTGGAATTTGATTTTTATTTTTTACCCACCCTCCCTGAACCTTCCCTTTAACCCATTCGCGTTCCGTCGTTTTCACGTGAGAAATGTTCACCTCCCATTCATTAGCCTATAACTTTATCACTACTTATCACAATGCACTGATCTATATCTTGTTTTTTCCGCCACCAATTAGGCTTTCTTTGGGGGTACATTTTGCTAAGAGCCACTTTACTGTAAATGCATTTTAACAGGAAGAATAAGAAAAAAAATGGAAAAATTCATTATTTCTCAGTTTTCAGCCATTATAGTTTTAAAATAATACATGCCTCCATAATTAAAACTCACGTATTGTATTTGCCCATATGTCCCGGTTATTACACCGTTAAAATTATGTCACAATGTACGGCGACAATATTTTATTTGGAAATAAAGGTGCATTTTTTCCATTTTGCATCTATCACTATTTACAAGTTTAAAATCAGGTGACAAAAAATAAAATCTTCTATGAACTCACCATACTCCTAACGGAATACCTTGGGGTGTCTTCTTTCTAAAATGGGGTCATTTGTGGGGTTCCTATACTGCCCTGGAATTTTAGGGGCCCTAAACCGTGAGGAGTAGTCTTGAAACCAAATATCGCAAAATAGCCTGTGAAATTCTAAAGGTACTCATTGGACTTTGGGCCCCTTAGCGCAGTTAGGGTGCAAAAAAGTGCCACACGTCGTATCGCCGTACTCAGGAGAAGTAGTATAATGTGTTTTGGGGTGTATTTTTACACCTACCCATGCTGAGTGGGAGAAATATCTCTGTAAATGGACAATAGTGTGTAAAAAAAATCAAAAAATAGTCATTTACAGAGATATTTCTCCCACCCAGCATGGGTATGTGTAAAAATACACCCCAAAACACATTATACTACTTCTCCTGAGTACGGCAATACCACATGTGTGGGACTTTTTTGCAGGCTAACTGCGCTAAGGGGTCCAATTAGCACCTTTAGGCTTTACAGGGGTGCTTACAATTTAGCACCCCCCAAAATGCCAGGACAGTAAACACACCCCTCAAATGACCCCATTTTGGAAAGTAGACACATCAAGGTATTCAGAGAGGAGCATAGTGAGTCCGTGGCAGATTTCATTTTTTTTTTTGTCGCAAGTTAGAAGAAATGGAACCTTTTTTCTTCTTTCTTTTTTTTTTGTCACAAAGTGTCATTTTCCGCTAACTTGTGACAAAAAATAAAAACTCACCATGCCTCTCAGTGAATACTTTGGGATGTCTTCTTTCCAAAATGGGGTCATTTGGGGGGAATTTTAGCACCTCATGAAACATGACAGGTGCTCAGAAAAGTCGGAGATGCTTCAAAATGGGAAAATTCACTTTTTGCACCATACTTTGTAAACGCTATAACTTTTACCCAAACCAATAAATATACACTGAATTTTTTTTGTAGCATAGCGAGCGCTACGAACTTATGCCTGCTAATTGGCAATGATGAGCGCTCCACTCATCCTGCCCTGAGCCTTTGTGGGTGCAATCACTTTAAAGGACATTATCCCCCCACTTTGATTGGCCCAATAGGCTGCCTGTCAAGTTTTCTGTCAAGTGACAAGCAGCTTATTGGGCCAATCAAAGTGCGGGGATAATGTCCTTTAAAGTGATTGCACCCACAGGGGCTCAGGGCAGGACGAGTGGAGCTCTCATCGTTGCCAATTAGCAGGCATAAGTTTGTAGCGCTCGCTATGCTACTCTGATAAGGTATGTGAACTCTGATAAGGCATGCTATCTGTTATGGTGAATCAACCACTATGTGTCCGACGCACGTTGCCGAGATTACTTGCTTCGCTTTTAAGTGCTCATTAGGCATGGTTAAAATGTTGTCTCTGAACATTAGGGAAGTAAAAATTCTCCTCTCTGATACATTTAATTTCTTTTGACGAGTATAAACTTTCTTTCTGACAATTCTGCATCATATCTGATAAAGCTACAAGCATGAAATGTCAAAACAAGAATGTTAATTTTTCACACTTCATAATAGTATAGATGTGTTCACTGAAGCCTAGGCTCCTTTCTTTAAACAAATACTTTGCAGAAAGGTGCAGAAATGTCTGTAATTACTCAGAAAGAACTTGTTGCCAAGTACCAGACAAAACTTCTCTACGTCATAAGCTCTAGGAGTCTCCCATTAAATCAAATATTTGTTCCCCACTGCAGAGCAACGCACAGTAGATATACAATACAGGCGTTCATATACAGTAAATCACATCACCAGCCTCCTCTGTTTCTACCAGTTACATTTGTGTTTATTATCTGGCCTATCTGGAAAGCTGCAGATCCTAAATGGTATCCTAAAATAAATTCCTGCTGTTTCTTCTCTAGTTTAAAGAAAAAGCATAAACATGTTATATAATCTGAATTAGTCAGAAAATAACTCTATTGTAACAGGCTGCTTGATTAACATTTTCAATAATTCTACAATAATGTTTATCTCCAGTCTGCCCAATTTGGCCAAGTTGCACGTTCTGTGGGCAAAAAAATCTGGCAATAAAATTGATCTCTTTTATTTTCAAAAGAATTTCTAAGGAACTTGAATAAAACCGATGGCTCAATTCAATCAGTAACAAACAAGACAGTTATATTTATAATGATCCTGTAGTGAAGGGGATATAGAGGCTTCCTTATGACAGTTATGACAGTTATGACAATTACAGTTGTAAGGCTGTCCTTCTGATCATCTGCCTTTAATGTTGTATGCCACAGACCCAGTATACAGCTCAGGTGCTCTGACTTCGGTGGTGGGTACTTAATCTCCTTAAAGGGACTCAGAGCACCTCCTATGGGCATGCCTTTAAGACAGACTACTTCCAACAAAGTCGTGCTATGAACCCTCTGGAGGAGCCTCTTGCAATGGCCATGCGTGTCACTTCCGCTTCCTGCTTCATTCAATTATGCACTTCTCTAACAGAGAAGGCAGGGGTGACCCGGAAGTTATAACATAGCCAAGATGGCAGCCGCGATTTTTAAATTGAAATCGAACGAACACTATTTGGTGTAGAACGGCGATTCAGGCAACAAATGAAAGAGGAGAGCACACACTACAGAAAGGTATGCATCTTAAAGTACTTTGCAGTACAGGTCGGAGTCTTAAGGCATGCCCATGAGAGGTGCTCGGAGTCCCTTAAGCGGTAATCTCGAGTCAGGCTCGGGATAGAAATCCAAAGGTCAGAGTGGTAATCCCGTGCTTGAGTGAGTTATATGCAGGAGCTGCTGCAGATCTCTCTGTAGTGTTTTTTCTTCTTGTTTTTAGGGTCTAAAAGCTTGTGAAAAAAATGCATGGCTTTTAGATCCTAAATCTGGAAATAGTAATATTGCCTTAAAGTCTACCAGAGGTGACATGTGACATGGTGAGATAGGCCCAGGATGCTTCGATAACGGCCTTAAGCTCATCCAGAGTGTTGGGTCTTGCGTCTCTCAACTTTCTCTTCACAATATCCCACAGATTCTCTATGGGGTTCAGGTCAGGAGAGTTGGCAGTTCAATTGAGCACAGTAATACCATGGTCAGTAAACCATTTACCAGTGGTTTTGGCACTGTGAGCAGGTGCCAGGTTGTGCTGAAAAATGAAATCTTCATCTCCATAAAGCTTTTCAGCAGATGGAAGCATTAACCCACTTTTGAACCAGAAACAGCGGCAGAAGTGCCTGACCTGGGCTACAGAGAAGCAGCACTGGACTGTTGCTCAGTGGTCCAAAGTACTTTTTTGGATGAAAGCAACTTTTGCATGTCATTCGGAAATCAAGGTGCCAGAGTCTGGAGGAAGACTGGGGAGAGGGAAATGCCAAAATGCCTGAAGTCCAGTGTCAAGTACCCACAGTCAGTGATGGTCTGGGGTGCCATGTCAGCTGCTGGTGTTGGTCCACTGTGTTTTATCAAGGTCAAGGTCAATGCAGCTAGCTATCAGGAGATTTTGGAGCACTTCATGCTTTCATCTGCTGAAAAGCTTTATGGAGATGAAGATTTCATTTTTCAGCACGACCTGGCACCTGCTCACAGTGCCAAAACCACTGGTAAATGGTTTACTGACAATGGTATTACTGTGCTCAATTGGCCTGCCAACTCTCCTGACCTGAACCCCATAGAGAATCTGTGGGATATTGTGAAGAGAAAGTTGAGAGACGCAAGACCCAACACTCTGGATGAGCTTAAGGCCGCTATCGAAGCATCCTGGGCCCAGTACGAGAATACTAACCGCAGTTATAAATGGACGCGTGTGTTGCCGCAAAGCTCATGTCTAACGGCAACGTTCAATACCCGCTCTGGGACTTTTTGGGGGCAGGAGTGGTCGCAGTATAAGAGGAGAGCTGTGGCTGCAGATCGGTGGGGAGGGGGGAAATCCCCCCCCCCTCACCTCGGGCTCTCCTCTTAGCGCTCCCCTCCTGCAATCAATCATTGGTGGTGCTCGTGGCAGCCACGGCGGTGGCAGGCAAGCTGAGCGCATACCACCTTCTGGCTGGAGGTCTCCTATCACTAAGTGCTTTATGGAACTTCCTGTGTAAACAGGAAGTTCTATGAAGCTCTTAGTGATCGGAGGCCAGAAGGAGGTATGTGCTCAGCTTGCCTGCCGCCACCGCCGCGGCTGCCACGAGCACCACCAATGATTGCAGGAGGGGGAGCGCTAAGAGGAGAGCCCGAGGTGAGGGAGGGGGGGGGAATTTCCCCCCTCCCCACCGATCTGCGGCCACAGCTCTCCTCTTCTGCTGCAACCCCTCCTGCCCCCAAAAAGAACATTCATTTCATCTTTCGGATTTGAAATTTACAAAACTGACTTTGCCGAATCATAGCCGTTATAAAAACCGATAAATTCAGGCACGGCGCCGATTTGGAAGGTTAATCATAACGGTAACCGAGCTACAATGGGATGAACCTGCACGTCCATTTCATCTTGCTGCTAAATAGCCGTTTTCGTCCTGGGCCTCCATAACACCTGAGCAGTGCCACAGGCTAATTGCCTCCATGCCACGCCGCATTGAAGCAGTAATTTCTGCAAAAGGATTCCCGACCAAGTATTGAGTGCATAACTGAACATAATTATTTGAAGGTTGACTTTTTTTTGTTTTAAAAACACTTTTCTTTTATTGGTCGAATGAAATATGCTAATTTTTTGAGATAGGAAATTTGGGTTTTCATGAGCTGTATGCCAAAATCGTCAATATTAAAACAATAAAAGGCTTCAACGACTTCAGTTGTGTGTATTTGAATCTAAAATATATGAAAGTCTAATGTTCATCAGTACATTACAGAACATAATGAACTTTATCACAATATGCTAATTTTTTTAGAAGATCTTGTGTGTGTATATATATATATATATATATATATATACATACATATATATATATATATATATATATATATATATATATATATATATATATATATATATATATATATATATATATATATATATATATAGTGGAGGAAATAATTATTTGACCCCTCACTGATTTTGTAAGTTTGTCCAATGACAAAGAAATGAAAAGTCTCAGAACAGTATAATTTCAATGGTAGGTTTATTTTAACAGTGGCAGATAGCACATCAAAAGGAAAATCGAAAAAATAACCTTAAAGAGAATCTGTATTGTTAAAATCGCTCAAAAGTAAACATACCAGTGCGTTAGGGGACATCTCCTATTAGCCTCTGTCACAATTTCGCCGCTCCTCGCCGCATTAAAAGTGGTTAAAAACAGTTTTAAAAAGTTTGTTTGTAAACAAACAAAATGGCCACCAAAACAGGAAGTAGGTTGATGTACAGTATGTCCACACATAGAAAAATCCATCCATACACAAGCAGGCTGTATACAGCATTCCTTTTGAATCTCAAGAGATCATTTGTGTGTTTCTTTCCCCCATGCACTGAAGTTTCAGGCTGCTCTTTTCTTTCCTGCAAACAGCTTTGCCCTTGTTTGTAATTCCTCAGTATGTGAAAGCCCAGCCAGCTCAGAGGACGATTTATCCAGCTTGTAAAAGATAAGAGAGAAGCTGCTATTATCTAAATAACACACAGGCAGTGTGCATAGAGGGGCCAGGAAGGGTGAGTTCATAGCAGAACCACAACACTGAAGAACTTGGCAGCCTTCCAGACACAGGCCGACAAGTCTGACAGGGGAAAGATACATTGATTTATTACAGAGACTGTGATAGCAGAAAGTGCTGCAGTTAGCCAGAACACATTAGAATAGCTTTTGGAACTTGTAGGATGATAAAAAACAAGATGCAATTTTTGTTACGGAGTCTCTTTAAATAAAAGATAGCAACTGATTTGCATTTCATTGAGTGAAATAAGTTTTTGAACCCCCTAACAATAAAAGACTTAATACTTAGTGGAAAAACCTTTGTTTGCAAGCACAGAGGTCAAACGTTTCTTGTAATTGATGACCAAGTTTGCACACATTTTAGGAGGAATGTTGGTCCACTCCTCTTTGCAGATCATCTCTAAATCCCTAAGGTTTCGAGGCCGTCTCTGTGCAACTCTGAGCTTGAGCTCCCTCCATAGGTTTTTTATTGGATTAAGGTCCGGAGACTGACTAGGCCACTCCATGACCTTAATGTGCTTCTTCTTGAGCCACTTCTTTGTTGCCTTTGCTGTATGTTTTGGGTCATTGTCGTGCTGGAACACCCATCCACGACCCATTTTCAGTTTCCTGGCAGAGGGAAGGAGGTTGTTGTTCAGGATTTCACGATACATGGCTCCTTCCATTTTCCCGTTAATGCGATTAAGTTGTCCTGTGCCCTTAGCAGAAAAACATTCCCAAAGCAAAATGTTTCCACCCCCATGCTTGACGGTGGGGACGGTGTTTTGGGGGTCATAGGCAGCATTTTTCTTCCTCCAAACACAGCGAGTTGAGTTAATGCCAAAGAGCTCTATTTTGGTCTCATCAGACCACAGCACCTTCTCCCAGTCGCTCACAGAATCATTCAGGTGTTCATTGGCAAACTTCAGACGGGCCTGCACATGTGCCTTCTTGAGCAGGGGGACCTTGCGAGCCCTGCAGGATTTTAATCCATTGCGGTGTAATGTGTTTCCAATGGTTTTCTTGGTGACTGTGGTCCCTGCTAATTTGAGGTCATTCACTAACTCCTCCCGTGTAGTTCTAGGATGCTTTTTCACCTTTCTCAGAACCATTGACACCCCACGAGGTGAGATCTTGCGTGGAGCCCCAGAGCGAGGTCGATTGATGGTCATTTTGTGCTCCTTCCATTTTCGAACAATCGCACCAACAGTTGTCACCTTCTCTCCCAGCTTCTTGCTAATGGTTTTGCAGCCCATTCCAGTCTTGTGCAGGTCTACAATTTTGTCTCTGACATCCTTGGACAGCTCTTTGGTCTTTCCCATGTTGGAGAGTTTGGAGTCTGCTTGATTGATTTATTCTGTGGACAGGTGTCTTTTATACAGGCGACTAGTTAAGACAGGTGTCCTTAATGAGGTTGACTAATTGAGTAGAAGTGTCTAACCACTCTGTGGGAGCCAGAACTCTTAATGGTTGGTAGAGGTTCAAAAACGTATTTCACTCAATGAAATGCAAATCAGTTGCTATCTTTTATTTAAGGTTATTTTTTCGATTTTCCTTTTGATGTGCTATCTGCCACTGTTAAAATAAACCTACCATTGAAATGATACTGTTCTGAGACTTTTCATTTCTTTGTCATTGGACAAACTTACAAAATCAGTGAGGGGTCAAATAATTATTTCCTCCACTGTATATATATATATATATATATATATATATATATATATATATATTCCCCTACTACTTCTTTTGGTAAAGTTCCTCTATAAAAGCTGTATTTCTTGCATAATAAAACTGTGCCATCCATAAATTCTAAACTCTGTAGTCTGTATACAACCTGATGTATTGCCATACGAGGCCCAGGCAGGAATAAGGAAGTGCATACGTGAAAGCGGCCAACATTTCATGCCACCATCAGCACTTTTTGAAGACTGTATGGTGTTAACGACTGTTCTCCACAACAGCATCAGGTTGTATGAAACCATAAATACAGATTTTAAATAAAATCTGAAAGTTAATTTTGGTGATTCATGCTGCACTGGCATATTTTCTCAAAGTGGACATTGACTGCAGGCTCTGCTGTCCAGGGCAGCTTGCTGCCTGTGGTAGCTCTAAGGAGAGTCCCATGACCAGCTGACCAAATGTAGCTAGGGAAGGGGAGGAGTCTCACTTCACAGGGCAGTATTTAATTTAGGAGTTATTTTTTAGAAAATATGTGATTGGCGGGTTACTTTTTCACATTTGTTTCTGGGCACTTGCTGTTTATAGCATGTTTTCTTCTCTTGGTAAAGGAGGTAGCAGGGTTTCTTAAATGTTTTGTAGATCTTAGTTTTTATCTTGTTTTGTTTTAGTGACTTGTTTATAGATTATGTCATTGTGGCATAAATGCCTGACCCCCAGCTTCCTCCCACAATTTTCTGCATGTTTATGACCAATGAACCATGAAACAAGCACATGCCTACATGTGGATTCTATCACCAGCCAAACTGGGAACGGAGGAATGTTAAGTGATGCAGTTTGTGGCTTTCAGCATCTAAACATGAAATTATTTTGGCCAGGCATGTGAATGAGACCTGTGTTGCCACTTAATGTAATGTGGCTCACTCAAAAAGATAAACAGGGATATTTGGCATAGCATGGTCACATGCTTCAAGTGTACCTATGACAAGTTCTGTAAAGTAAAGCAAACCTGTGAAAATACATGGGTAGCCAAATGTCTAATTTCAACAGAATTTTTTTTCTGGCTTTAGAAAAGGGTAGACTGAATTGATTTTAGTATTGATAATGAGAATTGCTTCCTGAGGAAACGCAAAATCTTCATTTAGACTTCAGGGCTAGAATTAAGTGGCACCAAAAGAGTACAAATACTGTAAATGGTTTAAAAAAGAATAATGGTCTTCAGAATATTTCCAGAAATTAATGTGCATCTTTGACAACACATTTTGTGAGTAGCAGTCTCACTTACTCAGATCATACAATTTAATTACAGTCATTAACGTGTGTTCCTCTCATAGGGTGGCCTGGCATGGCATGAACTGAAGAAGTGGCTCTATAGCCCAAAAAATGCTTTGTAATGCGTGGACACTGCACACACTTACTGTAATTGTCACTATGCTGACAGTAAAAAATTAGGGTGTGAAAATAACCAATGATGCACTTCCAAAATGATAAAAACAGATAAAATATATATGGAAGTATCGCTCAATTCAGATAGTCCAGTGACAGGCCAATTATTGAAAAGAGTCCTATAATTCACCTTGAAAGTCCAGCAATTAGACACGTGATAGAAGAATGTCCTCATACAGGGTGAAAGCCACCACCTCACCCTAGGAAAGGGACACTCACCCTTAACCTATTTTGGTTCCTGGGCGTAGAAACTATGTCCAGGAACCATGTGCGCTCCGGCGCTCTCCCGGCCCGCGGTTCGTTAGCCAGGCAATCAGTGAATCGGGCTATGGTGCCCGATCACTGATCCCTCTCCCCCGCTGAAAAAGCGACAGCTTCTCTCAGAAGCTGCGCCTTTTCTGGCTGTTACCTCCCCCATGCGTCGCTCTAAGTGTATGTTACGCTTAGAGTGACGTCATGTAAACAAACTCATGGCCGCCATCTTGTGGCCAAAAAGTAATGCTACAACTAAAAGTAAAAAAAACACACATTTACATTATAAACCTATTGTTTACATCCCACCCTCCCAAAACTACCCAAATAAAATGTTTAACCACTTCACCACTGAGGGGTTTTACCCCCTGAGCACCAGAGCAATTTTCACCTTTCAGCGCTCCTTCCATTCATTCGTCTATAACTTTATTATTACTTATCGCAATGAAATGAACTATATCTTGTTTTTTTCGCCACCAATTAGGCTTTCTTTAGGTGGGACATTATGCCAAGAATTATTTTTTTCTAAATGTGTTTTAATGGGAAAATAGGAAAAATGTGGGGAAAAAAATAATTATTTTTCAGTTTTCGGCCATTATAGTTTTTAAATAATGCATGCTACTGTAATTAAAACCCATGAAACGTATTTGCCCTTTTGTCCCGGTTATAAAACCATTTAAATTATGTCCCTATCACAATGTTTGGCGCCAATATTTTATTTGGAAATAAAGGTGCATTTTTTTCAGTTTTGCGTCCATCCCTAATTACAAGCCCATAGTTTATAAAGTAACAGTGTTATACCCTCTTGACATAAATATTTAAAAAGTTCAGTCCCTAAGGTAACTATTTATGTATTTTTTTTAATTGTAAATTTTTTATTTTTTTTTTAATTACAAAAAAAAAAAAAAAATGGGGAGTGTGGGAGGTAATGAGTTAATTTTATGTGTAAAAGTCATTTATTTGTATGTGAAAAATGTGTAGGGTGTAGTTTACTATTTGGCCACAAGATGGCCACAGTAACTTTTTGTTTTAATGCGACCTCCAAGCTTCCTTCCGGAAGCTTGGAGGAAGTATAATGAGCATGGACACGTGAGTTTTTTCTCACAATGATCGCGCTGCCCATAGGAGAGCAGCTGATCATTGCGGGGCTTAGATCAACGAACGGGAATGGATTTTCCCGTTCATTGATCTCTGGGCGAGCGGGCGGCGGCGGTTTTACTAGCGGCGGGCGGCGTGTTTACGAGCGGGAGCGCAGGCAGCGTCGGGAACGCGGAAAGTACATGTTTCTCCGTCCCTGGTTTTTAAAGGATGGAAAAAGGGGCGGAGAAATACGTACGCGCGGGGGTAAAGTGGTTAATATAAAAAAAAAAAAAAAACATGTAAATATTTACCTAAGGGTCTAAACTTTTTAAATATCAATGTAAAGATGATATATTTCTATATTTTTTTTATTTTAAACTTGTAAATAGTGATAGATGCAAAACGGAAAAAATGCACCTTTATTTCCAAATAAAATATTGTCGCCATACATTGTGATAGGGACATAATTTTAACGGTGTAATAACCGGCACATATAGGCAAATACAATACGTGAGTTTTAATTATGGAGGCAATTATTATTTTAAAACTATAATGGCTGAAAATTGAGAAATAATGATTTTTTTTTCGTTTTTTTCTTATTCTTCCTCTTAAAATGCATTTACAGTAAAGTGGCTCTTAGCAAAATGTACCCCCCAAAGAAAGCCTAATTGGTGGTGGAAAAAAACAAGATATAGATCAGTTCATTGTGATAAGTAGTGATAAAGTTATAGGCTAATGAATGGGAGGTGAACATTTCTCAAGTGAAAACGACGGAATGGGTTAATATATGACCCTCTGGAAGATGGGTCTACAGTGCTTTTGGGGTTGTGAAGAGGCCAACCCCTACCTCTCACGATCTACAGCTCTGTCTATGTCCACTGGTCTTCTCCAAAAATTGCACTTCAAAAATATAAAATGTGCATCCTTCCTTAGCGTAAAACCATTCAAAATGTTATTTTATATTGAAAATGCTCACTCACATGTTCCATATGTCTACTTCAAGATCAGACTTTTATCAGGCCCGGGCTCTCCCTTGTACGTAGGCCGCCTGGCGGGCTCAAGACCATGCTGCTGCTTGTGAGCTCAGGACCCCAGAGTCACCACCCCACTTTGCTTCCACGTTTAGGTTCCCCCCTACTAGTTTTGTGACAAAACAGTATAATTACAGTGACTCATCAGGAGCGTCATGTGATTAAGGCGCTGTATGATTTGAGGAAAAAAAGACTAGTGCCTATGAAATCTATTATAAAAGATGCAAATAAATTTGGCTAATTATAGTTTTGTGACCATTCTTGGCGGTAAGTCAAAAACTTACCATTCCTCTTTAAACTGTAATTAAAACAGCTGCTCTTTGATGCCTCTTAATTTGTAGTCTACTTTCTGTCTGTCTCCCTGAAGGTTGTTTTTATGTTTTGCATGTCACCTTTATATATTGTCTGACCAACAGACCTAAGAGAGACCATTCTGTACCTGTGAGGGGATAGTGAAAAATTTCTCCTCCTCTCATACAGTGGTTGTCTTGCCAACAACCCTGGTTTCTGAGTACTTTTCTTTGTTATACGATTCATATTTCTTGTACATATGTGATTCTTATGTCCTAGAAATACCGCATTATCCTGGTTCTTGGTCATATCTTTTTTAGAGGATCTTATGTGTATACGTTGATTCAGACTCCAGGTTCACTTTAAGGGCAAAATTTGTTGGACTTGCTACCACGAATAGTGGAAGCAGTGGTGGGGTGTTGATTAGCAGATCATTGCTTTTGTATTGCATGGAAGTGTAGAAAATCATGTGTAGTACTGGACAGGGGGAATTCAAATCAAATTATAAGTGTAATGTACTGTATTGATTGCCAGTCCATGACCATTGGCTTGATCTGAGCCTGATGATGATCCACCTAAACTTAGCGATATATGGAGGCTGCCATGCAGTTTTTTTAAACGATACCAGTTGTCTGGCAGCCCTGCTGATCTCTTTTTGGTTGCAATAGTGTCTGAATCTTACACGTGAAACAATCATACGGCTAATCTTGTCAGACATGCTATAACTCAGAAACATCTGATCTGCATGCTTGTTCAGGATCTATGGCTAAAAGTATTAGAGGCAGAGGATCAGCATGATATCCTGGCAATGTGTATTGTTTTAAAGGAGATAATTATGGCAGCCTCCCTATCCAATTCCAGGTGTCCTTTAAATCAACTGATTGGGCCTACTGAACCTCAGTGAGTATATAAATTATAGAGTATACAACTGTTGACTCACATACCAAATTTCTTCCCCTCCTCACCTTACAGCTGCTTGGCATAAGAAGGTTTAGTTGGAACCAGTAAACCCAGCCAAAAACTGGGACATTTTTAGTGGCAACAGTCTGTACTGGTGAATACAGGCTCCCCTCTGTGATTCTCTGCCAACCTCTAGGCATAAACACAATTCCAAAATTGGAGCTTTTTCTACTTGGCCTACCTTTCTCCACTCACGCATATCCAACAATTGAAGGGTGGTCGCGCTCTAGAGACGCGCTCCGTGTTTGGCTGCATGTCTGAGGAAGTGGTCATAGACCCACGAAACGCATTGCCAGTGCATACTAAACTCATACTTGGTAGTTAACCCATTTTTTTCTAGAGGTAAGCCACAGCTTTGTTTCTAGTTTTAGTTGTTTTCAATATATTTATGTGTATAGTATAGTGTATGTGTATATATATATATATATATGTGTGTGTGTGTGTGTGTGTGTGTGTGTGTATGTATATGTATATATATATATATATATATATATATATATATATATATATATATATATAGGCATTACCCTGGACCCCTAAGAAACTTAGAAGATCATTAACTTATTTACCCTTGTGGGTTAGGAATGTGCTGATGGTATGGGATAACCTAATATTTAATAATCAGCTAGTGTCATCTATACCGGGGCCATTGACCCCAATATTCGACAATTTGGCTTTCCCGCCTGCGGTTGGAGTTGATACCTTTATAGGTATCTCTAGGGAAAATTGCCCACAGTTGAGAAGGGTTTTGGCGGGGAAAATACTGCTTCCTATGGCGGATATGGGGAAGATAAGTAAGGAGAGTTCTTGGTCTCTGAACTGGTTCCAATACCACCAGCTACATAGCTATGTTAAATCGATTGGGAGGGACCAAGGGATAGTGAGAGATTGTTCGAAGTTTGAGGATTTGTGTGTGAATGATTCTAGACCCGAACATGTTTTATCAAAAATGTACCAAATCCTCAGGAATACTACATCAAACCCTTTTGATAATATTATCTCCACATGGGAAGCAGACCTCGGAAAATCCTTTTCGAAAGTTGAATGGAAAAAATCACTGACACTGACCCATAAATCATCCATCTCAAGTTCAGTCCAAGAGAGGAATTATAGATTATTAACCCGCTGGTACCGCACCCCGGCCCAAATATGTAGATGGAAGGAGGGACTCACAGATACATGTTGGAGATGTGGCCAGTGGGGGGGAGACTATACGCATATGTGGTGGAAGTGTGATAGAATACAAGGCCCCCGCAGACATTACCTGCTCCGCCGGCGCGACTCCAGTCCCCAGGTCACCGCTGCTCCGTCTCCGCTCTGGTCTCCGGCCCCGGCATGCTTTACTTCTTCCTGCCCGGCAGGAAGTTTAAACAGTAGAGCGCCCTCTACTGTTTAAACTTCCTGCCGGGCAGGAGGAACTGAAGCATGCCGGCGGAGACCAGCGCGGACACGGAGCAGCGGTGACCGGGCGTAGACGTGCCGGCGGAGCAGGTAATGTATGCGGCTCTATTGCGTCAGTCGTCGGGTACTCGAACGCCGCTAGCGACGCGCTCCCTACCCGCGGGCGATCGACGCTAATTTTCCGCACGGAGCGATCGACGGGATCGGACGAAAAGGATCGAAATTCGGCGTGTAGCGCGAACGATTGGCAGCAGATTTGATCCCAGTGATCGAATCTGCTGTCGAAACGGCAGCGAATCGGGCCAGTGTATGGCCACCTTAACTCTTGGTTATATTATGAGGTCAGATAGATACGTGATCGCTAAACATTGGAAAGAAGATAGATATTTAGGAGAGGTTGAGCTAGCAGATGCAATGAATAACATAATGAGAATGGAAGAGCTGGTATCCTCGGCACAAAAGAAGGAAGACACGTTTTCCAGACAGTGGTCACTCTGGCTTGATTACAGAGAGACTCTTTACAGGCGCATGGAGATGCATATATAGGCAGGTATCCAGCAATATGGGCGGTTGGGAATCTGGAGCGTAACCTATAGCTATATGGATATGGACATATTTGAAGGGAAGATGTCTTTTTTTTTTTCTTCTCCCTTTCTCTTCTCTCTTTTTTTTTTTTTCCTTTCTTTTCTTTTTTTTTTTTTTGTTTTTCTTTCTCTTTGACCTACGGGTCTGAGTGTCTCTCTTGACTAGGAGCTGAGGTCATAGGAGATATATATATAGAGAAATAAGAATCCAATCAAATAAAAAGCTTATTCTTGAGCTAGTATGAAGAATAGGTGGTTATTATGTTCAGAGGAGAGTAGCTTGAGAAATTATAGCATTTGTAGTCTATTAATACGGGACATATGCATTGTAAGAATTTGATTGGATATTCCATGTAAATGTGTAGTTGCATTATTTGGATTTAATACTAATAAAGTATGATTTAAAATAAATATATATATATATATATATATATATATATATATATATATATATATATATATATATATATATATATATATATATATATATATATATATATATATATATAAATATATATATATATATATATATATATATATATATATACATACATACATACATACATACATACATATATATATATATATATATATATATATATATATATATATATATATATATATATATATATATATATATATATATATATATATATATATAATATATATATATATATAATATATATAATCTGTTGCCTTTGATGTAGAATTTGAGTCCTTTACCAGGTTTCGAATCTCAGCTGAAGAGGCAAAGATTCGCCCATGTTGTAGTAGAACTGTGTTAAAAGCAATAAAACCAGAAAAAGGAGGTGCCTTACCTCACAGTGGTGCTTGGCTTCCCTTGAGTAAACACTCAGTTACTCAGGCAAACACTCTGCCTGGTGAAGCTGGTCAAACCTTGCATTTTGGAGCATACAATAAAGTAGAATTTTTTGAAAAATTAATATATTGGGTCATCTATGGGGCAGTAAGCCGATCACTACCTCCGTTTTTTAGCTGTTTTTAATATATTTTAACCT
Organism: Hyperolius riggenbachi; assembly: GCF_040937935.1. NCBI lineage: Eukaryota > Metazoa > Chordata > Amphibia > Anura > Hyperoliidae > Hyperolius > Hyperolius riggenbachi. The sequence goes on from NC_090654.1 coordinate 191,040,858, forward strand.
ACTTTGACTCCTCTGTTGTACTATTACTATTGACTTACTGAGTCCACACTGCGTGGAGAGGTATTAGCCCCCCTTATTTGTGATCTACAGATAGTGACTTTTCAACCTGAGTGGGGAAAAGGTTCATGATCCCCACCTACTAGCCAGGGCTTCAGAGTCGGAGCAATTTTTGAGTATCTGGAGTTGGTTTCAAAAACTCGTGGGGTGATTTTTGTAACAACTCCACAGCCCTGGTAATTATTAGATTAAGGAGTCAGAGCTACTTTGGGTATTTGGATTCTGTGTTTTTTTGGTGGCCATCTTTTTGAGTCATGAGGGCAATCATAACTGGACAGAGTCCATCTAAAGTGGAGACAAGAGTTGTTCACCTGCCTAATTAGTTAGTTGCCTACCTAAGTAACCCGATTTTGTGAGTTCCGTTTTACCTTATTTTGCTCCATTTTCCGCACATACTAGGTACTACACTATCTGGGCTACCGTTGTTTCTGTGTTTATTTTTCAAAGTACATCCTATCTTTCAAATCTTGCTCATCCATGTTGTGCTCTGGCCCGTGTACCAGTGCTGTGCCCAAAGCTTGGTATTGTTTGGTAATGTGTTTGCTAGCATTTGCATTATGATTGGATTGCATAACATTACTATAGATTTCTCCACACACTTACCATCATTCAAGGCTAGAGCATTGTCATTGACGGGAGTGTGGAAGCATTTGTGTATTAATTGTATATTTTTTATTTTGAAGACCCTCTGGGGTTGACTGCAGCCCCATTTAGAGAACACATACATAAGGCTGCAAATTATGCAGCCTCTAGTCCCTTTTTGTAAAACTGATATAGGGTTACCTAAAGTCTGTGAAGCAATAAGCAGCTGTAATTTGTCAGTGTGCCCATATCCCATCAATGTATGAACACTGGGCTTGGAAATGCAACTGAAAAGAGCACCTGGGATGAAATCAATTCACCTTCTGGGCGTTTGCATCTAATTAATCAGTTAATAATACATGTGCACCTTGACACCTTCTAGAATGTACAAAACAATCTCTTCTCACCTTCAGTAGCTCAGCTTTCTCTTCTCCTATTGCTTATAGGGAACGTGGAGCTCTGTCACGTGATCTACTGATTTACTATGTGATCCTAGACCTATCAGTTTGTCCTGCAGCCCCTAAGCATATAATTTAGATTGGAATGTTGTAGAAAGTGAGAACATGATCAATGTACTCAGGAGACAGTCTGTACAACTCCTGTACATTGTTCAGACCTGAATATGGAGTGAATGTGAATGGAACGCATACATACTGCTTAATAGAACTCGCACACCATTTTAATCATAGACTTGTTGAAATGACACCCACCTAGAGGACTGCGCACATTGGCCTCAATTCACTAAGCTTATCTCCTGTCTTTAAAGAGACTCCGTAACAAAAATTGCATCCTGTTTTTTATCATCCTACAAGTTCCAAAAGCTATTCTAATGTGTTCTGGCTGACTGCAGCACTTTCTGCTATCACAGTCTCTGTAATAAATCAATGTATCTTTCCCCTGTCAGACTTGTCGGCCTGTGTCTGGAAGGCTGCCAAGTTCTTCAGTGTTATGGTTCTGCTATGAACTCCCCCTTTCAGGCCCCTCTCTGCACACTGCCTGTGTGATATTTAGATTAGTGCAGCTTTTCTCTTCTCTCTTATCTTTTACAAGCTGGATAAATCGTCCTCTGAGCTGGCTGGGCTTTCACATACTGAGGAAATTCAGACAAGGGCAAAGCTGTTTGCAGAAAGAAAACAGCAGCCTGAAACTTCAGTGCATGAGATTCTGCAGGGGGAAAGAAACACACAAATGATCTCTTGATATTAAAAAGGAAGGGTGTATACAGCCTGCTTGTGTATGGATGTATTTTCTATGTGTGGACATACTGTACATCAACCTACTTCCTGTTTTGGTGGCCATTTTGTTTGTTTATAAACAAACTTTTTAAAACTGTTTTTAACCACTTTTAATGCGGCGGAGAGCGGCGAAATTGTGACAGAGGGTAATAGGAGATGTCCCCTAACGCACTTGTATGTTTACTTTTGTGCAATTTTACAATACAGATTCTCTTTAACCATTTACCGCCATCCTAACGTATTAAAACGTCATGCTTACCGCTATTAACAGCAACATGACGTTTTAATACGTCGCGCATTCCCGCCGCTGCTACCGCCGTGTGTCCGCCGCTACCGCCGCCATTACCGTCGGGATCCCGTGCTGGGCGATTGGGGAAGAGGACTGAACAGTCCTCTACCCAATCGCAGTGCCTGGAGTGAATGGACGTGACCGCGAACAGCGGCTACGTCCATTCACATAAACAGGAAATGTAACAGTTTAATAAAGTGTGTAAAAAAAAAAAAAAAAAAAAAAAAAGTGAACACGTCCTATGAGTGTTCACCAGCGCCATCTTGTGGCCAAAAAGTATATTACACTTACAAAATACATACATTTTCAAGTATATACACATCATTAATAAAATTACACTTCCAACCCTCCCCCCCAAAAAAAAACACTTGTAAAAAAAAAAATCAGCTTAAAAAAAAAAATAAATAGTTGCCTTAGGGACTCAGCTTTTTTTATTCTATATTTTATGGGGGAAAATTAATTTTAATTTATTACATAGGGGCTTGTAATTATGGCCAGAACAAACAGAAAAATAACCACTTATATTTCAAAATAATATACTGTCGCCATACATTGTGGTAGGGACATAATCTAAACGGTTTAATTATCGGGACCACTGGGCAAATACAACGTGTTTGTTTTATCCACAGGAGAATGTTTAATTTTAAAACTATAAAGGCTGAACACTGAGAAATAATGATTTTTTTTTCTTTTTTTTTCTGTTTTTCTCATTAAAATGCATTTAGAATAAAAAAATTCTTAGCAAAATGTACTATCCACAGAAAGCCTAATTGGTGGCGAAAAAAACGAGGTATAGATCATTTTCTTGTGATAAGTAGTAATAAAGTTATTAGGGAATACAAGGGAGGAGCGCTGACAACTGAAAATTGCTCTGGTCCGTTAGGATAAAAACCCTTGGGGGTGAACTGGTTAATAACTCTTCTAGAGTTGTTACCATGGTGATAAGGCATGTAGTATTCAGGAAACATTTTACCTCAGGCAAACCTAAAGTTAACTCTTCTGTCTTTAAAGGGATACTGTAGGGGGGTCAGGGGAAAATTAGTTGAACTTACCCGGGGCTTCTAACGGTCCCCCGCAGACATCCTGTGTTGGCGCAGCCACTCACCGATGCTCCGGCCCCGCCTCCGGTTCACTTCTGGAATTTCAGACTTTAAAGTCTGAAAACCACTGCGGCTGCGTTGCCGTGTCCTCGATCCCGCTGATGTCATCAAGAGCGCACAGCGCAGGCCCAGTATGGTCTGTGTCTGCGCAGTACACTCCTGGTGACATCAGCGGGAGCGAGGACACGGGCGTGCAGGCGTAGTGGTTTTCTGACTTTAAAGTCAGAAATTCCAGAAGTGAACTGGAGGCGGGGCCGGAGCATCGGTGAGTGGCTGCGCCAACACAGGATGTCTGCGGGGGACCATTAGAAGCCCCGGGTAAGTTCAGCTCATTTTCCCCCGACACCCCTACAGTATCCCTTTAAGTTAACTCTTCAATCCTTAAAATAACTCCAGAGTTGAAGACAGGCTGTTTATTAACTGCATGTGAAAATAACTACCGAGGAGGTAAATTAACTACAGAGGAGGTAAAATAACTACAGAGGAGGTAACTTAACTACAGAAGAGGTAACTTAAGGAGAGAAGAGATAAGAGAACTCTCTCTTATGTGGAGGTAAGTTTTCTCTTGCCTTATTATCTCCAGCATGATCTTAGTGAATTGAGGCCATTGTCGGATATCGGGATTGCAGGCAAACAACAGACATGAAACAAACTTCACTGTTTCCTTTACCCTGTGCATTTAATAAAGAGGAAACCCAAACAGAGGGTAGTTTTTGTTCTTTTCAAAAACAAGAGAACCTTCCTAATAACTATAAAAAATAAAAGTAAATACAAGTTGAAGCAAAATTTTTGGTATCACATGAAAATGGTACCAGGTATTGCTACACTGATATATTAAAGACATTTATTTTGTGTTTGTGTAGCTTTGACATCTTCCACACTTTTTACATGGTACTACATACTGTACCACGTCACTTTTCCCCTGAATTAAAGGTAGTGTCGTGTCCTGGTCTACAGTATATTTGAACTGGGGACCCAAGTGCTGCTGTGTCAAACACAAGGCCTGCAGGCCCAATGCAGCCTTACTTGCCATTTTTGTGGCCCTCCAGAGGTTCAAATGTGTATCATTGTAAGCTGTACAAAACGACAGCACACTGTCTATCCAACCAGAGGAGCACACCTGTGACCATGTTTGTGGTTGAAACATTGTCAGTTTGAGGTGGGGTGCAGTGACAATCCAAGGGACCCCTCAGCAAAAATTATCATGGGGTCCCCTCTTGGCATCCAAACCCCCTCATGTGGCTATCATTTTTTCTTGGGGCACATTTTATCTTGATGCTTTTCTGCCGAAATAGAACTGGAGCAGGTCAATATTAAACTGCTTCACTGTGCTACTCTGAGGAATGGTGAAGAGCTGCCCCCCCCCCCCCCCCCTGGTTTGCCAAAGTTACACCACTTAGTTTGAGAATGTTTGATAAATGTTAAATCTTAAAGGAAACCAGAGACGTACAAAAAAAAAAAGATTTTATACATACCTTGGGCTTCCTCCAGCCCCATGACCGCGGATCTCTCCCACGATGCCGTCCTCACTCTTCTCCAGCCCCGGTACCGGGTCCCGTAAGTTCTGTCAGTCGCAGCCAGTCTGTGCAAGAAAAGTGCACCCTCTACGTATCTCTGAGACAGCGGCGTCAGAGTGATCCATGGGCATAGGGCTGGGGGAAGCCCCAGGTATGTATTTTCTTTTAGTACGTCTCTGGTACACTTTAATAAACAATTTAGCCTGCGACTTAGACTAAGTTTTTTTTTATTTTGGCCTCTTATGTGATTGAGTTTGACACCCCTGCCCTATACCGTCATGCTGCCAGATTTAAAGAGGAACTGTAATGAAATTAATATAAGGAATAAAATTGCTCACTGGTGGTGACATCTTTAGTTCTGCCAGGTGATCTGTACGGAATGTTTGTTACTGAGAGTTTTATGCACAGAGGTAGTTACTGCTAGCTTGGCAGTTTGAAAAAGCCCTGATCTCCCACAATGCAACAAGGTTCAGGCTGGTTTCACACTGTGGATTGGCGTTAGCAGGCAGGCCTTCAGGGATTATCGTGTTAGTATGCGTTCATCTCCATCATCCCGATCTGGCAGCCAGACAAGCAGGAAGTGCTTCGTTCTTCCTTCCTGTGGGCAAAGCGATGACGTGCATGGAAGCCTATTGCTAAAATACGCTTGTGTGACGCGTGAGACCTGCTGCGGGCATTTCAACACACGCGTCGCTATAGAATTACATGAGTTACGGTCCGCCGCAGGTCGATGCAAAACTGCACAGTAACAGATTTGTCCTACCTTTGGGGATGTGGCGAAAACGTCACTTCTGTCGCATAGCACCGCGTCAGTCCCCATAGACTTTAATTGCCCTGCGGTGTGGTGCGGTAAAAATACCACACCGTCCCCGTATGAAAGGTCCCTCAAAGACCGAAAACTGTCAGGACTATGGCCATGACATCACATTGTGGGAGGGATTTCATCACAATATCAGCCATACAAATCTCCCTGATGATCTGTTCGAGAAAAGATCAAGATTTATTGTGATAACAGGGATATCAGCTACTGATTGGAATAAAGTTCAATCCTTGATTGTAGTTCCTCTGTAAGTCCAAATATGTTTTATTTTATTTTTTTATACAGTAATTTTGTCAGCACTTCCTCTCCAGCTGGCTAGCAGATGTAGCATTAGGAGGGTGTCATTTGCATCCTAGACTGACATCTTGAACTATGGATGAAGAAATGAGGAAACTTCTTCACAAGCTGACCCACCTAAGATGCACAGTTCCTTGAATAAGCTCTATAAAGCTTTATAAAGAAAGCAGAAACTGCATATCTGTGTAAAAGGTGAAATTCTCATCTGTTCTGCATTCTTTAGAGGGAGAACCTTTGGGGTAGGAACACACTAGGAAGAATCGCATATACATTTTCCACTGGGTGCTACGGAAAACTCATATGCAATTCTGTCTAGTGTGTTGCCGAGCGCCGAAACCACCTGCTTCACCACTGCGCAGTACATGGTGGTAGGAATGGTCAATGAGATGCAAATAATTTCGGGTTGATGCAGGATTACGCAAGTTGTATATCCTCAGCAGGATTTGGTTGGTTCATTTTTAAGCTGCATAAATTTGCTTACAAAATTTGCAAAATGCTCCATCAGCTCGAAATTATTTGCATATCATTGACCATCCATCCCTACATGGGGGAGTGGCCCAGAGTGGGCAGGGTGAGTTGGAGACCATTGCCCATGACCTCTGCTTGTCCACATTTATTGACTGCCAGTGTGTTGAGGTAGATTGGGGCCGCTGTACACACCCATCTAACGTTTAATGAAGGCTTCAGAGTAGAACCTTTCTAATTTCCTTTATATACACAAATATTGTCTTTAGATTCAGATGCCTTAGTTATCGTAAGCAGCACACAGCACATTCTGTATAAGCAGCTGGATGCCTTTATATTTCTAGCTGAGCAAGACATCTTAAGGCTCATACACACGGGGTACGGCCGTCGCCGCAACCACGTGGCACGCGCGTGTTGCGGCGACGGTTCGCCCGTGTGTATGACGCGCGCGCCCCGAACCGTCGCCCGTCGGAGCTGTCGCCAGGCAATTGACATGTTCAATTGCCGGCTACAGCCGTCGCCGCAACCTCGCCGGAACTGTCGCTAGTCCCGCATGTGTATGCGGGCTAGCGACAGCTACCCACACACGGCACACGGAGCTTCCGGCGGGGGGGAGGAACCTCGGCGACAGCTTCCGCCGCATCGCTAATCCCTCTGCTGCAGTGTGGATGCAGAGGGACTTGGCGACGAGCTGTCGCCGAACTGTTGACGAACTGTCGCGCACACGCTCCCGTGTGCAGCGACAGCTACAATTGTCCCCCCGTGAGTACTTAGCTTAAGTCAAACCTCTCTCCCAGCATACTGGCTGGGCAATGAGTATCAGAAGGTGACTGATGAATGCGCGAGTCTCTCCCAACAGGCGCTCCCACTATCACAGTGATAGCACTGTACTGTGTACTGTGCAGTGTCACTCAAACTTGATTTCCTGTGATCTTTGTTGTGTTAATCTAGTGTGTCTATAACTGCAGTTGAGGATGCCATCCGAGGAAGTGACAGCTGGGCCCATATTGCTGCCTCATTGTTCAAGCAATGTAGGACTCTCTTGTTTATCTGAGTGGCGCAAACTGCCCACTTACAATGTGTTTTCTAACTTGAAGCTTCTTATGCCTTCTAGATTGCTCAGAGCAGGAAAGGCAATTTTTTTGCTGTCATCATTTCAAAGGTTACTCGTAGGGATGATACTTAGAACCATCAGCAGTGTCAGACATATTTCTACACTACATCATTTCAGACTGGCTCTCTGATATACTCCTGGGGAATCACTACCTGTAGACAGATCTGCATTGCTAAGTGGAGTTATACTTTAAGGGCTCATTCACACTGGGGATCACAAAATGCTAGCAAAATTGCTAGCATTTTGCAAAGGGCATTTTTTCCCGCATTTCTTCTCTATACTTTTTCGCAATTTGCAATTTTTTATTTATATTTGAACCACCAGTGCTCTAAAATCCCGGAAAAGCTTTGAATGCACCGCATTATCATTTACCGCAAATCGTGAATCGCCAATGATCACTGCAGTGAGATCACTGCCATATACTATTTATTACACTAGCACTTTTCAAAGCGCTAGCGATTGCTGGCCATTTGGGAATTTGCGGAAAACATCTGCAAAATTGCCCCAGTGTGAATGGCCCCTTAGCATCTGGAATTCAGATTTTTTTTTTTTTAAATCTACGATTTTAAAGTATTTTATGGGCCTGGAACATACCATATTCCTTTCTGTTTGCTATACTTGGCATGAAAGACACCACCAAAAGATCAATGCCAGTAGAACAGTAGAACTGCTTGCTAGCATGACAAGAAACCTCAGGCGATGCCATAATTAGCATTAAATACTGATAAGAAAGTAAATCTCCCAAATAAAACCCAGATCGTTTTCTTTTTTGTGCGGCCCATTACGTTTTATTGGTGCTTCTACCATATATTTATCTGAAACCAAAGATGCCTGCATTTTCTCCCTGCTCTTGGAGAGGGCCTGCACAGAGCAGCAGATTGGAAGACGATAAGTCTTGGAGCCAGGCCAGAGGGCCGGTTCTAGTATTCTAAGCATGTCTTAATATGCTTCGAATACCTTTCCCCTTTTCAGCCACTTGTTTCATCTCCAGGGCAATTTAACAGCACAGAGTGCTGCAGTGACAAAGTGTTTTGACATACCCTCCAGCATTTCAAGTTCAGCTTGTGTAAATTCTACATGTGGGGCACCCTGGGTGATGACAGGTGGAATTTTATTCTCCCTTGTATTTATTTTTTCTAGCACAGTTAACACGAGCTCTTGTTCGCCTTACAGAGTGACTGTTTTTGCACTTGGCTCTCTGGTCAAGCTAATTAATTTTCTCCCTACGAGCAATAAACAGGATCGCCTTTATCTTAGAATAAATACATTGTTTCCAGTAATTCCTGCGTTGAAAGATGGCTTTTGGCTGGGCCGTGTGACACCAGGAGACTCTGGGAGGGAAAAATGTCAAATATACAAATTATACAGGGCTTAGAGGCCAAGTGCGGCCATAAATTCTGCAGCAACAAAGCAGCCATTTTGCATGTAGTGCACTGGTTAAGGGCCCAGCCTTATGACATAGGAGACCAGGGTTTGAATCCTAGCTAAACCAGTATTTATTCTGTAAGGATTTTGGGCAGGCCTACCTAACACTGCAGGGTATTGTGTGCTCCTGTAGTGGCTGAAATTCTCCAGGGCTTTGAGTCTGACAGGAGAAGAGTGCTATACAAATACTAGCATTGCTATTACTATGCTGGCTTCCGGATACCTGTAGCTATAAATGTATAAAGGGCTAGTGCTGAGGTAATTCCCCAGTATAATATAGCTCTGATGGTTATGATAAGGCGGGGCACATTGAAGATCAGATCATATCGCACTTGGACAAATTTTTTTCTTACCCTGTTCAAACCAGGGAAAAAAAGATTTGAGAGGACCAATGCTATGTGCACACACTAGATCAGGGCTTGCCAACTGGCGGCTCATGGGCCAGATGTGGCCCCCAGGCCACAATCTCTTGCCCAGACTAAGTTATTGGATTGAGAACATAATTTTCAGGTTCGGTTGGCTCTTCTTCTTTAATATCATCATGCTAATGCTTATACTGCAAGGTGGAGGTGCAGATTAGCTCTATGAGCAACTGGCAGTCTATAGCAATGATTGTGTGTGGTGCATAAAGGGATCAATGTCTGGTCTCCTGACAAGGTACTATAGACATGAGTTACAGTATATCCTTGCGGATAAACTCCCTCAGCCACACACACAAACAGCCCCCCCTCCCCATGCAGAGTACGCATTGGAGCATGCCAGTGAAAGCATAGCTACTTCTCCTCACTCAAGTTTATACCCTTGCTTCCCCGACAGCTTCTGCACTGTTTGCTTGAGCATCACATTCACTGTCATATGAACTACCGAGGAAATGTAAGGCACAAGGAGTATGGGCCTTCCCAGCATGTGATCATGGGGCTAACCGGGGGAGTCCATGTGCCTATGGAGGCTTCAAGGGAATTTTATGATATGGGAGGGATAAGAAATAGGGTGCTGTGATGGTTAATTGGATGCATCATGTTCTGTTCCATATCTACATCTACCTGTGTTTACATCTGATAGGACAGCCCACTCTGGAGTGACCGCCAACAGTATGAGAGTTGGAGGGAGGAAATGTGGGCACAAAGAGCCGGGGTTCATAATAACTACCTGGCCTGCTGGGAATAAATCACTCTTTGGATGCTGCTTCCATGCCATGCCACGCCACTTTGGTCAGTCCTATTGATAAATCTTGAGGACTTTGAGGATGGGGGAGGTGTAGTACAATACAGAGGATGGATAACACTGGCCTCACCTCCCTTATCTATGCTTGGACAGCTATTAACATTAAGGTCCAGTTACCACTTGCTGTTGTGCGTCTTGCAGGATACACGCCGACACTTGAAGTGACGCGAGCATGCACCCAGACCGCTTAGCCATGCCATGCCATGCACAGCTAGTGATTCGGGTGTTTGCTGCAGCATGCTGTCCAGATATGCAATGACGTGCAATCTGAAGGGCAAGCCATTGACCATATAGGCAGCATTACCTTGTGCAACTCGCCTGTGGGGAAAGCCTGCAGATGTGGGCTGAATTTTGCCCTAGAGGAAACGAGGCGTAGCACAATGCGGGAGGTCTTGCTAAAACTGCCTTTTGTCTTTTTAGATCGAACCTCTGAGCTGTTACAGCATGATGATTGGGAGTTTCCCATAATATTAATGAAGTGGGAGGGCTTATAATACACACCCATCCTTAGAACGGTATAGTAAGTGCACGTTTGGCTGGACTAGAGTACTGGGTTGCATGATTAAATATTTGCACCTTCGCTATTGCATTTCTATAGGTATACCCCTGACAAAGCCCTGTATGGAGGCGAAACGTAGTGATTTTTTGTGTGTAAATTAGTATAGGTTAGATCAGTACAGTACAGATAGATATTTACTGACAAGTCCAATTACAAATGAGAATGTTTGAATGCTGAGCCAAATTAAAAATGTGTGTAGTTTTGTCATTCTATTTAAAAGAAATTAAAAGGACACTTTTTTTAATTTTCCAGACAAATCTCAGACAGCTGTACCTGATTGCTTAATGTTTGGTTATTTAATTATCCCGGAATTTTAAAATATATATTCATAAAGTTTTTGTTCGCCATGTTATATTGGTATGCATTTGTCATTTTTTTCTTATTTATTAATGTCTTTGTTTATATTAAGCCAGAAATGTTTAAATGATATTTTTCTGTACTGCTCTTAGTTAGTAATAAGTTTTTGAAAGCTGTGGCCAAGTGTAGCACAAAGATATTACATTGATCGGTAATGTGTAACTTACAAAGTACAGACCTCTGTACACCTTCCAAATAAAGATGATGGCTGCCTAGGGGCCAGTAATGTTACAAGGCTCAGTAAAAAATACTGACAAATTGCAGTATTAATGTTGACCTGCTGCCTGTTCATCTCTTTCAACATTTGTGGCGAAAGTTATTAAACACTGTCAATCAAAATATACTGTAAGATCCTTTCATTTTCTTTTAGCTTCTTACATAAAACTTTGATTTCACCTTGTGTGAGAATTAAATTGAATTCGAATTTAATGATCGCTGCATTTTATACTACTTCCTGAAGCAATCTAAACCTGACTTGCATTTTGTTATTGAGTAGGTATTGTAAAGAAAAATATTTTTTTGTCTCTGTGTTTTACTAGAAACAGTTTGTCTTTTATTTTATATCCGGCAATTATGTAAAAGATGGAAGCAAGTTGCTATAGGAGGATGTTGGTTTCCTGTAACAGCTTGCATGCAACTTGTTAAGTACTCGTCCCTCCCACTGCGGAGAAGTCATCCCCCTATGGGAGGGGACCTAACACTAACTAAATCCTAACCTATGCATATGCATGGCCTGGGTGCGCCACCAAGTGGCCTGGTGATGCGCTGATCCACCTTTTGCGCAATTTTCGATTTTACTTGGTGGCGCACCTAGGCCATGCATATGCATAGGTTAGGATTTAGTTAGTGTTAGGTCCCCTCCCATAGGGGGATGACTTCTCCGCAGTGGGAGGGACAAGTACTTAACAAGTTGCATGCAAGCTGTTACAGGAAACCAACATCCTCCAGTGGAAGACAGGTTATGTGTATGCTCGGTGTGTATTTTATCCCACAAGTGGGGCTTGCACTCTCTTGCAGGTAGGCACTTATCTGTTTTTAAGTAGCGCTGTTCATTTCTTTGCTATGTACTATTTTAATTCGTTTTTGGTCAGCTGCTCCCACTTAGCAGCCTTGCTTTTGGTGTATATGCAAAGCTTCTGTTTGGGTTCAAGGTGCGTTTGCAGTTTCTGGGGGGCTCAGCGCACCTCTGTTTGCTATAGTTTGTATTTTCCTTTTATTGAGCATGCAATGTATCAGCTGTGACTGGTTTTGATCTCGTATTGTATTTTATTTAAACAAAAAAAACTATATGAATATTGTCCTATGTTAAGAATATGTGCGCACTAGATTACCTTGGTCTGGTAGCAGAATTGTGAAATAGATATGATTTTACAGAAAAGAATATAGAATTGAATTTACTTTATTTGCCATGTACGACGTTTGTCTTACCCGGAAGTGGTTGTGGTACACATGGTATTGGCATTGTTACATAGACAGGCAGTAATTGACAAACATAGAATGGACATCGAGATAGGCATAGCAACATATGTTGTTGCATAGACAGACTGTAGGTTTGGGTGGGCATAGCAGCGTACATTTGGGGGTCATCCATTTGGGAGCGCTAGCAACTGGTTGTGGGGACAGTACTGGCCAGGAGTGACGAGAGTTCAGAGCACTGGCTAGGGACTAGAGTGCTGCGGGCGGACCTGGTGGGAGGAGTTGGCGTTCAGGTGGAGGATAGCTTGAGGAAAGAATGTGTTCCCTGCGCCTGGTAGTTCCAGAGGAAATGGTTCTTTAATGTTGGCCCGAGGGCAGGAGCTCAAAGAAGCGGCTGCCCGGGTTGGAGGGGTCACGCAAAATCTCGGAAGCCCTTGACCCTAGTCTACCCATGTGGAAGAGGTCTAGCAGTGGGAGGGGTGAACCTATGATCTTTTCTGCCACATTAATTACTCTTTGGAGTTTATGCTTGTCCTTGGGGGATGCATCAGCATACCAGACGATGATGGAGGAGCAGAGGATGGATTCCATGGCAGCGGCATCAAAGCTGGTCAGCAGCTCACGTGACATACCAAATTTCTTCCATTGACGCAGGAAGATGACCTCTGCCGGGATTTGCTCTGTAATTTGGAGGTGTTCTGCTCCCACATTAGATCCTTAGTTATGGTCATGCTGAGGAACCGAACATTGGACACCCTAGCTACTTCGGCCTCATCAATGAAGACTGGAGAGAGAGTGGAGGGGTGCTTTCTGAAGACTACAATGAGCAACAGTTTTTGCCGCTTTGAGAACGAGTTTGTTTTCCTTGCACCAACTAATTCTCCCAGTCTCCACTTGGTAGTGTGCTCGCTGTTGCTGTCGATAAAGCCTATGATTGTTGTGTCATCTGCAAATTTTATGACCTTAATGGAGTCCCCAGATGAGGTACAGTTGTTGGTGTACAGGGAGGAGCTGGAACAGTACACACCATTGCGGAGCGCCTTGGTTGGTGGTTTTCTTATGAGAGGAGCAGTTGCTGAGCTAAAATTTTCGATAGGGTGTGTATGTTCATTGTGATCTTATATTGTTTGGGTCCCCCCTTTAATTTACAGTACATACTCAGTGCTGTTTGTTCTGCAGGTTACACTTCTTAGAGTGAAGAGCGATATGCAATTCAAATCAAATGCATTATAGTTGCAGATGTGACACTTTGTAAATATTGTGGCAACAGTTTGGTTGGGTGATACAGATTTACAGAGCAGAGGTTTCGACCTTCTATTTCTTTTTGTTTTAGACTGCATGCCCACAACTCGCCAGGGCTAGATTTCAATTTTCAGACTCTATAGATTTATTATTTGTTGTACCACTTTTTATTTATGCAGTAGTACTCAGTATATACTATAATCAACAATATTCAGCATGTTTCCTAAATTCGTTAAAATCCCTAGAAATTAAATGTAATGTACAATGATGTAACATTCGCCTTCACTTTAGCTGGTATGTATATTATTCACATACCCAACACTTCCCACCGTATTCATCACCCTGTTGCACAGGTAGTCATGATGCCTGAATCGCAGATCTCTTCTCACACTGCCTGGTTTGGTTGGTCCCCACAATGCCAACTCTGGCTCTACTACATTTGTACTACATTTGTACATTTGGATCATTTCTTGATTTGCTTGTTTGCCAGCACCATTCAGCCACGTAAGACTGTTTCAGCAATTTAGTCTTACTATTGTGCCAGGGTTGTTGGTAGCACGTTGAGGCCATTGGCTTGTAAAAGGGAGATACTGTGTCAAAGGTAGAGCTAAAAGTGTTATGCGATGTTGCTAGTTCAGGGTTAGAGGAGGAGTGAATAGGTATGGTCAGTGAAATCCAGGTTTGATGCTTATTATTTTGTGGGGTTTGTGCACCTTCAGAATGGACCAAATGCAGCTGCAGCTTCATTCTATTGATCCGATTTAAAGCTGCGTACATTTGCGTGACTATTCGCATAAATTCTGCATCAGCTCAGTATCAACTCTGTTATTCGCATCTCCCCAATAGTGAGTAGAGGTTGTAGAGATAGCAAGAGGGGTGAGAATGTGACTTCACAAAGAACATACGTTGATGTGAAGTGAGCAGGGAGTTTGAATCGGAGAAAGAGGAAAACAGTATTGTTAGGAATTGGAGCAGAAAGCGGTGACCTTTCTAAATTGACATGTCCTGTTTCTGCATAACAAATTAAAACCATCAACCCTCCACCACTGTGCTTGAACGTTGGTGTGAGATGTTTGTGTTAATATGCTGTGCTTGGTGTTTGCCTAACATGGCCCTGTGCAATCTGGGCAAACATATTCTCATTATTGATTTGTTTAATTAGCTAGTAGATTTGCAAAGCTCAGGTTTGCTGTGATCACATCCTGCTTTAGCACATGATCATCACTAGTAAATCAGAAACTTGCATATCTATTACCTGACCAAACTGATCACATGCTTCTCCATGAGTTTTCCTAGACATGACCATCATTACTTAGCATAGATTTTTAAGAAAGAGGACTCTTTTTAAGCCCCTTATACCTTCCTAGTGGTTCTGGGTCACCATGAGCTATATGGGTATTCCGTGGGTTTTGTTTATGTAATTGATCTTGTGTCTCATTTTGTATTTATTTGTATTGTTTCTTTAGCATTACATCACATTAAAGGAGAGTTCCAAGAAATGTCACTGGCCTGACCATGGAATAAGAATAACATTATATACAACAAATTAAGAGTACCTGTTTTTGGTGGCAAGCCTCCTTTTTTTATTTTCCCAAGTCGTCTCCGTGGTCAGTTGTTAGACTAACTTCATTGGTTTGTTTGGAAGGGCTGCCAAGTTGCATCTCCTGAATTACTGGGGATGAACAGAGCTTTTTTTGTTCCTAAAGGCCCATACACACGGGGTACGGCCGTCGCCACAGCCACGTGGCACGCACGTGTTGTGGCGACGGGCCGCCCGTGTGTATAACGCGCTCGCCCCGAACCGTCGCCCGTCGGAGCTGTCGCCAGGCGATTGACATGTTCAATCGCCAGCTACAGCTGTCGCCGCGACTTCGCCGGAACTGTTGCTAGTCCCGCGTGAGTATGCGGGCTAGCGACAGGAGACCTACGAGAGTGAATGGAGGATCCGGCCGGGGGATTCTCCATTCACAAACAGCTTCCGCCGCGTCTCTGCCTTTCTGGCGAGACGTGTGGACAGCTGTCGCTCCCTGTGCGCGCATGCTACGGGAGACAATTGTCCCCCGTGATTATGTAGCTTTACAGTTAGCTGGGTTTATGCTAATAAGCCGTTTTCCTAGTTAAATATGCCCACTTTGTTTTCTCTGAACCTTTCAACCAATGAAGACACCAATTCTATTTACGCTTTACAAGATCTGGCTATCTCTCAGAATCTGCTGAAATCCTATTGAAAATTGATGTTCTGTGTGCTGTAAAAATCAATCCTTCTTCCTGATTTTGATTGGAGAGTAATCAATTGTTTTGCTATATTTATTACTGTTTTGGCAATCTATTACTGTGTGGCTAGCTTGTGAATATTGGTAAAAATTTTACTACTTTTCATTTCTGTGTATGGGAGTCTCATTTCCTGTGCTGTTGAGAAACAGGACAAACTGGATTAAAGTTCCACTTTATTTCTGTCTTCAAATGAGCGTAATAAGACTCACAGTTAAACCGAATTTTACCTAAACTTATGATAAACTAGGCCTAGGGCCCGCTTAAAAACGGGCGCTAGGCTCTGGCCGCGACCACTGTACTGGCGTTCCTCGAAAAAGCAGCGCACGGATGTGCGCATGCACCTCGCGCGCACGGCTGCCCCTGGCATCGTCCTCCTTTTTTTTTTAAATAATGTGAGAGCTGCCACGTCATCCTCCCAGCTCTGCACTGTCCGGCCCTGTTGCCCTAGTATTACAGCCGGCTTAACTTGTGTGCGCATGCGGAGAACATTTCAGCACGGACACAGGGACAGGAGTACGCAGGGACACTTGCTAATTATTATATAGGATGATGGTTAGGTTGTATTCATATTTGAAATGTGATTTTTTTTTTTGCACACACGTTTTCTAACCTACGCCATGAACCTCCTTTTCAGGTATAACACAGATAACAGCAACCGCAATACAATACAACTCAACAATATGAGTTATATTGCAGAGCACAGGAATGCAAACTATACTGTTAATGGTAACTTGAAAGTCTATGGACTGTAATGTTACTATGAAGAACCCATACTATTTGCAGTGCTCCAGAACTGACACCACCACACATAGGGCTCAATCCAATTCACATTTTCTCCTACGTTCTCCTAGATGATATTTTCACGTCTTATCAATAAAATGCCTTTTAAGCATCACCACCCCGCAAGCAAGAGAAAACTCACAATAATTTTGACAATACTTTTTCACCTACGTTTTGGTACTTTTTCAATTGCAGAGTGCTGAAAGGTTATGGGTTTTAAAGCCAATGGGATTTAAAAATTAAAAATGCCCAACTCGTCCAAGACGGCTGCTGCTCTTTGCTTTCACTTCCGGGTCAGCAGCCTCTTCCTTTCTGGTATCATCGGTAAAGCCACGCGAGAGACAGTGGTTTCTGACGCATAGCCACGAGCACGTGTGTGCGCACAGTAGAGCATGCACGCACGCAAAGTGTGATGACAGTTACCTATTCTGTGAGGTAAAAGAAGAGCCTGCTGCACATAACGTGTGAAGGTATGGGATGAAAAACCTTCACTTGGCCTATTTGTGTTGTATAGCGTCACTATGCGCCTGTCTGAGAGTGAGACCAGGGAGCCACTTATTATCGGGAGATCGGCTCAGAGGGGCGGGGAGAGGGGAGGTAATGGCAATGAATGATGGAGGAGAGACAGAGCAATGGAAATAAGCTTTGCCTCCTCCTAATAGCGTTATATTCGACCGAACTGGTCACATTTTTATAAATGAGATTTTGGGTGCCAGGCTTCAGTGATTGAAACAAAAAGGGGACTGAGCAGCACAGGAGAGTAACAGGTAAATGATCAACTATTGAAAATAACAAAAAAAACTGTTTCCATTCCCAGAAGATGAAAAATTATCTCCTAGGAGAAAGAGTGAATTGGATTGGGCCCATATAAAAAGAAAAACTTGTTTGAATGGTGAAACCTACTGCATGCTTCATAGTCATCAAATCAAAGATAGCTTTTTTTGGCATGACCAAGCTTCAACACAGGCATTCCCGAAGCAGGGGGAATGGGGGACATGGGATAGGGTAGGGGTACAGTGGCTTAGCAGGTGTAAATGCATACATAATGCTTTAACTAGTTTATTTACTTTAGTGGATACAGACATTTCATTTTAAATGCTTACAGTGGACCTGAAGACACGTAAACAAAAAAAAAAAACAAAAAAGTTTCACTTACCTGGGGCTTCTGTCAGCCCCCTGCAGCTGTTCTGTGCCCACGCCGTTTTCAAGCGATCCTCCGGTCCCCTACTATGGCTATGTTTCTTCACTGCCAACTTACAAGTCGATGGCAACTGCACCCTGGGCACGCACGTACACACTCCCGTGGACAGGAGTGCCTGCGCAGGTGCAGTACACTCCCAACGATGGCAGCGTGAACGCGAACGCACATGGCAAGGGCCGCACAGGCGCAGTGGATGCCGACTACCAGAAGAGAATGTGCGCCGCGGCAGGGGAACGGAAGATCATTTGGAAACGGCACAGGACGGCTGCAGGGGGCTAAATATATTTTGAATACCCAAATTCCGACTCCTTTCTAGATTCTTCAGCTCCTTGTTGTTAGCTGAGTTGGAGTTCCTTCCCCTTCATAGAGCAGATCACCTGACCTTGCCCACCTCCTTGCTGTGCTGAAAGAGATTTCTGACCAGCACTGTTGCTTCAGTTCCTTCCTGCTCAATAATAAAACATTGAATCCCCTCCTACAACCTCCATAGTGTTTATGGGTGGCTGTGAGAAGATTTAAAGGGAGTCTGAAGTAAAAAAAATAATAAAAAGAAGCAAAAGAACAGGTACCTAAAGTCCTGGGTACTAAAGACTTCCTCCTACGGTCCCCACATTTCACCACTGGCTCTCCCCCGTTGGCAGTCTCCAACCGACAGGTCGGAGACTGCTCTCTCTTCCACACTGGGAGGCTTTAGCAGTCTTTGAGAACTGAGTGCTCCGTACCACGCAGCGGAAGAGAAAGCAGTCTCCAACCCATTGGCCAGAGACTGCCAGGCCAGCGGGTGAAGGCGAGGAACTTAGGAGGAACGGGAAGGCGCTATAGGACCCTGACCCTTCCCTCTCCTTAGGTCAGTATCTGTTTTTGTTTTGTTTTTTTTACTTCAGACTCACTTTAAATGCATTTTTACATACTAAGCAGGAAAATAAAGCTCTGCTCAGCTGTATTGCTGCAATACTGGCCACAAAGAATTAATTTCAGACAGGGAAGTAGGTGGATGAAGTCAGCTGATCTGTACATACACACATGGACTACTCCTTCCTGAATGCATAATTGGGTAATGGTGGGATGGGGAGGTGTTTAGACAGATGTGTCCAACAACACTGCACTGTCCTCAACATGAAATGGAGAAAGTGAATCCATCAGCAAAGAAATGTAAATATATTTGTTGCAAGAAGTACAGTCACGCAATGAACAAATCTTTGTACATTGCTGTGTAATGCAAATTTACTATGGAAATGGAAAGCTGATCTAGAGCTTTTGTGACAGTTGCCAGATATAACAGAAAGTGTTTGTTATATACTTCAACCTCCCTGGAAATGCATTATTTATTTCACAGCAGAGGAGACTACCTTCAAATTAAACATTTGTTGTTCCATCCTTCCGTAACTGGGTAATTCTTTAGTTTTCATCACATTATTAAGTATTTGTCCTTTTTTTAACTTTTCTCTTTTTTTCTGTATTCTTTTTAATTCTTTATTCTACTTTACTTCCACTCCATTCCTCTTGCGCATTCTTCTTTGTCCCATTCTCCTGTGTTTCCTTCCTCCCTTTTACTACATTTACCCTTTCTGTTCCTTTTCCACTTCTACCTTCTTCCATCTCTCCTCTTCCCTTTTTCTGGTCTACTTTATTTTGCTCCTCTTCATTTCCCCCACATTTTCCTCTCTACTGCCTGTTCATTCTCTGTCTTCTCTGTTTTTTCGCCTTTTTTTCTTTTCCTTCCTTTTTATTTATTTCAAAAAATTTTTTTTATCTTATTCATTTTAAAAAAAATGTTTGCTTCTTCTTTTTCTCTTTTTGGATTTCATTTTTTTTTTTTTTTGCTATTCCTTTTTTGGCTTGGGTATCTTTTTCTCCAGACAAATTGTGATCAATGGTCGGACTTGACCTTTTCATGTGAACAAAGTTTTGAGCTTTGTTGTGCTCAGCTGAATGCATGTGCATGCCTGAAAGGCATTACCCATCAATAAGCGTGAGATTAGCTGCGGCTTGTATATTTCCTGATCATTTTTTTTCTGCTTTTTCAGACGGCTCATTGTTATCCTGTTTCTCTCTAATGATGGGACATTCTAATGGTTTTGCCATCTGACACACATCTGTTTCTCCTTAAACAATATCGTCATTCATCTTGAGCTGTGAAACTCATCTGTTATCATACAAGTGAAATTCTTTGAGTGCAAAACAAAATAGCAGCCACACAAACTGGCCACACATTTTTTTCCTAAAAAGATTAGCTGTTTTAAAGGGTCAGTTCATTCAAACTTAATATTTCAGTTATGTATGGACTAAACTTGAATCACTCATTTCTTGGGTGCTCCAAGGGGAGTTTTCTCCAGTGTAGTTCCTGGCTTTGCCCTACCTACTCAGCTGCATAATACTGTTGTCTTCTTCTGCCTCGGTAGGAGGAGTCACAGTGCGTGATTGATCTTTTAAAATCTAAAATAAATGGAAGAGGTAGTAGAATAAAATGCCCTAGTGGCTACAGCATTTGGGGGGGGGGGGGGGGGGGGGACTTCTGTTGACTTTTGGCTGGAGATATCTCACTGCAGATGTTCTTGAGAAACAGACTGGGCTGATATAAGATCCGTTCTTCTGGGATCCACCTAAAACTATACTATACATTTTGAAAGGAGCTGTTAAATTAGTATTGTTTCATTGTGGATAGTACAGGCAGTTTAAAGTATATCTTTCCTAAGGTAAAAGCTACCTACGGTAAACACTTTGGGATGTTCATGCTCTATCCACCTGCCTCTGTGTTGTCCATTCCTGTCCTCATTCCCACCGATCTTTATAACCACTCCTTCAAAAATGTGACTTTTGACTAAAGTCGAATTTTCAGCCAGAAAGAGGCAGGCTTGTGTGATGAGAAGCCAGGCGGAGGTGGAGGAATGAGGTCACCCTTCCCAAAACTGAAAACCACTGTATGTGAATATAAGAGGGAAAACTACTTTGTTTAGGGTTAAAAGAAAGTACAGACATTAACCCTATATTGTGAACTTGGGATTTTTTTTATTTTATTTTTTGCTACTGAACGGGGGCCTTAATAGCTTGCCCAGCTACATTAAATAGTAGTAGTAATAATAATAATAATAATAATATTAACAATAAGTAAAGAAGAGCGAACAGATATACTCACTCACCTGAACTTAAATGGTAAAAACATCTGTCCCTGTATTTCCCCATCTCGTAAATGCTAAAAAGTTTGGAGAATAAGTACCTCGATGTACTATAAAGTTTTTTTTTGTTTGTTTGTTTTTTTGCCAATATATAATAATCCGTGAAAAGTGATGTAATAGATCCCATGAATTTTCCATTGTGTAGTAGCTTGATGGAACTACTTAAGGTGAAATGTATGTTTTTGTAGTCACTTTGGGCCTGCAGTACTGTGGGTCTGTAGGGGCTGGAATAGGGGTCTCCTCAAAAAAGAAAAAGTTAGAACTTTTTATTGGTCAGAATTCTCACTTAAAAATTGCGCTTGCTAAAAGTCTTTGGTGGTGCGCTGGCACTTCCTAATTGGATATAAATTCACAGACTATAACATGCGACATTGTCTATACAGTATGAACAATTTTCTACAGTCTGTTTCTTGCCCGGCTTGTTTAAGATTCAGGAGATCCGAAAGAAACTGTACTTCACCGTAAAGGATTGCAGGATAGTAAGAGCTCCAGGACACCTATTAGGTCTCCACTCATTATGAAGTGTGACCCACAATAATTTGATGGATCTTTAGTCTACACATTGGGGGAAGTTACTGGCCCTCCCCTTGTCACTGCTGTTACTTTCAACACTGCCTGCTATCACCATACATACGATGTCACGTCCTGTCTGGGTGGGTATAAAAGTGACCATGTGGTTTATGTTAATTAGCATTGACATAGATTGGAACTGTGTGCTGTATTGTGCTTTTTTGCTCAATAAATACAAGCTGTGTGCTGCAGGTCTCTGATTTTTTTTTTTTTTTTGCTTGAATATTTGGCCTCTTTGAAAGTCTGAGAGATCTGCCATTTTTATAAATTATTACCAACTTTTGTTTAAATATCTGTAAAAAACAATTACTTTAATTAAACATATCAAATAACAAAATAATAAACAAAAACATTTTAACATATGTCAAGTTTTGATTGCTTAAAACATGTTCAAAGATTTTTGATGTCAAAATGTTAGGTGTTTCCTAGTAGATAAATACTTGCTATACTTACATAACATATGTATTGCACTGTCCACGTTTTGATTTTAGTGATTTTTCTACTGTAAAAAAAAAGTGAAAATCCTTCTTAGCATTTCCCATTTTAACTGTGGCAATTTTGAAGCCAATCCTGATGTCATTTCCTTCCTTACTCTTCCTTACTCTGCCCGCCCTCCATTAAAGAAAATGCATTGTCTCAGCATAATAAATATTGGCCAATCAGAGAGGAACAGAGGTATGGGAGGGGAAAACATGAGGTAAAGAGGCTTCAGCCAATGAGGCTGCATTAGGGGAAAGTAGAGAGGCAAAAAAGGACAACCCAGCATACCCTGCAACTTACTATGTGCGTACCAAATTTTGTGTGTACCAAATAAGAGTCAGGTAAACTGGGGAATGATCATTTATCAACAAGAAAAATACGGTGGCATTGTGGTTAGCGCTCTCGCCTTGCAAGTGCTGGGTCCCCGGTTTGAATCCCCGCCAGGTCAACATCTGCAAGGACTTTGTATGTTCTCCCCGTGTCTGCGTGGGTTTCCACCGGGCACTCAGGTTTCCTCTCACATCCCAAAAACATACCGATAAGTTAACCACTTCGCATCCAGACCTTGTTTCCCACTTATTGACCAGAGCAGTTTTGACAGTTTAGCTATGTCTTTATTTAATCAGAAATAACGTTATCCCTACTTATGACACAGAAATGAAATATATATTGTTTTTTCAAGGCAAACTAGGCTTTCATTGTATGCCATGTTTTCCCTCCAACAATTTTGTTTTCTATGAATTTTAATGGGAAAACAAAGAAAAAAATAGAAACAACATTTATTTCTCAGTTTTACCAATTCCAGTTTAAAAATAAAAAGTGCTACTGTAGATAAAAAACACAAATTTTGTTTGGCTATTCTTACTGCTTATCACAAAACTTAGATTATGTTCCGGTCACAATTTATGGTGAAGATATTTGATTCTGAAATAATGCTATAGTGTGTATTTTTCACTATGAAATGAGAAAATAAAAGTATTTTTAATAGTAAAAATCAATCTCATTAGCTCAGGAAACATATATTCCCATTCACCAATTAGTGCTTCATCAGATATAGCCAGAAATGTGCACAGGAGCAAGCCCAATCCTGCACAGCACTGCTTCAATACAGGTCAGTAGATTCTACTGACCTGTGGCTTAGATGAAGTTACAGAGGACGTATATCTACTGACCTGGCTTCCCCCTAAAAAATTGGCCCTATACTATGATACATGCAATACACGATATACTGTAGACCAGGCTTTCTCAACCAGGGTTCCCTGGAACCCCAGGGTTCCTTGAGGACTCTGCAGGGGTTCCTTGGCATTTTACCCCATCGTGGGGGAAGTATAATAGAGCACACTATAATAGGTGGTATTGTAACACGAAGCACAAAATTTGGGGTTCAGGAGACAGTATAATGAGTGGCAGTGTAATAGGTGATAGTGAAATTAGCAGCCTAACCTACTTAAAGACCATGCCTCCTGAAAAATAAATGCAGGGGTTCCTCGAGACCAAAACATTGTTTGCAGGGGTTCCTTGAGATCCAAAAGTTATTTACAGGGTTCCTCCAAGGTAAAAAGGTTGAGAAAGGCTGCTGTAGACATCAGGGGCGGACATACGGCCGTGCAGGCCGTGCCGCCGCACGAGGGCCCCTGAAGTTCCGTTTTCTTCAGGGGCCCATGGCATTAAGTACTTTTTTTTTTTTTTTTTAATATTTTTTTTTTTTTTTATTATTTTATTCCCGGGGGCCCCCCGACTCCTATCCTCCCTCCCTCCCTCACCTCGGGGGCCCCCTCCCGATATGCGCGGCGGGAGAGCGAGCGAGCGGCAAATGCAGGAAGGGCTCTCCAGGCATCCGCTAGAGGCCCAGCCGCTTGGTCTCCAATATGTCTCCAGTTGGAGACATATTGGAGACTCAGCGGCTGGGCCTCTAGCGGATGCCTGGAGAGCCCTGAAGACTTCCTGCATTTGCCGCTCACTCTCCCGCCGCGCATATCGGGAGGGGGCCCCCCGAGGTGAGGAAGGAAGGGAGGGAGGGAGGATAGGAGTCGGGCCCCCCACCCGGATAGCTACCCACCCGGCTACCTACCCACCCGGCTACCTACCTACCCACCCGACTACCTAACCACCCACCAGGCTTCCTACCTACCTACCCACCCGGCTACCTACCCACCCACCAGGCTTCCTACCTAACCACCCACCCAACTACCTAACCACCCACCCGGCTACCTACCCACCCGGCTACCTACCCACCCACCAGGCTTCCTACCTAACCACCCACTCAACTACCTAACCACCCACCCGGCTACCTACCCACCCGGCTACCTACCCACCCGGCTACCTACCTACCTACCCGGCTACCTACCTAACCACCCACCCGGCTACCTACCTAACCACCCACCCGGCTACCTACCGGGCTAGTTACCAACCCACCCACCAGGCTACCTACCCACCCACCCGGCTACCCGGCTACCTACCTAACCACCCACCTGGCTACCTACCTAACCACCCACCTGGCTACCTACCTAACCACCCACCCGGCTACCTACCGGGCTAGTTACCAACCCACCCACCAGGTTACCTACCCACCCACCAGGCTACCTACCTACCCACCCACCAGGCTACCTACCCACCCACCAGGCTTCCTACCTACCCACCCGGCTACCTACCTACCCACCAGGCTACCTACCCACCCACCAGGCTACCTACCTACCCACCCACCAGGCTACCTACCCACCCACCAGGCTTCCTACCTACCCACCCGGCTACCTACCTACCCACCCGGCTACCTACCCACCCACCAGGCTTCCTACCTACCCACCCGGCTACCTACCTAACCACCCACCCGGCTACCTACCTACCCACCCACCCGGCTACCCACCCACCAGGCTTCCTACCTAACCACCCACCCGGCTACCTACCTAACCACCCACCCGGCTACCTACCGGGCTAGTTACCAGCCCACCCACCAGGCTACCTACCCACCCACCCGGCTACCCACGCACCCACCAGGCTACCTACCTACCCACCCACCGGGCTACCTACCTACCTACCGGGCTAGTTACCCACCCACCCACCAGGCTACCTACCCACCAGGCTACCTACCCACCCACCCACCAGGCTACCTACCCACCCACCCACCAGGCTACCAACCCACCCACTCAACCAGGCTACCAACCCACCCACCCACTCACCCACCCACTAGGCTACCTATCCACCCAACCACCCATGGGAGCTGCGCGCCGGATGGAGGCTGGGACAGGAGGTCTGCTGCTGCAGGTGAGTAAATGTTTTTGTTTTATTTATATTAGCAGGTGTATGTTCTGGGCAGGTCTGCCACATGATTGCATGTATTTTCTTCGCAAATCTGCCGACATGATTGCATGTATTTTCTGGGCATATCTGCCGACATGATTGCACGTATTTTCTGGGCATATCTGCCGACTTGTTTGCACGTATTTTCTGGGCATATCTGCCGACTTGATTGCATGTATTTTCTGGGCATATCTGCCGACTTGTTTGCACGTATTTTCTGGGCATATCTGCCGACTTGTTTGCACGTATTTTCTGGGCATATCTGCCGACTTGATTGCACGTATTTTCTGGGCATATCTGCCGACTTGATTGCACGTATTTTCTGGGCATATCTGCCGACTTGATTGCACATATTTTCTGGGCATATCTGCCGACTTGATTGCACATATTTTCTGGGCATATCTGCCGACATGATTGCACGTATTTTCTGGGCATATCTGCCGACATGATTGCACGTATTTTCTGGGCATATATGTGTATTTTCTTGAGAAAACCTGCACAATTATGTGAATTTTCTGGGGAAAGGGTCACCAAAACTTGGGCCCACTGTCTTTGCGTTGCACTTTTCAAGGGAACCTGAGGTGAGAATAATATTGAGGCTGCCATATTTCTCTCCTTTTAAGCAATACCAGTTGCCTGGCTGCCGTGCTGGTCCTCTGCCTCTTATTCTTTCAACCATAGACCCTGAACAAGCATGCAGCAGGTCAGGGGTTTCTGACAATATTGTCAGAACTGAGAAGATTAGCTGCATGCTTGTTGCTGGTGTAATTCAGTTTATTACTGCAGCCAAATAGATCAGCAGGGCCGCCAGGCAACTAGTATTGTTTAACCATCCTGGCGGTATGGACGAGCTCAGCTCGTCCATCACCGCCGGAGGCTGGCGCTCAGGCCCTGCTGGGCCGATTTGCACCAAATAAAGTGCAGCACACGCAGCCGGCACTTTGCCAGCCGCGTGTGCTGCCCGATCGCCGCCGCTCTGCGGCGATCCGCCGCGAGCAGCGGCGAAAGAGGGTCCCCCCAGCCGCCTGAGCCCAGCGTAGCCGGAACAAAAAGTTCCGGCCAGCGCTAAGGGCTGGATCGGAGGCGGCTGACGTCAGGACGTCGGCTGACGTCCATGACGTCACTCCGCTCGTCGCTATGGCGACGGTGTAAGCAAAACAAGGAAGGCCGCTCATTGCGGCCTTCCTTGTTTATTCTGGGCGCCGGAGGCGATCGGAAGAACGCCTCCGGAGCGCCCTCTAGTGGGCTTTCATGCAGCCAACTTTCAGTTGGCTGCATGAAATAGTTTTTTTTTAATTTAAAAAAAACCCTCATGCAGCTGCCCTGGCGATCTTATCAGAACGCCAGGGTGGTTAAAAGGAAATAAACCCTCACCCCGGGTTCGCTTTAAGTTACAGTTAGCTCCGCCCTCATCCGGTCATTGCCACGCCCATTTTTTTGCCGCGGCGCTATGCGCCGCAGGTTCTGTCCACTAATTTTTGCCGCGTAGCCACGCCCATATTTTGCCGCGGCGCGCTATGCGCGCCGCAGGTCATAGGGGGCCCACAATTACAATTTTGCACAGGGGCCCACTGCTGGCTGTGTCCGCCACTGGTAGACATATGACTATGGTAGGGACTACATTGTGAGCCCCTCTGAGGGACAGTTAGTGACAAGACAATATATAATCCGTACAGCACTGCGTAATATGTCGGCGCTATATAAATACTTAAATGAATAAATAGTAATTTTAACTTTTGGATTGCCTGGTTAGCATCCTTATTAATTGTTTACCAGATAAAAATAAAGAATTGATTTTATGCCCGACAGTTGCACTTTTTTAACAAAGGTTTACAGGAATTACATAAGCAGGTGGGTGGGTTAGAAGGGGGGGGGGCGCAATCATTGTTAGTCAATACATAATATATGTCAATACATAATATATGTCTACTATATACAGTGGAGGAAATAATTATTTGACCCCTCACTGATTTTGTAAGTTTGTCCAATGACAAAGAAATGAAAAGTCTCAGAACAGTATCATTTCAATGGTAGGTTTATTTTAACAGTGGCAGATAGCACATCAAAAGGAAAATCGAAAAAATAACCTTAAAGAGAATCTGTACTCTAATATTCTTACAATAAAAAGCATACCATTCTATTCATTATTTTCTCCTGTGCCCCTCTGTGCTGTTTCTGCCACTCTCTGCTGCAATCCTGGCTTGTAATTAACAGTTTTAGGCAGTGTTTACAAACAAACTAACCAGCTTCTAATAGGCTCAGCTGTGAGTCATTCAGAGTATGCAGGGGGCCTGCAGAGGGTGTGTATCGCTTCTACCAATCACAAGCAGCCCTGCACATTCCACACAATCAAGCTTTAGCCCGACAAACAGGACAGAGGAAAGATACATTGATTTATTACAGAGACAGTGCAGTTAGGAAAGACTGCAGTAAGCCAGAGCAGATTAGAACAGGCATAGGAACTTATAGGATAGAAGAACTAAGGCTGAAAAATTTGTTACAGAGTCTCTTTAAATAAAAGATAGCAACTGATTTGCATTTCATTGAGTAAAATAAGTTTTTGAACCCTCTTAACAATAAAAGACTTAATACTTAGTGGAAAAACCCTTGTTTGCGAGGTCAAACTTTTCTTGTAATTGATGACCAAGTTTGCACACATTTTAGGAGGAATGTTGGTCCACTCCTCTTTGCAGATCATCTCTAAATCCCTAAGGCAGTGGTTCCCAACCTTTTCCAGGTCGTGACACATCACGACAAACATTCAGATATCCGTGACACGTCACATCATGCCAAACATTCAGATATACATGACACGTCCCGTATGATAGAAAAGATTCAGTAACAATCTGCTGATGCTGCAGGCACAATGAGGGGCTCAGTAACAATCTGCTGATGTTGCAGGCACAGTGAGGGGCTCAGTAACAATCTGCTGATGCTGCAGGCACAATGAGAGGCTCAGTAACAATATGCTGATGCTGCAGGCACACTGAGGGGCTCAGTAACAATCTGCTGATGCAGCAGGCACAATGAGGGGCTCATTAACAATCTGCTGATGCTGCAGGCACAATGAGGGGCTCAGTAACAATCTTCTGATGCTGCAGGCACAATGAGGGGCTCAGTAACAATCTGATGATGCTGCAGGCACAATGAGGGGCTCAGTAACAATGTGCTGATGCTGCAGGCACAGTGAGGGCTCAGTAACAATCTGCTGATGCAGCAGGCACAATGAGGGGCTCATTAACAATCTGCTGATGCTGCAGGCACAATGAGGGGCTCAGTAACAATCTTCTGATGCTGCAGGCACAATGAGGGGCTCAGTAACAATCTGATGATGCTGCAGGCACAATGAGGGGCTCAGTAACAATCTGATGATGCTGCAGGCACAATGAGGGGCTCAGTAAAAATCTGATGATGCTGCAGGCACAATGAGGGGCTCAGTAACAATCTGATGATGCTGCAGGCACAATGAGGGGCTCAGTAACAATCTACTGATGCTGCAGGCACAATGAGGGGCTCAGTAACAATCTTCTGATGCTGCAGGCACAGTGAGGGGCTCAGAAAATCTGCTGATGCTGCAGGCACAATGAGAGGCTCAGTAACAATATGCTGATGCTGCAGGCACACTGAGGGGCTCAGTAACAATCTGCTGATGCAGCAGACACAATGAGGGGCTCATTAACAATCTGCTGATGCTGCAGGCACAATGAGGGGCTCAGTAACAATCTTCTGATGCTGCAGGCACAATGAGGGGCTCAGTAACAATCTGATGATGCTGCAGGCACAATGAGGGGCTCAGTAACAATGTGCTGATGCTGCAGGCACAGTGAGGGCTCAGTAACAATCTGCTGGTGCTGCAGGCACAATGAGGGGCTCAGTAACAATCTGCTGATGCTGCAGGCACAATGAGGGGCTCAGTAACAATCTGCTGATGCTGCAGGCACACTGAGGGGCTCAGTAACAATCTGATGATGCTGCAGGCACAATGAGGGATGCTCAGGTGTATAGTGGCCCCAGTATATGTACCCAGGTGTATAGTGGCCCCAGTACATGCAGCCAGGTGTATAGTGGCCCCAGTATATGCAGCCAGGTGTATAGTGGCCCCAGTATATGTACCCAGGTGTATAGTGGCCCCAGTACATGCAGCCAGGTGTATAGTGGCCCCAGTATATGCAGCCAGGTGTATAGTGGCCCCAGTACATGCAGCCAGGTGTATAGTGGCCCCAGTACATGCAGCCAGGTGTATAGTGGCCCCAGTACATGCAGCCAGGTGTATAGTGGCCCCAGTACATGCAGCCAGGTGTATAGTGGCCCCAGTACATGTAGCCAGGTGTATAGTGGCCCCAGTACATGCATCCATGTGTATAGTGGCCCCAGTACATGCAGCCAGGTGTATAGTGGCCCCAGTACATGCAGCCAGGTGTATAGTGGCCCCAGTACATGCAGCCAGGTGTATAGTGGCCCCAGTACATGCAGCCAGGTGTATAGTGGCCCCAGTACATGCAGCCAGGTGTATAGTGGCCCCAGTACATGCAGCCAGGTGTATAGTGGCCCCAGTACATGCAGCCAGGTGTATAGTGGCCCCAGTACATGCAGCCAGGTGTATAGTGGCCCCAGTACATGCAGCCAGGTGTATAGTGGCCCCAGTACATGTAGCCAGGTGTATAGTGGCCCCAGTACATGCAGCCAGGTGTATAGTGGCCCCAGTACATGCAGCCAGGTGTATAGTGGCCCCAGTACATGCAGCCAGGTGTATAGTGGCCCCAGTACATGCAGTCAGGTGTATAGTGGCCCCAGTACATGCAGCCAGGTGTATAGTGCCCCCAGTACATGCAGCCAGGTGTATAGTGGCTCCAGTACATGTAGCCAGGTGTATAGTGGCCACAGTACATGCAGCCAGGTGTATAGTGGCCCCCCAGCTGGAGCGGAGCAGCACAGCAGAGAGGAGCATTGGGTAGAGCAGCGGGGAAGGGCGGACGTTTCCCCCCCATTTCCCTCACCTTGGGGCTCCTCTCCCTGGCTCTCCCCTCTATAACATTGCGGCGGCGGTGGCTGGCAGCGGCGGCGGTGGCTGGCAGCGGCGGCGGTGGGCGGGACTTACCTCCTCCAGTGTACCGGCGAGTGGACGCTGTGCCTATGCGTGCAGCTAGTCTGGTCTAGTGAAGACCAGACTAGCTGCAAGCACGCACGCACAGCGTCCACTCGCCAGTACACTGGAGGAGGTAAGTCCCGCCCACCGCCGCCGCTGCCAGCCACCGCCGCAATGTTATGGAGGGGAGAGCCCAGACGAGCAGGGGGAGCAGAGAGCGGCGACACATAGCTGGTGCTGCCGCGACACATAAATGTGTCGCGGCACACCGGTTGGGAACCTCTGCCCTAAGGTTTCGAGGCTGTCTCTGTGCAACTCTGAGCTTGAGCTCCCACCATAGGTTTTCTATTGGATTAAGGTCCGGAGACTGACTAGGCCACTCCATGACCTTAATGTGCTTCTTCTTGAGCCACTCCTTTGTTGCCTTTGCTGTATGTTTTGGGTCATTGTCGTGCTGGAACACCCATCCACGACCCATTTTCAGTTTCCTGGCAGAGGGAAGGAGGTTGTCGTTAAGGATTTCACGATACATGGCTCCGTCCATTTTCCCGTTAATGCGATTAAGTAGTCCTGTGCCCTTAGCAGAAAAACACCCCCAAAGCAAAATGTTTCCACCCCCATGCTTGACGGTGGGGACGGTGTTTTGGGGGTCATAGGCAGCATTTTTCTTCCTCCAAACACAGCGAGTTGAGTTAATGCCAAAGAGCTCTATTTTGGTCTCATCAGACCACAGCACCTTCTCCCAGTTACTCACAGAATCATTCAGGTGTTCATTGGCAAACTTCAGACGGGCCTGCACATGTGCCTTCTTGAGCAGGGGGACCTTGCGAGCCCTGCAGGATTTTAATCCATTGCGGTGTAATGTGTTTCCAATGGTTTTCTTGGTGACTGTGGTCCCTGCTAATTTGAGGTCATTCACTAACTCCTCCCGTGTATTCTAGGATGCTTTTTCACCTTTCTCAGAACCATTGACACCCCACGAGGTGAGATCTTGCGTGGAGCCCCAGAGCGAGGTCGATTGATGGTCATTTTGTGCTCCTTCCATTTTCGAACAATCGCACCAACAGTTGTCACCTTCTCTCCCAGCTTCTTGCTAATAGTTTTGTAGCCCATTCCAGCCTTGTGCAGGTCTACAATTTTGTCTCTGACATCCTTGGACAGCTCTTTGGTCTTTTCCATGTTGGAGAGTTTGGAGTCTGCTTGATTGATTGATTCTGTGGACAGGTGTCTTTTATACAGGTGACTAGTTAAGACAGGTGTCCTTAATGAGGGTGACTAATTGAGTAGAAGTGTCTAACCACTCTGTGGGAGCCAGAACTCTTAATGGTTGGTAGGGGTTCAAAAACTTATTTCACTCAATGAAATGCAAATCAGTTGCTATCTTTTATTTAAGGTTATTTTTTCGATTTTCCTTTTGATGTGCTATCTGCCACTGTTAAAATAAACCTACGATTGAAATGATACTGTTCTGAGACTTTTCATTTCTTTGTCATTGTACAAACTTACAAAATCAGTGAGGGGTCAAATAATTATTTCCTCCACTGTATGCACTTGATGATGAACATCTATATTTATTAAGTTCACCACCCCTGACATTGAGGGATGGATGTTAGTGATGGATCTCAATTTACCTGTC
This sequence comes from Hyperolius riggenbachi, assembly GCF_040937935.1. Lineage (NCBI taxonomy): Eukaryota > Metazoa > Chordata > Amphibia > Anura > Hyperoliidae > Hyperolius > Hyperolius riggenbachi. The sequence continues at coordinate 191,073,057 of NC_090654.1, forward strand.
ACCCGACAGATGGTTTTTGCAGGTTTAGTGATTCCCTTTCTCTTCAGCGCACTACTATGGGGTGCAAAAAGCAGCATGGACATGATTTTGCATGAAAAATACTACAGATATCTATGTGTATGAGGCTTGTATACTACATCTCTGCAAAGCTGACTTCGTGGAAGAATTATATGTTGGAATTCACAGCAGGTCTAATTAAGAAAATAACAGTTTGGGTTTCAGTTTTTGTGTAAGCTTAGCAACCTAGATAAGGTTTCTAGAAAAGATGTCGGAATTTGTGAAGTGGAACCCAAGAAAAATATTTTTCAGTGAAGCATCCACATTTTGGCAGGGGTGGGGGCGGAGTCTTACCTTTTTCACAGTGTTGAAACAGCTCTGTTTATTCAGACAATTCTCCAGATGTTCCTCACAGCAAGATGCCATATTTTTGTTGAGGTTCATCCCACATACCTAGACAGTGATCTGGATCAATGCACAGAGGGTCGTGTTTTATGCACCATATGTTATCAGAAAAAAATAATAAAAAGCTTTTTCATCTTGCATTGATTTTCAAACAAAAAGGTATAGGTTCATTGGTAATAAAGCCCAACTCCACTTAAAGTTTTTTAGTTATATACCGAGTTTCCCCGGAAATAGGTGTCTTATATTAATTTATGCACCAAAAGATGTGCTAGGGCTTATTTTCAGGGGATGTCTTATATATTTATATGATCACACAAGTTACTGTGCTGTGTGTCCTCCTTCCTTCCCCATTGTGCCACCTTGCGACCTCTTCCTCTGCGGCATTCACCTCTTGTGTCCCCCTTGTACCTCTTTTTTTTTTCCTTGTGTACCAGTGTTCTTTTATATCCCATGTCCTTCTGTATCTCCTTTTTCCTTCTGGTGTCCCCCTGCATCCTCCTCTTACCCCAAGCTCCATGATGTGCTTGTCCCCATGTTCTTCCATGTCCCCCTGCATCTTCTTTTCCCCATCTCCATGCCGCTGTGTCCCCCCAGCTTCAGCCTATGGGGAAGGAGTACGGCAACTTGTGTTTCTACTTGGAGCCAATGGTCTCACAGGCAGGACTGCTACTCAGCAAGTGCAGTGATTGGCCCAATGATGGAGCCATGGTCCAGCCTGCAAGGCCATGGGCTTCAGTAATACACAAGTTGCGATTATTTTTCCCCCTTACTGCCACTAGAGCTTACTTTTGGGGTAGAGCTTCTATTTTGAGCAAGCTCAAAATTCCAGCTAGAGCTTACTTTCGGGTGATGTCTTAAAATAGGAGGAAACCTGATAGTAGGGCAAGAGAAAAGGGAAGTCCTGAAGAAAAACAGGCTGCAGTAGACATCATGGTTGTATGGACAATACTTACATGACATTGGCATTGGAAAACATACTTTGGTGACTTTACTTAGTGGTATGTGGTGCTTACAGGTCATGAGCTATTGGCAATTCGTAACTGTGATTTACATTTTCTTATAGCTATTTGTAACAATTAAAATTTGTATTGACAGCTGTACAAGTGCTGGCAGCAATTTATTCAGGTTAATCAAGCTGAATATCTCCGATTAGAATCTGTAATAAAGTCAGTGTTGACAGTTGTTTTTTGATTCACATGCATGAAATATTTTTTTTGTACATTTCAAAGCGAATCAGCAGCTTTGTTTCAACATACTTCATTGACATTACAATTGGTATGTCAGTACTTCTACTTAACAACATGACTGCTGATGATGTTTCACAATACCGAACTTTAAACACATAAATTAGCCTTCACTGGAAGGTAGGCCACAGAATGTTGAAAATGTTGCCTTGTCTCTTCCCAATACCCCACAGCCAGAGACTTACTATTAACCCTGAAATGTATCCTTACAGTTGTGTTTGAAATGCAATCTCTTTACTTTAAGTAAAGATGGAGTCTGAGTGAGAGAGCACAGTGCTGCACAGCATGGGCACCTCACAGTATGTGGCTGCCTTGCTGGCATTTATGCCAAGAGTGATATGTGCAATGTGCTTGCAGAAAATAGCTGGGTTTCTCTAATGTGTGGGAAAATGTCTTTTTACTTAGCATAGATGCCAAAAAACCATTAATAGATCAGCTTTCAATGGGGCAAGTTAGCACAAATCTTTGAAAATAAGACCAAAGTTCCATCCACATCCTTTTCTATTGCAGGTGCAGGCAAAGCTTAATTAGAAGGTAAAGTTTATTTTACCCTTATATCGCCACGATCAGCCTATTGCAGTGGTCAAGGGGAGTGTGATTGGAGTCCACATTGCTTGGTCTTTAATCACTCTCTGGGTGTGAAGGCTGTGAGCTAGAGTCTGCGTGGCTCTCAATTTTCTGATCCACATCCAACAATCAACCAGCTACCCAATTTTCTGGTGGTTCCCCATTGGCTGCCCAAGTGGATTGCTGCTAATTATAAAAGGCCAGTTTTGTTGTCTCGGATGTCTGACACAAGGTCCACCTCCAGTGAGAAAGACATTGAAGTGTGGTTTCCTAACATGTTTTGGTGGCATGGTCAGAGAGTGTGGTTATACAACCTGTTACCCCTAAATAGACCTCCAGGGCTGTGGAATGTGTTTTTCTCTGTGTTGAAAAAAACAACCTTTTATTTTTTTTATTTGCAAGGGAATGTAATGTATATTTCTGTGGTTTAGTAAAGCTTTGTATTAAAGGACAACCAAGGTGACATGATGAGATAGACTTGTGTATGTCCAGTGCCAAACACACAAATAACTAGGCTGTGTTCCTTTGTTTTCTTTCTCTGCCTGAAAGAGTTAAATATCAGGTATGGAAGTGATAGTTTCTGTCCGGGTCGGGAACGGGTCAGACTATAGCATAACCCTCACTGATAAGTAATTACAGCCATAAAACACTTTCCTGACAGTAAATGGCTTCTGAGAGCAGGAATTGGATAAATAGGGTCAATAATTCATAGATTTTAGCTCTGGCATATTTCAATGAAGGTGCCATTGAGCAGAGACAATGAAACAGTAAAAACTTAAAAACTAGTTTTAAATATACGATAAAACTGTGGGATATCTAAAAAAAATCATTTAAAGGAGAAGGAGGATAGATACAATTGTTTTTCCCTTATCAGTTTATTTTCAGCTTGTACTGTATGTCCTTTAAAAATATTACTCTGTGTCTGTGTGCTCCCACAAGCTAACACCCTTATTGTATGTTTGAGGTTTCTGTGGTGATGATGGCACACAAACAAATACTTACCATATTTATATTTGTAACATTATTTATTTTCTTTTTATGAGCAAACCAGGTGGTCCACGCTTGATTTCTGACAAAGGAGTCAAAAGAATAATCAGAAAAGTTGTCCAAGAGCCGAGGATCACTTGCTTATCGCTTCAGAAATACATAGAGAAAATAAAGCTTTTAGAGTGGCCCAGTCAGCCACCCAAATTGAATCCAATTTAAAATCTATGGAAAGAACTAAAGATCAGTGTTCATAGAAGATGCTCCCGGAATCTTCAAGTGTTCAAGATAGTTTGTGTGGTAGAATGAACTTAAATCACACCTGAGTTGCCGTTACCAACAAAGCCATTTCTATGTATTAAATACATTGCAGCAACTGTGTTCATTATGTATTCCCTGTGCCACTCCACTTAACCATACATAACTTAAAGTGAAACCTAAGTGAAAATAAACTGATGAGTTAAACAATTGTATCTGTCCTCCTACTCCTAAAAATTACACAGTTTTATTTTATGTTTAAAAACTTAAAAATGTGAATGTGTTTTGTCTCAGCTCAATGAAACAGTCGGTCCCCTGTCTGAGACTGCTAAAATATGTGCACTATTGACCTTTTTTATCTATCCACTGCTCTCAGAAGCCATTTCTCTGCCAGGAAAATATGTTATGGTTGTAAGTCCTTATCCGTGAAGAATGCCATAGGCCAAATGAATGGAGGCCTCCGGGAGACAAACTGTCAGATGAATAGTTGAAATTTACCTCTTTCAGGCAGAGAAAGAAGCAAAGCAACACAGCATATTTATTTGTGTGATAGGCACCGTACATACATGTGTCTGTCTTTTCACTTAAGGTTCCCTTTAAGTTATAGAAGAGAGAGAGAGAGTGTGTGTGTGTGTGTGTGTATGGTGTGTGTGTGTGTGTGTGTGTGTGTGTGTATGGTGTGTGTGTGTGTGTGTGTGTGTGTGTGTGTGTGTGTGTGTGTGTGTGTGTTACTTGGGTTACTACTGGCATCTGGTGTAAATTTCATGTCAATAGCCCCATTCGAAATATATTTCCTAAAAAAAGTTATCATGTTTAATGATTATACTCCCTGCTGTATATGGCTGCTACAACCATTTAATTTATAAGATTGATATGAGTATCTTTTAAAAACTATGAATTATCTTTTGATAATTCTGAAACCTTCAAGATAGGAAAAGATAAGTCTGTGTAAAGCATTTCGATGGCTGCAGGAACATGATATTTGCAGTTAGAATTTATCAGACTTCAGTGTAAGGAAGTTTGACCTCTGCAGGTTTGTGAGCTGCCTCACCAAGCATTTATCATGGAGAGAGATGACCAGCTTCCTGTGAGAGCTCAGTGTGTCAGATCAGCCTATGACGGTGACATTGATTTCGTCTCATTGTCAGTTCCTGTCTTAACAGATAACCATTCTTTCATGCTTTGGGGCATCTGTCAGGATTTTTTTTCTCTCCCTGGGAGTCTAACAAGAGTAGATTCATATATTAATCATTACTTATGACGTACTGAATCAGAAAATTCCTTTCAGCACCCTTGAACAGAAACCCTTCTTACCATGAGAACATAGTGGCTATTATTTCACTATATTTGGGAGGGAATTAAAACTACTAAAAAAAATAGCTGTAGTGGAAATAAAGAAGAATGCCAGGGAACTATAAAAATGTAGTTATTCGTGTTCATTGGATACATTTATTTATCATACAGACAAGTCTATGTGCCAACTGTATTTTCCTGTTCCTTCCTCCACAGTACTATTCATTGCACTTTTGACAGGGTGTCGATGAGCACAATGTCCCACAAATCTGACAATTTTACCCTTCTTAGAAGCTAGCAGGTTGATTCCTCACAACGGCAGGAAAGACGGTGCTGCAGCCTCTGGCCCGGTTCACATCAGCGTTTGCCAACGGAACCGGCTGTACGGTTCCGTGGTCCGTTCCACTGAGCGGACGAAAAAATGCTGCAGGACCCAATTTTCCCGACCATTTTGCTCAGTGGAATGGAACGGAAGGTTTTGTAGCTGCATAGTAACAAATAGAAAACGGACAGTTTACAGCACACTGGCTGTAAAAACGGACCGTTTTTCCTGATCCTGATGGCCGGATCCTTATGGCCGCTCCGCAGAAAACCGCTAATCTGAACTGGGCCTAAGGCCTGGGACCCACTGTAAAGGCAAAGCGCTGTTGCAACCGCTAGCGATTTGTGGTAGCGCCTTGTAAGCGATTTTCTCTGCTCCTATACAATACATTAGAATGGAAACGCTCCCGAAATGCTGCATGTCCTATGATTACGATTTCCCTAATCACAGTTGCTCCAATGGGATCTGCTCCATCCACTTACATTGAAAGTGAAATTCTGCCTAAAATGCCCTAGTGGGTCCCAGCTCTAAGGGCTAATTCACATGGATGGCTTAACTGCTCACTTGCCACATGGTTCAGCTGAACAAGCACTATTTGGCTGCTGTGAAACGCAGCAGATGACTGCATTTGTTACCACACATGTCAGAATATGACACATGCTGCAGTTACTGCGCAGCAGAAAACTGTCCCACATAACATCTAATGAGTGGCTTCTGCCATTTTGTTTTTTTCACAGCAGATCCACGGGAGCTGTTGACAGTTAACTTGTTTGTGAATTAGTACAGTATAATCATGGAGTGGCTAGTACTCTCACCTTACAGCACTGAAGTACAAGTTTAAATTTTTTGTGGACTTTTCATGTGCGGTGTTTGTACGTTCTCCCTGTATTTGTGTGGGTTTCTTCCAGGCAGTTTCCTCCCAATTCCCCAAAACATTATAATAAGCTAAACGATTGTCTCCCCAAAAAATTGCAGTAGCCTATGGTGTGAACATGAGACACTGGCAAAAGTGAGTTTGGTAAAATACAATTCTACACGTGTGATAATAGTTAAGCAATATACAGAAAAGTGTTGCTTCAGTTCACTAAAAACACAAACATTTTAATGTGGGTCACTGTAGATTTACTAGGTATCTAACTGCACAACTTTCTAGAAGCTAATACCGTAGCGTTCTGGGCCTTTGTACCTAGCTCTGATTATAGCCAATGAAACCATCACAGCTGTATGAAAGTTGAAGTCTACAGGTCTGTATGTTTAAAGCTGTGTCTGTGCTTTACCTTAGCAATTCTGGATGTTCAGTTAACCACAGAGGTATAGAGCGATGATTTGTGTGGGTCTACCCACTGTGTAAAAGTGATGCTTTGAGACCTTGTTATTTGGACACGTGTTCAAAAAAATAACAATTCAATACATTCTGCTTTAAAAGTGCAATACTGTATAAAAAAAAGTCCAACAGAAAGCCAAATCCCCCATAAACCCCATGCTTAAAAAAATGATTATATGTGAAATTTTTGGGTGTTCCTATTGGCCACAATTGAAATGTGACTACCAATAAACCATTATGGTTTAGTTATGGTTGTAAGTTATGGTTTTCAAAGGTGAAGTAACAAAAACACAACCGTGAGAGCTTATGTGAAGTAACAAAAAACACAACCTGTGAGTGCTTTTGTGAAGTAACAAAATCACAACCTGTGAGTGATTTTTGTGAAGTAACAAAATCACAACCTGTGAGTGCTTTTGTGAATGTGTTCATTAGATGGGTATCCTTAGCAAGAACTTCACTAGATGTTTGGGTTCCCACATTACTAGAAACTTTCAAAACTTTTCCAGCATGTTACAAGAAACTCAGGCCTTCAAAGAGACCTCCAAAAAGTTATTTTAAAGCCTGTTCCCATTACAGTACAGATAGTCCTGAGATGATCAGGGTTTGGAATAACCTTAAAGCAAACCAGGTAGAATGTTATCTACTGAGCTATAATTATTTCTACAGTGTACACTTTCATCAATATAATAAATTAAAAAAAAAAGTTTCACTTACCTGGTGTAACGATTGGTAATGCAGATCGTGGTCGTGACTGGAACCAGACTGGCAGATCCACGATCTCTGCATGGCAATCGTTTTGGTTTAACAAACTGGAAGATCACAATAGAAATACTGACGTCTGCACAACGGAGTAGAATAATAAATGTGTTTTATTACAATAATGCAAGTGTACAAATGCAGATCACCATACACTTACAATATACAATCAAACAACGCGTGGTGCACCACAAATACCAGAACCCTGACTATCTATCTATCTATCTATCTATACAAATATATACAGCAACCCACACAATATGAGAATATATACAATAATACAATATATACAGACACGTCTCAACACAATCAGCACACAGAAGAATCGTCAGACTAGCAAGGATCAAATACCAGGAAATCAGAATGGATCAGAAGTACAGAATCAGAAGACAAGAGATTAGTCGAACAAGCAGGAGTCAAAATACCAGGAGCTCAGGATACAGGACAGATGGCCAGAGTCACAACACTGCAGGAACAAGACACAATGACCTAGCAATGTGCTGCTAGGAAGTCCGGCCTTAAATATGCAGCACATTGCTCAGGTGACTGACCAGAGTTTTTCACAGTTCCATCTGCTGGTGAGCTGAGGAATTGCACTGCTCCCAGCAATATGAGCGCCACCTGCTGGTAGACAGCTGAAGTCCACCTCAAGTTCCTAGTGCTGCCACCAGCAGGATGACACGGGCACAGATCATTACAGTACCCCCCTCTTTTAGGAGCGGACTCCGAACACTCCACACGATCTCCAGAGTTAGCCCCACCTGGGTCCCAATAGAAAAACCGAGGCTGGGTGGGCAGGGAGGGAGAGAAATCAAAAAACATAAAATATGGATGGACCACCGAAGTCTTTAGAGGCTGGACAGCCTGGACATGATGTGACTGGCAAGAGTCACGCAGAAACACAAATTGGGAAACAGAGACATCAGCAGCGTGGAGATCATCAGGATCCGAAGGAGCAGGAACAGACTGGAACCCATCAGGATCAAGAAGAGCCGGAGCAGACTTGAGATCCGCAGGAACACCGTACTTGGAAGCAACACCTGGAACTGCGGACTTGGAAGCAACAACTGGAACCGAAGACTTGGAAGCAACAACTGGAACCGAAGACTTGGAAGCAACAACTGGAACCGAAGACTTGGAAGCAACAACTGGAACCGACGACTTGGAAGCAACAACTGGAACCGACGACTTGGAAGCAACAACTGGAACCGACGACTTGGAAGCAACAACTGGAACCGACGACTTGGAAGCAACAACTGGAACCGAAGACTTGGAAGCAACAACTGGAACCGAAGACTTGGAAGCAACAACTGGAACCACAGACTGGATACCCTCAGAAGCGGCAGCAGACTGGATACCCTCAGAAGCGGCAGCAGACTGGATACCCTCAGAAGCGGCAGCAGACTGGATCCCCATTAGAAGCGGCAGCAGACTGCATACCCTCAGAAGCGGCAGCAGACTGGATACCCTCAGAAGCGGCAGCAGACTGGATACCCTCAGAAGCGGCAGCAGAGTCGCCAGACTTGGAAGCAGCAGCAGAGTCGCCAGACTTGGAAGCAACAGCAGAGTCGCCAGACTTGGAAGCAACAGCAGAGTCCTGTGACATTTGAGCAGTTAACTGGAAAGCTTCAGGTAGTGCTGCAGGCAGATTAGCAACAGACTGAATAGTCTCGGGCAGGGCAGCAACAGGCTGGATGGTAAACTGGGTGCCCTCAAATAGTCCAGCAGACCAGGCACCACCAGGTGAAGCAAGAACCATAGCAGGCAAGGCACCATCAGGAACATCAGTCTGAGCACCATTAGGAGCAGGAACATCAACAGACTTGGCACCTACAGGAACAGCAGCAACAAAAGTCTGTGAAGGCTGGGCAGCAGCTTGCATAACCTCAGGCAAAACAGAAGACGGGATAACTTTAGGCAAGTTAACAGGTTGGGAGGCTTCAGACAGGACAGCAGGCTCAGTAGTTTCAGACAGGACAGCAGACTGTGTAACCTCATGGATCTGGACCTTTGGTTGAGCGCTTGGCTGGACCGTTGGCTGAGCGCTTGGCTGGACCGTTGGCTGAGCGCCTGGCTGGACCGTTGGCTGAGCGCCTGGCTGGACCGTTGGCTGAGCGCCTGGCTGGACCGTTGGCTGAGCGCCTGGCTGGACCGTTGGCTGAGCGCCTGGCTGGACCGTTGGCTGAGCGCCTGGCTGGACCGTTGGCTGAGCGCCTGGCTGGACCGTTGGCTGAGCGCCTGGCTGGACCGTTGGCTGAGCGCCTGGCTGGACCGTTGGCTGAGATCCCAATACAGTCTGTGCGGACTGGCACTGAAACTGTGTGAATTGAGCCTGTGCGGACTGGGAGCAAAGTTCCGCAGGCAAGGAGCAAAGTTCCGCGGGCTGGATGCAACACTCTGCGGGCTGGATGCAACACTCTGCGGGCTGGATGCAACACTCTGCGGGCTGGATGCAACACTCTGCGGGCTGGATGCAACACTCTGCGGGCTGGATGCAACACTCTGCGGGCTGGATGCAACACCCTGCGGGCTGGATGCAACACCCTGCGGGCTGGATTGCAGGACTGGATACTGCAGGATAAACATTCTGGAGCTCTGCAGGCCTGGCAGGCTGACCCACTGTCAGCAAACCTAGTCCATGAAAGAGTCCACAAAGAAAGTCGAAGGACTGCTCAGGACAGACTGGAGATTGCTGAGGACACAAATCACCTGGAGTCTGCATGGACATGGTTGAAGTCTGCACGGATCGGGGTGAAGTCTGCACGGATCGGGATGAAGTCTGCACGGATCGGGGTGAAGTCTGCACGGATCGGGGTGAAGTCTGCACGGATCGGGATGAAGTCTGTATGGAGCTGGATGGAGTTTGTATGGAGCTGCAAGGAGTCTGTACACGACTGGAATCGGCTGGAGGCTGCACACAACTGGAATCGGCTGGAGGCTGCACACAACTGGAATCGGCTGGAGGCTGCACACGACTGGAATCGGCTGGAGGCTGCACACGACTGGAATCGGCTGGAGGCTGCACATGCTGAATGGAGTTGGTAGGAAAGAATTTTTTTCTCTTTTTGGATGACTTGTTTTCTAATGATTTTTGCCAGGACCAAGGTGTAGTTCTGACTGCAGTTTGCAGTGGAGTTTGTACAGATAACTGACATGCAGGTTGTGAACTCTGGATATGAGGGTTATCAGAGAGAGGATGAGATTGAAATTTAGAGGAAAGAATTTCTTGCCAGATGGCAATCAAAGCAGAGGCAGATTCATTCTCACACAAGGCATTAACCATCAGAGATCTTACTCCACACATACAATTCCTAATAAACTCCTCATCTTGTTGCAAATAGAATGACATAAACTCTTCCCTATCATTCTTCAAATAGCCATAATAAGCATTGATCTCTTCTGCAGTAAAATCAAAACTGACTCGATTGCTGCAATCTCTCCACTCATTTGACTCCTCAATCACATGCATGCATGCATCTGCATCAAATGACAAGATTTCCTCCCAAACTTGGATCAGAGCAGAGGCGGCTTTCTGCGGACACAATTTGTAACCACTCATCCTTTTCACAGCAAGCACATATTTCAGCAGACAAGAATTTTCCATTTTAGAATAGTGGTTTAAAAAACTTTTCCTATCCTTCTTTAAATGATCAGCTAGATAGTTAATATCTGCTGCACAAAAGACAGGTTCTAAACGAGATTGGTTCCTAACCGGCAGAGAATGTATTTGTCTATTAATAGAACTTGACTGAACTACATCAGAAACAGAATCACGACTGGACTGGATTGTAACAGACAAAGAACCAGTTTGTATTTTATTCTTTGCTGTCACAGAACAAGGTTTGCATTGGGAAATTAACATATCTTTCCAGGCAGACATTAATAATGAGGTTCTTTCAAATTTGCATACTCTTAAATCAATTAATGATTGGAGGGATTGAACACAAGCTTGCATAATATTTTTGTCTTTGTTGGAGTAGAACTTAAAGAAAGATTCCCTGTCATTTTTCAAAATAGAAATCAAAACAGTAATATCAGATGGGCTAAATGGAGGATCAAGAAAATTATCCTTGGATAATTTACTTTTCAGCAACCATTGAAGGACTTGCAGCAAGTCCTGCACCTCTTCTGCAGACAAGATTTTCTGATTAACATAGTTTTGCACTAACTCCAATAACTGCTGAAGCTGCTTTCTGGAGTAAGCTGCGAAATATATGAAGGAATAACTTTTGCTATCCTCAGTGAGCAAGACATAGTAGTACACATCATCAAAATTCCAACTCTTTATACAGATAGATGAATCTGCAGTATTTCTGTGATCAATATATGGTTGGGCTAGGTCATTCTGTAACGATTGGTAATGCAGATCGTGGTCGTGACTGGAACCAGACTGGCAGATCCACGATCTCTGCATGGCAATCGTTTTGGTTTAACAAACTGGAAGATCACAATAGAAATACTGACGTCTGCACAACGGAGTAGAATAATAAATGTGTTTTATTACAATAATGCAAGTGTACAAATGCAGATCACCATACACATACAATATACAATCAAACAACGCGTGGTGCACCACAAATACCAGAACCCTGACTATCTATCTATCTATCTATCTATACAAATATATACAGCAACCCACACAATATGAGAATATATACAATAATACAATATATACAGACACGTCTCAACACAATCAGCACACAGAAGAATCGTCAGACTAGCAAGGATCAAATACCAGGAAATCAGAATGGATCAGAAGTACAGAATCAGAAGACAAGAGATTAGTCGAACAAGCAGGAGTCAAAATACCAGGAGCTCAGGATACAGGACAGATGGCCAGAGTCACAACACTGCAGGAACAAGACACAATGACCTAGCAATGTGCTGCTAGGAAGTCCGGCCTTAAATATGCAGCACATTGCTCAGGTGACTGACCAGAGTTTTTCACAGTTCCATCTGCTGGTGAGCTGAGGAATTGCACTGCTCCCAGCAATATGAGCGCCACCTGCTGGTAGACAGCTGAAGTCCACCTCAAGTTCCTAGTGCTGCCACCAGCAGGATGACACGGGCACAGATCATTACACCTGGGGCTTCTACTAGCCCCATGCAGCCATCCTGTGCCCTCGTAGTCACTCACTGCTGCTCCAGTCCCCCGCTGGCCACTAGTTTAGTTTTTGCCGACCTCGGAGGTCGGGGGCCGCATTGCGTACATTTTTACTCTTTCCCGCTAGTGCAGGAACATTAACACATACATTTTTACGCGTTAGTGGTGCAATGCGTAAATTTTTACGCGTTGCACAACTAACGTGTAAAAATGTATGTGTTAATGTTCTTGCACTAGCGGGAATGCGTAAAAATGTACGCAATGCGGCCCCCGACCTCCGAGGTCGGCAAAAACTAAACTAGCTGCCAGCGGGGGACTGGAGCAGCAGTGAGTGACTATGAGGGCACAGGATGGCTGCATGGGGCTGGTAGAAGCCCCAGGTAAGTGAAACTTTTTTTTTTTTTTTTGCCTGGACCTTCCCTTTAAAGGACAACTATCACAAAAATTTTAAAAGCATAAACCTAAAGGCCTCAATTCATAAAGCATTACCGGATTCGGTAATGCTGAAAACAACTAACTTTACCAAGCACTTAGGAAAGTGTAAATTCATCAAGGCTGTTACCACATGGAAAGCTAAAATTCCGAGCAGTAATGTAAATTACCGACCATTGAGGTAAATTACCGAGTTGTGTGGTAAATACCTAAACACATGTTGGTTAATGTCAATTCATAAGGACTAGAAAATGCGGTAAAGTTCAGAAATTTTACCAGCACTTCTGGTGGGCCGAAATGAGAGTGGAGACTGTGCAAGTCTGTGGGAAGCCAGCGTGACTCACACAGGCAGAGAGGTATAAGCTATGACAGGAGCAGAAGCCAATAGAAACATCCCCTGTCTCCTGCAAGTCCCAATGATCGATCTGATATAACCCGCAGGCCTATCCGGTGGGTCTAGCTTTTCTACCCGCAGGCAGCGAGCAGAGAGGTCAATGAACAAAAGAGGCTTCCCCTGCCTCCCTTTGGCAGTTTAACCTCTTAGGTTCCTGTTTGAAGATGCAGAGGAGCTAGTGGGGAAATCACCTAAGCAGGGCATGCGTAAAGTCTCCTAGAAGTTCATCTAAGCTGTGGCAAATAAATCAAATGTTAAGAATGACTAATGGACAGATTCAGAGGGAGCAGAGGAAGTATAACAAACACTATTGCAAACATGTACATCTAAAGGGATGTCTGGATGCCTCTTTCTATTGTAATGCCCTCACTGCGCAGAGTTCTTGTCTATAGAAGCCAGTAAATTACCAAACTTCCACCGCTCCTGTGAACATTTTTATGAATGAGGACACAAAAAGTCTAAAATACAGAATGCAGTGATTTACTGAGCAGTTTACATTTACCACACTGTGCTCCATGAATCGAGGTCAAAATATGTATTTCTCCAAGAGTAAAATGCACTGTAGTTAACTTTTCTCCTGTGTTGCTGCTACATGCAGCAGGTAGTGAAAATCTAACAGATCTGTCAGATTTTGGACTAGTCCATCTTCTTGTGCGGTGTTCTCATTTCTTTATTTACAACAGCACTTACTGAACTGCAGTTGCTCAGACCAGCTGCCAGAATAGTTTGCAAACGATTAGGAAAGCTGACCAGAATTTTTGTATACATCCTTTCCAGGGAGTGCTTTTGTAAAGGATAAAGGTAATACTGATGATCCTATGAGGAGATGGACTAGTCCAAAACCTGTCAGATTTATCAGCTTTTTACTACCTACTGTAAGTGATAGCAACATAGGAGAAAAGTTATTTATAGAGCATATTACTGTGGGAGAAATGTACATTTTATATGTACCGATATACATTTTAAATTATTCCATTTTTCATAATAGTGGTCTTTTAAGGTCTTATAACATAATGGTTGCATTGAAGTAGAAACAGTTCTCCAGTATAGCAAAACAGCACCCACCAGAATATCCCAATGTCTTATTTAACTGTAAATAAAGAAGTTCACTTTGGACTGAGTTTTTCTTACAAATGACTTTATGGATTGTGCAGATGCTGTAAAAGAAGGTGACTTGCTGGAAATGTCCGATTATTATGTACAAGGTGCCAGGCATTATCTCACAGACAGGAAATTGAGAATACTCTGTGCATGCCTTTCTTAATGATGTCATACACGCAAATTCCCATTTTCCTTAGCTGTTATCTTCAGCTCAGTCTCCCCTTCTACACTGTGAATTGGTTATCCAGATATTCCAATTGCTATAAAGCTTCTTGTCAGCTGGTTTGAAGACTGGCTGACCCAGCGTCCCTGACTGAAATGTATCCATGCTAAGATGTTCTCGTACATGTAGAGATCACATTGCCTACTTTGGTTTCCATTTAGATTTAATACTCTACTTATGTATTGTATTTTCAGGGGAATCTAATTTATTGGGTTTGTGTTTTATGCTACTGCAGTTTTGGCGCTGATCATGTAACGTTATCGGAGCAGTTAGTGGGAGATCCCAGCCATGGACTGCCAGTTGATCAGTTTACCATCTCGCTATAATTCTCTGGATTGTAATGTCTTCTGTGTGTCCCTCATTCTATCATCGACACAGATCTTGTACTATTTCATAAATATAATTCATGACTCCAAATGAAAAATATTAAATAGTGAATTGATAATTTAGTAATGGCTTTTTTCTTGAACTGATGATGTAGTATCCTGAGCTGTTAACTGTATTATTTGATACATATACTCACTGTATTTAGTTCTAGGCCAGACCTGCTTTTTGGGGCGGGCGAGACGTCTCACCGTCTGGGGCGCTGGGAGGAGAATAGGATGCATGAACTCATCCACCGCTGCACTCTGCATTGGGGACTCTGCCTGCTTATAATGTGTGGGGTTGGGGAGGAAGGGGGCACCTATACCTGGCTACTTAAACTGGCGGCACCTATACCTGTCTACTCACAGTAGCAAGAAAAAGTATGTGAATCCTTTGGAGTTGTATGTATTTCTGCCCAAATTGGTCATAAAATGTGATCTGATCTTCATAAGTCACAACAATAGACAGTCACAGTATTCTTAAAGGAGTACTAAAGGGGAGTAGGGGTAAAAAGAGTTGAACTTACTTGGGGCTTCTAATGGTCCCCTGAAAACGTCCTGTGCCTGCGTGGCCACTCACTGATGCTCCGGTTCACTTCTGGTATTTCCAAAGGAGGCGGAGACAGGAGCATCGGTGAGTGGCTGTACAGGCACAGGATGTCTGTGGGGGACCATTAGAAGCCCCAGGTAAGTTCAACTCAACTTTTTTTTTCTACCCCTGTACAGTAGTCCTTTGAACTAATACTCCAAAATGTTTCCATGTTTTTATTGATCACACCATGTAAACATTCACAGTGCAGGTGGAAAAGGTATGTGAACCCTTGGATTTAATAACTGGTTGAACCTCCTTTGGCAGCAATGACTTAAAACAAACGTTTCCTGTGGTTGCAGATCAGACATTTACAAAAGTCAGGAGTATTTCTTGACCACTCCTTTTAACAGAACTGTTTCATTTTAGCAATATTCTTTGGATGTCTGGTGTAAATCACTTTCTTGAGGTCATGCCACAGCATCTCAATCAGGTTGAGGTCAGGACTCTGACTGGGCCACTCCAGAAGGCATATTTTCTCCTGTTTAAGCCATTCTGTTGTTGATTTACTTCTATGCTTTGGGTCATTGTCCTGTTGCAACACCCATCTTCTGCTGAGCTTCAGCTGGTGGACAGATGGCGTTAAGTTCTCCTGCAAAATGTCTTGATAAACTTTGGAATTCCATTCTCCTTCGATGATGGCAATCCCTCCAGGCCCTGATGCAGCAAAGAGGCCCCAAACTATGATGCCCCCACCACCATACTTTGCAGTTAGGATGTGGTTTTGATGTTGGTGTGCTGTTCCTTTTTTTCTCCCCACATAGTGTTGTGTGTTTCTTCCAAACAACTCCACTTTGGTTTCATCTGTTCACAGAATAGTTTGCCAGTACTGCTGTGGAACATCAAGGTGCTCTTTTGCAAACTTTAAACGTGCAGAAATGTTTTTTTTGGACAGCAGTGGCTTCCTCTGTGGTATCCTCTCATGAACTCCATTCTTGTTTAGTGTTTTACGTATCATAGATTCGCTAACATGGATTTTAGCATATGCCAGAGACTTTTGTAACACTCTAGGAATCTTCTTCACCTCGTTGAGCATTCTGCACTGTGCTCTTGCAGTCATCTTTACAGGATGGCCACTCCTAGGGAGAGTAACATAAGTGCTGAACTGTCTCCATTTATGGACAGTTTTTCTTACTGTGGACTGATAAACTGCAAGGCGTTTGGAGATACTTTTATAATCCTTTCCAGCTTTATGCAAGTCAACAATTCTTAATTGTAGGTCTTCTGAGAGCTCTTTTGTGGGAGGCATCATTCACATCAGGCAATGCTTCCTGGAAAAAGCAAACCCAAAACTGGTGTGTGTTTTATATAGGGCAGGGCAGCTGTAACCAACACCTCCAATCTCCAATAATGGGGGAACTTACACCTTGCTACCTATACTGAGGGGCTAAATAGCACATTGCAAATAACGTTTGAGCCAGTGGTGTAACTAAGGAGCTTGGGTGTGAGTTTTACATGGGGCCCCAGGTACTCTATTGATATGGAGCCCCATAACCTACTAAAGACAGCTGCAGTGTCAGAGGTGTTATTAGAGTAAGGAAATGGTTTGTTAAGGATAACCACTATTCAGTGCACATATAGAGGCATTCATTACCAGAATAGCACCAATGAAAAGCTAATAAGATGGATGGATGAAGAATGGCCCCCTCTGGTCCAAGGGGCCCCGGTGTGGTCGCAAACTGCATCGCCTATTGCTACACCACTGGTTCGAGCCCATGGTGGGGGAGAGCAATTTTTACACCCTCATCCTGGGATAAATTTAGCCTAGAATCTGCCCTGTCCAGAACTCATTGCTTATTAAAACATTTTTTTTTTGTCGATTTTAGATCCCATTTTCTCTGGTCCAGTTTCCACTCTGGGAGTTTTTAAAGGTAAGAAAAGAAATATGTATCTAAATATGTTAATTTGCCACTGGAATCTATTCTTTCTCAGTGCAAGATGAAATGTCGTTTACTCCTGCTGAATTGCTTGGACTAGATTGTGCATGTTTAATGTATTTGTGGAATGTGATTTTATATTCCTTTGATATGAAATTAAAAAAGAAGAAAAAAAAACTGTGTATGCAGCTACAGACAGCTGCTATCATGTAGCTGTGATTTCTGAAAGCACCGATCCAGGCAAAATTATCATTTAGTTATGGGTGGACTGTGATTGGTTTGACCACTTACCGGCTTCCTAAATCCAAGTGTAGGAAGTACCGGTATTCAAACAGGGCACTGGAGCCCAGTTTTAATACCTTTAGTTGATTCTATTAATAAAAGCCTATAGGCAGCAAACTTATGTGTGCATGTGTAGGTGGTAAGTGCACATTCTATATAAATACTTAAGAATCCATCATGAAGAGATGGACTAGTCCAGTGATGGCTAACCTTAGCACTCCAGCTGTGACAAATCTACAAATCCCATCATGCCTCTGCCTCCCCGAGTTATGCTTAGAGCTGTCAGAGTATTGCAATATATAGCAATTATAGCCCTGCTCT
The DNA here is from genome assembly GCF_040937935.1 of Hyperolius riggenbachi. Taxonomy (NCBI): domain Eukaryota; kingdom Metazoa; phylum Chordata; class Amphibia; order Anura; family Hyperoliidae; genus Hyperolius; species Hyperolius riggenbachi. Next base: position 191,090,895 of record NC_090654.1, read on the forward strand.
CTGACTAAATTAGTTGGAGAGCTCAGATAAGCTATTTTTGCATAGATAACAAGTGAAGTTTCTTAACTCTTTCTGTACTGGAAACCGTATGAGATGCATATCTTTGTTACTAATGTTCTATTTCTTAGCTGTACAACACATACAATTCATTATATCATATGTTTATTTTCACTTCATATTCCCTTTAAGTTACATACGCACTTTAACCACTTATGTGGTTTGCGACGGATTATCTATGTCTTGCAGGACTTCAGTTCCTGCCCAGGGACGTAGATAATCACCCATTGAAGTTGATGGTTTCCGCTCGCTCCCGTGCACGCTATTGCCGCCAATAGTTATAAGGGAGATGAATGAATGGGAACGCTGTTCCCATACATTAATCTAAGTCCCCATGTCAATGATCGCCGGCATCAATGAGATGCTGCAGTCATTGTATCTACTGAAGTAACAGGCCCACAAATTACTACCTGTTCGCGTATGCTAATAGGACATAATGTGCGAGGACAACTTGTGGCCAATAGCAAAATTACACCTACATTCATTTATTTTATTAAAAAGACCCACACGTTCATTTAAAATTAACACCTTACCTCCCACACTATCCCATAATTAACCAAATAAAAATTTTGCATTTAAAAAAAAAAAAAGACAATGAAAAAAATAAAACTTAAATAGGTACCTTAGGGACTTATTTTACTATGTATGTCAGGAAGGTATATTACTGTTAATTTTGAAAATATGGGCTTGTAAATAGTGATGGACGCAGAACTGACAAAAAATGCACCTTTATAAATAAAACATTGGTGCCATACATTGTACTAGGGAAATATTTGAAATGTTGCAATAACCGGGACAAATGGGCAAATCAAATGTATGGGTTTTAATTACGGTAGCATGTATTATTTTAAATCTAAAGGCAGAAAACTGAGAAATAATATTTTTTTCCCCCTATTTCTTTTCTTATTTTTCCCATTAAAATGTATTTAGAATAATATAATTCTAGAAAAACGGATCAGCTTATTACGGCCAAGCGCCGAAACCGGGCACCCCATAGCAGCAATACTTTGCTGCGCGGGGCTCGTAGAGGTAATTCGGTGCTCTGGCGGGTGCCAGACCCCGAATTACATCTCCCTTGCGACAACTCTGAGGGGTAATAGTTTTTAACGCCGCCTTTGAGTTTAGCAGCAGCGGTGAGAGCCGTCATTCGGAAATAATTTGCAATCCTACAAAAATGTACCACATAAATAAAAGACTAATTGGTGGCGAAAAAAACAAGATATAGATTGTTTAGTTGTGATAAGTAGTAATAAAGTTATAGGCAAATTAATGTAAGGAACGCTGAAAGGTGAAAATTGCTCTGGTACAGTAGGGGTAAAAAACCCTCAGTAGTGAAATGGTTAAATGTTGCCTGGAAATAACTTTTAAGATCCCTTTTGGGATGGTATCAGAGCAGCCTATTCTGTGTTCTTCTGTACTACGAAATGAAGGGTGGGGGAGAGTAAGTGAGAGATGCTCCACTGCAGGGACTTTAAAAGTAAAAGAAGATCTATAAAGGTTGGTTGATCCTAAATGAAAGACCACTAACACTGTCATCAGAGGCAATAAGAGATACCAATTTTACCACAGTTATTATGGCCAGGAAAAGTCCACTTTGCATCCATAGTTTCACCCTCCTCCAGCAGATTTCTGTCTGAATAAACTGACATTGTGGACTTTATACTCTGTGTAGTCCAAGCAGTCTTTGTTCTCCCCCCCCCCCCCAACAGTAAATTCAATAAGAATGGCTTGCCCCACTACTGTTACAATAAATGTTCTCATACTGAGTGGAGCTGTATCTATTTGCAGTGATTGATGGAAGATTTTTGTACATTCAATTAAACTCCAGCTTCAGATGCAGTTTTAATTTTGTCATCTGATATCTTGGTATACAGAGTGCCTAAAGTGTTGTTCCAAACTTAATAGTATTCCTTAACCAGTTCGCATTCAGTCGTTTTTCGCTTCATGCATCCGAACAATGTTCACCTCCCATTCATTAGCCTATAACTTTATTACTACTTATCACAATGAACTGATCTATATCTTGTTTTTTCCGCCACCAATTAGGCTTTCTTTGGGGGGTACATTTTACTAAGAGCCACTTTACTGTAAATGCATTTTAAAAGGAAGAATAAGAAAAAAACGGAAACAAATCATTATTTCTCACTTTTCGGCAATTATAGTTTTAAAATAATACATGCCTCCATAAATAAAACCCACGTATTCTATATGCCCATTTGTCCTGGTTATTACACCATTTAAATTATGTCCCTATCACAATGTATGGCGACAATATTTTATTTGGAAATAAAAGTGCATTTTTTCCGTTTTGCATTCATCACTATTTACAAGCTTATAATAAAAAAAAAAAAAGAAATATTTCATCTTTACATAGATATTTAAAAAGTTTAGACCCTTAGGTAAATATTTGTGTTTTTTTTTTTTTATTGTAATGTTTTTTTGTTTTTTTTTTTAATTAAACATTTTATGTGGGTATTTTTGGGAGGGTGGGATTGAAATTGTATTTTTTTTTGTAAATATATGTGTATTTTTATTTTTATTTAACATTTAGATGTAGTTTACTTTTTGGCCACAAGATGGCAGCCATGAGTTGTTTACAGTGACGTCACTCTAAGCGTACCACGTACGCTTAGAGCGACATAGGAAGCAGAAAAAGCGTAGCTTCCGAGAGAAGCTGTCGCTTTTTCTGCGGGGGAGAGGAATCAGTGATCGGGCACCGTTGCCCGATTCACGGACTAACAAACCGCCGGCCGGGAGCGCGCGTGCGCGCGATCGGCCGCGTGGACGCGCAGGAGCGCACATGGCTTCCTGGACGTGAGTTTCACGTCCAGGAATGTCAAATAGTTAATAACCAGACATGTACTTTCATCTGAATTAATGATGCAGTTTTTTTGTAGCTCTCTGTGGCACAGTGTGGCTGGATCAAGCTGCTTTACAATAGAACTGCAAGATGCAGCTATATTTCATAATATATTTATATCATTTCAATAGGTGAACATGTTGGTGCCTTCAGGCCCTTTGAAAGAATTCCTACTAGTTTTCATTCTCATTGACTGTGCTGAGTGCGCTCTTTATCCAGCACTATAAAGTAAGTCTTCAGAAATGATGCTGAATGATTGGCAAGCATCAGAGTCCAGTCCGCTCTCCTTTGTCAGGTGCACAATATGAATCTTGAGTTTTGTGCCATTGCAGTCATTTTATCACTGCCACACGTTCTTCCTCTATAAAGAGTTTCCCCAGAAACACAAGCTGTTAGCATAAGCATCTGTAAGAGGCATGCTGGGAAATGGCTCCCCAAGCCAAAAGCAAATCAAAGGCTTCTTCTGTGTTTTTGTCTTAAAATATAAGCAGAGTCTTTAGCACATCCTGTAGGACCCATATGTGTACCTCCAACGCAATGCATTTCGTTACTATGCATGTTGCCAAGTGTATCACTGTTATTAATAATACTTCAGGGAGTAGCGATCGGTTTACTTCCTTGCACCACTTGACCTTGATTGAACTGTTGTCCCTAGTAGGTCTATGCAGTAGAAACCCACACAGCTACTGATCCCCCTCGGAGTCTCCACCCATCCCCTCAATTCAGATTTCTCACTGTGCTCAATAATGCATTCCAATGATTAACTGTCTGATATCACGCTTGTCATTCAGGTGTGCTGGCATCAGTAGATAACTGGTAGATTTGATAAAAGTGATTTAAAGCCGGTTCACATGGGTTTTGAACTGGTGTTAAACAACGGTCGCGGTGCCCATTGCTCAAGTGCTGTCCATTCAAATGAATGAACAGCTCACGGTACCATTGCTTTCAATGGTTCTCACAAACGCCGTCATTTCCCGTAATCTCATTTATGAGATGTACAATGTGTACATATCTTAGGTCCTAATTTTTTTTTTCATGGCAAGCAGTTACAGTATGTATGTTGCTTCATTTTAAAGCCAGTGTATTGAAAAAGTTGTAAGCAGGACATTAAGTTTTGGGGGAACAAAAAAAAAAAAATTATTAAAAAAAGAAAAACAGACTGTTCATATTATCCCTTATATCTATTAATGCTCTAATTTACTGGACAGTCCATTACTGAGGTTCACTTTAAGGCTTTGTATCACACAGGTGATTCTATGACCCATCAAAGAAACAAAAGTAACCCCTCAGTTTTGTGCTACTTTAGTCTTTACAAGCTCTAACACTAGAGGGCCTCAGCCTGAAACTTTGCTCGAAGGCAGTTCTCGTCTAAAATAGTCCTCGCACACAAATGAGGTCCGCTTACTTCAATCAGACAAACAAAATCAAAGCGTAGCTACGTCGCACCCTGACACCAAGGTATGAAGCCGGAAAACTGGTTCTAATTTCTCGCCGAGCCTCACAATTATCTTGTGCCTGAGGCTCCAACACTATTATGGAATGTATGTGCATGACATCCACTCACTGATCTATAACCTGCAGAGTACAGTACCGCACAACAATAAAGTGATTATACTGCAATCGAGTATATAAGCAATCTGTAATAAGCCTATAATCCCTACTACATAATTCTATTATTGCAGGATAGTCGTGATGTCAGTAATAGGCTGTAATTACATGCCAGTCATACCTACTGGAAAGAGGCCATGGAAAACCATGTCCCAAATCCTTCAACAAGAAATTCAGAGTTTTATTACTGTAATGTTTTTGCTTGCGTTCTGGTTGAAGAGATTTTCTCACTGCTTGTTTCTTTTCCATAGAGCTACATAAAGACATTAAAGCCCATTACCAGGAAGAAATTATTTCAATTGCGAATTATGTGATTAGGATTTATATTTTTTTTTTGGGGGGGGGGGGATTTCTATTTCTGTTCTTTGTCCCTACCTGTAAGAATTAGTGTTAAGCACAAATATCACATGATCGTAATTTCACATCATAATTCACAATTGTGTGCAAAATCGTAATGCTAAATTTGGGGAAAAATCTTAAAGTGAACCTCCGGACTAAAAATCTACTCAGCAGCACTGGAAAGGCCTGGTGTTTCTTTAACAGTTTCACAGCATCAGAACTTTGTTTCTCTTATACAAGCCTCATTTTTAGCTGCACAGAAGAAAACTGCCCGGGCTTTTTTCCCCTGATGCTGTGCAAAGCATGATGGGAGTTCTGATTTTGTTGTTCTCGTTCTGCTGTTTTGGTGCAATTTTTTTTTTTTTACATTTTGAATTTGACATTTGAAGCTTAGCGCACACAGCTGGGAGGGGTAATCAGGACACAGGACAGTTGGAACTGTGTCTCCTGCTCCTTGTCACCTCCTTTCAACCAAAAAGATGGCTGCCCCCATGACAAAGATGGCAGCCCCCATGTATCACAAACATTTGCCTGTTTTTTTAGAACAGGGTGGGTAAGAGATTATATTACCTATCTATTCTAATTAACATAACTAATATAACTTGATGACAGTATGTTTGTTTAGGCTGAAGTTCCTCTTTAAGTTAAGTGACTTATTTTAATGTCCTCTGTTAGGAAGTATTAATTTACTTCCTAACAGAGGACATTAAAATAAGTCACTTAACTCTCCTCTCTACGAAATCCTAGATAACACTGTTTATTCATCTCTGAGATGATAAAAAGGAGTTGAAAAGAAATGACAACAAACTCCCCTCCTCCACCTAGGTAATGCAATGGCAGGACTAAAGAGTAAACATGTCTAAAATAAACATTGCAGGAGAAGAGAGAGGGAACATTGAGTAAAGCATAGGGACTGTGTCTGATACATGATGAACACAAATCAACTGCTTTAATAAATAGATATAAAAATAGATATAAAAATACAATGTGAGTTTAATGTCCTCTAGAGCTGTTAACATTAAAGCTATAATGGATGAAAATGGAAAAATAGTGTGGTTTTTTTTTTCATTTTTTTCCTTAGAAAATAAGGTAATTACTAAGAAAAAAATCACCCACAAGAAGCCTAATTAGTCCTGAAAAAACAATACAGTGGGATGTGAAAGTTTGGGCAACCTTGTTAATCATCATGATTTTCCTGTATAAGTCGTTTGTTGTTATGATAAAAAAAAAGTCAGTTAAATATATCATATTGGAGACACACACAGTGATATTTGAGAAGTGAAATGAAGTTTATTGGATTTACAGAAAGCGTGAAATAATTGTTAAAACAAAATTAGGCATGTGCATAAATTTGGGTACCACAAAAAAGAAATGAAATCAATATTTCGTAGATCCTCCTTTTGCAGAAATTACAGCCTCTAAACGATTCCTGTAGGTTCCAATGAGAGTGTGGATTCTGGTTGAAGGTATTTTAGACCATTCCTCTTTACAAAACATCTCTAGTTCATCAAGATTTGATGGCTTCTGAGCATGGACAGCTCTCTTTAACTGACACCACAGATTTTCAATTATATTCAGGTCTGGGGACTGAGATGGCCATTCCAGAACGTTATACTTGTTCCTCTGCATGAATGCTTTAGTGGATTTTTAACAGTGTTTAGGGTCTTTGTCTTGTTGAAAGACCCAGCCCCGGTGCAGCTTCAGCTTTGTCACTGATTCCTGGACATTGTTCTCCAGAATTTGCTGATACTGAGTGGAATCCATGCTTCCCTCAACTTTGAAAATATTCCCAGTCCCTACACTGGCCACACAGTCCCACAGCACGATGGAACCACCGCCATATTTTACTGTAGTTAGCAGGTGTTTTTCTTGGAATGCTGTGTTATTTTTCCTCCATGCATAACGCCCCTTGTTATGCCCAAATAACTTAATTTTAGTTTAATCAGTCCACAGCATCTTATTCCAAAATTAAGCTGTCTTGTCCGAATATGCTTTAGCATACCTCAAGCGGCTCTGTTTGTGCTGTGGGCGGAGAAAAGACTTCCTCTGCATACAGCATCTCCTTGTGTAAAGTGCACCGGATAGTTGAACGATGCACAGTGACGCTATCTGCAGCAAGATGATGTCGTAGGTCTTTGGTGCTGGTCTGTGGGTTGACTCTGACTGTTCTCACCATTCGTCGCTTCTGTCTATCCGATATTTTTCTTGGTCTGCCACTTTGAGCCTTAGCTTGAACTGAGCCTGTGGTCTTCCATTTCCTCAATTTTTCCTAACTGTGGAAACAGACAGCTGAAATATCTAAGACAGCTTTCTGTATCCTTCCCCTAAACCATGATGGTGAATTTTCTGTCTTCAGCTCATTTGAGAATTGTTTTGAGACCCCGATGTTGCTACTCTTCAGAGAAAATGAAAAGAGGAGGGAAACTTACAATAAATACGCTTTCTCATAATTGGATTCACCTGTGTGTGTAGGTCAGGGGTCACTGAGCTTACCAAACCAATTTGAGTTCCAATATTTAGTTCTAAAGGTTTTGGAATCAGTAAAATGACAATGAAATTTATGCACCTGCCTAATTTTATTTAAACCATTTTTGCGCACTTTTTGTAAATCCAATAAACTTTGTTTCACTTCTCAAATATCACTGTGTGTGTCTCCTATATGATATATTTAACTGACATTTTTTTACCAACGATTTATACAGGAAAATCATGACAATTACCAAGGTTGCCCAAACTTTCGCATCTCACTGTATATACATCACTTTGGTGTGATAAGTAGTGATAAGGTTATTGCCAAAGGAATCGAAGCTGCGCTGAACTGTGAAAACAACCTCAGTAAGCGAGGTATTAATTTCATCTGTAAAATGTAAGCAGGAATAGTAATTTTGCTGTTAAGTGTAATTTTATGCCAAATTTAGCGGTTGATAGCATAGCCCCCATACATGCTATCGTCACCAAAATTGCTACATATGTTAAGAGGAAAAGTAAATAAATTTAAAAAAAAAAATTCAAAGGTTTTGAGAAAATCGATTTTAAAAACCCAAAGGATAAATGTTTTTTAAACTGGTAAAATGACATTTTTATATTGCCCTCTGATGTATGTATACATGTTAATTAGATCCCCTCTAAGGCATCTTTTCTCCAGACTAAATAAGCCCAGTTTATCTAACCTTTCTTGGTAAGTGAGACCTTCCAACCCACGTATCAGTTTTTTTGCTTGTCTCTGCACCTGCTCTAAAACTGCAATATCTTTCCTGTGATGTGGTGCCCAGAACTGAATTCCTGTAAGGCTTGGTGGTATAATTCTCTGAGTCAGTGTGTATGTTCCAGGCTAGAGGTCTCGCTCTTCACCTAGCTGTCCCTGCCTGGCACACCACTAACTGACACCTATACTGTCACTGCCTGGCACACCACTAGCTGGCCCTAATTAGGACTTAGGCGAGCAAGGCATACAAGCTGACGTAGAAGGCAGATATACCACCAGGAGCCACTACTGAGGCTAGAACACAGTTCAGCAGTATCACATACACAGTTCAGGTGAAATAATTCAGGTATGATAAATCTTCATGCAAAGTTAGGCAATAGTAATTTGATCAGCGTTATGAAATAGTCCAAGCAGACTTGCATGCAGTATTAGCAACAGGTGATAATTGATGCATGTATAACACAGTTCCTTTTAGACTGCATGCAAAGTTATGCGACAGATAGCAGAAGTCCCAGATGATATATGACAGGTTTATGTGAGGCTATATGCACACTGTTAGTTGACTGACAAGGAAAGTAGACTTATACTTATCGTCCAGCTCAAGTGGCATACAAAGAATATCCGGTAACAGTCCAAGGTCGGTCCAGGCGGCAAGTAAGGGATGTCCAGTAACTAGCAGAGGTCGGTCCAGGCAGCAAGCAAGGGATGTCCAGTAACTAGCAGAGGTCGGTCCAGGTGGCAAGCAAAAGTTTTTCTAGGAATCAAGTAGAGGTTAAACACAACAGAGTAGTCCAATACAAGCCGAGGTCAATGTCCAGAATATCAACAACGATCAGAGTGCGCACCCAGCAACTAGCCAAAGCTATGTTTATCACAGGGATGACTGGAAGCACTCTGCAAGTTTAAATACAGAACAGCATCCAATCAGTGGCCGGCCACACTCCACACAACCAATCACACGGCAAGGCCCTGCCTAGGTGTCAGCTGAGTGATAAGCTGACACCGCTCTGTCAGCTGACTACTGTTTACCTTTGCGGAGGGCGTACTGGGAATGCGCCCTCCGCCTATCAGGAAGTGCAGCCTGTGAGCCACCAGCAGTGTCACCAGAGAATAACTAGCGCCGAGACCCAGAAGTGGCAGACTCAGCCCGGGTCTCCGCAGAATCAGCCGCCACAGGTACATTCCTTATAATTCCATATTTCAGATGTGGCCTTACTAGAGCGTTAAACAGGGACAGTATCGTGTTTTTGCTGTAGCCACTCCCTCTCATCCCCCTCCCCCAGGACAAACTGCTCAGAAATAAATTTATAGAGCAACCAATATTGCAGGTCTACATCAGGTTTAAAGGTGGCCGTTAATGTTACAATTCCCCAGATGATCAATCGACCAATTTGATCGTAATGATTGAATGCAAGCAATCATTCGGGCCCAGTAATGGAAGAAAAACTGCGAACCAAGCCAATCAGATTGATTGATTCTATCCGAAAAACACACAGATACTAGATGTGTAGTAGCGCTTCCACATAGGTACTAAATGTATAGGTTTTAAAGCAGGTATGTTAAACCGGTCTTTCGAGGGATGAGGTCCTCACACATTTTTGACACAGCTCAAATTAATTGATGGGTCTGAAAGGTGTGGTCCATCAGGTAGAACACATTCCTCTCTTTCTCAGTCCATCCTGAACACTGGCATGGATCTGGCCCCCCAGGCCTGGAGTTCGACACCTGTGTTTTAAAGTAACCTGAATTGGGAGCTATATGGAGGCTGCCGTATTTATTTCCTTTTAAACAATACCAGTTTCCTGGCAGTCCTGCTGATTTTTCAGGTCACTGGCGTCTGAATCACACACCTGAAACAAGCATGCAGCTAATCTAGTCAAATGTTTGACATAAATGTCTCATCTGCATGCTTGTTCAGGGTCTATGGCTAAAAGTATTAGAGGAAAATGATCAGCAAGAATGTCAGGCAACTATTATTTAAAATTAAATAAATAACTCAACCTCCATATATTATGCTCACTTCAGGCCCCCTTTAAGGTACTAGGAGTTATCATTTTCAGATATTAGTTTTCCTTCCAAGTAATGAGCATAATTTAACTACAATAACAAAGGTTTGTTAGTCTCATTTGTGTTCAGCTTTAAGGCAATTTTTTAAATTAATGTCTCGTAAGGAAAAAAAACCGTTTCTTTGCCAAATTTTGCAGCTGCTTCTGTTCCCTGCTGACGCACAGAGAATTCTGGGGGTTGTAGTTCCACAACAGCTGGCGAGTTCTAGTTTTCCCAAGCCTGACCTACAAAATTTCCCGTGACCTGTTACATCAATTCCCATGTGTGAAATGCAGAGCGTTGCATATGATCTCAATCCTTCAATAAGTTCTCTCTTATTTCTTTCTGTCTCTTGTGTTTGTCGTTCCAGGATCTCTGGTCATGGAAGAAGGGCCGCTCGCTCGATTCTTGGCAGTCTGCAGTCTGTGGAGCTTTTGCAGGTGCAAAGGATTATGTGTTAAACCGGGGAAGAGGGGGGAGCCCACATGAGAGGGGGAAATAACTGAAACAGTATTAAGTTCATTCGTCGCAGCATTCCTTCATAAGGGCAGTTTGTTTCAAGAAGCCATGAACTGTTTGTGGCCAACCAGCTGTTAAAGAACTGCAAGTCCCAGCGTTCTTTTTAAATTTGTTATATGTAATTCTGAACTAGTGTTGCATGCTGGGTATTCCATTCCCAAACCAGATATAAAATCCTTATTTCTTAAAATCCAAGTCGAGGTACATTTCTAAGTATATGAAGCGTAGTAAGCACAGTGCCTAAATGCAGCCAGTTGTGTGACAGAGGTGGCTTTTGAAACTAAAAATCACTACTCTGTGGATAGTACTGGTGGGCTTTTTTTTTCTATTAAATAATACAGTATGTTGTGTGCACCACAAATTCTGCCTGCACTCACGGTGGAAGCTGTATTGGAGTTTAAAGGGGGCCATACATCTACTGATTTTGCAGCCTGGTCGACTATCCAATCCAATAATTTGGATGAAAATCAGTGCTAAAACAAGCATGCCGGTGAAGGCTTGACTGTGGTAGATCAGGTTCACAGCAGTAACGGCGTGCAACTTCGTGAGATCTCCGAACGTGATGGAACCCCCGGCTCCTGTCCCCCAAAAGTTAATGTGTGACATCACTCATGCGCCATGTGCTAAAGGCGGCAGCCACGTGGGGCGTGAATGGGGAAGCGGAAACAGCTGGACAGGTGAGAGATTTTGATGCGTGACTACCAGGGGAAGGGGGTGAGAGGGGCACAGTAATATTTAGAGAGGCAGCTGATGCAGTGCACCCATTCCCCAGAGATTTCATGCTGAAATGGATCATGGAATCGGCCTGCGATGTATGGGCAGTCAACAGATCTCTCTCCGATCAGATTCGAGCAGAGAGAAATCTGTCTCTTGGTTGATCTGCCCATACATCACTCGATGTATGGGGCACCTTACCTGTCTACAAAGTTGACTTGAAAGACATGCCCAACATAAAATCATGTATAATCGAGTATGGTTAATTTGAAAACAAAGTGTACATTGTAATAATGTTTATTACCCAATTTCTTTTGAAAAATTAGTTTATTAACAAATACGGAGGACCTGGATCATAGTTTGCGCTATACGCATATTGTAGTATTAAAAAGGTTTAAGGGGATTTATTTACATGAAGATTATCTCATTTTCATGTATACCAAAATAAATTCAGAACAGAACTTTATTGCAGCTAAATTGTGTTGCCGTAACTTAGGGGCCTATACACGTCATCCAAAATTATTGTTTGTTATCATTTAAAAATCATTATTCCTTTCAGAGCAAAACTTTTCATTTACTGATAGAGAGCAGGCCAGATACACAGACGTTCACAATGAGTAGCTTATCAGAAGAACCCTTCTTGATTACAGTAGTTTCCTCTTGTTTTTGAGGCCGGTTTTACACCTGGCCTTTGCGGTACAATCCCCCGCCCCTGTCATACTGCAACACACAAAATGTCAATTGCGTTACCCTGTGGCAGAGTGCGCTGACATGGTCATATGCATAGCGCCGCCCCTAAATTCCCCCCTCCCCCCCCACACGCCCCTCGTCGCCCCTTGCCCAGTGACATACTCCCTGCTGGACAGGAAGTACGTTATGGCGGGAATTCCCGGGTTACCCTGTTGTATTCCCGAAGTTCCTGGTATGCGCACTGCCGCCACCAACATGTTTAAAGTTCCTATGTTGCCCATTGACTTACAATATTTCTGTAGGTTGATCAGTGGCGGGTCAAGAGCGGTGGCAGATAAACAGCCCATAGCGTTTCACTGATTTGAACAGTGTATTGCTGCCATTCAATAGATTTTTAATAGATATAATTCTGAAAATCTGTTCCTAGTGTGTGTCTATCTGACAGGCATCTGACAGGTATCTATTTGAGAATCGAGTCTGATGGCCAGCTATAAGTACATAGCCACCATTACATTTCTTTAAGAAGTCTTAAAGGGAACCTAAACTGAGAGGGATATGGATGTTTCAAAACATCCTTTTAAACAATACCAGTTGCCTGGCAGTCCCGCTGATCTCTTTGGCTGTAGTAGTGGCTGAATCACACACCTGAAACAAGCATGCTGCTAATCGAGTCTGACTTCTGTCAGAGCACCTGATCTGCATGCTTGTTGAGGGGCAGTGGCTTAAAGTATTAGAGACACAGGATTAGCAGGAGAGTCAGGCAACTGGTATTATTTTAAAAGGAAAAAAATCCATATCCTTCTCAGTTTAGGTTCCCTTTAAAGGACAGGTGCGAGCAAAAAAAGAAAACAAAATCTACTTACCTGGCGCTACCTCCAGCCCCTGGCAGCCTATTTGTCCCTTGCCGCAGCTTCGGTGTCCCGGGATCCCCTCTGTTGCAGACAGAACTCTCCAGGTCGGCATCTTCTGCACGAGCGCGCAACGCCACTTGTGATCTTGCTCACGTGGCCTGGAGCGTTCTGTGCAGACACAGAAAATGCCGACCTGGCAAGGTCTCTGCTCTGGAGGGGATCCTGGGACACTGGAACTGCGGCGAGGGACAAATAGGCTACCAGGGGCTGGAAGAAGCCCCAGGTAAGTAGATCTTGCTTTCTTTTTTTTTGCTTGCACCTGTCCTTTAAGGATATGGCCAGCAGATATATCCCTTTCTCTTATATCCCTTTCTCTGATCATTTTCTGATCAGAGAGGGGATCTATCTGCTTGATTGCCTCCACATACTATGCACAGATTTTCAGTCGAATCAATTTGACTAGAGGACCCCAGTGTCGCGCAGGCCCCCGGGGACATGGAATTAAGGAAGATGCTGGGCAGGCAGTAACTGGGCCATACGGTATACAGGAGGGAGTATGTTCATTTGTTGCAGAATCCCGCCGCCAATCATCTGAAATTTTCTACCCGAACCGAGCAATTTCTAATCTGAAGCAGGAGATTTATGTGACATCTGATTGCTACTGTAAGAGCTGAAAAAGTAAGGCCACAGCTTTATTTTATTTACATTCAATTTTGCAAGCTTCTATAAGCTGGGCAGTAGAGGTTAGCAAGCTGAGCTTTAACGCAAACCTGATTGCAGACTATCTGGAGGATCTACTCTAAGGCCTGGTGCACACCAAACCCCGCTAGCAGATCCGCAAAATGCTAGCAGATTTTGAAACGCTTTTTGTTATTTTTCTGTAGCGTTTCAGCTAGCATTTTGCGGTTTTGTGAAGCGTTTTTGGTGTAGTAAATTTCAGATATTGTTACAGTAAAGCTGTTACTGAACAGCTTCTGTAACAAAAACACCTGCAAAACCGCTCTGAACTGCCGTTTTTCAGAGCGGTTTGCGTTTTTCCTATACTTAACATTGAGGCAGAAACGCATCCGCAATCCAAAAAATGCCTCACCCCGGGAGTATGCGTTTCTGCAAAACGCCTCCCGCTCTGGTGTGAACCACCATATTGAGATACATTGACCAAGCGGAAACGCTGAAAAAGTTGCTCGGTGTGCACCAGCCCTTAATCTATTGTTCCCAATGGTCCTAGTCGATTTTGGGCAGTTTATCAATACAAATGTTGGCCATGCAAGAAGGATATACTGTACTGAGAAGTATAAGACTAGCAGTTCCAGGTATTCTCGATTTGACTGCTGAGTTAAGATAGTGAAATTAATCACTGCTGCCTAATCTATTGCTTTCCACAACAGGTCATTATTGACCATCGTACAACTTACGTTATTGACTGCTGTGGCTCTGAGGTGCCACATGATAAGCTCAACAGTTACATCTTTGAAAAAAAAACTAACCAATCAGCTTCTGTGTTCTGAGGTAAAGTTCCCTCAAAGCTGATATGATGAAGATATTACTTATCTCTAAAGTTCTGGGCATTGGCTTCTGTAGTAATATAAAACAGAAATTTACCTTCTTAAAACAGAAGGTATTTGGGATTATTCAGGTCGGAGTGAGTATACTGTATGAGGTGTCCCACAATACATCACTGCTGAATGTGCATTCCGAGACACCTCATATACGCACTCCAACCTGAATAATCACAGATATGAAATAAGGCAAATTTCTGTTTTTCATAGCATTTTAATAAGAGGGGTTTTTGGTCCTTTTTAGCCCCTTACACGCTCCTACGATTTCAGGTTCACCATGAGCTTGCTGGGCAATCAGTAACTCTGAAGTAAGATAATCAGGGCCGAGCCGAAGCAGAGGCAAGAGAGGCTCCAACCTCAGGGTGAAGCGTAGGAGGGGGCACACAACTCACTCCGCTATCATTCCCCTATTGTGCTTGAAGCAGAGAGGAATAAGAAAAGGGGATACATGGTAGTAATTGCAAGCCAGGTAACTTGAGATTAAAGTGTTGAGGGGGGTGGGGGTGGTGGTTTGGGGGCCCTGGGGTGCCTCTTAGTCAAATAGCAATCAGTGTGTGATGGCTGGGGTGAGAGGGATGGATGTGCGCACTTTGGTGTCTCAGCCTTGGGTGCTGGAGGACCTTGTCCCGACTCTGAAGAGAAGTAATGATGAGCGAAATAAGACACTCGCAATATGTAAACAGGCATATTTTATGCAGTGCAGACATTCTGTTGCATTTTGGTGTAGAAGTGTGAAGTTTACTTTAACATAAGAAGCAGAATGAAACCATATGTACAACAGGTCTTTTAAGAGCAGGGGAATTACACATAGTTCACTATAGTAATCACAAACAGGTTTTATAAACTGGGGGATTATTCTGACCCTGAATGTGTGATGAGTTGAAGGTGAATGTTGGGTGGCCTCTCTAGGAGTATTAATGACCAAGTGTAACAGGTCAGGTTCTCATGAGGGCATGCTGGGACTTGCAGTTCCTTCCACGTCATTCTAGATCACCTGAAAAGCTTCATATGCACCATTCTCCTTTTAGAACCTGACCATTCCACTTGTTGTTTTGGTGTCAGAGGTCAGTCATTAGATGGTTTCTAGATAAAAAAGGCGTTAGAAGTTGAGAGACAGATAATTTGTTTTTGACAAATTTGCAGCTGGTTAGAGCAGAAGAGCTGTCAATCACCTGGGGCGTGTTATGTGGAGGAAGGGCGAAGGAGAGGAATCCTTTTTGAGGCCTCAGTGGAGCTGACTGCAGGACCGTGCAGCTGTCTGCCCTGAGCTGCTCTGCAGGGCTTTCTCCAACTCCTGCAGACAGGCCATGATTCACAGGCCAAGTGACAGCTCTGACAGCTCTGCAGATTAACTGGTGTCATGAGACTGGGAGAAATTCACTGCAAGTGCCTGCAGGCTATCAAGCCTCTTCTGCAATGAGGGACCAATCACCTGGGCATTGTGCAAGCAACAAGCATGACATCACTGACTCATCCTATATCACAAAGATTATCTGAAGGGAATGCATTGTGTTCTTTATAACCTATTAGCAGAAACTCACGTTAAAAAGTGTTTTCTTTTTCTAATGTGACTGTTAGTGTTGTTAACCGCAGTTTTATCCTCAGGATTGCATGGGCTTTGTAAAATCGAATGCAGAAAGTAAAGCCGAACTGGTTTGCAGACATCCTCGAGACTGCTGTATTTTTGGGAAGTCTGAGGCCTTCCAGTCAGAGGCTTGTCCTGGGGAAGAAAAAATAGTCGGCAAAGTTTATACACACTTTGAGGCGTATTCATAAAGAACTGCTGATCAGCTGATGGATTAACAGTTATTTTTTTTACTGAAATAACCGCACTTTCCTGCCAAAGTGCTCTGTGACAGCTTTATAAATAGGCCCCTTGATATTTAATCTCACGGTGTCAATTCTTTTGTAAGAATCATGAAGATATAGCCATATAAACTGCATAGATTTTTGGCTCGGGCTTCATCTTTTTTTTTGTTAGCATTTAACCCTCTTTGCTGATGCCTAACCATAACTGTCCTTATCAACACCTACATTAATCATTACTGTTGTTATCGACACCTAACAACCTTCCATATCATCACCTAACTATAAATATCCTCATAGGCCTCTAACCATAACCATTTTATCAACACCTAACCGTAACCTTCCATATCAACACATAAACATAAATGTCCTCATTGTCACCTAACCATATCCTTTCTTATTAACACCTAACAATAACCTTCCTTATCGACACCTTACTGTTACCTTTCTTATCAACACCTAATTGTAACCTTCTTTACCAACACCTAACCATAACCATCTTTATTGACGTATAACCTTAACCATCCTTGTCAATACCTTACCATAAACTGTCTTTATCGACGCCTAACCACAACCGCCGTTATTTACACCTAACCTTAACCCTCTTTATCGTCGCCTAACTGTAATCTTCAATGTTGACACCTAACTGTATTCTTAACCATAACCTTCCTTATTGGCAACCTAATGCAACCATTCTTATTGATGCTGAATACTCCTTATTGACACATAACTCAGCCCTCCTTGTCAGTCCTTAAAGCTCCGTATTGACACTTTACACACCTTATTGACACATAACCTTAACCCTACTTACCTACACCTAACCCAACCCTCATTACCTACTTAATGATCCCTAACACTCCGTACGGACACCTAACCCCAACCAACCAATACTTGTCCATTAGCCCTATTTATCAATTCCTAACCTTTCCATAAAACACTAACCTTATGCTAAGCTTCCTCATAATCCAGTATCAAGCCAAAATATATGGTAAATGCATCCTAAATTAAAACTTAAGCTGAAGCTTGTGCCAAAAAATACTTCCTGTGACAAAATTGTGCCAAACCCATGACTAAAATAGGTGCTTTTACGTAAACTGCTCTATGGGTCTGAGCTTGCTTTCATTGAGACGGTGTTCTCCTCTGTGCTATCTGCAGAGTGCAGTCTCACCCCACTCACTTGTGTGGTTGGCTTCTCCTTTGTGACCTGACAAGTCTAGACACACAGATTGATCCCTGTGTGCTGCCCACACAATTCTCACCATCTAGTGTACACTGTTATACAATGTAATGTTCAGTATAGAAGAACCTCACACATTGCATGTAAAGCAAAGTCTGTGGGAGCTGGAGCAATGCAATGTGATGAGATGTCCAAGTAAGTTGTGCAGCTTTGTCAGCTGCCTCATTCCATGTATTGAGTAGGGTCAGTGGTATGACACACAACTGTGCAGGTGACTGTAAATTGTAGTAAAGCACTTGGCCAAATGAATTGGATTGTAGGACTGTACCCTTGAAGTACTAGGAGTGCTTGTTTTGATATAAGCGTTTTTATCTGGTACATGGGATAGTTCGCTGACCCACCACTGCTAGAAATGCAATACAAAGCTACTCAGTCATCTGCCTTACCCCCCCCCCCCCCCCCAACCACTAGGTTATTTAGTGGGTGCATGGCATAAGCTAGAGAATATGCTTGTCGGAAAAGGTGGGTTTTGAGGGAGCGTTTAAAGGGACACTGAGCAATGCAGAAACTATGGAACTCTACGCCTTTTAGTTTTCGCTATTTTCGCGATTGAAATTGCCCAGGCCGCGATTTCGATCGCGAAAATAGAGAAAACTAAAAGGCGTAGGGCCGTAGGTGTCGCCAGAAAGAGGAGAAAGAGAGCTTTAAAATGATATCCAACTTTCCATAGTTACATTGTATTACACAGGAGCGAGAGGAGAGATAAATGAGTCGAGCAGCAGCGTTCAGTACAGAATTGAGTGGTGCTAGTCGGTTAGTTGGAAGTCCACCAAGCAATATATTGCAATAGTCCAATCGAGATTAAATAAGAGCATGTACTAACATTTTGGTTGTGTCACGGGAGAGAAAAGGTCGGATACGTGCTATGTTTTTCAGTTGGAAATGGCAGGAGCTGGTTAGGGAGTTAATGTGAGGAGTAAATGAGAGAGAAGAATCAAATATTACCCCCAAGCACTGTGCTTTGGGAACTGATGTTATAGACGTGTTGTTAACATTTATTGTAATATCAGGCAAAGGGGTGGACAGGGATGGTGGAAAGACTATTAATTCAGTTTTATTCATATTAGGTTTTAAGAAGCGAGAGGACATGAAAGAGGAAATAGCGGACAGGCAGTCGGGAACCCGTGTGAGGAGGGAGTTGAGGTCTGGGGCCGAGAGGTACAGTTGTGTATCATCTGCATATAGGTGGTATTGAAAACTAAATGAGCTGATTAGGTTACCAAGACCGTGCATGTAGATGGAGAAGAGGAGGGGACCGAGGACAGAGCCTTGAGGTACCCCTACAGACAGAGGGTGTGAAGAGGAGGCCTGATCTGAATAAGAAACAGTGAAAGACCTTCCAGAGAGGTAGGAAGATATCCAGGAGAGAGTGAGGTCCTTTATTCCTATAGATGAAAGGATCCGTAGGAGTAGAGTGTGGTCGACAGTGTCGAATGCTGATGACAGATCTAGAAGGATGAGTATGGAATAATAACAATACCAATTAGGAAGGAAAAGTAAATAGTGGATGGTATGGACCACAAAAAACAATATTTATGAAAGACTGTATAAATTTTATTAGTAGAAAAATGATTATTATATATTCATTAAAACTGCTCAAGCAAATAACCCTAATCACTAAACCTGCAGTCACAGCCTCAACTATCCCCTTAGATCAATAGACCACTCATCCATCCAATCAGGCACACCAAACATATACGCATATTGATAGAACAAGGCCTTGTCAGTATCACCCTCCTAACTCATAGAGACTGTCTAATGCAGCAAAGTAGTCCAAGAGCCTGTATGATTGCACATCCAAGCAATGGGCCCGTGTTAGTATAGTTCCATGTTGTCCAGAGAGATCACAGGGAATTTGCGTAAGCCATATAAAGCGGTGCAAAGCAGTAATGTAGTCCTTCCTCAAAGTCCCAGCATATTCAAAGCAGCAATGTAGCAAACACAGCATCAGCCAGATAAGCAAGCATGCACACAGAGCGTGAATAGCAGTCTAGGCTTGCATAGATATGCACCACCTGAGTATACAGTTGCAGTTGCAATGCTCTGACCGGAAAGGTACAAGCCAGTAGTAGGGACACGTTATTGACAACGTCAGTGCTGTGACTTAACGCAAATTTGCTCACCCGCAAGCCCTCACGCTGTTGGCGGTGTTCAGTCGGGCATGGATGAAGAGCGGGTCAAAGGGTCCCCAAGTAGGTTCGATTGGTCCAGGGGTCATGTAGTGGAACAGGAGGCACAGAATCCCTGGTGCTGCAGGAGTGATCAGGCGGCTCGGCAGACACGCGGTGACGCCACTGGTAGCCTCGACATGTTTCACGAGCGTCTGCTCGTTTCCTCAGGAGGCGTGGCTCACCGCGTAACATCCACATCACACGTTTACATACATACATCTGCCCAATCAGGGCACAGCGAGCAGGCCCCGCCCACACACAACTCCGCCAGCCAGCGGCAGCGCGCGTCAACACCCCGCACACTCCAACCCCGCCCACAGCAATCCGGTAGGTCGGGGAGGAGAGGGGAGGCGCGCACAGCCGTCAGCAGCGTCCATCCAACACCAAGTCTCCCAGGTAACATACCCGGAAGTACAAAGGGGGAGAGCGGACGACCACAAGCAGAGAAGTATGTACACGGGGGGCAATATCACATCCCCACTCAACAACCATATTATATACTTAGACTAAATCTAAACTCTACTCTTCTCCAAACTGCTATAAAGCTAAAAAAGCTAATCAATCAAATCCCACACTGCATAAGTACATGCAGTGTTCCGTTATTGGCAGATTTGCCTGCACATATGTATACACAAAGAAGTGCATGGTTCTGGAGATCCACGTGGGCATGAGGCAGCAGGACACTCCAGCCAACGGTGGAAGCAGGGCCAGCGCATCAAACACCCAGAGAAAGCAGCAGGTCACACCGGTAAAAATGCAGCAAAACCTTCCATCTCATTTAGACCCGGGGGTGAAGTGGCTTTTAAATTAAAAATCCATCGGCATTCCTTTTGCATCAATAGTCTATCTGGGTTCCCACCCCTTATAGACCCATGGATGCGATCAATGCCGATGAACTTAAGACCCCTCGGGTCCCCATCATGGTAGCGTCTGAAGTGCACCCCGACTGGGGCAGTGGAGTTCACACTCCTTATACTCTTAACGTGCTCAGAGATACGCTCCCTGAGTTCACGTGTTGTTTTCCCAACATAAAAAGCCCTACAGGGGCATTTGAGTAAGTAAACAACGAACTTCGTTGCACAATTGACGTAATGTGAAAGACTCCACTGTCTCCCATCGGGGAGCAAAACCGAAGCACCAACATGCATGAATCTGCAGAAAGTGCATCCGCCACAGGTGTATGTCCCTAGGACACGACAATGTGGTCTAGGGGTGCCCAGTCCCTCAAAATGGCCCCTAACCAAGGTGTCCCTCAGAGAGGGAGCTCTCCTAAATGTAATATTAGGTCTTGGTGGAACAAACAAGGAAAACCGCGAGTCATTAACAAGAATGTACCAGTACTTGTCTAGTATACGTGTAATTTCATTATGTTCCGCACAGTAACGAGTACAGAATCTAGTCTGCCGTTCAGAAGAAGCGGCCATTTTATTTGGATTCAGTAATTTATCACGGTCGCTGTGAAGCGCTCTTTTATACGCCTTTTTTAGGGTCGTGTCATTGTATCCCCGTGCCTGAAAACGGGTACGTAACATGTTTGCCTCGTGTGCAAACATTTCTTGATCGCTGCAATTTCGACGAATCCGCAGATACTGGCCTATAGGGATACCCTGAATTGTGTGCTGCGGATGGCAGCTATCTGCCTGTAATAAAGCATTTGTAGCAGTCTCCTTCCTGTATAGTCGAGTGCTAATTTTGCCTGAAACATCACACACCACCTGTAAATCCAAAAAAGGAATTTGCTGATGGTGATAATTCATGGTGAACTTTAAATTGCGACAATCTACATTTATACGTCCAACAAATTCAGTCAGCTCTGTGAGTTCACCAGTCCACAGCATGAAGATGTCATCTATGTACCTGTGCCAGACTAAAACCTGGCACAGGTACACAGAGAGACCCTCATCTGAGAAAAGCTCACGTTCCCACTCCCCCAGGTACAGGTAAGCGTACGACGGGGCACAAGTCGTCCCCATTGCCGCACCCTGCACCTGGAGGTAGTGGACACCATCAAAGATCAGAAGATTGTTAGTTAGTAAAAATTGTAGGAGTGTCAACAAAAACCTATTGTGTGTGGCAAATTCCAGGCCTAACTCGCTCAAAAATGTACTTACTGCTGAAAGGCCCAACTCGTGGGGAATACTTGAATATAGCGCCTCGACATCCAGGGTGACAAGCCAAGTGCCAGAAGGGACACACAAACCATCTATAGCTCTTAAGAAGTGGGAGGTATCCCTAATATAGGAAGGTAGAGCCTGTACATGAGGCTGCAGATATTTATCGATGTAAACGCTAATTTTCTCAGTAAGGGAACCGCATCCCGAGACTATAGGGCGACCCGGTGGTTTATCCAGCCTCTTATGCACCTTAGGAAGCGCATAAAAGGTCGGTGTCACCGGGTGTAATACCTTCATAAACTCATAAGAATCACTCGAGATTGTATCATTCTGCAAAGCCTCATCAAGTATGGTATAGAGTTCATCTCGGCACCGTGCCACCCTGGACGCCGTAACCCTCCTATAGCAGTCAGATCGGGACAGAATCTCCAGACACATTTCGACATTACAACGACATTGCCGCCTTTATCCGACGGCTTGATAACCCATTTATCCTGATTTCTCAAGTCATCAATTGCCTGAACCTCTTCTGCCGTCAGGTTATTGGATCGTGTTACTGTATGCAGTTGCATGAGTTCCTTCTCCACAGAAGCCACAAAGGTCTGTAGGTTGGAATTGAGAGATAAAGGGGAATATCTTCGAGACCTGCCGCGAAATTGATCAACATCTACCTGCAGGCGAGAGGGAGGGAGGGGATGGACGGGCCCGCACGGGGCCCCGACCTCCGTATAGGAGGCACCAGTGCCAACCTCATCGTCACCCACCCCGGGCAATTCAGAAACAGAGTCATCGTATAAATCACATAGGTCAAGCAAAGCTTGGCAATCAGTTTCAGTTATAGGGCCAGAAACCTTTGATGACTTCCCCCTGGAATGTCCCCCATCCGATTGTGTATGTAGTGATTGAAGTAGGATCTTCCTACCAAAAAGGTGAAGATCCTTAACCACTTCAAATGTGTCAACATTATGGGTGGGGCAAAACCCCAGACCCCGTGTTAAGACACTTATCATGATATCGGGGATCGACTCCCCTGTAAGATTGATAACCTGCAAATCGGATGAACTGGAACCACCAGGGGACACATCTGCTCCGGGCCCTAACTGTGTTGCTCTAAAAAATTGCCAGAGGAGGATGACGATCCAGATGCCTGGGCCCCACGCTCGCCCCCCATCCGCACCCCCCCCCCGGAACTCGCCACATAAGTGTCTTCCATGCATGATGTAGCTAAGTCACCTTTCTTTTTGTTACTGTTATTGCGCTTAGTAGTTTTATCTTTTAGAGATACACCAGCACCTGTTCTGGAACGTGTATCATATGTCTTAGATTGGCCTTGAGTGGATGTGGAACTCAGCGATGCAGAGCTCACAGAGCTCACACTATTCACTGATCCCCTCAGATTCCTCTCCTGCACTAGATGAGGGAGGTGGCTCTACTTTTTTGGGGGGGCGGGGTTTCTTCCCAAACTGAGTCTGTTTGAACCCCCACCTGTATGCCGTTCCTAGTTTATAAGCAAGTCTATCTCTCAGGATCTTCTGATCCCTTTTTATTACTAGTTCTTTATTAAAACGCTTAATGTGACTATTGAGTTCACTATTCCGCTTTTCATATAGAGGATCGTCACTACATAGGCAGAGAGAGTCGGTCACTTTGACAATCTCTTTCTCAATGTTTTTCAACTCCTCTTCATCCAGCTCGTTCATAAGGGTTAAACACACTTTTGCGCAGGTCTCAAAGTTATCCTCCCACTTCTTTTTGAACTCAGCAGAAAGACTCTTTCTGTGCGGAAATACCTGAAAGCGTAACCACAATGGTGCAAAATGGTCACTCAGATACTCGCGATTATACCTAATGTTCCACCACACCCGTGATTTTTGTTCATAAAGGCGACTTAATTTTCTAAAGCCGCCGTTAGTTAATTGATGCGCATTCCTGCTTTCCTGGGTGCGAGAGCACTCCTGCTCCACCTGGGTGACCAAAGCCTCCCACTGCAACATGCCCACAAAAAAATCCAAAGAACACAAACGTAGATTGGCTGCTAGGTTGCGCCCGCCGGATATATTATGTATGGAATAATAGCCTTTGGATTTAGCTGTGAGGAGATCATTAGCTACTTTATGGGGTAAAAAATAAAGCTAGTTGCCTGGCTGTCCTGCTGATCTTTCTGGCATTTGTAGTGTCTGAATTGCACACCTAAAACAAGCATGCAGCAAGTCTTGTCAGTTTTTGTCTGAAACATCTGATATGCATGCTTGTTTAGGGTACAAGGCACTAAAAGTATTAGAGGCAAAGGATTAGCTGGGCAGCCAGGCATTGTTTAAAAGGAAATAAATATGGCAGCATCCATATCTCTCTCACTTTAAAACATAGTCAGAATGAGTAATGCAAGCATATGACATTCTTTATTACAGCTTAATTTTAAGCTATTTTAAGTACACCCAAATATACAGGATCTAATGTGTTCTAGATAACATAATTATCCCTGGTATTATTAACCAAGCTACCTGTTTCTACACTTAAAGCCCGTTTCCACTAATGCGAATCTGCATGCATTTTCTACATGCAGATTCACATGACAATACAACTCAATGGGCCTGTTTCCAGTACAGGTGAAAGTTGCTTACCCCCGCAAAAAAAACCAACAGCCGACTCTGTAACAATTTTCTGTGCAGCTTAAGCGGTTTTGCATCAATGCATACTCGTTTTCGCGTTTATGCAGGCGGAAGTCAATAGTAATGAATGGCGATGGTAAAATAAAATAAAAATTGCATACCCATGAGAATTCGCATGAAAAAAACACCTGCAAACGCATGCGAATTCGCATACACATGCGGATCTGCAGGCATTTTTTTTAATGCAGATTCTACTAGGTATAGTGGAAACGGGCCCTTAAGTCTGACTCCTGAGTCAGATAGCTGGCTATAGGGAGAGAGTCTGAGGAGGTGTTAAAACTCTCAAACCTCCAACTATAAAGCTTTTAAAATGCATAACTTGCCGGTATTATTCCTGTTACATGCCCAGTTTAGTGATTAAGAGTTCTGCTTTAGGTTTTAAATTGAACAGATCTTTCTTCAGCTATACCCAGAGGATAATGTGGTAGAAACAGTTGGAGTGTTTTGGAAATCTGTTGTGAAGCATTCTACGCTGATAGACCACCTAGTGGGTACAAAGCCAGGTAAACAGCAGCTGATGACAATGACACTGTGTCTGCTCACCCCTTGCCCTTTACTTCTCCTGTAAACATGTGATGACTTTTCAGAAAGTCAGCCTACTAAACATAACTCTGACATTTCACCGACAATTCATGGAGGATATTTCCATGAGACGAGACGAGATACATTGTTTGATGTGTTGTGTGGCCTGTGTGTCCTTCTGGGAGTCCTTTTCCACCACATCTACTGTCAGTGTCAGTATCTGTAGACAGCTCCAGCTTGCTAAATACATCAAGCCCCTCTGCACTCAGCAGCCTACTTCAGTCTAGTGCTCATGCATGTCAGTGAGGTAAATGTCACATTTTGTCCCACTCTCCTTATGTAATGGGAATTGGCTTGTAGTGTAATGTAACACTAATGTTATATGGCCAAACCTGGAGGGGGCACCTAAAAATGGTTCCAGGCAGTCAGCGGTGACAACTGAAGGAGGAATCTCTCACTTACCTGCAGAGCTTTACACATCAGTGTTGAAAACATGGGGAAAATGCTAATATATCATCCAAAATATGTAATGTGTGGAAATCATGGAGGAATTTCTTGGGGACACTTAAGACGCATGGGCACCCTGCTCAGTATACTTAGCCGCATACTTAAGGTGGCCAAACATCAGGCTACTTGGCGACCGATCATTCACCTGATTCGATTATTATAATCAGAGGAAAATTGGTGCCGCCGAGAGCATGCTCTTGGCGGCACCTTTGGCAATTTTGGGCCAAAGTTGGTCGCATGTATCGATCAGGCATGCTGCAAGATGTAGGGCCAACATGCTCTATCGGATGCACGGCGGTAACGGCGTGTGATATTGGGATGAGCAACAGAACCCCTGACGCTGTCCCTCCTAGTGTAAAATGTGCCCTGTGCAGTATATTTTACTTGTTGGTGTCCAACGCTGGCTCTGTGCTTCGTCTACATACATGCATCCCTCGTGGTTGCTTGCGTATAACGGGGCATACCACCCAATTTGGCAAAACAATCGATTCCTCTCAGAAAAAGCAAATCAAGAAGAATTCATTCCTACCACATGCTAAACATTGATTTTTTTTTTTATAGTTTTCTGCAGGGAATCTATGGAAAATGGATTGGACTGCAGCGTTGCACTGTTCGATTTAGAGCAACACTATCAGCCATCGATCTACTGCCGCTCCTGTTCTGCCCCCAGTTGACCTAGATCTTCCTTGCTGTCCGATCGATACTTACAATCGATTTTTAGTCAGAATCATCCACAGATCCATCGGATGTTTGGGAAATCAATTCCCTATGGACTGATCAAATCCATAAGGAATTGAAAAGGAAAAACTATATATATGGACACCTTAAGTGGGATTCATAATGTATTCTAAAATTGCTGCTTTTAGGGCCTGTTTCCACCACACGCTTTTAGGGCCTGTTTCCACCACACGCAGATTGGATGCAGAATGGATGCAGAAAAACTGACTCCAATGAATGACTGTGGGAAAATCTGCATAAAAAAAATCACGTTTAGTGGAAACAGGCCCATAGACATTCATTGGTGTCAGTTTTTCTGCATCCATTCTGCATCCAATCTGCGTGTAGTGGAATCAGGCCCTAAGGCTGGGGTCACACTTGTCCATGCAAAAAAGCATCAGATTTCTGCCATGTGCTTTTCTGCAGGTTTTCCTGGGTATGCTTTTCTATGGGTGCGTTTTATGTGCATTTTTGCATGTGTTTTCGTTATGTGTTTTTAATGAATATTCATTATGGTCAAATGAAAAAAATAATTTTCAAATAACTTTTGCCGTTTTTTAAATCAATTTACCTAATTAAATGAATAAAATACGGCAACGTACAGTACTGTGTAAACAAATAATGCTTTTAGAAATATATATAATTTTAGAAATATATATAATTTACAAAATACAAAGAAAAGCAAACAAAAGTAAAATCTAAATCAAATCAAATCGATATTTGGTGGTACTACCTTTTGCCTTCAAATCAACATCAACTCTTATAGGTACACTTGCACATCCAGGGATTTAGTCAGGTGTATGGCAAACCAGTTATACCAAACAAGTGCTAATGATCATCAATGTCACACTTCGGTTGAAACAGTCATTAACTCAAACAGAAACAGCTGTGTAGGAGGCTTACAACTGGGTGAGGAGACAAACTCTACTACCAAAGTGAGGATGTGGAAGACCGTTTCATGTCATGGCAAGATTGAGCACAGCAACAAGACACAAGGGGCCATATGCAATTAACGTTTTCTCCTAGGTGATACTTTCACACCTTATCAATAAAATGCTTTTTAAGCCTCCAGCAAGCTTGAATAATTTTGGCAGTACTGTTCTTTTTGATACTTTTTCAATTGTTGTGTGCTGAAAAGTTATTTTAAATAGAAGATGAAGAATTATCTCCTAGGAGAAAATTTGAGCGATAAAGTGAATTGAGTAAGGGCTAAGGTAGTTATACTGCATCTGCAAGGGCTCTCCCAGTCCCAGACAAAGATTTCAAAGCAGACTGGGGTTTCAAGATGTGCTGTTCAAGCTCTTTATAAGAAGCATAAAGAAATGGGCAATGTTGAGGATCGTAGACGCAGTGGTCAGCCAAGGAAACAGTGTAGCAGATGAAAGACACATCAAGCTTATTACCCTTCAAAATCTGAAGATGTCCACCAGTGCCATCAGCTGTGAAATGTGAAAGACCACTGAGACCCAGGTACACCCATCCACTGGCGTAACAATAGGGGATGCGACACCTGCCGATCTCAACATCATCAGTGTGTCTGGAATTACATGAAGAGACAGAAGGATGTAAGGAAGCCTACATCCACAGAAGATCTGTGGCCAATTCTCTAAGATGCTTGGAACAACCTACCAGTCTTCAAAAACTGTAAGTGTACCTAGAAGAATGGATGCTATTTGAAGGCAATGGGTGGTCACACCAAATATTGATTTGATATAGATTTCTCTTGTACATTCACTGCATTTTGTTGATTGATGAAAATAAAGGAATAACACTTCAATGTTGGAAAGCACTGTTTGATTACAGCAGTTTTTTCACACCTGCCTAAAACTTTTGCACTCTACTCTAATTTAAAAAAAAACATCAAAAAGGCAGGTACTATCTTATTCCTCTGTGTTTCCATTGGATACATAATAATGTGAGTTTTTGAAAATTAAGCAACAAGTTGTGCATTTTCAAACACATACAATGTAAAATGCACATAGATGTGTTTTTACAGTACATGTTGCCTATAGACTTTCATTAGCGGCAAAAACACTAGCATTTTTCACAACGCTCGCGCTTCTGCCTAGTGTGTTCCTAGCCTAAAGGCAACATATTATTATTATTATTTAGTATTTATATAGTGCTGACATCTTCTGCAGCGCTGTACAGAGTAGGAGCTCACAATCTTATCCCTACCATAGTCATAGGTCTATGTATGTATAGTGTATATTGTGTAGTGTATGTATCGTAGGGCCAATTTATTATCTGTATGTGTTTGATGTGGGAGGAAATCAGAGTGCCCGGTGCCCACTACGCCACCGTGCTTCCCTACCTAAGGTGAGAGTGATATGGAGGCTGCCATGCTTATTTCCTTTTAACAATACCAGTTGCTTGACGGTTGTGCTGATCTTTCTGGCATCAGTATTGTCTGACTGACTCACCTGAACCAAGCATGTGTCTAATCCAGTCTGACTTGAGTAAGAGCACCTGATCTGCATGAATTTTAGGGTCTATGACTAAAAGTTGATCTAGAGCAGTGTTTCTCAACATTGTATTGGTATGTACAGCTTTTAAAACCCTGTACACACCAAGTACCCCCTAGCATAGTAAACATTATCACAAGTACCCCTTGACAAACGATTTCCAAGCATTTACTATTGCTTTTAATTAACTAAAACACCAATTTGGTGTTGTTCAACTGCTACACGAAAAGAAAAAAACTGCTGCACGACTGCGTCACGCCTGTGGGCGTGGCCGCGGTGGCAGCCCCAGGCCCGCCTAACGCTGATCGGCGTAAAGTCCTGGGGCTGCAGTTTGCAGGAGATCACGCGCAGGCTGCATGCGCATCTCCTGTTGTTAGGTGGAGCAGAGCTCCGCCTTCAGTCTCCGAGTGTTGAATGCCGCTCGGGAGACTGCTAGACGGTGAAACCGCAGTCTAATTGCATTCTACAGCACTGCGATCTGCAGCAGCGCTGTACTGGGGACAGCCGTGTGACACGGCTGTCCCCTCCAGGGGATCAGAGTTGATCAGAGGGATCAGAGGCTGATCACAGTAATTGGCTAACGGGGGGAGGGGGGCGGGCCTAGAGGGGAAAAAAAAATATTAGTAAAAAAAAATAAAATAAATATTTGTATTAAAAAAAATAAACACTGGGGGGAGGAGGAGGTCAGACCCCACCATCAGGAAGCTTTGTTGGTGGGGAGAAAATGGGGGGGGGGGGGGGGAAATCACTTGTGTGCTGTGTTGAGCGGCCCTGCAGCGTGGCCTTAAAGCTGCAGTGGCCTATTTTACATAAAATGGCCTGGTCTTTAGGGGGGTTTAACACTGCGGTCCTCAAGAGGTTAAATAAGATTTTTCATTTTCTAAAACTCTGAATTTGTTATTCTTGGTTAAGTATATCAAGCCAGAGTACCCCCTGGAACCATCAGAAGTATCCCCTGGGGTACGCATACCACACATTGAGAACCTAGGAACTAGAGAACAGTCAGGCAACTTGCATTGTTTAAAAGGAAATAAATATGTCAGCCTCCCTATCCCTCTCACCTTCGGTTCCCTTTAAGTGTGAGTACTAATAAAATAGTCTACGGGGAAGGCTCATAAGACTCATTTTAGCTCAGAAAATATGCAGCCACTGCTTTGACATCAGTTTCTTGGTTAGAAAACTGTACAAACCTGAAAACTCGTCAGACAAACAATGGGCCATTAATCCCTCTTTGCTCGCCCACTTAAAGGACAATTATAGCAAGAGGGCTATTGAGGCTGCCATATTTATTTCCTTTAACCACTTGCCGACCGGCCACTACCAATAGGCGGCGGCAAAGTGGCATCCCCAGGACCGCGTAACGCCAATTGGCAGCTGCACCTGGGGGACTGATTAGCCAGGGATCGCGCGCAGGTATGCGCGGGCATCCGCCGGCATTAGGCTCCGCCCACCTGCGACGTCAACCCGCCGGCCAGTTAGCAGCGCCGGCGGGTTGTTAACCCCCAATCTGCCGCATACAAAGTGTATAATACACTTTGTTAAGCTAACAAAGTATATTATACTGGCTGCCTCTTCCCCTGGTGGTCCCAGTGATCGAGCGACTACCAGGGGAGGAGGCAGCCATTCAGGGGAGGAGGCAGCCATTGTAGTAAGCACATAAGCACACTGATCCTGCCCCCTGATCGCCCACAGCACCCCTCAGACCCCCCCTCCCCGATCACCCCCTCAGACCCCCCCCCCCGATCACCCCCTCAGACCACTGTTTGCACCCAATCACCCCCCTAATCACTCATCAATCACTCCCTATCACTATCTGTCAACGCTATATTTTAGATTAGGTCCTAAACTGCCCCCTGGGGGCTCCTGATCACCCCCCCCCCCCTACAACCTCAGATTCTCCCCAGGACCCCCCCCCCCCCCTATGTACTGTATACATCTATTCTCCCCTGTAATCACCCACTGATCACCTGTCAATCACCCATCAATCACCTCTGTCACCACCTGTCACTACCACCCATCAGACCCTAACCTGCCCCTTGCGGGCACTTGATCACCTGCCCACACCCTCAGATTGCCTGCAGACCCGCCATCAGATCACCTCCCAAGTGCATTGTTTACATCTGATCTCCCTCTAATCACCCACTGATCACCCATCAATCACCACCTGTCACTGCTACCCATCAGATCAGACCCTAATCTGCCCCTTGCGGGCACACCAATTACCTGCCGACACCCTTAGATCGCCCTCAGACACTCCCCCCCCCCCCTCCTGATCACTTCGCCAGTGCATTGCTTGCATCTATTCTCCCCTCTAATCACACCCTGATCACCTATTCAATTCACCCTGTCACCACCTGTCACTGCTACCCATCAGATCAGACTCTAATCTGCCCTTGCAGGTACCCAAACACCCGCCCACACCACTCAAATCCCCCTCAGACCCCCCCCCCCCCCCGATCACCTCCCCAGTGCATTATTTACATCTGTTCTCCCCTCTAATCACCCACTGATCACCCATTGATCACCCATCAATCAACCCCTGTCACTGCTACCCATCGGATCAGACCCTAATCTGCCCCTTGCAGGCACCCATTTACCAGCCCACACCCTCAGAATCGCCCCTCAGACCCCCCTGATCACCTCGCCAGTGCATTGCTTGCATCTATTCTCCCCTCTAATCACACCCTGATCACCTATCAAATCACCCCGTCACCCCCTTTCACCACCTGTCACTGCTACCCATCAAAACAGACCCTAATTTTCCCCTTGCAGGCACCCAAACACCCACCCACACCCACCCACACCCTCAGATCGCCCTCAGACTCCCCCGATCACCTCCCCAGTGCAATTATTTACATCTGTTCTCCCCTCTAATCACCCACTGATAACCCATTAATCACCCCCTGTCACCACCTGTCACTGCTACCCATCAGATCAGACCCTAATCTGCCCTTGCGGGCACCCAATTACCCGCCCACACCCTCAGATCCCCCCGATCACCTCCCCAGCGCATTATTTACATCTGTTCCCCCCCCCTCTAATCACCCATCAATCACTCCCTGTCACCACCTTTCACTGCTGCCCATCTGATCAGACCCTAATCTGCCCCTTGCGGGCACCCAATTACCCGCCCACACCCTCAGATCACCCTCAGACCCCCCCTGATCACCTCCCCATTGCATTGCTTGCATCTATTCCCCCCTCTAATCACACCCTGAGACACCCATTAATCACCTCCTGTCACCACCTGTCACCCCCTAGCACACCTACCCATCAGATCAGGCCCTAATTTGCCCCATGTGGGCTCCTGATCACGCAGCCAACCCTCAGATCCCCCTCAGACCCCCTTCCGATCACCTCCCTAGTGCATTGATTGCATCTATTCTTCCCTCTAATCACCCCCTGAGACACCCATCAATCACCACCTGTCACCCCCTAGCACTCCTATCCATCAGATCAGGCCCTAATCTGCCCCCTGCAGACTTTTGATCACCCGGCCAAACCCTCACCCGCCCCACCGCAGTGACAGAATTTTTTTTTCTGATCATTGCTGGTCTCTACGACTTAATTGTGGCTGAGACCAACCGTTATGCCACACAATACGCAACCGCCAATCCAAGAAACTACCCCCAGCCTTTTCGGGGGAAACCATTTCCAAGTTTCCAAACATAACGTTTTTGGGGGCCTTTTCCTTAACATGGGTCTAGTCAAAAAGGATGTATTGTGGTCTTATTGGTCTACGCACCCAATACATCACATGCTCATGTTCTCTGCTGCCATGTCCAGGTCACGATTTGAGAACATCCTGCGCTTCCTGCACTTCAGTGCCAATACAACCTGTCATCTAAGAGGCCACCCTGCTTATGACCGGTTCCACAAAATTCGGCCCCTCATAGACCACCTGTCATCAAAATTTATAGAAGCTTTTACCCCTGAACAGTCATTTTGAAGCATTTGGTTTCCAGACTACGCCTCACGGTTTGGGCCCCTAAAATGCCAGGGCAGTATAGGAACCCCACAAATGACCCCATTTTAGAAAGAAGACTCCCCAAGGTATTCCGTTAGGTGTATGATGAGTTCATAGACGATTTTATTTTTTGTCACAAGTTAGTGGAAAATGACACTTTGTGAAAAAAAAAAAAACAATAAAAATCAATTTCCGCTAACTTGTGACAAAAAAATAAAATATTCCATGAACTCACCATACTCCTAACAGAATACCTTGGGGTGTTGTCTTTCTAAAATGGGGTCACTTGTGGGGTTCCTAAACTGCCTTGGCAATTTATAGGCCCTAAACCATGAGGAGTAGTCTGGAAACCAAATGCCTCAAAATGGCCTGTGAAATCCTAAAGGTACTCATAGGACTTTGGGTCCCTTAGCGCACCTAGGCTGCAAAAAAGTGTCACACATGTGGTATCGCCGTACTCAGGAGAAGCAGTATAATGTGTCTTGGGGTGTATTTTTACACATACTCATGCTGAGTGGGAGAAATATCTCTGTAAATAGTTGTGGGTAAAAAAAAAAAAACAAATTGTCATTTACAGAGATATTTTTACCACCCAGCATGGGTATGTGTAAAAATACACCCCAAAACACATTATACTACTTCTCCTGAGTACGGCGATACCATATGTGTGACACTTTTTTGAAGACTGGGTGCGCTAAGGTGCCCAAGGTCCTATGAGTACCTTTAGGATTTTACAGGTCATTTTGAGGCATTTGGTTTCTAGACTACTCCTCACGGTTTAGGGCCAAGTTAGTGGAAAATGACACTTTGTGAAAAAAACAATAAAAATCAATTTCTGCTAACTTGTGACAAAAAATAAAATCTTCTATGAACTCAAGATACTCCTAACGGAATACCTTGGGGTGTCATCTTTCTAAAATGGTGTCACTTGTGGGGTTTCTATATACTGCCCTGGCATTTTAGGGGCCCTAAACCGTGAGGAGTAGTCTGGATATCAAATGCCTCAAAATGACCTGTGAAATCCTAAGGGCCTGTTCAGACTGTCAGCGTTTGTAGAGCGCGTATAAATTCAAAGAAACGCAAGTTGAAAAACGCATGCGTTTTTCTTGCGTTTTAATGCGTTTTCTATTGCGTTTTGCACACACACGTGACCCAGGGAAAAAAAAAAGAATTATGGGAACCACAGAGGGAAACGTACGCTAAAAACGCAATAGTACGCGTTTTGATACGCGTCCATAGACTTTCATTGCGTCTGTTTCTATGCGTGACGCACAGAACTGCATGCAGCAATGCGGATGAGAAACGTATGCGTCTCATACGCATACATGTGAACTAGGCCATTAGAAAACATTAGTAGCCGTTTCTATGCGGAAAGTCTGCCTGGACGCGTTCTGTAAAAACGGCTAGGAACACACATAGTCTGAACAGGCCCTAAAGGTACTCATAGGACTTTGGGCCCCTTGGCGCACCTAGGTTGCAAAAAAGTGTCACATGTGGTTTTGCCGTATTCAGGAGAAGTAGTATAATGTGTTTTGGGGTGTATTTTTACACATACCCATGCTGGGTGGGAGAAATCTCTCTGTACAATTGTGTGTAAAAATAAATAAATAATAATAATTCTCATTTAGAGATATTTCTCCCAAAGTCCTATGAGCACCTTTAGGCTTTACAGGGGTGCTTACAATTTAGCACCCCCCCAAAATGCCAGGACCATAAACACACCCCACAAATGACCTCAATTTGGAAGTAGACATCCCAAAGTTTTCAGAGAGGGGCATAGTGAGTCCGTAGCAGATTTCATTTTTTTTTTGTCACAAGTTAGCAGAAATGGAAACTTTTTTTTTAGTTTTTTTGTTTTTGTTGCAAAGTGTTATTTTCCGCTAACTTGTGACAAAAAAATAAAATCTTCTATGAACTCACCATGCCTCTTAGTGAATACTTTGGGATGTCTTCTTTCCAAGGTGGGGTCATTTGGGGGGGGGGGGGGGATTTATACTATCCTGGAATTCCAGCACCTCATGAAACATGACAGGTGCTCCGAAAAGTCAGAGATGCTTCAAAATGGGAAAATTCACTTTTTGCACCATAGTTTGTAAATGCTATCATTTTTACCCAAACAAAAAAAAATCCAATAAGTGTCTATTTATTGATCAAAGACCTGTAGCACAATAAATTTAGACAAAAATGTATATAGAAAGTTTACTTTATTTGAAAAATGTAAGCACAGAAAGTTAAAAAACATTTTTTGGGACAAAATTCATGTCTTTTTTGATGAATATAATAAAAACTAAAAATCACAGCAGCAATCAAATAGCACCAAAAGAAAGCTGTGTTAGTGACAAGAAAAGTAGGTAAAATTCATTCAGATAGTAGGTTGTATGACCGAGCAATAAACCGTTAAAGCTGCAGTGATCTGAATGGAAAAAAAGTGTCTGGTCCTTAACCAGTTCACCCCCAAGGTTTTTATCCTAACGGACCAGAGCAATTTTTCAGTTGTCAGTGCTCCTCCCTTTTATTCCCTAATAACTTTATTACTACTTATCACAATAAAATGATCTATACCTCGTTTTTTCCGCCACCAATTAGGCTTTCTGTGGATAGTACATTTTGCTAAGAATTTTTTTATTCTAAATGCATTTTAATGAGAAAAACAGAAAAAAAAGAAAGAAAATCATTATTTCTCAGTTTTCAGCCATTATAGTTTTAAAATTAAACATTCTCCTGTGGATAAAACAAACATGTTTTATTTGCCCAGTTGTCCCGATTATTAAAGCGGTTTAAATTATGTCCCTATCGCAATGTATGGCAACAGTATATTATTTTGAAATATAAGTGTTATTTTTCTGTTCTGTTTTTTTTTTTCTGGCCATAATTACAAGCCCCTATGTAATAAATTAAAATTAATTTCCCCCCATAAAATATAGAATAAAAAAAGCTGAGTCCCTAAGGCAACTATTTATTTATTTTAAGCTGATTTTTTTTTTTTTTTTACAAGTGTTTTTTTTTGGGGGGGGAGGGTTGGAAGTGTAATTTGATTAATGATGTGTATATACTTGAAAATGTATGTATTTTGTAGGTGTAATATACTTTTTGGCCACAAGATGGCGCTAGTGAACACGTTATAGGAAGTGTTCACTTTTTTTTTTTTTTTACTACACTTTATTTAATTGTTACATTTCCTGTTTTTGTGACTGGACGTAGCCGCTGTTCGCGGTCACGTCCATTCACTCCAGGCACTGCGATTGAGTAGAGGACCGTTCGGTCTTCTTCCCCAATCACCCAGCACGGGATCCCGACGGAAACAGCGGCGGTAGCGGCGCGCACACGGCGGTAGCAGCGGCGGGAATGCGCGACCTATTAAAACGTCATGTTGCCGTTAATAGTGGTAAGCATGACGTTTTAATACGATAGGATGCCGTTAAATGGTTAAGGGGTTTTAAGACTGCAGTCCTTAAAGAGAACCTGTACTGAGTAAAAATATTTAAAATAAACACATGAGGTAACTTCAAATGAACATTACAGAGTTACCTTGTCATCAGTTCCTCTCAGAAGCTCACCATTTTTTTCTGACAATAATCCCTTCCAGTTCTGACAATATTTTGTCAGATCTGAAATATATCAGTTGCTGTCAGTAAATATCAGTTGCTGTCAGTTATAGCTGAGAGGAAAACAGATGTACCAGGTAATGTCCATGTTTCCCTATGGCTCAAGTGGGCGATGTTACAGTTTAACTGTGTGCTGACCAGAAAGCTGTTATGGCTAATGGCCATTTTCAAAATGGAGGATGGAAAAATTGCCTTGATCATAGTGAACAAATAGGACGCGGGACAGGAGAAAGACACTGAGAAGTAGACTACATGGAGGGTAAGTATGACTTGTGTATGCTTATTTTGACTTTTATTTTCAGTACAGGTTTTCTTTAAGTGGTTAAAGCAATACCAGTTGCATGGCTAGCCTGCTTATCCTTTGCCTCTACTACTTTCAGCCACAGACTTTGAACAAGCATGCAGCAGATCATGTGTTTCTGACATTATTGTCAGATCTGACAAGATTAGCTGCCTGCTGGTTTCTGGTGTGATTCAGACACTATTGCAGCCAAATAGATCAGCAGGGCTGCCATGTGACTTGTATTGTTTAAAAAAAATAAATATGGCAGCCTCCATATCTTTCTTACTTTAGTTGTCCTTTAATGAAAATGTAGTGCTGCTGATAGATTGGGGTTACGCATGAAAAAAAAAAATACTTGTGTAAGCAACCTTTATTTCTATAAAGATAGCCAAATAACAGCTGGCAACAAAACGGTATCGTAAATTTGCATGTGCTCAGGGAATTATACCACTGGGTTAAAAGAAACATGCTCTGACCATTTGAAAACCACTTTTTATTCCCCAGGGAGAATCGGAAAGACTCCTCGTGTGTTTGATGTTGTTTATATATAAACGTTCACACTGGAGGAGATGACTTGGCAGAGGTTGTGGGAACCGTACTGTTAGATCCATCCCTAACAATGGTATATTTGTGTTTTTTTCTGCTCAGGTGGGTTCGCAGCAGCAGTCACGACACCACTGGATGTAGCAAAGACCCGCATCATGCTAGCAAAGGTAAAAACAACAGAATTCACACTTGTACACCTGTGTAACTCCAACACTAAGGAAACTATTGGCACCCAACAGAGGCACATGGCATAGGAGCTATAAATCACGTGCAGCTATTGGTGGAACATATGCACCTTATTAATAAAGTTATTGGTAACAAGTCACTGCAAAAAGCAAGAAAAGGAGAAACTCTCGGCAGCCTGTTAAAGGGAAACCCCATTTCTCTTAAAGGGAACCCGAGGTGAGAGGGATATGGAGGCTGACACGTTTATTTCTTTTTAAATAATGCACATTGTCTGGCTGTCCTGCTGATACTTTAAGCCATAGACCCCTTGCTAAGATGTGAAGAGCAGGTTGTAGTTTATGGTGCAGGGTCGCGTAAAGGACATGAGGGGGGAATAGTATTTATATTCATAGCTACTAAAAGCTGAGCTAACCAGTAGATGCATGTTTCTTCTATAGGCTGGATCGACCACCGCAGAGGGAAATGTGTTACTGGCACTAACTGACGTTTGGAAAACACAAGGCTTTACTGGGTATGGAACTGTAATGATACAATCTATTTTGGTTTATTCATTTTTTTAACTTAATATTTGTAGCTAATTTGGATTGGCTGAATGTTGTATATCAGTTTACTGTATTGTGCAAAATAATAACTCTAACCTCAAAGGAACCATACACAGATATCAGCGGCCGGTAAAGGCCGTCATGGACAAGAATCTAGCGTGTACGGCCCGACGTCTCCTGTAGATCAAGCATAGCAGATTTTTAGCGATCCCTGAGCGACCTGAGCACATTGTTCTCCCCACTCTCATTTTGGGCCATATGCAATTCACTTTTCTCCTGAGTTTTCTCCTGAGTGAAATTTTCACACCTTACCAATAAAATGCCATTTAAGCAGCCAACAATCAATAGAATACTAAATAAAGATGATTTTGATAGTACTTTTTCATCTCATTTTTTATATTTTTTTCAATTGCCAAGTCTTGAAAAGTTATTTTAAATGGAAGATGAAAAATTATCTCCCGGGAGAAACCGCAGATGGCAAAGTTAATTGAATAAGGGCCTTTGAGTGGTTTTATGTTGTAAGAACTGTGCTCAGGACCTATAAAGGGTTAGATTAGTATTAAAGGAAAGGTCCAAGCAAAAAAAAAAAATGAGCTTCACTTACTTGGGGCTTCTACTAGCCCCATGAAGCCATCCTGTGCCCTCGTAGTCACTCACTGCTGCTCCAGTCCCCCGCTGGCAGCTTTCTGACCTCAGAGGTCAGGGCCGAATTGCGTACATTTTTACACATTCCCGCTAGTGCAGGAACATTAACGCATACATTTTTACGCATTAGTGGTGCAACACGTACATTTTTGTTCCTGCACTAGCTGGAATGCGTAAAAATGTACGCAATGTGGCCCTGACCTCCGAGGTCAGAAAGCTGCCAGCGGGGGACTGGAGCAGCAGTGAGTGACTACGAGGGCACAGGATGGCTACATGGGGCTGGTAGAAGACCCAGGTAAGTGAAACTCATTTTTTTTTTGCTTGGACCTTCCCTTTAAGCAACAGGTGTGTGTAGGCGGCCATACAGCAGTCAATTTTGTTTTCCCCAATTCGACTATTGAGTAGATGCACTGTCCAATTGAAATGTACTCAAGTGTGTAAAGTGTGTATTTTGCAGGTTACATTTGAATAAAACACACCTTTTTTTAGTCGGTTGTCATGATCTAATCAACAAAGTGGATTCTTCAATTGCTGTATTTTAAAACTGTAACAAATTTAGTTTAACCACTTCACCACTGATGGATCTTTCCCTTTATGGACCAGAGCAATTTTCACATTTCAGCGCTCCTCTTTCATTCGCTAATGACTTTGTCACTACTTATTGGAGCAAAATGATCTATAGCTTGTTTTTTTGTTTTGTTTTTTTGACCCGAATTAGGCTTTTTTTTGGGTGGTATGTTTTGCTAAGAATTCTTTTATTCTAAAAGCATTTTAATGGGAATAATATAAAAAAATTGAAAATCACTATTTTTTAGTCATTATAATTTTAAAATAAAACGTGCTACTGTGGATAAAAGCCACATTTTATTTGCCCATTTGTCCCAGTTATTACAAAACGTAAATGATGTCCCTAGTGTAATGTATGACAACAATATCTTATTTGGAAATATTTTGTCAGTTTTCCATCCATCACTAATTACAAGCCCTTACTTGCAAAAATAACAGTGATATACCTTCATGACATACATATTAAAAAATACGTACGTCGCTGTGTAACACTATCCACATGCCCAGAGCCACTGCGCTCTTGCTGTACGTATGCCCTGTCACTGTCACAACTCACACGCGGCCACGGTCAGTAATAACTCTCCGGCTAGGGGAGGGGGGGGCACACAGACCCCTCGTGCAGGGCCTGAGGAGTACATTGAGTGCTGCAGTCCTGTATACCGCTGGGGGGCCACAGCTCCCTCATGTGACGGGGGGATACATTAAGTGCTTCAGCCCTGCAAACTGCTCCGGTGGGGGCACACAGCTCCCTCATGTGCCAGGCGGGAGGTACATTGAGGGGCTGCAATCCTGCATACCTCTCTGGCTGGGGTACACAGCTCTTTCTTGTACTGGGTGGGAAAAGGTGGGACATTTTCTGTGCGGCCACTGCTGGTCCTGTGTGCCAGCAGACTCCTCTGGACAATCTAGTTTTCAAGGAGGAAGTTGGTCTGTGTAAACCCAGCTCCAGTATCTAGTCCTGTATTTCTGGCTCAGTTCTTGACGGATGCTGATTGTCTGATCGGCCACTACATCCAGTGCCCTGCACCCACCACCGATCCTCTATCCCTGGTATGTAAAATTAATCATTTTGCTGAGCCAGCCTGTTTATACAATGTGTATGATATGTCCACACTTCAATCATTCAATCAATCATTTTTCCCGTTTATTTATTTTTTTGTTTGTTTGTTTTTTTTAAAGTAAAAGTTGTGTGTGTGTGTGTGTGTGTGTGTGTGTGTGTGTGTGTGTGGGGGGGGGGGGGGGGGGGGGGGTTGGCTTATACGCTGGTCATTTTTATTAGAAATACAAATACAAATATTTTATTTTGGCAACTATGAAACTATGAGAGAGTGGGGGAGGTAAGGGGTTCATTTTAATGGGAGATGCTTGTATTTGTATGTAATGTAATGTATTAGGGTGTAATTTACTATTTGGCCACTAGACGGGCCCCCTCACTTTATTCCTAATGTGTACTATAAACACGCATTACAGGAAGTAACGTGTGTATGTTTTCACTTTTTATTTTGTCAATGACCACACAGCATCTCATTGATGCCGGTGATCATTGATCACAGGCACTTAGATCGGAGAATGGGAACTGTATTCCCATTCACTGATCTGTCTACTATCGTGCGACGACAAGAACGCATGTGGGAGTGCACTCAACGGCGATGCACAAGGTACGTACTGTATATCTATGCCCCTAGAAAAAAGGGACAGTCCTCCTGCGGGGTGTAGATATATTTCCTGATTTTCAGGAAGTAGTTAAAAAGAAGCTGCAGACCTGGTATTCAGTTCCATTGTAATGAACGCCCAATTCTTGAGGGGTTGCAGTTACCTCGGGCTTATTTTTACTGAGCCCAGAGTTTGTTAGAATGTAAGTATACTTGAATTCTAGGCCTCAGGTACTAAAGTCACTAAAGTCTAGTAAAGACTAAGAGATGCAGGGTCTCTTTAAGCATAATTTCTCCCCGAGAAACTATGCTTAAAGAGACCCTGCATCTCAAGTCTTTACTAGACTTTAGTGACTTTAGTACCTGAGGCCTAGAATTCAAGTATACTTACATTCTAACAGCCCCCCTGAAATGACTTGGTGTGCAGGTTTCTCCATTAGGGTTCAGACGGCACCTATGAGCCTGTTTTTGTTATGTTTCACCCTTCCATGCTCGTTTCCAAACACACTCTCTCTGCTCTAGGTGAATGCCCCTGGGAAGGGAGAGCAAGACCTCATGTCTCTCTGGGAATGCCCTTCTTCTAATCCCTCATCCCATTCTCCGCTCAGCATTCTCGTCACAGGCGTATCCCTTACATACTCCACTTGACCATGGAAAAGTGAAACTTGTTTGTACCCAAAGCGACGGAGCAGTGCTAGGGTCTTCTAGAAAACCATCTTTATACAATCAGCTCCAACCCATAGGTACTGCTGAAACCTTGTATTATGTGGCTTAGCTTGAAAATATAGGCTTGCGAGATTGTGTACTTGACACCAATCCTCTAACCATGTTTATTTGTTTGCGTAATTTTAAACACAAACTCACCTGTGTAATGATGCATATGATTGTAATCCCCATCACTATGACCAGTGGGTGCAGGAAAAATGGGTACTTATCTGTTAGCCGGGCGCATCCGGCAGGTGGCGCTGTTGATGTTAATTCCAATCATAATTACTTCACGTCAACCTGTGAATGTAAACCGCCGGATGCGCCCGGCTTAAACAGATCAAGCTGCCGGCTTGCTTCGTGTCTCGCTCTTCTACCCCTCTTGCCCTCTCTCCTATGGAACACTGGGGAGGGGACATGCGTGTCCCCCAGAGTCGTTCGTCGCAATGCCGCGACGAACGACTCTGGGGGGACACGCATGTCCCCTCCCCAAGGCTCATACGAGAGAGGGCAAGAGGGGGAGGAGAGCGAGACACTCACGAAGCAAGCCGGCGGCTTGATCTGTTTAAGCCGGGCGCATCCGGCGGTTTACATTCACAGGTTGACGTGAAGTAATTATGATTGGAATTAACATCAACAGCGCCACCTGCCGGATGCGCCCGGCTAACGGATAAGTACCGAAAAATGTTTGAACTGCGGAGGCCCAGTCTGAGTGCCCCTGGAATATCGCCAGAAACTTCTCCACCAGGTCAGACTGGAACTCACCTGATTATAATTGTGTTCAACCTCTGTCAGCTCTCCTTGATCATGGTGAAATATCACCTCTAATTTAATGTTATGATTGTTCAAACTTTTTAACAAAGTGTTGTCTTGTGTCAAAACCTGTACCCATTTATCCCATGGTGTGTTATCTCTCAGTATGGGCACTTCTTGTGGAGCTTTGAACTTTAGAGTTCTCTTAACGATTTGAGGAATAACGTAGTCAAACCTCGACGACTGAATCCATATGGGATCTCCGCTCACAAAGTACGTCCCCCTTGTAAGATCAAACTTGTCTGAACAATTATGAAAATGTACAATGAATGTGTCCGTGATCATCATGTTTAAAAAACAAACTTTTACTTCAGCCACTGGAAATATTGGTTTGGCTTCAGGGCAGATCTTTTGAACGGCCGCTGTGCATTCGGTGCTATTAAGCCAGCAGGCTTCATCACTAAGGCCTGGTGCATACAAGAGGAGTTTTTCTGAGCGTTTTGAGTTTTTAAATCTGCTGTTAATGTTATCCTATGTGTCTGTGCACACTGGAGCAATGAGGTTTTGTAAAAAACCCCATAGCATTACATTGGGAAGAGCTTTTAGTGGTTTCAAAAGCTCTTCCCAATGTAATGCTATGGTTTTTTTTTACAAAACCTCATTGCTCCAGTGTGCACAGACACATAGGATAACATTAGCAGCGGATTTAAAAACTCAAAACGCTCAGAAAAACTCCTCTGGTGTGCACCAGGCCCAAATCTGACTTATATCTGAAATATGCCAGCATGATGACAAGTCTACTTGTTTCACTTCTCCGTTGAGCACCACAAAATGCTGACCTCTCAGGTCATGGTGTAAGACATGCGTGGATGAAACAGGTGTCCCCAGGGACACCACTGGAAAAACTACCTGGGTATTTCCATCAGCTGGAACCAAGGCAAGGAACTAGCGGTACATAAAGAACTGTCGCACCCGGTCCACCTGTTCACCCATGCATCTCTGTGTATCCATGCAAAAGATTACTCACCAGGAAAATCGATAAATCTCTCCTTGTCAAGCCTTGTAAAGGAGTTTTACCTTCTGATGAGGCTTGAGCCATTATCTTGAAATCTGCCATTAACTCAGTCTGCATGGATAGGCATGCTATTTCCCATGCAGCACCCTTACCATGTGCAATCATCTTTTTGAGAATTATTTGAATGTGCCTTTGAGTGTACCCCTGAACCTTATAGGTGTTGTGCGTTAGCTGTTCCAAAACCATGTTTAGATAATGCTGGGTACCCACATTATGCTGTCCCAAGGT
This sequence comes from Hyperolius riggenbachi, assembly GCF_040937935.1. Taxonomy (NCBI): domain Eukaryota; kingdom Metazoa; phylum Chordata; class Amphibia; order Anura; family Hyperoliidae; genus Hyperolius; species Hyperolius riggenbachi. The sequence continues at coordinate 191,134,305 of NC_090654.1, forward strand.
GCCTAATTGTTGAATTACTCTTTTTAGTCCCATCACCCTTTTATCATAGAGAGTCCCCGGGGGGGGGGGGGGGGGGGGGGGGGGCTACCTGATGTATCCCAGGATTCTACCTCTCTACTCCAAAATGTCCCCTGATCCATTAACCACTTGAGGACTGCGGTGTTAAACCCCCCTAGTAACCAGGCCATTTTTTACTTAATTGGGCAAAGCTGCAGGCCCGTACAACACAGCACACAAGTGATCTTCCCCCCCTTTCCACCCCACCAACAGAGCTCTCTGTTGGTGGGGTCTGATCGCTCCCCCTATGTTTATTTTTTTCATGTAAATATTTTTATTATTATTTTTTAAATAAAAAACATTTCTTTAAATGTTTTCCCTTCCTTCCTCCCTCCATCCCCCAGTCAGCCAATCACTGTGATCGGCTGTGATAGGCTTCAGCCTATCACCGCCGATCACTTCTGTGTCACCCAGGGGACAGCGCTGCTGCTGATCGCAGTGCTTTACTACCCTACGAGACAGCGGAGACTCCGCCCCGCCCCCCAAGCAGGATATCTCCATAGATGGCCGTTCGCGCCAATGGGCGTGGAGCGGTCCTGGGGCTGCCGCACTGCTCACGCCAATTGGCGTGGAGCAGTCAGCAAGGGGTTAAACTAACATCCCTTGTGGCCCTCCCCAGAAGAATACGGTTGGTACTCTCTCTTCAGGGAAATTGATTAGCATATCAATGACAAACGCTATTCCCAACTGTCCTGATTGGACCTTTGCCCCCCTTATGTCCTGTGGCAAAATACGTACCTTCGGTCGGGAAAAATGTACTCTCGGCAATCTTTCTATTAAGAGTACCTGGTCACTTAACCATCTAACATGAGGATAAGTGGCTGAATATGGACTGTGTAGTATTGTCTCATATTGTGACCTGTGTAGTGAGGATGATGTTACCTGTGTTGGCTCTCCCTTTTCTGGGATCACTCTCCCCACCCTCTTTGTCACCTTAAAATGTGGCTGGATCTCGATTTTTACTTCTCGTTCCGAGAACCGAAACCCTTCTGCTTTCCAGCCTTTACGTGTGTATAGTTGTCTCAGAGACACCCTCTCTTGGTTGCTCCAGAGTGTGATATTGTTCCCTGCTTCTCTCCTGGAGGAGAAGTGACGCTTACTGCTCTTTCCTCTCCAGTCTAGAACCATCTCACTCCGGAGAACCAAGACAAGGTAATCCTGTACCACACACTTAACCTTTTGCATTTACCCATTGTAGTGCAATGTACCTTTTAACCAGACTTTGGATTGGTGTCTGGGCTGGGAGAGCATGACATTCAGGAGTAGCATTGAGCTTCTGTTAATATCATTCTTCCAGCACACCTGACCCTTCATACCTTTTACCACCATCGTGCCATGAAATTGGCTTCCATCTGGCTCCAATGATCCTTTTCACCTACCCGACTTGGTCCGTACTGACAAATCTGAGGGTAGTGCAAAAGGATCAGTAGCTTTTTCTCCAAACATGAACATGCTTGGGCCTTGTGTTCTCATTAACCCCTCATTGTCCACGAGAATGTCTTCTCTTCTCCTCAGCTTTAATCCTTTTAAGACAGAATTTCCCCATTCATCTCTATGGTTTAATGTTACTTTGTAAGCACGGACAGGCTACAAAACCGATTCTCTTGCAGCAAAACTGACCCCCATATATCCACTTTATAAAGGGCTCGGGTTACATTCAGTTGTGACAGCGCTACTGAAAGCACCAGAGTACATCACAGAGATCACAAAGGAGATTATAAGCTTGTGTCGGGCAGGATTCGTCACTGAGGTGTAAACTTGTCGAGCGTTTAACCTCCGACCTTCCCAAACGGATAATGCATTGGACTTTCTTTTTTTGTATTATTTTTGCAGAGTGAAATTAAGCAATTATGTGATTTGGCCTGTCTAGCCAGCGGTACCCAGCCTGGACGATTACACTGCCATCGCCTTATACATTCCATATGGCAAAATTGCAGAAATAGATCTGATTTCACTTAAGTCTCTATTCTCTTTGATCCATGGAGATCCCTGTAGCCAAAGTGTTTTAACTGTTAAATGATGGGTTTAAGTTTTTCGAGTTTATATAGCTGTGTTTGAAGCCAAGTTAGGTGCAGTTTCTTCCATAAGTTACGTAACCCTTTTCAATGTGAAACGCTGATTATTTTTAAAGGGAAATGATCATGTATTTGGGAATACATATTTCAGCAATTATTTAACAGTGATCCTCACATTTTTCTTATTTTGGCTTATTTTCAGTGGTGTCTGCATGTCTTAATAGATACATTACAGATCATCCCATAATACCCCATTCACATTTGAAATCGCAGTTGCACTCATGATTTTGCATTGAAATGTTCAGCAATTTTCCATGATTGTGTTTTGCAGTTCTCATTCCAGTGAATGAGAATCACAACAAAATGCAACAAAATCGCAGAAAATGCTACAAAATTTCAGATTAGCTGAAATCGCAATCTCACCACTGTGGGAGTATTCCCATAAGATTACATGTGCTGCAGCGCTTTGCTGACCGCCGGCTGAAAGTGTCTGAGTATGAACGGGGCCCCATACCTGAATACTAATCAGCCAACCTGTAACTGTTTCTTGCCCCTGTGGTTATCTCTGCCCTTTTTGTGACTCTTCTGCAACTCTCCTGCTTTTTAAGCCTTGCACTTGGTCTTTCACTGGGATAAATATGGCATAGAAGACCACTTTAGTGAACATTGTGACATTTTGCTGCCCCTAAAGTCATTCATATAATAGCCGCAGAATCAAATCTTCAGTAAACTTTGTTTAAAAAAAAATGTTTAGGGCTTATTCACACTACGTGCGTTGCAATGAGTTTTGACTCGCTGCACAAGCTTTACTTGGTAACATGAAAGTCCATAGACTTTGATTTAATCATGCACAATACAACAGTGATTTGCTGTGCAGTGCATTACCACTCCTCAGGAGGTAAAGACTCATGGAAATGCACAGCAACTTACAAACCGATTCACACTCATTTCAGTAACTTACTGCTCCTTGTATGCCTCTATCTAATGCTGGAAATACACAATGGCCTTGATTCACTAAAGGGTGCTAAGTGTTAGGATGCCAGTGAAAAGGCACTTAGGACCCAAAAACGGTCTCTTCACACGCTAATATGCGCGCACGTGTTTGCATGCGCAAAGGTTAGCGGTGCGTGTGAAATGTCGCACCGTCCACGTTCAAAATAGCCTGATAAGCGTACTTTGCACGCGGACGGTGCGAGGTTTCACACACACACCAACTTAACCCGTGATCACTAACCGCTTTGGACGTGCAAACTACTTAGCCCCCTAGTTTGCATGTCCAAAGCTTTTAGGCGTGATAACTGTTAGCACCCTTTTGTAAATCAAGCGTAATGAAATTTTTTCGGCAGATTTAATGGCCTATTGTTTTTCTGATCGATCTCCATTCACTTTTATGAGAAAATCGATCAGGAAAAAAAAACAATCTAAATCAGAAAGGACCTGCGAAACATTATTGAGCCATCTATCCATCTGTGCCCAAAAAACTCATGGTGTAGTCCCATCATAATATCCATTGTGTCTGCCTGACACTATAGAGGAGGAGGCAGACCATCGGGGCACAGTGTCAGAGGTGTGGGGCACTAGCCCCAACCTTTTGGCCTAACAACGCCATTGTTACCTTATGAGGATAACTTGTTCATTAAAAACTATTATGAAACCTCAATCTATCTACACCTCATTATAAATTGCCTACAGTATGTTATTACTTTGAGCCAAGCCACCAAAGCTGTAACCCTCCTACCCGGCGTTCTGCTTTAAATTCACAAGATGGCTGTAAGTGCCGCCCATTTATCTCACTGTCTGTTCAGTAGAAGCGGCAGTGTTGCCATAATTCTGTAAAACACATTGGTAGACTTTTCCTGTAAGCCTCTATCTCTACAAGCAATCTAGGAACGCAGTGCCCAGACAAACCCACATTGTGGGAGATCGGGAACATATTTTGAAAATATTTTTCAGTGGTCCTCAGGGAATGTTCACTGCCAGTCTCATGCAAATTACTCCGCTTTAGAGTTTCAATTATGTTAATAGGTTTAAGTGCTGTCTAGTGAATCCTTAAACTGCTTGCAGCTGGTGCTCAATGTGTGCAGTGTTCGTTATCCCTACAAGAGTCTGAAAGCTCTGTCTATACAGCTACCAGTGCAGGGAAATAGACTGTACTTTCAGAACAATTCTACCAAACGCAGTGTTTATATTATATACTTCAACAACTGCTTTATCACCTTTGGGAGGATAAGGTTCATACATTTTATTAATCCAGCCCTCTGTAGCAGTTCAGTCACCTCTGGATAATTTCATTTACAATTGAAAGATACCGCCTAACATCCAACTGATTTTCAATACTAGTAAATCAAGATACTGTACATCTTGAGAAAGCAGAGAAAGGGCCTTGGCATGTGGTAATCCTTAAAGTGTACTACAGGTGACATGATGAGATAAACATGTGTTTGTATAGTAAAAATACATATTAACCCTCCTGGCGGTCTATTAAAAACCGCCAGGGGGCAGCAGAGCAGTTTTTTTTTTTATTTTTTTTTTTTTTAAATCATGTAGCGAGCTCTGAGCTGTGCAGCGGCATCCCCCCACCCTCTTCGATCGCCAGTGCAGTTTCTAGGCTAAAATGCACCCAGGGCGAGGGTGTAAAAATTGCGCCCCCCCCCCCCCCCCCCCCCCCCCGAGCAAGGTATGGGTGTCCGCAGTATAGGTTAGCCAGGTCTAGTTGGACTTAGTATAGGTCCCCCCAGTATAGGTAGCCAAGAATAGGTACCCCAGTATAGGTAGCCAGGCATAGGTGAGCCAGTATAGTTGCCCCCGCTATAGGTTAGCCAGGTAGGTGCCTCCAGTATAGGTAGCCAGTATAGTTGCCCCCAGTATAGGTTAGATAGGCAGGCGCCCCCGGTATAAGTTAGATAGGTAGGTGCCCCAGTACAGGTTAGCTAGGTGGGTGCCTCTAATATAGGTAGCCAGAATAGTTGCCCCCAGCATAGGTTAGATAGGTAGGTGCCCCCAGTATAGGTTATTTAGGTAGGTGCCTGCAATATAGGTAGCCAGTATAGTTGCCACCTGTATAGGCTAGCTAGGTAGGTGCCCCAAATACAGGTTAGATAAGTGCCCCCAGCGTAGGTCAGATCGGTAGCTGCCCCTCAGTGTAGGTTAGATTAGGTAGCTGCCCCCCAGTGTAGGTTAGATAGGTAGCTGCCCCCCAGTGTAGGTTAGATAGGTAGCTGCCCCCCAGTGTAGGTTAGATAGGTAGCTGCCCCCCAGTGTAGGTTAGATTAGGTAGGTGCCCCCCAGTACAGGTTAGATTAGGTAGGTGCCCCCCAGTACAGGTTAGATTAGGTAGGTGCCCCCCAGTACAGGTTAGATTAGGTAGGTGCCCCCCAGTACAGGTTAGATAGGTAGCTTCCCCCCAGCGTAGGTTAGATTAGGTAGCTGCCCCCCAGTGTAGGTTAGATAGGTAGCTGCCCCCCAGTGTAGGTTAGATAGGTAGCTGCCCCCCAGTGTAGGTTAGATAGGTAGCTGCCCCCCAGCGTAGGTTAGATTAGGTAGCTGCCCCCCAGCGTAGGTTAGATTAGGTAGGTGCCCCCCAGCGTAGGTTAGATTAGGTAGCTGCCCCCCAGTATAGGTTAGATTAGGTAGCTGCCCCCCAGTATAGGTTAGATAGGTAGGTGCCCCCCAGCGTAGGTTAGATTAGGTAGGTGCCCCCCAGCCTAGGTTAGATTAGGTAGGTGCCCCCCAGCGTAGGTTAGATTAGGTAGGTGCCCCGCAGCGTAGGTTAGATAGGTAGCTGCCCCCCAGCGTAGGTTAGATTAGGTAGGTGCCCCCCAGCGTAGGTTAGATTAGGTAGGTGCCCCCCAGGGTAGGTTAGATAGGTAGGTGCCCCCCAGCATAGGTTAGACAGGTAGGTGCCCCCCAGCATAGGTTAGATAGGTAGGTGCCCCCCAGCATAGGTTAGACTAGGTAGGTGCCCCCCAGCATAGGTTAGACTAGGTAGGTGCCCCCCAGCGTAGGTTAGATAGGTAGGTGCCCCCCAGCGTAGGTTAGATTAGGTAGGTGCCCCCCAGTGTAGGTTAGATTAGGTAGGTGCCCCCCAGGGTAGGTTAGACTAGGTAGGTGCCCCCCAGCGTAGGTTAGATAGGTAGGTGCCCCCCAGCCTAGGTTAGATTAGGTAGGTGCCCCCCAGTGTAGGTTAGATTAGGTAGGTGCCCCCCAGCGTAGGTTAGATAGGTAGGTGCCCCCCAGCCTAGGTTAGATTAGGTAGGTGCCCCCCAGCGTAGGTTAGATTAGGTAGGTGCCCCCCAGCGTAGGTTAGATAGGTAGCTGCCCCCCAGCGTAGGTTAGATTAGGTAGCTGCCCCCCAGCATAGGTTAGATAGGTAGCTGTCCCCCTCCCTAGGCTCCCAGAGTCCTGGCATCGGGAAAGTCAGGTGGGTGACAGCGCAGCGCAGCAGGTCACTTACTGTCTCTCTGCCTGTGACCACCTGCTGAAGAGGCGCTCGCTGATCCAGGGCCAGGGTGAAAAGCACGCATCGCCGCCCGTGAAGACAGCCTCCTCCCGCTCTGCCTGCAGCCTTACAGCGGCGCTAGACGTCAAGTGTCACCACGCGCGGCGCCAGCGGTGACGTCAGAGCAGAAGAAGACTGCCACAGGACGCCCAGGAGGAGTGTGGGTAGGATGGTGATGATCGCGCAGGCGTACTTTCGTTCGCTTGTACCGCGCATCACCTGTCCTGCTCAGTGCTCACTCCCCGGCTCCTGCAGACAGACGCGCACAGTCAGTGTCTTCTTGCCGGCGCCCCCCTTCCTGACCTGTCACTCTGCGCTCCGTGCGGTCGCCCGGCCCGCACGGTGCAAGAAACGGCCCTGTCGATCGCCTCCTGCGATCTCCGATCAGGAAATCCCGTTCAAAGAACAGGATTTCCTGGAGCGCTTCCCCGTCGCCATGGCGACGGGGGCATGACGTCACAGACGTCATGACGCCACTGGGAGTCCCGATCTACCCCTCAGCGCTGCCTGGCACCGATTGGCCAGGCAGCGCACGGGGTCTGGGGGAGGGGTGGCGCTGCGAGTGGTGGCTAATCGGCGGGTAGCGGCGCCGATCAGAATGCACACGCAGCTAGCAAGGTGCTAGCTGCGTGTTGCAAAAAAAAAAAAAAAAACATGCAAATCGGCCCAGCAGGGCCTGAGAAATCCTCCTGCGTGGCATACCACCAGGGAGGTTAATAACTGTCCGTTTATCTTTTTTAAATTCCCCCCCCCCCCCGAGAGTTAATTTTCAAGCATGCAAATGACAGCTTCTGTCTTTTATGTACCTAGCTTCTGTCTTTTATGTACCTTGTTCGGAATATAGTAAACCTCACTGATAAGCAAATTACAGCCATAAAAGTTTTCCTGGCAGAATAAAACTTGTGAGGGCAGGGGATAGATAGAAAAAGGTCAATAGTTCATGTATTTTAACTCTTGAGACACTGCTATTGAGCAAATACAATAAAACATCCCATGGTCTTATTATAAACATTTACCAAGTAGATTGGATATCTTAAAAAAAAAAAAAAAAAAAAAAAGTATGAGGATAAATACAATTGGTTATTTCATCTGTGTATTTTCACATCTGGTTCACATTAAGATGTGCATATAACATTTATGCATATGAAAAAAAAAATTGATGTGTCATGTTAAAATGATGGCATATAAGGGCCCATTCACACTTGTGCGTTTTCAGAGCGATTTCAGCTTTGCTGAAAACCGCTAGCGATTTGAAAAACGTGTGCACAATGAAAGTGTATGGAAGTGTTCTCATCTAAGCGTTTAGCGATTTGCTGAAACGCAAACGCGTTGCATGCAGCGTTTTCTGAGCGATTCTGAAGCGATTAGCGTTTCAGTAAAAGTATTTGAATTGAACTAGAAATCGCAAAACGCTAATCGCTGGAAAAACGCTCTCTATACAGTGAAAAAACACTAGGAAAAAACGCCAGAAAAACGCTCAGCGTTTTGCGTTAGCGTTTAGCGATTTCTAGTGTGAATGGGCCCTAAAGGCATAACATCAACAAGTTTCACTGACTGACAAATCGTGGCCATTCTGTCACTTCCTCAGATGCCTAAAATAAGGTATTACTTATTAGGGCCTGTTTCCACTATTGCGTTGCGGAGTCGCCGGCGAATCACCGCAGGCAAATCGCATGCGGGTGCGATTCCGCATGCGTTTTTTTGCCGCGATATCGCATAGGTTAGGGTGATGCAATTTTAACCATGTCACTGCCTGTGTGAATTAACATGGGTACCTATGCGAAATCGCGGCAAAAAACGCATGGGGAAAACGCATGCGATTTCCCTATTAAATACATTGCGTGCGATTCGCCTGCATTCCACACGCAGGCGAATTCTGCAGGGTCTACCGTGCAGAAAAATCCTGCACACAAACGCAAATGAAAACTGACAAGTGGAAACAGTCCCATCCACTTGTATTGCCTATGCGAATCCGCATGCGTTGTCTGCATGCGGATTCGCGCTAGTGGAAACGGGCCCTTATAGTCTGGCCCATATGCAATTAACTTTCTCTCCTGAGTTTTCTCTTAGGTGATATTTTTAAACTTGTCAATACAATGCCTTTCAAGTGTACAGAAAGCAAGAAATACTAAAAATAATTTTGATAGACCACTTTAACCTACTTTTTGGTACTTTCTGGTTGAAAAGCCCTGAAAAGTTATTTGAAATCAAAGATGAAAAATTATCTCCTAGGAGAAAACTCGGGTGAAAATTGTGAATTGCATATGGCCCTCTGTGCTATAAAGATGCAGCCTGGAATTCTGTATCAAATAATACAGATCTAATGCATTTCGTTACATAGTTAATTTGGTTGAAAAAAGACATGCGTCCATCGTGTACCAGGGGGCTGATTCACAAAGCTTTTCTGTTGAACTCTCTCACCTTGGGCCATATGCAATTCACTTTTTCACCTGAGTTTTCTCCTAGGAGATAATTTTTCATCTTCGATTTAAAATAACTTTCGAGCACTTTTCAACTAAAAAAATACCAAAAAAAAGGTGAAAAAGTGCTATCAAAATTATTTTGAGTATTTTCTTTCTTTCTGGTGGCTTAAAAGGCATTTTATTGACAAGTTTAAAATTATCACCTAGGAGAAAACTCAGGTGAAAAAGAGAATTGCATATGGGCCCTTGTGTATTAATTCACAATTTATTTCTCTTTAACTGACTTAGCTCATGATTTATCTCTCCTTATCTAACTCGAGTAATGGTTTATATCTCCTTAACAGACAACTCATGGTTTATCTCTCCCTATTTGACTTCACTCTCATTTTTTCTCTCCTTCTCTGTTTATCTCATGAATGATCTCTCCTCATTTGTTTTATCTCATACATTAGCTTTCCTTACAGTTAAAGTGGACCTGAACTCAGAAGTTCCTCTCTGCTCTAAAAGATATGCAACAGCATAATGACCTTTAAACAAACATTTCTTAGTTACAGCAATAAGGTAACAGAGGCGCCAGAAGGATAAAAGGGACTAAATTAGCTTAAAAACCAATTTGGTAATAGAGGAGGCAGTGGTGGACTTGCCTTCTCCAAGCAGAACACATGACTGTAGATTTTCAGTCAAAAAACGTTTATTGGGTACTCCAAAATAAAGTGCAACGTGTTTCGCAGGTTAAACCTGCTTCCTCAGGCAATACAGATAGGAGTAAAAAATCATCTGCTAATAACATCAAAGCAGAGGCGCTCAGCTTTGATGTTACTAGCAGATGCTTTTTTACTCCTATCTGTATTGCCTGAGGAAGCAGGTTTAACCTGCGAAACGCGTTGCACTTTATTTTGGAGTACCCAATAAACGTTTTTTGACTGAAAATCTACATTCGTGTGTTCCGCTTGGAGGAGGTAAGTCCACCACTGCCTCCTCTGTTACCAAATTGGTTTTTAAGCTCATTTAGTACCTTTTATCCTTTTGGCACCTCTGTTATCTTATTGCTACATTGAGTCCACCCTAGGTGGAGGATTGTACTAACTTCCATCTTCTACTACAGAGAGCGACTTCTTAATCCAGAGTGGGGTCAGGATAATCTCCCCACCTGCCTTGACAGTGGTTGCCTAATGGTAACCCTGGTTTGTGAGTATTACATTCTAAATTACTCTATAAATCTTCCATTACCAGTACATACTACACTATATTGGGCTCTTGGTGTTCTCTTCTTCTCATTTCTTAGTTACAGCTGATACAAATCTTAAAATAAATCTGCACTGTTTCTACTTCAAGATTCATGGAAGCAGACATATTGTTAACCTCCTGTGCTTTCAAATGAGCTTATCTGCCTTATCTGCAATGGCAGTCATGTGGCACAGGGAGGAGATCAAATTTAAACTTGTGATTAGACACAAATGAGGTGGAATTAAACAGGCTAAACTCTCTAAACATGTACAAGGGTGCATTTGTCTGTTTTCCTTCTGTCTTGTGCAAGAGTTCAGGTCCACTTTAAGGTGAAAAATGTGTGAGCTTTGTGACTCTTCCCCTATATTTCCTGCAACAAAACAAATGCTAAAATATCAATTGTAGCATTGCTGAGTACCTAGAAAAAAGATACACTAAAATAATTCCACAATGCATTGTAAGAGACAAGACAAATAACATTTATATCATGCTGGCATACTCAAAGCGTCAGAGCTTCAGCAACTAGGACACGCTCTATAGGCAGTAGCAACGTTGGAAGACCAAGGCCTCCTCACTGAATAGGTGCTGGCTTACTGAATAGGATGAGCCGAGATTCGAACCCTTGTCTGCCGTGTCAGAGGCAGAGCCCTTAAAGGGAACCTTAAGTGATAGTGGTAAAAAAAAGAGAGTTTATCTTACCTGGAACTTCTACCATTCCCCTGCTGACATCCTATGCCCGCGCCGGGAAACAAAATTATCCTCCGCTTTCCTGCACCGAGCTAGTTTTATTTCTGGCGACTGGCCAGTCAGTGGCCACCGCGCCTGCACGGCCGATCAGGGGCCATGTCTATTCATAATAAAGTTTGTGAATTAAAGTATAAAAAAAAAAAAAAAAAAATACTTTTCCTGGTAATCCAGGGAGTGTTTATATCACCATCAAGTGGCGCAAAGTTAAATTACACACACCACAATTTTTTTTATTAAAAAAATAATTTAATTAATCCCCTCCAAAACATCCTCCCACCTACCCCTCCTGACTATCGGCGGTGATCGGCTGTCATAGGCTGAAGCCTATGACAGCTGATCATGGGGATTGGCCGGCGGGGGGAGGAAGGGGGGTATATAATGGATTTAAAAAAAAACACACTTTTTATTAAAAAAAACATAAACACATACAAATAAACAAACAAACACCTGGGAGGCGATCAGACCCCACCAACAGAGAGCTCTGTTGGTGGGGAGAAAAGGGGGGAGGAATCACTTGTGTGCTGTGTCGTGTGGCCCTGCAGCTTGGCCTTAAAGGGAACCTAAACTGAGAAGGATATGGATTTTTCCTTTTTAAATAATACCAGTTGCCTGACTATATTGCTGATCCTGTGTCTCCAATACTTTTAGCCACAGCCCCTCTACAAGCATGCAGATCAGGTGCTCTGACTGAAGTCAGACTGGATTAGCTGCATGCATGTTTCAGGTGTGTGGTTTAGCTACTACTGCAGCCATAGAGATCAGCAGGATGCCAGGCAACTGGTATTGTTTAAAAGGAAACATCCATAGCCCTCTCAGTTTAGGCTCCCTTTAAAGCTGCAGTGGCCAATTTAATGAAAATGTGCCTGGTCTTTAGGGGGTTAAACACTGTGGTCCTCAAGTGGTTAATTGTTGGGATAGCTGGGACTAATGGGCAAATACAATGGGTGGGTTTTATTTATAGTAGCAGTGCTTATTTTAAAGCTATACGGGATAGAATTCGAGAAATAATGTATTTTTTTTTTTTTTTTTGTATTTGCCTATAAAATGCATAAAAAAGTAATTACTGAAAACAAGTATTGGCCACAAAAAGCTTAATTTGTATTGGAAAAAAAGCTATATATCATTTACTTGTGAGGAGTAGTGATAAAGTTATTGGTGAATGAATGGGAGGAGCACTGACGGGACAATTGTTTCTGTCCTTGAAGTGAAAACAACTGTAGGCTGAACACTATCCAGCACACTCTCTTCTATTGTTCTTCTGTGTGGCTCTTCATGCTTTGTTTTCCATTCTTTCTTTCTCTAATCATTGTGATCCCCAGTCATAGGTCTGTATACTGGCTACAGGGCTACAGATAGTTTAAAAAAATAAAATAAAAAAATGTTTGCCATCAATTAGCTTTAGGTGGATAAAACAAAGTTGATTTGTTGTAAAACACAAATATTATTCAATGTCCAATCCAACAAAACTTAGTAACAAATGTAAAATTAGCAGTTGTTACAATAGTCAGTGAAACAAGTTTTGATCAGTTTTTCTGGGTTTTTTTCTTTTGAAAAGTCCTTATGTGTGTGATCTTTTTTTCCATTACAGATTATTTGCTGGCGTTGTCCCCAGGATGACAGCCATCAGCCTCGGTGGCTTCATTTTCTTGGGAGCGTATGACAAAGTGCGCAGGTTGCTCCTGTGAGAGTGGACTGATGTACAGCTCAGGACAGACTGATGAGAGGAACTTCCTGTGGTGAAATATGCAGGAGCAGCACAATCTCAGCACTACAGGTGCAGAATGTACATCAGTAAATGAGTCGCATCCACCCTTCAAGCTGAAGTTTTACCTCAAAAGGAAGGGTTCTACCTTTACCACTGGGCTCTGGACTAAACTGTTATTTTGCCACTCCAATGTGTCATCTGTATTCTAAGGCCAGCAAAACAGTGGTGTTGCTACCGTGCCATGGAACCCAGCACTGTATATCAGAATCAGAATCCATTTATTTTCGCCAAGTAAGTTTGCACCTACAAGGAGTTTGTCTTGGCAGTTGCTTAACAAACACAAACAAAAACAATACAAGGACAGATAGTGTGTATATTACAAGTCAGGGACATTATGCAAGTATAGTGGCAGTAAGCAATGTGAGAATTGTTCATTTTCAGTTCTAGCTGATTACTTTCAGTCCTAGCAGCTCTAACGTGGTTCAGCATTAAGTATGGCTACCGCTTGAGGAAAAAAGCTGTTCCTGTGTCTAGAGATTTTGGTAGCGATTGACCGGAATCTTACTCCTGAAGGCAAGAGCTGGAATATGGAGCGAGCTGGGTGAGAGGGGTCAGAGGCAATTTTGGTTGCTCTCTTTCTGCACCTGCTAGCACAAAGATCCTGCAGGGAAGGGAAGCTAAAGCCAATTATCCTTTCCGCTGTTTGGATGATGCGCTGCAGCTTCCCCTTTTCTAATGCTGAGCAGGAGCCGAACCATACAGTTATAGATGATGTTATGGTGGATTCGATGATTGCAGTGTAGAACTGCACCATTACATTTTGAGTTAGGCCAAACTTTTTCAGCTGCCGTAGATGGTACATCCTCTGTATATATAATATGATTGCAGAATACCACGTCTTAAAACCTGCTTTCCAGGGACAGGCTCAGTGTGAGAGGAGTTTAACCAGGAGGAGGGGCAGTTTGGTCATGCTTACCACTATTTGATGATATTTACAGTGGAGCCTCAATGAAGAGCTAATTCAACAGTGAAGGGAAGGCCCCAAGTGGGCCCTTTGATCAAGGTTAGAACCTAAGTACAGTCTCTACCTTTGCTATGGCACTGCAAAAAAATATATCCAGAACCATTGTGCGTTAGTAAAGCCAAGTGCAGAGGGCTGAAACTGCTTGCTAGTCAGCTTGGGACTTACTGTTTACAAGGGCCTTTTCACACCAAACAGATCACAACACAGCATAGCTAAAAAGTAGCAGAACGTGTTACCTCTGCGGTGCGACTATACAGTGAGGCATGCAGAAAATGAGCCTTACTGCCGCTGTAAAAATATGCTTTACCCAGCATGCTGTGCATTCCTGCGCTGTAACCGGCCACACCACAATTGATGTGAGAGCCCCATAGGGATATCATCACAATGCGCTGTAATGCAGTCATATTACATGTCGGGACACAATGCAACAGACTCGATGTGGAAGGGCCTTAAAGGGGAACTGAAAAGAGAGGTATATGGAGGCTGTCATGTTTATTTCCTTTTAATCAATACCAGTTGCCTGGCAGCCCTGCTGGTCTATTTCTCTGCAGTAGTATCTGATTAAAACCAGAAACAAGCATGCAGCTAGTCTTGTCAGATCAGACTTATAAGTCTGAACCACTGAAACACCTGATCTGCTGCATGCTTGTTCAGGGGCTATGGCTAATAGTATTAGAGGCAGAGGATCAGCAGGGCTGCCAGGCAACTGGTATTGTCTAAAATGAAATAAACATGACCTCCATATACCTCTCTCTTCACTTTCCCTTTAAATGGCTATGATGTGTGTCAGGTTATGTTTTAGACATACCCCTGTATGCTTGTGGATGTAATTAGAGCACTATGGTCTCACACCACCCAGTGTTTAGTCAAAATTTTGGCTTTCAGAGGGATTATATAGTGACACCATAGCACTCTGCACAGCTCCACAATACAGAAAGTTGTCTTTTTGAGATTCGGTCTGATGTGCTTAAAGAGACTCTGTAACAAAATTTTCAGCCTTATTTCTTCTATCCTATACAGTAAGTTCCTATACCTGTTCTAATGTGGTCTGTGTTACTGCAGCCTTTTCTAGTTGCACAGTGGCTGTGTTATCTCTGTTATATGATCTAATCATCTCTCTTCTGTTGGCTGAGGATGGAATGTGTGGAATGTGCTGCACTGCTTGTCATTGGCAGAAGCTATACACACCCTCTCCAAGCTCTGTATGAGTCAGAGACTGAACTACTCTCAAGCCTATCACACTCTAATTAGAAGCCATGTCTTTTGTTTGTAAACACTGCCTAAACTGGCAATTACAAGCCAGGATTGCAGCTGGGAGTGGCAGAAACAGCACAGAGGGGCCCAGGAGAACATAATGAATAGAATGGTATGCTTTTTATTGTAAGAATTGTAGAGTACAGATTCTCTTTAAAGGTGTTTTACCACCTCTATGTAGTATGAGGGCGAACAGATTTTGAATGTTATGAACAGTTTGTGTAGGTAAGCTTTCATACTACATAGAAGTGGTAAAATTGACCAATCAAAATTAGATATGTGTATACAGCCTAATGCTAGGTAAACACTATTTAATTTCCTGGCAGATTGATGGGTAGAAACGATTTCTGACATATCTGGTCATCTCCTGACCGATAACAGGATTGATTTTCCATTCACAAGCGCACAAAATTGATCTGGTTATCGATCGGAAGCTGATTGGACATGTCGGAAATAATCGTTTCCACCTGTGAGTCTGCCAGGAAATTGAATTGGGTCTACCTAGCATAAAGGTAGGCCCATTTTACCACAATAGAGTATGAGGGCCAACAGATTTTGAACACTATGAGCAGCTTGTGTAGGTAAAGTCTCATACTACAATGAGATGGTAAAATAATCAATGACCGACCAATCAAAGTTAAAGGTGCGTACTAGTCTTTTCAGTCCTACAAAAAGATACGGTTGGGTGACGGACAGGAACACTGCTGCTACCCATCACTTCATTATGCAAAACCACAGAGATACAATTACTTTTTTTTACATAGATATATCTCATTTGAAAGTCATAATAATCATGTTACTCCAGATTGAAAGCAACAAATCAGTGTCTGCCTTATCGTTTGTGTTATTTTAATATGTGCATGATTTTTTACTGCATTCTACTAAATCTTTTGCCAGATGAGCCTTGTATTCTGCTGAGGATGATTAAAGATGATTATGTTTTCAAAAGAAATTGTTCATTTGTCTGCAAAATCAATGTGAAAAGTTTTGAAAGTCACTAAGGTACTATAAATGCTGCTCAGTGCTTCACAACTTTTTTGTAATTTTAGGTCACCGAGAGTTTTTCCTATTTTAGTTGTCAACCAGCTCCGAATTTCAAAATGTGACAGTAACCATGGTGCACTCTGTGGAGTATGGACTGTGCAAAAATCTCATCTTCTACCATGGGCATTGCACTGTACAGGGCAGGAGCCCTTGTTACTCTCTTTCAACTCTTAGACTAAAGGTCGTACACATGCAATAACCATCGGCTGATAATGACTGTTTCAGCCGACAATCGTTCTGTGTGTGCAGTGGTCCGGCAATCGATCCTGCTGGGAGTCATTAAAGTGTACCCGAGCCAAAGCTCGGGTACAAAATCAGATACTTACCGAAAGAGAGGAAAGCCTTAGGACTATTCAGGCTTCCCTCCCTGCTCTGGTGTCCCCCGTCAAGTGAGGTCCCCCAAGATGATTAGCGAGAAAGCATTGCCGCTAATCCTAATGGGGCCACGCGAGCCCACATGCGCAATAAGCCGGAGCCGCTAGTGTACGAGCAGCTGCAGGCTCACATGGTACCTGGACGGCCACGCTTGTAACAGAGGAGCACGGCCTTGATCTGAAAGAGAGCCACCCTCAGCGATGGGGAACAACGGAGTAGCGAGGGAACCTCAATAGGATCCTGAGGATTCTCTCTCTGCTGTGTTGGATCCTTAAAGCAGTATAAAACCCTGACATAATATTCAATAAAAACAGGTTTTCCTACTTTTCATATGCCATACGGTTATCATAGTTGCTTTTGTGCATAAGTATTACAGGTCCTTCTCAAAAAATTAGCATATTGTGATAAAGTTAATTATTTTCTGTAATGTGCTGATAAACATTAGACTTTCATATATTTTAGATTCATTACACACAACTGAAGTAGTTCAAGCCTTTTATTGTTTTAATATTGATGATTTTGGCATACAGCTCATGAAAACCCAAAATTCCTATCTCAAAAAATTAGCATATCATGAAAAGGTTCTCTAAACGAGCCATTAATCTAATCATCTGAATCAACTAATTAACTCTAAACACCTGCAAAAGATTCCTGAGGCTTTTAAAAACTCCCAGCCTGGTTCATTACTCAAAACCGCAATCATGGGTAAGACTGCCCACCTGACTGCTGTCCAGAAGGCCATCATTGACACCCTCAAGCAAGAGGGTAAGACACAGAAAGAAATTTCTGAATGAATAGGCTGTTCCCAGAGTGCTGTATCAAGGCACCTCAGTGGGAAGTCTGTGGGAAGGAAAAAGTGTGGCAGAAAACGCTGCACAACGAGAAGAGGTGACCGGACCCTGAGGAAGATTGTGGAGAAGGACCGATTCCAGACCTTGGGGGACCTGCGGAAGCAGTAGACTGAGTCTGGAGTAGAAACATCCAGAGCCACCGTGTACAGGCGTGTGCAGGAAATGGGCTACAGGTGCCGCATTCCCCAGGTCAAGCCACTTTTGAACCAGAAACAGCGGCAGTAGCGCCTGACCTGGGCTACAGAGAAGCAGCACTGGACTGTTGCTCAGTGGTCCAAAGTACTTTTTTCGGATGAAAGCAACTTTTGCATGTCATTCGGAAATCAAGGTGCCAGAGTCTGGAGGAAGACTGGGGAGAGGGAAATGCCAAAATGCCTGAAGTCCAGTGTCAAGTACCCAAAGTCAGTGATGGTCTGGGGTGCCATGTCAGCTGCTGGTGTTGGTCCACTGTGTTTTATCAAGGGCATGGTCAATGCAGCTAGCTATCAGGAGATTTTGGAGCACTTCATGCTTCCATCTGCTGAAAAGCTTTATGGAGATGAAGATTTCATTTTTCAGCACGACCTGGCACCTGCTCACAGTGCCAAAACCACTGGTAAATGGTTTACTGACCATGGTATTACTGTGCTCAATTGGCCTGCCAACTCTCCTGACCTGAACCCCATAGAGAATCTGTGGGATATTGTGAAGAGAAAGTTGAGAGACGCAAGACCTAACACTCTGGATGAGCTTAAGGCCGCTATCGAGGCATCCTGGGCCTCCATAACATCTGAGCAGTGCCACCAGCTGATTGCCTCCATACCACGCCGCATTGAAGCAGTCATTTCTGCAAAAGGATTCCCGACCAAGTATTGAGTGCATAACTGAACATAATTATTTGAAGGTTGACTTTTTTTTGTTTTAAAAACACTTTTCTTTTATTGGTCGGATGAAATATGCAATTTTTTTGAGATAGGAATTTTGGGTTTTCATGAGCTGTATGCCAAAATAATCAATATTAAAACAATAAAAGGCTTGAACTACTTCAGTTGTGTGCAATTAATCTAAAATATATAAAAGTCTGTTTATCAGTACAATACAGAAAATAATGAACTTTATAACAATATGCTAATTTTTTGAGAAGGACCTGTATTGTTCATTTAGAAATTACAAGTTCCCAAAGTACACTTATTTTTTGCTCTGAGAGCTGACTTTGCATTTTATTCATAAGTGTTTTTTTTTTCATCTTGAAATATAAGCAGAAGTGCTTTCTGAGTGTTTGACACTGCAGACTCTCCTGAACACAGACAGAGAAGTTTGTTTACATTCCTCACTTGATACAATTAAATACAAGATAACATTATCTGCAGTTCGGATGCGTCCAGCTTTCCCGGCAGGGAGCTTGTAAGTCCTGTGTTTAACCCTTTGAATGCTGTTCTAGTAAACAAAGGACATGGTGGTAGTATAAAATATGCTGTAAATAATGTTTTAGAGCAAAGAAGAAATGCTGGGTTTCATTTCGCTTTAACAACCCCCTATGCCAGACCGTTCAAAATGTTATTTTCAAAATCCCCCTACCCCCACTGGTTGAAGCCACTCCATTGTCCTAGGGATGTGTCTGCACAGCATCGTTCGCCAAATCCCTGATCCCCGACAGGCAACGTTTGTTGTATGTTGCTTAATTCAGTGATTGTCAACTCAACTGTGAAGTCTATTGCAATTGACTTTTGGAAACACTGTTGAATGGGTGAGGTTTGTTTTTTAGGGTTGTGAAATCAGGTAATCAAGCTGAAATCATACTTGCAGTTAAGTCTTGCCATATTCAGAGCTTAACCGAAGATAGATTCTTTTTTTTTCTCAGCAAATGTTGAAAGGAATTGTTTTATCCATTTACTACATGCTTGGCCACACTAGGAAACCATGAATGGTCCCATGTAATGCTAAAGTCCACCTTGTTATAAGAGGAATAGGGAAACACCTTATAAATGTTGATCCTCTGTGTTTTCTGAACCAGTCACCTGGAACAAGTATGCAGATGGGTTTCCTGACACTCCTAATCTGCTTATTCACTGCAGATGAATGATGTGAAGTTTTACAGCCTGTGGCTCAGCATTGCACAGAGGTCACTGGCATCTTCAGAAGGTCAGTCATGACATCTTCAGTACTTTACTCATGATGGATGTACTTGAAAATGTGCCTTAACCTTCATGGGGAAAAGTCATTACTACATTACTGTATACATTATAAAGAGTTTGACATTTACTAAAGAAGCTTGCTTGTTGTAGCTGCCTCTGTATCTCAGCTGGTGTGCAGGTGACTGCAGTCAGGGCTGGTTGACACTGCAGTGCTTTCCAGCACTTTACGGATTGCCGATTATCAGGACTAACCGATTTTGAATACTATGAATATATTGTGTAGGTAAGCTCACATGCGACAAGGAACTGGTAAAATTGGCCAATCAAATTTGGATGCGAGTACCAGGATTTATATTAACTGGGCAATTTTGAACATATTGCCAGATGATCTTTATTACAGGCAGGAAACTTGCAGTTCCACAGCTCTAATAACAAGTGCAATTTGTACAGCGTTTGGTGGCCATACATCAAGAGATTTTGGCAGCCAATTGACCAAGAGACACTGATCCAATCTGATCATAGAGAAATCTGTTGGCTGCCATAAACTGCAGGCCAATTCTCAATTAATTTAGACATGAAATGTTCCAGGAATTGGCCTAATGACGCTGCCTCCGGCCACATCCCCCCAAATGTTAGATGTACCCCACCCGGTGTCCATGCATTTATACCTTATCTGTTACACCGCCCTCCGAGTGTCTGCGCTGTATTTCTGCACTGTACCTATTGGCACAGCACGTGATGTCGCACATGCGCCCCACGTGCAATACGCCAGTAGCTACATGGGGCACCAATAAGGAAGTACAGTACAGAAATATAGCACAGACCCCGGGGGGACATCCTAAGATTTGGAGGGATGCAGCCGGGGGTTTCCGTCACGTACATAGTTTGAGATTATAGCATGCCATTACTACTGCACACCAGATTCTCCATGTCAGGCTGAGATTTCCCAGCATGTCCGATCGATAGTCTGCCAATTGTGGCTCGAAATTGGTTGAAACTGTGATCAGGCATGCTCTTGGTGGCACCAATTTTATTCCGATTGATAATTATTGAATTGGATGGTTGACAGATAAGGATGACTGTAAAGGTGGGCATACATCTATCTTCATTCATGTCTGTTCTTCCTGCGTCCACCCAAAGGTAAAGATATTGGTTGAAGCTGGAGATCAGTAGATAGATTGCATTATGTCTTGTCCCAGTTTCCCCTCCTGGTGGCGTGTGTGGAATGTACTGCCCCCTGTGGAGCAGGGCTACTGGCACGCTGCAGATTCAGCCTCTGTAACCAGACACGGCCTTGTCACTCACCTTAACATAGCTGGAATTTCTCCTGTGTAAGCCCCTAAAAGCCAGACAGAGCTTCTTCTTTGAACACTGATATTTTGGTATTTGCAGAATTTCTAAAAGCTTTCTAAGCCTTGAATGTATTGCATTAGAGCTTGGAATGTTACCAGCAAGGTGTGTTACCTTTTTGCTCTTGTCCTCTATATAGTTCATGGACAATGACCTAGATTTACAGCAAAACAACGTAAACCATACTTTGGATAAAATGTGGCATTAGCTGCATCTTAAACTAACAGACGTGCTCACCACAGTATGTTACTGCGCTTCGTTCTTCCGCATCATGGATTTCTGCTCCCAACATGGGCGCTAGCATGTTGTGTGATGTCAGCACTATGCACAGAGATGGTGAAATTCAGTAAAATTATAGCCTTGCCTATGCCTGTCTAACACCATTAATGGACAAAAAAATTAGACCGATGAAAGGACAATTGAAGGGAGAAGAATATGGAGGCTGCCATATTTACTCCCTTTTAAACAATACCAGTTGCCCAGCTGCAGTTGTGTCTGAATCACACCAGAAAAGAGCATGCTGATCGGACAAGAAACACCTGATCTGCCGCATGCTTGTTCAGGGTCTATGGCTAAAAGTATTAGAGGCTGATGATCAGCAGGACAGCAAGGCAACAATTATTGCTTAAAGAGGAGCTGTCGGCCATACTATCACAGAAACCACCCCTATATATATATATATATATATATATATATATATATATATATATATATAAATATTTGCTCTACTTACGTAACATATGTATTGCAATGTCTATGTTTTGATTTTAGTGATTTTTCTACAGTAAAAAAGGAGAAAATCCTTAGCATTTCCCATCTTAACTGGGGCTATATTTTGAAGCCAATACTGATGTCATTTCCTCACTTAAGCAGGCCATACACTGGCCCGATTTGCGCCCGTTTCGACAGCAGATTCGATCACTGGGATCGAATCTGCTGCCAATCGTTCACGCTACACGCCGAATTTCGATCCATTTCGTCCGATCCCGTCGATCGTGCCGTGCGGAAAATAACCGTCGATCGCCCGCGGGTAAAGAGCGCATCGCTAGCGGCGTTCGAGTGCCCGACGACCGACGCAATAGAGCCCGCATACATTACCTGCTCCGCCGGCGCGACTGCAGTCTCCCGGTCACCGCTGCTCCGTCTGCGCTCTGGTCTCCAGGTCCGGCATGCCTCACTTCTTCTAGCCCGGCAGGAAGTTTAAACAGTAGAGCGCCCTCTACTGTTTAAACTTCCTGCCGGGCTAGAAGAAGTGAGGCATGCCGGACCTGGAGACCAGAGCGCAGACGGAGCAGCGGTGACCGGGGGCAGTCACGCCGGCGGAGCAGGTAATGTATGCGGGCTGGGCGGGGGCAGCAGCAGCACCACCACCACAACAGATTGTGAACGGTTTCAGGCTGAAATCGGTTCACAATCTGTTTGCTGTAAAGGTAGCCATACGATCCCTCTCTGATCAGATTCGATCAGAGAGGGATCTATCTGTTGGTCGAATCTGATGGCAAATCGACCAGTGTATGGCCACCTTTACTCTCCTCTGCCTGATTTTCCCGCCCTTCACTATAGAAAGTGCATTGTCTCAGCATGAGAAATATCAGAGAGGAACAGAGGTGTGGGAGGGGAAAGCAGGAGGGAAAGCAGCTTCAGCCAATCAGGCTGCATTAGTTAAGTCTGAGGGGAAGAACAGAAGCAAAAAATGACAACCCAGCATGCCCTGCAACTTACTTCCCTTTTATGTACCAAGTAAGAGTCGGGTACGATAATTTATCAACAAGAAAAGTAATAGTGATTTTAACTTTTGGACTGCCTGGTTAGAATCCTTATTACCTGTTTACCAGATAAAAATAAGACAAGACAAATAACATTTATATTGCGCTTTTCTCCTGGCGGACTCAAAGCGCCAGAGCAGAGCAGCAGCCACTAGGGCGCGCTCTATTGGCAGTAGCAGTGTAAGGGAGACTTGCCAAAGGTCTCCTACTGAATTAGTGCTGGCTTACTGAACAGGCAGAGCCGAGATTCGAACCCTGGTCTCCTGTGTCAGAGGCAGAGCCCTTAACCATTACACTATCCAGCCAACTGCCAATAAAGAATTGATTTTTTATTTTATGGCTCGGGAGCCAGATGTGGCGTTTTTGATGGCTACATCTCGTTTACAGACAAATCAGTAAATGTTGAATCACTAAGCTTACGCTGCTCAAGCAGCACAGCTTAGTGTGGCAGCCCAAGTAACATTTTCAAAGTAGGCACGCTACTGCTGTAGCATGCACTACTAACTTACTCGCGCTACCCCAAAATGAACGGCTGCTTCAATTGTCCCACTCTGGACCAACAGATCCGGTGACTTTGTAGGATGAGATTCCCACACTTTGGCACACTAGGCTGCCTGTCAAGTATTGGCCCAAAGTGCAGTGATATCGTCCTACAAAGTGAATCAAACCTCAAGTCAGCTAACTAATTGTGCAAGCTGTTAATCGGTATTTGTCCTGTCTGGTTCTCGGGGAAATTGCTGATGTTGCTGAAACCCAAGAGAAGCTGAAGACGTATCTGCCACTTTCGCTGCCCAGGGGATCAACTGTATACACATCACCATGGCAACAGGGACGTGAGCCCTACTGTCCCAGTTTGAAACATATTGTATGGCTCTCACAGAATTACATTTTAAAATATGTCCATTTAACCACTGCCTGGACCGATTTAGTGTAACAGGCAATGGATGGAAATACTACAATTAAAAGGTTGTAATTACACCCCCCCCCCCCTTCCTACATTCAGACACCTATCACAAACCCACTCCCTATTCCTGGGGTTCAGTGGCTGGCACATCAGCAGAGGTGTGTTGACCAATCCTCTGTGTGAGAAAATGTTTTTAGAGGAAAAAAAATACAAATCATACAAGCAGCAAACTCAGTCATGATTTTCAAAATGTTCTTTTTATTTTTTCAACTGGAACCTCTGAATACCTTTCAACAAGAAGAAAGACAAAACAAACAGCCTTGCCACTTTGTAACAATAGTTTAGTAAAGATGCTTCAATGCCTTGTGTTAGGAACTTCAGTATTCATCAATGTTTGACACTGTACCACATTCTACAAATAAATAACTGTACATAGAAATTAATACTTCCATTTCACATTGCCTCTCAGAAGCAGCATTTTCTGTGGCATCATACTTGGCAAATACAAATAACATTTTTAGGATTAAAAGTGGTAAATGTACTTTAGCTTTAAGTTTCTTCAGTGAGAAAAACAGAAGAACATCTTTACTGAACAGACAGCGGTCAATGTAGAGCTGTATTCTCTGCATCTTATAAGCTCATTTAAACATGAGTGACATTATTAATTAAAGACGTATCCAAACAGAGGCGGTGTGCCAGAAAATAACTAAGTATCATCCACTAACAAACTTTGACTTTCTCACACGATTAACTAAATTCAGATTTGTGAAACAAGAGATTTTGGTTTAGCAGGGCTGCACCTTTTGTTAAAGCACTGTGTGACTGCCTAAAAGTAGGGTTGTGCTGGTGAGAAGGGAGGTGGATTGCACTCTGCATACATGAAAAATAGCCAGCAGCTGAATTTTTTTTGACAATTTGTGTCGTAGCGCTATAGTCATAATTTACGGCCTATGGCAGTGATGGCTAACCTTGGCACTCTAGCTGTGACAAAACTACAAATCCCATCATGCCTCTGCCTCTGCGAGATATGCTTAGAGGTGTCAGAGTAGTGCAAAGCCTCATGGGACTTGTAGTTCCACCACAGCTGGAGTGCCAAGGTTAGCCATTACTGGCCTATGGCAATGCCCAAATCATTGGTGCTGAAATTAGCAGTCTCCTACACTCTCCACAACTATATATAGGGTGTCACAGTGGTGGATAGAGCCTTGGAGCACTGGTGACCCATAGACTGCCATGGACATCTATAGGTATTCTGTGTTTTCGCATCTATACGCCTATCATGCTTCTGTGGCAAAAGTTTTATCTCTGTATCATCTTTTTATTTTACTTAAATTCTGCAAATAATTCTAAGATGACAATATAGAATACAATGAGAATCCTACAGGGAGATGGCTATGCTGGGTGGGCTAACCTGTAGACTGAGCCTTCGCCTACACAATCTAAGAGATGCAAAGAACCACAATTACACGTGAAAAAGTTTTACCAATTTCTGAAATCACTTTTGGGCAAAATTACCTTTTAAATCTTGTTATTGGGCAAACCAGTAAGACACAGGTCATGTGACCTCTCTACAATCAGCAGGTCTGGGTATTGTGTGTGATGGAGGGTAAACAGTTCATTCATAAACACCAACTAAACATTAACTTTACCAACAAACTCAAATTTCATTAAAAAAACATGTTACGGTACTTGTTAATCGAGTCCTCCCCCCCCCCCCCCCCCCAGCCAATGCATTGTTCTCCCCAGGCTCTTTTAGGCGGGTGCTCCACCCGGCTATTTTTGGTGACCACCTGGCTGTTATCTGCTCATCTCCTCCTCTGCAGTAAGCAGAGAAGTACCAGTCCTGCATTCTCTCATCTCGTCCCACCCGGCTATTTTTTCATGCCACCCGGCTGGAAAAAAATTCTGGGGAGAACACTGCAATGGCATCTCTAAGCACAGAAAATCACTGCTCGTTAGTGGTTGCCAAGTAAACACACTGAAATCTTAATTCAAATATGGCCTAAAATCTGTCTCAAAGTTCAAAAAACTACACTCAAAATATTTATTTTTTCCCACCCAATACAAGTTTTTTTGGGTAAAGATAAAAACTGTCACCCAGTAAGGTTTTCTAATATTTAGTTTCTAATTTTGGAAAGCTGGCGGTTATAGTTAGCATCTGTTTTTGCACATCAGCCAATCAGATGTTACATATCTATTACTTGTCAGAAAATGAAAGTAATGATCTGGTTGGCTGTTTTAGCATCCTTCAAATACATGAACTAATGCTATGAGGACAGAAGAATGAAGAAAGCCTGAAAGGCCCATCAATTCACATTATACTAGATTAACTGAAAGAAAGGGAAAAAAATCACAAATACAGCGGCATTGGAAAATCCGAAAATACATGGATGAAATATTCACACGGATTATCCCCTATTGCCAGTGTGAATAGGAGATGACAGGCTAATGTCACCAGATTCCTACGCCGTGTCCCCCTTAGAAGAAAATTATTTAAAGACAATATCTCAGTAATGTTGGCACTCAGCGTACAGCGCTACACGTTTCAAAGTGCAAATTCATGCTAGATACAGTGTGAGTGGTGAGCGTATGTTTGCAGAAATTTCTTACAAGCTACAGGTGAGCTCCATGACAGATTTTGACTTGGCTACAGCCATCGACCAGAACCATCTATCCATTTCTCCTTAAAAATGAAAAGGAAAGACTGATCTGTTAATGTGGGGAACACAGGCAGTGCTTTCAAGCGTTTCCTTAAAACCAGACATTGAACAAGGTAAATTCTGTGTGCAGACAGAGTGGTACACGAGTGGCGCGGCATTAGCCACATACTGCAGCAAACAGGCGGTGGTACAAGTGATACTAGATCAGATCTCTGCTGAGACATGATCTAATTATAAATGGAGCAATGTAGTAAACCATTCATATCAGGTAGATTTCAATTGTTTACCAAATCTTATGGTGTTTGCCTACCTTTAGGGTCATGTCACATCTTGTAGGAGAGATCCACCCCTCCCACAGAGCTTCCAAATAACTGCTTCAGGTCATGTGACTGGACTTTCAGCTAGTGCCTTCAAGGCTATTATATGGTTGGACTTGAAAGGATGTCTTCAAGCAACAGCTTAGTGCAGTCTGGCCCTTTATGTGCAGCAGTGTTTCTTTGACAAGGTTCATGCTGCCTGGAAGTCCTCCTCTCTCTTCTATTTTGTGATAGAATAGGTCTGACAGCCCTATCTCATACTTACAGTAACAACATTGTGAGGAGCAGCGGCTGTCAGACAGTGGCCAACTGGGAGACACCACCCTTTAAAGCTCAACCAAACCCAAAATTGAACAAGAACCAGCTGGAATTTTAAACTCGAAAGGTCCTTAATTTAGATATGTACCAACCCACCACAGGATTAAGATGTCCTGTTCGCAGATTTAGGTCTTACAATTGCTCATTTCCTGTGGGCTACAAATTCTCACCTCCTCATATAGAGCCCTTGGCAGGTAATGCAAGTATTGTGGGAAATGTACTCAGGCATCTACTTTGTGTACCACTCGGTCACACTAGACGGACTAGGCCTGCAGCACAATTCAGACAGAGCAAGCAAGCAAGCTGGCTGGCATTCTGTCCACCACTTTGTGTCTATGCACTATTTACTTTTGCACACATAATACTGATTGGTTTTAATATTTGCCTTGTTCAATGTTTAAATTAGTAACAGTTTAGTAATTCTGTAACAGAAAATTATGTCCCTACTACCCTCAAACTACTTCAGCTTATGGAAATAAAGGTTGGAATTATTCACTATTTGTGTATTGCTGGTGGGGCTTTTGAGTTAGAAACCTGTATTTCTGGAATGTGACATCATAAAGGGGTTCCTATTATAGACCATTCCTTCCATGCTCCCCACATTCAAAATGTTCCAATTGAAGTTGAAGAATAAAGTTTAAGTGCAATTTACCTTTTCCTCTGTAAAGTGTTCCCCACACCAGACACCCATGAGGGCCACTTTGTGGGCTGAAGAACTCTTGTAGCCCAGTGATATCACCTGAGGCCTTATATCCATTCTGATAGTACAATCCAGTAGTTACTTCATACCACAATATGGCTTCTGGCAAGGTGTGGCAGCACTGGGACACTTTAGGATTTGTGCAAGCTGTTCGGATATGCTTCAGATTATTTACTGAGGTGCCAAAAGTGATTGCTGGTACCTGGTATTACACTTTTCAGACTCAAAATATTTGTTTCCTCAAGAAAGTATTTGTTTTCATGCTTTACAGGAAATTCTGATTAATTGTAGGAAACCACAGTGAACTATACTTTTAGGCCATATCATTGGTCTGGCCTGCTAGTGGACCTGAACTAGGGCAATGGATGGTCCCATATGCTACCTGAGGAAATACCGCAGATACTGCCCCTGACCCATCTCCCCAAAAATCTAACCTCTTCTACACATCTACACATGCAGACTGAGCAGCCATGCAATGGCCTCAATTCACTAAGATCATGCTAGAGATAATAAGGCAAGAGAAAACTTACCTCCACACGTGAGAGAGTTATCTTACCTCTTCATTCCTTACGTTACCTCTCCTGTAGTTAATTTACCTCCTCTGTAGTTAATTTACCTCCTCTGTAGTTATTTTCACATGCAGCTAATTAACAGCCTGTCTTTAACTCTGGAGTTATTTTAAGGCTTGGAGAGTTAATTTAAAGACAGAAGAGTTAACTTTAGGCTTGCCTGAGGTAAAATGTTTCCTGAATACTACATGCCTTATCACCATGGTAACAACTCTAGAAGAGTTATTAAAGACAGGAGATAAGTTTAGTGAATTGAGGCCAATATCCAGTGAGGACTTAGCAATCAGTTAATCTACTGCTGTCTGTAGAGGGCACTATTTAATATAATTCTCCTGGTAGTACAGAGCTGTGAGGAGACTGCAGCACAGCATTTTACAGTAAATTACAAATTAATGATGGTATACAATCTTGGTTTGTATCTTAGCAAATTTCTCTTTTTCAGGCTTCTCTTATTTAGAGTGTGTGGTTGATGCTAGTGTGCTGTTCTGACCTCAACCAATCCACCCCACCTGACCTGACCATGCTTATACACTATCCCCATCTCCCATGTGTTTCACATTCCACACCCTTTGCATTGGGACAAAAGAGCATTGCCATTTTACGTCCCAGGCCATCTGCCTGCAGAGTGGCCAATAGGAGCCCCAAAAGGCTAGCAACTGGTGGGCATGGGCGGTGGAAAGACAGTATCTCTCATACCACTTGAAGTTTGTGTTTCACAGAAGTCCTGCAGGTACCTCCGTTGTACTGCATATCCTTCCCTTTGTTCTAAAGAAGTCCTGTCAATCTCAAACAAAAATAGAGGATTTGAATTCTGACTGGGAGCTCTGCTCCACCCCTCCCTGCTGTCCACAAACCAATGGAAGCACGATAACTGGGAAACAAAGCATTCTCACTGGTTTATGAAGAAGAGCAGGGTGGGCCAGGTTTATGAAGAAGAGCAGGGTGGGCCAGGAAATGCCTCCAAATCTGAGGCCGCCGCTATCGCGCCGTTAAACGGGGGTCCCTTACCTCCTAAATCCCCTCCATGCAGCGCGGGGATCACTTCCGCATTCAGGCAGGGCTAATGGCCGCAGCCCTGCCTCACGCGTGTCTGTCAGCGCGCATCTCCGCCTCTCCCCCGCCCCTCTCAGTCTAGTCTTCTGAGAGGGGCGGGGGAGAGGCGGCGATGCGCCGCTGAGAGGCAGGGCTGCAGCCGTTAGCCCTGCTTGAAAAGCAGCAAAATCTACGACCAAGTTGGTCGTTGATTTTGCGGGGGGGGGGGGGGGGGGGTTGGGGGTGAAGGGAC
This sequence comes from Hyperolius riggenbachi, assembly GCF_040937935.1. Taxonomy (NCBI): domain Eukaryota; kingdom Metazoa; phylum Chordata; class Amphibia; order Anura; family Hyperoliidae; genus Hyperolius; species Hyperolius riggenbachi. The sequence goes on from NC_090654.1 coordinate 191,163,508, forward strand.
CCCCGTTCAGCCATGGGATAGCGGCGTTTTAGCAGGGGCACACATGCCCCCGCTGACTATAAGCACTGAAGCGAGATTTATTCTCGCTTCAGTGTCTCTTTAAGGCCTCTATTCAAAGACCAAAACTGTGCATCTCTCTTTGCAGGCATCTTCTGATACCTGTATGTAAAGTACATCAGTCACTTCCATCACCAAAACTAAACAAATGTTTGCACTATATACACTATAACTACTACATTGTGTAGATGTGCTTTTTAATAGCAGCCAATGCAAGATAGTTGTTAATGAATAATCTGTAAATTCTGTCATTTCAAAAAATGAGTGTTAAATTAGATTCTTCCCTCAAAGGTAGAACTCCCACCTCTTCTAGGCTTCTCAACTGGTCATGTGACCCTTTTCAGAGCTACTCAGAGAGTGGATGACCCTGACAGTTGTTTGTTGTTGGTCTTGTGTTTGCCAAATCTAATAAGGACCCTAGTAGACATGCCTTTTAATTTGCATAAAATTTAAGAGGACACCAATAGATAACAAATAAAGGAATTCATTAACAATACCAAATGCTGAAATATTGTACCAGCATCACCTTCACACCTCAGTACATAATCTTAATTCTTTTATATACTATAAGGCACCTAAATTCACTTTATGCATTTTTGCAAACAGCAATGCATTTCACAGCCTTTTCTGTGTTGCTCGTGCACTATCGATTAAAATAGACTCTTTTAAAGATATAGGTATAGATTTATATCTAGCTTTTAGATATTTACATATTTATATAGTTAGATATTTATGAAAACTCTTATGTACAATGTATCAAATATATTTTTTCGGTTTCACTACTTACAAGTCTCTTGCATTTTTCTGCTGCAAATGCAGTTTGAGTTTTTGAGCTACCAACACTTAGATTAGAAGTTCATAAAGTACTATTATCCCAGCAACTGCGCCAGTGGGGGTCTTCATTAGCCCCATGGAAGCTGTTGTCTTGTACCTCATGGTTATTGTTTATGGTTTTGTTTTTTAAGCCCCAAATGCATGAGTTAAGGAGCTGAGGTAGAAGTATGTGTGCCGGTTCAGTGCAAAATGTAAGTCCTCTTCTCCTTTGCACGTAGCAGTCACTGTGAATGGTTTGATCTGCCGTTTGGCACGTGCTCAGCAGCTGGTGATACTGCATGTCCATTAGAGAGCGATGTCTCTTTGCCTGCCCTCTCCTGGTGGGGGTGGTCTGTGAAGTGGGAGTTTTGTGGTACAAAACAGTCATGTGCTGGTGGCGGGTAGTATAACTCTGGATGAGATGACCTGATTAACGGCTCAAGGTGTGAACCTGAAAGGACAATAAATGATATGGGTGGTTAAAGTACATGCATACTGCAATCCATAACACGTATAATTTGGTGGGCTGGGTATTTCCTCTGTTTGTTGCAGTTTCACATGGGAAAAGTCAAAAAGGGGGTGTAGTTCTCCTTTCTGGTTGTCACCTCCTATCATCATCACCTCCGAAGAAGTTCTCTAAAGCTGTCATCTGCTTGTTCTCTACAAATACAACACCCTGTATCTCTAGCATTGCTGTGGATAGCCAGTAAGTACTTAAAGTGAACCAAGCATCATTTTTAACTCCCAGGTCAGCAAATTAAAAATGCATGCTAAAAATATGGTTCATTATAAAAAATAAAAAAAAAACGTATTTTACTTCATCTTTTTACAGTTAAAGCGGATCTGAGATGAAAAACTAACTATAACAAGTAACTTGTCTATATATCTTATCTAAACTTTAGATAGTTTACAAAGCAAATCTAGCTTAAAACCGCTTTAATAGAATATGGTTATTTCTTCCTGTGATACAATGACAGCAGCCATGTTGTTTGTAAGCATTACACAGAGGCAGGCTTATCTGCATCTTGAGCAAAGAAACCTAATTCCCCCCCCCCCCCCCTCCTTTCCTCTGCCTCTGAAATCTCTGGCTAGTAATACCTCCTCCTCCTCCTGCCCAGACTGAGCTCCCATGAGCCCTTGCTACTGTCTGAAAGTGCCTTGGCTCTCTGAAAACCTGTGGGCGTGGCTTGTTTAGTTTATAGGGAATTAAGAGTATTAAAACTAAAACAAAAAAGTATTTGGCTTGAGGAATGCCCTATAAACAATAGGAAAGGAACACTTTAAGGGTTAAAATTACAGTCAGTAATCCTCTTTCTCCAGCCTTGTGGTTGGTCACAAGCAACAGACAATGGAAGGCTGATAAGGACTCTAATTGACCACAAGCTAAAATTCAAACAAATCCATTAAGCATTAGGGAGGTGGTAGGAAAAGGAAAACTGGACTTTCAAACAGATAAGATAAGTGACTTGTTGAACTTCACACCAAGGCTGGATAACTGCAGTGAAAAGGGAGCAGGGAGAGCAGCTTCTTAAACATGGCAGCCCTTTCAGCTATTTGAAAGCAGGAGCTGCTCAGATCACTCTAAGGGTCTGTTTCCACTACACGCAGATTGGATGCAGAAACACTGACTCCAATGAATGCCTATGGGAAAATCTGCATCAGAAAATTGCGTTTAGTGGAAACAGGCCCATATGCATTCATTGGAGTCAGTTTTTCTGCATCCAATCTGCGTCTAGTGGAAACAGACCCTAAAGGTGCACACACACACACACACTACTCTAACGAACGACGGGCCCGTCAGACCCTCCCGCTGGGCGGGCGTTCCAGCGATTTATCTTATCAGTCTGCCAACAGACTGTACACGCTCTACTATCGCTGGAACGCCTGCCCAGCGGGAGGTTCTTATAGTAGTGCGTGTGTACGCACCTTAAAGAGACTCTGTAACAAAATTTTCAACCTTATTTCTTCTAGCCTATAAATTCCTATACCTGTTCTAATGTGGTCTGTCTTACTGCAGCCTTACCTAGTTGCACAGTGGCTGTATTATCTCTGTTATATAATCTAATCTTCTTTCCTCTGACGGCTTTGTCGGGCTCAGGGACTCAGGCATGTGCTGCTCTTCTTGTGATAGGATAGAAGCTATACACACCCTCTCCACGCCCCCTGCAGGCTCTGTGTGAGTCACAGACTGAGCTGCTCTCAGCCTATCCACAAGCTGGTTAGAAGCCATGTCTTGTTTGTAAACACTGCCTAAAACTGGCCAAGCCAGGATTGCAGCAGAGAGTGACAGAAACCGCACAGAGGGGCCCAGGAGAACATAAGGAGTAGAATGGTATGCTTTTTATTGTAAGAATTTTAGAGTACAGATTCTCTTTAACCACCCTGGCGTTCTATTACCCCAGGATCGTGCAAAAAGTGGTTCAATTAATTTCCAATAATTTTCAACCAATTTTTTTTTGCAATCAATTTTTTTTTTTATATTGAATTCAATACAGGTTATTGTATTGAATTCAATAAAATAAACAAGTGTTTGCTGCGAGATGCTGATGATGATGCTGTGTGACCCTGGTGCCATCAACGCCGATCGACAGGGGACATGTGATCGCCGAGGGAGAAGCAAAATCCACCAAGGGACATGGAAGAAGGCACTGGGGAAGCTGTCAGAGATACGCAACGAGGGATCAGCACGCCAATGGTGAGTATAAGATGTATAGCCAGGTAGTTAGCCAGATGTGCAGCCAGGTAGTTAGCCAGATGTGCAGCCAGGTATAGTTAGCCAGAAGTATTAGCCAGGAATAGGGAGCCAGATGTTTTGCTAGGTATATAGGGAGCCAGATGTGCAGCCAGGTCTAGGGAGTCAGATGTATAGGGAGCCAGGTGTGTGGGTGCCTCTGCCCCTCCCATTGCCCCGATCCCCCTTGACTGTGACCGGGTGTCCCTTCTGTGCTGGCTGGTAGTGGCCAGCGGGGATCCCCTCTGTGCAGAGGGGCCCCCTTCTATGCAGGCTGTGGGTGGCCTGGTGTCCCTTCTGTGTTTGTGTGTGGGGGGAGGGTATCCCCTCTATGGGGGCTGGTCGTGGCCGGACGGGGACACCCCCTTCTGTGGGGGGTGGGGGGGAGGTGGGTGTCCCCTTCTATGCAGGCTGTGGGTGGCCTCTCCCTCTTCTCCCATCCCTCCCGATCCCCCATGTCCCCCCGCCGCCGATCCCGTGTCCCCCCCCCCGCCGATCCCGTGTCCCCCCCCCCCAGTCAGAAGCCCTGCTCTACTCACCTGAGGGCTTTCTCCTGCGGCGGAAGTGGCGCACTTCCTCCTCCATCGCGAAGCCTCGTGTTCTCTGTAATTACAGTTACGAGGCTTGGTGACGTCACCAAGCCGCGTACTGTAATTACACAGCCCGGGACTTCGGCAATGGAGGAGGAAGGTGTCCATCGTGGCCGGCGCAGGAGAAAGCCCTCAGGTGAGTAGAGCAGGGCTTCTGACTGGGGGGGACACGGGATCGGCGGCGGGGGGAGGGGGGGCACGGGGGATCGGGAGGGAGGGATAGGAGAAGAGGCGGGAGAGGCCACCCACAGCCTGCATAGAAAGGGACACCCCCCCCCCCACAGAAGGGGGTGTCCCCGTCCGGCCACGACCAGCCCCATAGAAGGGGATACCCTCCCCCCACACACAAACACAGAAGGGACACCAGGCCACCCACAGCCTGCATAGAAGGGGACACCCCCCGCACAAAGGCGATCCCCGCCGGCCACTACCAGCCAGCACAGAAGGGGGACACCCCCCCCCCCCCGCACAGAGGGGATCCCCGCACCAGCCTGCCGACACAGAAGGGGAAACCCTGCACAGCCCCGCACATTCTCTGCCCCGCCGGCTGCACAGGGATTCCCAGGGTGGCTGTATGCTTGTTTTGTATGCTGTGGGTAGCACAGATCGCTACCCACAGTGTGCTGACAGGCATCCAGCCATCCTGGGGAATCCCTGTGATGAGGGAAAAGTGCAGCTGGCGGGGCAGAGAAACAAGAAATCTCCCTGGCGGTATTGACGAGCTCAGCTTGTCAATACCTCTTTCAGCAAGTTTTTCCTGGACGAGCTGATCTCGTCAAAACCGCCAGGGTGGTTAAGTCTTATTTCATTTGTAAGCTGTGGTCAAAAGAAGACTCGTCAACTTCTAATACAGTTTAAACGTTTCTGAAGTCACCAAAGAGGCATGTAAAACGGGCAGCGAGTGTGAAACAACATGCCATGTCTTTGAAACTTCAATATGCAATGCAACGAAAGCTGAGCTGGTGGTCGCTCTGGACATATTTGTTTATAGAGGTGGCTATATCTCCATGTGCTACGGTACAGGATGCTTGTAGCAGCAATTCTTCTTTCAGACCCCTTTATCACAGGGCCACACACAATCAATCCGGAGGCTAACTAGAACAAGCAGCATCTGCTTAAATAAAATGCAGCACGACTGCATCCCACTCATGCACTTAAAGTGTACCTGAAGGAAGGTAAATTCCCCAAATACCTGAAGGTACTTACCTCAGTATAGGGAAGCCTCTGGATCATCCCTCTCCCCTCCACTGATTTAGCCCTGAGATACCCCAAACCAGTTTGTCTCCCCATCTGTGAATGAGTGGAGCCACACGGCGCAACCGTAGGACACTGGAGCCTGTGCAGTAGCAAGGAAAAAGCATTGCCTGAGCGACTTCATGCTACTGCCCTGCACAGTGCGGCTGCACTCGTTCACGGACAGCACAGATGTGAAATTACAGAGGGGTCGGTGGTCTGGAGGAGGACGTGAGGTGCATCTGGAGAATCAACAGGCTTCCCTCTACTATGGTAAGTATCTATTTTAAATTACAGGTTTACTATTAGGTTAATGTTTAGCATGCCTTACTCTGCACCCGGCACCCACCTGATATTGTAATCACTGATCTCTCCATCACTGTATCTCAGGGATCTCTGTACCTCATGCCTCATTAAACTCCAGTCCTATGTGACTCATTCTGCATAACTCAGTCATTACTAGGTTTTATGCATTTTGAAACTCAAGCCATTCAGCCCATTGTATTCTACATACCCCTCATACCTCATTCTCTTCTGTATTTTATACACCTCTTCTCATGTCATATGAAGTCCTCCCTGAACTGTGATGTGCCCCCAACAAGCATTTACATGCTACTACAACATGTAATAAACTGCATCTTTTTTTTTACCATTCAATCATAGTGGAAGTCTAGAAAACTTATTTTCTTGGTCCTGTTTAACCTGTCGTTTGTGTCCCCTTTTGGGGACAGGGCAGCAAGTTAGAGAAAATTTCCCCAAATCCCATAACTGTAACTAGAAAAGTTCACTTCCTGTCTTAGTGGCCAGTCAAGTGATCAAGTAGAATTTATCTGGAAAGGTGACAGATTTGTTATTCTCTGATTGGCTGGCCATTATCAGGTGATTATGTCTCACTTATGTTGGCACGGGCATGCTCATCAGGTCCAGCTAATCAAAGCAGTACAATTCAGTCACCTGATCATTTAGCCATGTAGGTTTCTGTAAATTCTCCTTGAGAAATTCACCATCTATGCGCTGACCACTTCTAACAGGAGGCAAAGGAGGAAAATCCCACCCAATGATAACGCAGCATAAAAGCCTTACAGAGGCTGAAACCGCTCCCTACACTTTACAAAAGAAAAATGGTTTTGGGTAGACTTTTAATTTATAAAATAAACAGGAATGCTTGTTAGGAGCAACAGAAGCACATTTTCCCCAGTTTTAATAGATGAATCTTGGTGAACATCTGTAGTACGACAACAGGAAAGTACAGACAAACATGGCCTGACCATTACCTTGTGCATCAGACACCAGTACACGTGTCTGCTGTTCGCTGAAGAGAGGGACCCTCTCGTGGTTGCTGGGATACACAATGTCACATTCCTCCATCTTGCTGTAGTTCAGAGGTCCTATGTTCGGATGACAGTTTGGTGTTCCAGAATGTTCTGCTGCATTTCTGTAGGTGTCTTGCACACTTCTAGGCCTTTCATATGAACAATCCAGAGGTGGCAAAGTCTGCGGGCAGTAGTCGGGGTCTTTGCTATACGTGGCACGGCCTTCCAAGCAGTCTGTGCATACCACCTGGTACCTATAGCCTGCAGGGACAGTAACATTACAGTTTACTACAATTGTTCTATTTCTTGGGATTAAGAACGCTCTCATAATCTCCTCGTTAAACCCTTTGGTACTGAGCACCTTCTATAAACCAGAAAAGACATCAGCTGTCCTGTCAAAATGAAAATAATGCATTTTTTTGTGTACATTAATTTTTAGTTTACCATTTGTCTATTTCTCTAAAAGACATCAGGTCTAACTTCCTTGTAGGCAGATTGAGTATTTCCCCACTCCCTTACCGCTGTTCTTTTTGTTGTTAAAGTGGACCTGAACTCTTGCACAGGACAGAAGGAAAACAGAGAGAAATGCACCCTGTATGTATTTAGAGAGTTTAGCCTGTTTAATTCCCCCATATCTGTGACTTAGCACAAGTTGTAATTTGATCCCTCAGCTGTGTCTGCTGACTAAGGCTCTAAAACACTAAAATCTCCCTTGGAGAAATGTAGAATGTCCTGATAGTAATTATTGAAGCAAGTATATGGTGAAACGTTGAAAAAAAAAATATGTGGAACAAACCTGACCTTTTGAAGTTTGGGCAAAGATACCAGAAACAAAGATGGCGCCTGTAGAAAAGTCATGTGACCAGAGCCTCAAAGTATAAAGGGAGAAACCACCCCTTCTCACCCTAAGCCACACCCTGAGGAAGGCCATTGGCCGAAACATGTCGGTGGGAGGAGCTACCTGAGGCCGGCCTCGTCCACCACCCCGTTCCATACCGCTGCGAGTGTGATCCCCGCTGTTGCGCTGCCACGTGGGCGCGCGCAGGTAGATCTACCACATCAACCACACGGCAACTATCCACAGGACTATGCAGTGCTGAGTAATGCCAAAAGAGAGGTATCGTATACTCTTGGGGGATTGATACAATTGAGTCATAGTAACCCCCTAACAAGATTGATGAACAAAGCGGACTCTCTGACCCTAGCTGTGCATGATACGCATGTTTAACGCTATGCTGAAACTACAGATCTGTTGCAATAACTAACCATTGTTTGTCTATGCTTACTAACGTTGAAGGCTGTGCTTGGACTGCATCTTTGTGCACAACAGTGGTTGCTGCTGGCTAAAGGATTGTAGATATAACAGTGACAACTTTCCGACTTGGAGACAGCATGTTTCTTACTGGACTCTGAAGGTCTGGAACCTTTTCAGCCAATAGTGGATTTTTTTGCACGTGCAATTTTTTCTTTGAGTCATGACAACAACTATAATGCATGCATTAATTCCTGTGGGATGAATGGGCTGTGTGTATGTATGGAGCAAATGAGGTGGGGAACTGCTGTGCACTCTCTGGAGCTCTTTGAGTGTTTTAAATGGTTTTAAATGTAGTGGAACTGTTTTCACAACTTCTTGATTGTCTTATTCACAATAAAGTAACCTTTTTGATATTGGCAAGTGAGGCCTGTTTGAAACTTCTTGTTGTGGGTATACAGGACAGAAGGAAAACAGAGAGAAATGCACCCTGTATGTATTTAGAGAGTTTAGCCTGTTTAATTCCCCCATATCTGTGACTTAGCACAAGTTGTAATTTGATCCCTCAGCTGTGTCTGCTGACTGCCACGGCATAGATCTAATTGTAAACACAACATGTTAACAATACGTCTGCTTACATGAAAGCAGGAAGTAGAACCACTGCAGATTTATTTCAGGATGTGTATCTGCTATAACAAACGTTTTTCTTTTAAAATGATTATACTATTGTGCATCTTATAGAGTAGGGAGGAAGTTCTGAGTACAGGTCTGCTTTGTTTTGTGTATATTTGAGGTAAATTATATATGTAAGGTGTAACAACACTGAACGTGAAGTGGAGTGGGAATAGTACTGGGAGGTAGTGGTACTAGTGGTAGTGTCGTTTTTAGCAGCACCCAACACTGATTACACTATAAGAATACAGGTGGTGATGCAACACCTAGGCCTCTTCTGCTCAAAAATGATGCACCAAAATACCCCCATTCACAATCCTCTGTACCTCTAACACAGACTATGCATCTCCAAGCAGCACAGGAAGAGCACCCACATTTTGCTGTGATCATTCATTGAGCCCCATGGAACTGCTCTCCTGAATCTCTCTGTCCAGAGCAGCGGTAAGCTGCAGGCTAGGATGCTTGTGCTGGGAATAAAAATGGATTTGAGATACTGGAGTTGTTTTATATATATATATATATATATATATATATATATATATATATATATATGGTCCTCTATTGGTTTTGGTTCTCCACCTTCTAAACCAGGTACTTTTTTTAACAGAGTAGGGAAGTCTACATCTTTTCTAGCTCCGATCTTTTGTACCCGTGTTATTAAACTATACCTGAACTGAGAGGGTTATGGAGGCTGCCATATTTTTTTCTTTCCCTTTAAACAATGCACATTGCCTGGCCTGCTGATCCTCTGCCTCTAATACTTTTAGCCATAGACCCTGAACAAGCATGCAGATCAGGTGCTCTGACTGAAGTCAGACTGGAGTAGCTGCATACCTGCTTTAGGTTTGTGATTCAGACACTACTGATGCATGAATGTTCAAACTGCCAGGCAACTGTTTAAAAAAAAAAAAAAAAAAAAAATACGTATAGCAGCTTCCATTGCTTCAGGTGGCCTTTGAGGGAAAATAGGAAAGGGAAAGAAAGGCAGTCATAAAAAAATGAACAACATTGTAACCTTATGTTTTTCTTAAAGTAAACCTCAGGCGAAAGTAAACCAATGAGGTTAACAATTGTATCTATCTTCTTCCACCTCCTAAAAATGACTTTTTTCAGTTTTAGTAATATTTTATTGTCTCAGCTATATGGCACATTCTTTGACACCGTCTTCCAGTGTCCCAGAGCTGCTAAAATTTATGAACGATTGACTTTTTTTTATCTATCCCCTGCACTTAAGGAGCTGTTCACTGCCAGAACTTAGTTTTATGGCAGTAATTCCATATTAGTGAAGGTTACACAATAATCCAACTAGAGAAAAGGCTTTTAGCCAATTAGAACGCTTTTAGCCGCACTTTGGAATCGCCACCAATTCTAAAAGCGCTAAGCTAATTAAAGTCAATGGAGCGGAGCCCACAGAGTGATTGTGATTTGCCAAAACTGTAAACGCGGAACCTACAGCACTTTCAGAGCAATTCAAGACAGAAAAGTGATGGTCCAAAATGGCTCCCCCCTAATCGATCTAGAATGACTCTGTTTTAAAGGGAACCAGAGACGCCAGAAAAAAGATTTTATACATACCTGGGGCTTCCTCCAGCCCCATACGCACGGATCGCTCCCACGCCGCCATCCTCCGGGTCCTGTAGTTTCGGCCAGTCGGCGTCAGCACGCGGCCAATTGTCCGCATCACAGGGGCTCCCAGCATACCCTTACGCGTGCGGCTGCATACTGCGCAGCCGCACGCGTAAGGGTATGCTGGGAGCCCCTGTGATGCGGACAATTGGCAGCGTCCGCCGGAAGTGACGGGACCCGGTACCGGCGGATCCAGGAAGCGGAGGATGGCGGTGTAGGAGCGATCCAGGCTTATGGGGCTGGAAGAAGCCCCAGGTATGTATGAAATCTTTTTTCTTTTTCTATGTCCGGCGTCTCTGGTTCCCTTTAAGTTTGAGAGCAATTTTGCTATCACAAGTGGGCGGTCTAGCCGAACTGTCACTTGTATACCTGAATGTTTAACTCTTTCAGGCAAGAAAAAAAAAAAAAAGAAGAAAAGGAACACAGCCTAGTTATTTGTATTCTGTATGCGGTACACACACACACACACACACACACACACACACACACACACACACACACACACACACACACACACACACACACCCACCCTCAGGTACACTTTACAAAAGATTGTAACGACATTAGATTAATTCAGAATATTTTTCACCTGTGTTGTCTGTACTGAACAACCCGCTGGCGCTTTTACACGGCTCGTTAGAGTTGCACCCTATGCAGGGCCGCGGCTGTCTATGGCTGGTGTTACAAGCCTCCACATCAGTATGCCCTGTGCTGTCACTGGAACATAGGCCTGGAACAAGAGACCATCATTTATCATATAGCACGTGACATCACACCTGGCAGTGCTAAAACAGACACATATATTTATTTGTCAAGGGCCCCAATTGTGATCCCTGAGCATGTTCTATGACTATATCCTACCTTGAGAGGAGAGATAGCTCGGCACATCTGGAGGCACAACGGTTTCATCTGTGAAGTAAGATACAGAAATTGTGGTAAACACAATCTGTAGTATGGTATGCAACACAGAAACTGCTTTGCTATTTACAGGAACAGAAGTGACCAGGCAGGGCACGTTCAGAAGGGTTCTGCTCATTCATGGGACATCTAAATGTCACCCTCTGGTTGGAAAGGGTAAATCACTTCAAATATATGGATTCCAACAGCAGTTTTGACAAATGGTTGGAGTGCTTCAGTAAAGCAGAACTCCCAAGTAAATAGAAAAGTATCCAAAACATCCATACTTTAACTTGCATGCCCAAGTACTTGAAATGCCAGTTTTTTTTTTTATTATTATTTGGACTTAATAATTAAATGGCACACAAGAAGTTCAATAACCTCACTTTCTTCATTGCAGTGTAGCAATACAGCTTGATCACTGACACGCCCCATCCTGCTGACTGGACAATAAAGAAGCATCACCATAAGGATGGGGTACTTAATTAAGCAATCATTATGATTAGTTTTGATTAAATGATAACTATTAACTTTGAAATTGAACCTTTCAAATAGAAAAACTCATTCTGCAGCTCTGCTTGCCTGCAGCCGTGCACCTATCCATAGGGGCTTAAGACCACACCGGCCGATTAACTTCCTATTACCAGATAGAGCGTACAATTGCTCACCACCTTCTTCTGACAATAACTATTGTGCTCCCTCATGTAGACATGCATTCTGTGGGAATGCTGGGAAATCTAGTTTGCCATCTATTCTTCCTGCTTTGTGTGTCACATGGTCGCAACTGCCCACCAACTCAATCCACAGATGAGAGAAAGCAAGTTATACTGCAGTGTCAAGCACATTTGGTCCATGACACAAGTATTCTGCCCATCACGTTGCTCCTATACACTTATATATCATCAACCTGACCATTAATAACATTTGCTTTGTTTTAATTTGGGTTTATTTTGGCTTTAGTAATAGCCGATAATAACCTGTGTTGGTGACGCTGTATTCCTCGCTCTTCTTCCGGGTTTGGTAGATGATGCACACCCAGACCAGGGAGGTGAGGACGATGCTGCACACCACGGCAATGGTGATGACCCCGAATATCATGGTCCCCTCCATCTTTGGTGGACAGCTGGATGTGGTGTCGATGCTTACTTGGCTATAAGCGCGCTCTGTGCCCAGCGTGTTGGACATCTCACAGGTATACTTGCCAGCGTCTTCCTGCACCACGTTCAGTATGATGAGCAGCTGATTGCCTAAAGTGAAGTGGTGCCTCTCCGTCAAAACAATAGGCTCGTCTCCTTTCAGCCATGTTATCCGCGGTAATGGGCTTCCATTAGCCTTACACTGCAGTGCCAACGTGGCCCCTGCAGTCATTTTACGGTTTTCCAATGGGTGAGCCAAAAACGGCATCTCTGAAAACACAAACCCACAGACACAGTTAAAGGGGTACTCTAAGTTACGCAATGCTGTTTCCATGCTACAGAAAACTTCTAATGTACCATATTCCAATATTTGCTATAGTATTAGTAAAATCCAGCTGATATAAGAATTAAAGTGTACCCGAGATGGGCACACTAAAAGGTTTTATACTTACCCGGGGCTTCCTCCAGCCCCATGAGCCCTGAAGCGTCCTTCGGCGTCCTCCCGAGTGCCTCCATGCGCGTGGTTTCGGTCCCAGTGATCTGGTTCAGTCACGCTAGTTGGCTCTTCTGCGCATGAGCAGACCCTCTGTACATGCGCAGAAGGGCCCGACTGGCGTGGCTGAGGCACTCGTGAGGACAGCAAGGGACGCATCGGTGCTCATGGTGCTGAGGGAAGCCCCGGGTGAGTATAAAATCTTTTAGTATGCCCATCTCCGGTTTACTTAAATAATTAATCTGCTACCTGCAATATTGATAACATTCATTTTTAAGCATAAGATGCTTAATTAATGCTGTTTTTTTAACGCATCCCCTGTTAAATCACTCACTAAATGAAACTTTAACTAGAAGGAATATGGAAGCTGCCACCATTATCGTACCCTTTTAAAGTTCCAATAGCCTGTCTGTTGCTATGATTTGGGGCGTTACTAGTAACTCACACATTCAGCCACTGAAGTCAGAACATCCAGTTTACAGAACGGTTCTAGGTTAGCTATACAAAAAGTATTTAACGTTAACCTGTAGTTAATGGGTTAAAGGCTTAAGTTATTAAGATATCCAGATGAGATCTGCTAGGAAACGCTTACATAGGATCACTATTCAGAAAACAGTGGGCAGATTTATCAAAACCAGAGCAAGGAATACAGGTAGTCCCCAGTTAATGAACGGATTAGGGACTGTAGGTTCGTTCTTAACCTGAATCTGTTCTTAAGTCGGAACACTGTGCCATCTCTGTCCCCTATACCACCTCTGTGCCTCCAGTGGCCCCCACTGTGTCCCACCTGCCCTCTGTACCTGCTTATACAAGTTTAAAAGCCATTTTTTCTTTGACTATTTTAAAATCGATTTTCTCAAAAACGAAGTTCAATTTGAAAATTTTTTTTTTTTTACTTGTTCCTATGGAAACACAGAATCCATGCCGTTCGTATCGGCGGGGACTACCTGTATTGCAGAGAGAAAAACAAAACTATAAAATACGGTAACGAGTTATATGCAAACTGATGCAGCCCAATGCCAGTCAAATATGTTTTTTTTCTTATTTTTTACACAAGGATTGACTATTCAAGACTGACAAAATATGAATTTTGATTAGATAAATACAAATTGTATTATTTTGGTACTTTTCCGTTAGCCGGGCGCATCCACTATGTAGCGATAATACTCCACCAGAATTACATCTTTCCCTACTATCCATGGTGGCCTGGAGGGGGAATAGTAATTATCGCCACCTAGTGGATGCGCCCAGCTAACGGAAAAGTACCATTATTTTTATGCCAGTAGCTTCCATGAAACCCACCGAGTATGGTCAGCGTGGCATTGGCAGAAATGGATCCCGCAGGGTTCTGTGCGGTACAGCTGTACACCCCCATATCTTCAATTTTGATATCGGTAATGAAGAAGACGTCATCATCCGGCATGACATGCATGCGCCGCTCTCTGGCAGCAGGGAAATCTGTACCACCATCCTTCTGCCAGGCAATTTCTGGGGAGGGATCGCCCCTCGCTGCACACTCCAGCCTGGCGGTTGTGCCGGTGCGTATGGTGCTGTCTCTCGGAGTTTTGGTAAACGATGGTAGAACTGTGAGGAAGCAGAGAAAAGAATGAAAACCAACTCACCTGCCAGCAGAAACGGCATTAACTGAACAACAAACAGAAAATATGGAGAAGCTGACCCTGGCACAATAATGTCCATGTAGCATCAATTTATTTCTAATTAACTGCAGGTGCAAAATGTTTTCTAATCCTGATACCGCACCCAGAAGCAAAGCTGATTCTAGTCTCTATGCTCCTAGTTAAACTGTTATCGCCATTTATTAAGCATCCACACCTTGGCATAGAAAGTCAGGGGTGCTGCTAAAGTTTTCGTGGCCAAAAGCTGCAAATAATCCCCCCCCCCCCATAATAATAGGTAGCCTGTATACCCACCCAGTATAGGTAGCTACCCCCAAGAACAGGTAGGTAGCCAAGATGCCCCCCAGTATAGAGAGCCTCCCCCAGTATATATAGCCAAAGGAGTACAGCCCCGCGAATTGTTTACAATCAGCGCTTCGTCACTCGTGTAAATACCAGTGAATATTGTCCTGCACTATTTGCGCACATACGTTTATTGACGATTGGTGAATCCACTCCAAAAACCTTCCTATATACAGAAAGTTCACATAGGCAGAGTTCTCTTACCTATTGCATCTTATTATTACTGCATCTC
The DNA here is from genome assembly GCF_040937935.1 of Hyperolius riggenbachi. NCBI lineage: Eukaryota > Metazoa > Chordata > Amphibia > Anura > Hyperoliidae > Hyperolius > Hyperolius riggenbachi. The sequence continues at coordinate 191,178,532 of NC_090654.1, forward strand.
CTCCATATTATATGTACAATGTAAGGTGTTCTATACCACTGCGTATATTTATGCATACCTATTGTTCAGCGGGCGGGAGAATTGGGCACAGGGTAAAGCCTATAAACAGCTTACCCTGTTCCTGCACAAGTCTCGGCAGCGTTAATTACTATTCCCCCCTCCAGGCCGCCATGGATAGTGGGGAAAAATGTAATTCGGCTTCCAGCTATTGCTGGCGGCTGAATTACATTTTTTTTTATTTTTAGTAATTTGTGTTCTATCTTTTGACTGCGCCCCAATTACTCACTGAGCACAGCTATAGCCTTAATTCCTATTACGGCCTAAGGTGGCGCCGGCTGCGCCCAAATCTCCTGCGCTGTTTTTACAGCGTTTGATATTTATATGGTTTTTGTTCATCCATTTAATAGATTTTGTACTAATTACTTGTATAGCGCCATGTAAGATTTTGGCACTCTAATATACAACTGCATAGCATGGCACCACAGCAAACAGATGAAAGTATTTTAACCCTTTGTCAGCCAATTTATTTAGAGGCTTGTAAGTGCTCCCGCCCAATTTATTTTAGCACTTTTTTATTTCTTATATTTCCATGCTTCTAATTAGTACTGCTGTAAAGTGTATGTATGGCCACGTGTCACTAGGGGGCAGTGTGAGACAATAACAGAAGACTCCTGCTTGCAGTTTCTATATTTTCTGCTAGTAGTAAGAGACCAAAGCATTCCAAGAATTTACAGCAGAGTTTTGCCAACTAAGGTCAACAGCAGTGCACTTAGACAACTCTATTGAACCTACTAATGGGTTAAAATGGTAAAATTAGGTTTGACTTACCATTAACAACCAGCCCGGCTTTGTTGGAGTACGTTGAACCGAAGTGGTTGGTGATGACACACTGGTACTGTCCCTTCTGCTCAGCGGTGACATTGCGCAGGTGCAGGATTGTGGTGTAGACAGTGATGTCCCTGTCCTTCTCTTTCAGGATGGCAGAGTTCTCAGTCTCAGCATTCTGCAGAATCTCATTGTTTTTCTTCCACACAAAGGTCATGGGTGAGCTGCTGCTGCTCTCTGCTGAGCAGGAGAAGCGGACATCCTTACCAACCACCGCCATTGTCTTCTCTGGCTGAACGGTGATCTGCGGCTTAGGGAGGTCATCTAAGAAATAAGGAGGCGGTTCACCATCATTCTGTGACCATGCATATCATGCTATTCCACTACAAACACCATACATATGAAAGCAAAGCAGGATTAGAAGGAAGTGATATTTTTACAAAAGAGAACCAGTAACAAAAATCTGTAACGCTCTGCGTCTCCATCCTGTAACTGCTCACCTGAGTTTTACCTGTCCAATACAGTCTTATGCCTTCCTATAGAATATTTTTACCAAATTTAACTGCAGTATCAGGCTGAAAGACCCCAATATGGTGGGGCTGGATAGTTTAATGGTTAAGGGCTCTGCCTCTGACACAGGAGACCTGGGTTCGAATCTCAGCTCTGGCTGTTCAGTAAGCCAGCATCTATTCAGCAGGAGACCTTGTCTATCTAACACTGCTACTGCCCATAGAGCGCGTCGCAGTGGCTGCTGCCCTGGCGCTTTGAGTCTGCCAGGAGAAAAGCGCAATATAAATGTTCAGTGTTTGTTTGTCTGTGTTTAATATGGCTGTATGATCAGTGGAGCGACGGTAATACAGGTGAAACTTGAAAAATTGGGATATTATGCAAAAGTCCATTTATTTCAGTAGTTCAACTTAAAACATGAAACTAATATATGAATTGGACTTATTACATACAAAGCGAGAGATTTCAAGCCTTCTTGTTTTCGCTTATCATAATTTTGAGGATTATGACTTTCAGCTTATGAAAACCCCAAAATGATAAATATTCTAGGCTCAAAGTCTCAGACTCTAATTAGCCAATTTATCCAAAACACCTGCAAAGGATTCCGATTTCATATATTAGTATCACCTTTTACTGGTAAGTTGAATTACTGAAATAAACGGACTTTTGCACAATAGTCTAATTTTCCGTGTTTCACCTGTAGACAAACATTTCCCTTAGGGCCCTTTCACACCAGAGGGATTTTTCGGCGTTTTAACGCCACGGCTGAAGTTGGCGTTTTGCTAGGTAAAAGGAAGTCCATAGACTTTCATTTTACCTTTCACATCTAACTCGGCGTTTTGAAGCGTTGCGTTTCAACGCTCCCAGGAGCTTTTTCAGGGCTGTTAACAGCCAAAGTTGGCTGTTGGCGTTTCAATGATAGTCAATGGAAAACGCCAACTTCAGCGTTTTCAAAGCCTTTTCAAAGCGTTTTACAGCTATCTTGTTCACTTATTTTTATAGAAGAAAAAAAAAAATACGTTTTCATATGGGCTGTAAAACTCTTTCAAAAGGCTTTGAAAACGCTTTGAAAACGCTATGTATTGGCGTTAAGCAAAAGGCTGACTTTCAGCCTTTTCTACCGCAGCCTCTAGTGTGAAAGAGCCCTTAGGCTATCAGAGCATATTTGATTTTTTTCTATGCGTTTAGCACAGGCCAGTGGCAACTTTTTTTTGAATCAGGTTTATTAAGTGTCTTGACCAAATTTACATGTACCAAAGTCCACATTAGTTAGTAGGGATGTTATTGAGGTACAAATACATTTGAGAGGATTCAGAATTATGCTATTGTGAAAATCTATTGTAAAATGGACTAATCAAATCTTGCAGTAAAAGCATTTAATTGGTCCATTTTCAAGCTGCATCATCTTAGAATTATCTGCATATTTCAGGTAAAGTACAAAGTCAGCACTTCAGCCAAACCGTTATATGCCTTTTATATGTGCGTCGCAAAGGAATATGGGGACACAAAAATGCCTATAGACATTCACTGTAGGTGAAAGTAGATTTGTACTAAAATGCTTGTTGTGTATAGATGCGAAAGCAAACAACACCTATAGATGTCTGTGGCAGTCGAAGGGTTAAATGTGAGACCAGCCCCAGGAGCTAAAATATAAGTTTGTTCACTTGTGGGGAGAAGTTGCAGGTAGGGAGCACCATGAACATACTTCTGTTTTCAGAAAGGGCTGTAGATATTCTAATAACAATGGTAATATGTTCTGAATCTATCGCAGATATAGCTGATGCTCAGGGGCAAGTTAATGCAATGAAAAAAAGCTAATGGAAAAAAACATGTAGGGTATATGTATCCAGCCGCCTTGGAGTTGATGAGAATTCCTGAAAACAGATCCCCGCACCACATGGCAAAATTCAGGAACAAAATGACAAATCTGTTTCAGCGAGTTGAGTTCCAGCCTCGGAACGCAGAAATTAGTAAACAAAATAAGCAATGCAAAACGTTTCAGGCCGTGTACCTTTCTGCAACAATAACAGATATAATTGAGGCTGATCTCCCTGTACCTTGTTTTAATTAAACCTTTTGTTTGTAGGCCTCATCCTGTGGGGGATTAATTGTGTTTTCAGCTGTCCAGCACTGTGAGCCAGCTGGACCTCAAAGGGGAGGAATTCTTGGATTTGGGTGTGATCAGCAAGCAGCACATGTGAGGTACATATGTGTCTCCAGGAAGCTCTGAGGTCTTGTGTGTTCAGCACAGGGGTGGGCTGCGGGGGATTCACATATGTGTGTGTCTGTGTGCATACAATAAGCAAACCCTATTATAATGGTGGCAATCAGCCTATAGGTGCACATTAACCATACAATATTTTCATCCAATGTGATCATTCGATTACATTTGCAGGATCAAAAGTAAATCAGAAGGGAATTATCGATTGTATATATAAACCGGATGACTAGGGCATTTTCTCTCTTCAGATATAATTCAAAATCCAACTTTCCAACTAACAAATTTTCTATTCCAATCGACCAGAGAATCATTTTACATGGATTTTCTTCAACTACAGCATGGTTTTCTGTACAATTTGAATGTAAAAATTTCATTGAAAGATCGCACCTGAGGAAAATATTGTACTGTTAATGGGCACCTCATCACTAAATTTATAAAATGGGCAACCAGCTTAAGTTATCGCCCCTTTTATAAGTGTCAAGAAAGTTTCCCACAATCCCTATTATAGTCGATAATCATCAGTGATAAGCAATGACTACCAGATTTATGTACCAGTGTGACACTATATAGACTGAAAAATAGCATTTCCCACGATGCATCAGGTTCTGTCATAATAACACAAGCCGAGATAATAACACAAGCCTAGGTTGCAAGATATAAGCAGAGATGGTCTTTAACAAAAGATCACTCTGCTGTAAATCTGGCAGTGCACAGTGCTGACTTGCTCAAATTACAGGTAGGAACTGGGTTCAGGTACGAGAAAAAACAACAACACTCATTCAGCTGAACCAAAGTTCCAGTATCTCACTAAAACAATTTCAAGTACTAATAAGCTGTTGGATTTGGTAATAATTAACAACAAGCTAGCTTTGTGGAAATTACAGTAGCATAGGACATGTCCCCTTCTGCCTCATGGATTCTACATAACATAATTCAGGTCTGGAAATTCCTCCAAAGAGTATCTGATAGGTGGGTGATCCAACTCACTAGCATTATTTTAAAGCATTAAATCCATTTCACTGCAGGGGTCCTGAATTACATTACTAACAGGTACAATAAAATTATGCTATGGGGTGGTAGTGATTAAGAGATTAAGTATTCTTATAGGCAGACAACTTTTCATCCAAGCAGTATAATGCTAGGGATACGCGGCTGGGGTCGATCCGGCGGCTAACCGGCAACTGGATCGACCCGTGTATTCCCAGTATAACAGGCTGGCAGCCAAAATATTCCAATGTGGCCAACAGTCCAGCTCTGTTGAAGGTGTGTGCAGGTGGGTGTCCAGCAGACAAAACTGTGTCTAAGGTTTACAAGTCCTTTATGTGGCGGCCAAGGTCTTGTGTTGAGAAGTTTTTTTCCTGGTGAACTGATCTCCCTCTTCTCCTTATGTTTGTATTTCTCTTGGCGAGCCGAGTAAAACATTCGGCTTTCCAGATTTATCTTTAGTGAAACTGATATAAACACGTGTTAAACTCACAAAGTCTCAGGCTCTCTCACACTTTTGGTTTCACAAATAAGAAAACAAAAATGGATCTTACCACACAGAAAATCCTTAGCCGGGACACTGAAAATGCTTTTCCCATGCAGGGACTCTGGATGAGAGCAAACTGCTTTCACATTGGTCTGCAGCTTTCTGCCGGCCAACCACGGAGGAAGCCACTTCAGATGACAGTCGCACAAGAAGCTGTCGCCCTCAATGTACCTGCATAAGAACATACATGTACCTTAGACAGTTCCATCAATAGCCACATTCAGTAAAAGATTAAAATGGCAAAATACAATGAAGAGGGAAAAATAAATAGTAAAATTGGTAAGATCACAGGAATAGTATAGCGGTATAAAAAAAATCTAATAGAGAGAGAGAGAGAAAAAAGGAGAAAAGCAATGAAAAACAGCACTTTAGGGCCTGGGTACACTGATGCTTTGCGTTTCTTACATTTTAACACATGCACATGTGCAAAATGCAAGGACATCAGACTTTGTTACAACACACTGCTGCATGCATTTTAAGCGCAATGCCAAGCATCATTGACTAGTTGAATGGGACTGTGCTGCAGTGAAGGTGCTCTGTGTTTGTGTATAACGCACAGCCACCTGCACCACTAGTGCCCAGGCCTTAAACACTTTTGGTATCGACTCTTGTGTGGCCAGCTTAAGACCGTTACTGTATCTACATTTAATAAAATAAGAATCTTCACTCATGGAAGAAGGCTCTCCAATCGCACTTCAAAAGGGACCAAAAGATCAACGAATCTAACAAAAAATACTTCTATTAAAGAGTCTTCCAATGGTTCCAAAGTATAAAATTCTATTTGTATGAAAATGATATCCTGGCAACATACCCTGAAGAGCTTCCTAGTTCTTGCAGGAGTTTGGGCAAGCAGGCAATACCCAACAACCAGGACAATCTATCTTTCTATCTGTCTATCTCTACAGACCTGCCCCTTACGCTACCTACCCCATTTCACCTTCTTCCTTTATAGGCAAGATACACAGATCTAAAGACAAAAGCTTACAGACATTGTTTCCATAGCATGATAGCCCAAGCTTAATGATGTGCAATTGTACCGGAGACAACATAAAAAAAAGTCATGGATACCAGCTGTTTTATGTCCTCAGCGACTTGATTGCCCCTTATACCTGCCGTCCCCTCCATGGTGCAGTGGCCACAAAACCCCCATTTCTAACTTGGGCCAAGCGAATCCACTCTGCACGCCCTTGTGGATCACTCTCCCGAAAAGCTGTACAGCGCAGCCATGGACAAGAGCAGCCTAGGTGTACGGAACAGAAACATTAGTATACCCCCAGCAGCAGTTGCTACACATAGCTGTGCAGGAGCGTGCACTGAGCAGGAGAGCGGAGTGGACAGAACAGGGTGCTATAACATCAGTAAGGAGGGAAGGCTGGCTACAATAAGGAAACACCAAGTCTCTGAGGACATACAAAATAGGCAGGTATCCATAACTTTTACTGTTTTTTCCCACCTAAAGTCCACTTTAACAACAAAAATCCCTCTAGCACTAACAGTAATGCTACAACTGCTTAAATACTGAACAGAACAGCAAACCGCTGTACATAATTACTTAAAGCGGACCTGAAGATATACACACACACAAAAAAAGTTTCACTTACCTGGAGCTTCTGACAGCCCCTTGCAGCCGTCCTGTGCCCACGCCGTTTCCAAACTATCCTCTGTTCCCCGCCGCAGCCGACTTTCGAACCGACTTGTAAGTCGACGTCCACTGCGCTTGCAGAAAATCTTCACTGCGTCTGCACAATAACGAGGATGCACGCAGCCAGGGCAGCGCAGGCGCAGTAGCTATCGACTGGCAGAAGCGAGGCGGGGGAACGAAGGATCGTTTGGTAGCTTCGGGGGCCCAGGGAAGCTGCAGGGGGCTGGCAGAAGCCCGGGTAAGTAAAACACTTTTTTTTATTTAATATCTTTAGATCCTCTTTAAGTAAGCATTTCTGTACTGTAATAGATTATCTATGTTCTTTGAGCAGATGTTAAATCACATTTCCCATGAAGGCCCATACATACGCTAGATCACAGAAAGCGGAGGTAGACGATAATGACCTCTTCTGCAGCCGATCGCTTTGCTTACCCCACTCTCCATGTGAGGTAACACCTAGCCTACAGTCTAACTACGTGTTTGTACAGGCTCGGCCCAGCGATGTTACCTGAGGGACCGGTTTCCAGTCCCTTCGGGTGACATCCATCTAGCATGTGTTCAGGCCAATTTACATATCTGGCCAATAAAACCAATTCTGAATCCCCATTCATAGTTTAGGCCTCCCTCGATCCCAAAGCAAAATGCACAGTAACAATATACACATTTCTATTCTGCACTTGCTATGCGATGTTTGTTGGGCAGAAGCCCATAAGCATGCAGTCTTGCTGTGGTCAGCTCAGCTGTGTCCATTTCATGTAAATCACTTACAGCTCTTTCAGCATCTTCAACTCTCCAAAGGCTTCGGCCTGCACCGACCGCATGGCATTCCCACCGAGGTTCCTGCCAAGAAATGAAAGAGGAAAAAAAAAAGATTTAGCTTGTGGGCAATGGCGAGGAAAACACTGGCAAAATCAAAATCACATTTATTGCATACCTGGGGCCAACAAGCAATGTATGAATACACACTTTCCAGAAGATTTGTTTAAAAGAAAAAATAAAATATGGAAAAAAGGAGAGAATACAACAATAATGGAATAATAACAATTGCAGTAAACCTTGTCATTCCTGGGGATATACTGTCCAGGCTACATTTAATTTAGAAAGGAAGCAAGCACTGATTCAGCACTGTAAGCATTTCAAGTCCTGAGGGGAAGAAAATTCCTTTACTCCGGCCAACTCAGCTGCCTACAAACTAGAGAAAGTTTGAGGCCTGTGCAGAGCTTGTGTGTAACGGCTAAATCCCACCTAGCAGTACTAAAGCTGCACAGAGATATACGGCAGAGCTGTCTGGTGTGAGGGAACTGTCCAACCCTCCCCTCTAAAGATTTCCTCTCCTTTTTAATAAAACCACCACCATTGGGGAAAACCGCCCATTTTATTTGAATACGGGATATTGTGCTAGTAATAGCTGTTTTGGTTTAGTAACAGATCTGAGCCTGTGTCCTAAAATCAGTCATGTCTATGTCTGTGGAAATGTGAGAAGGATAAAACCATGTACAGCATTTTTTTTGTACGAGTTGTTGAGTCTATAGTTACACTTCAACTCACAAAGTTCTGAATGGGAATAAAAAAGAAAAAAAAAGACTAATTGAGAGGTGAGCGGAGTCCTTCCCCAGTGGCACATGCTTTGGAGCAGGTGGAATCAGTGCACATTAACATCAGAACTGGGTGCTAGTGGGTCCAAAGGTGGAAGAGGGAAGCCTCTGGACAATCGGTTTCCAACTACCGAGGTGAATTCATTTTTTTTTCTTTTTTTGCTTCAGGCAACCTTTAATGCAACATTATTCTATTTTTTTAAATAAAAAGTATTCAAATGTATTATTAAAAAAAATATATAGTTTTTGCAAAATAAAAATGGAAAAACATGCTGTGGCGGTTTATAGATCTTCAGAAACCTTCAACTCTTGCTCACTTCCTCTTTCCCAGTTATGCTAGGTACACGACATGCCATTTCCTGTTAGACGGGTCAAACCGTTCATTTCTGACATGTCTGATCTGCTCCCAATCGATAACGGCATTGATTTTTTTGTGCAGTAGTGATTTGAAAATCAATTCCATTATAGATCGGGTTATCCCGTTATCGGTAGCAGATCGGACATGTAAAAAAAATCATCAGTTTGACCTATTGATCTGATGGGAAATTGCATGGTGTGTCCCTAGTGCTAGTCTCAAACCATATTCCTGCTAGGCTAAGGGTCAACACACACCATACAATCTTGGTTGTTCAATCTTACCACTTTCATGTAGTATAAGAGCTTATCCAATCAATCTTTCAAGGTAATTTCAATCTGTTGGCCCTTATACTACATAGATTTGGTAAATCTGTACAACCAAGATTGTATGGTGTGTGTTCAGCTTAAGGCTAGTTACACACCGGGACGTTGCGTTATAGTGGACGTTATGGTCGCATAACGTCCCCTAACGCAACGCCTGCCGGTGTTGGTAGAGGACGTTGAGTGAGCCGCGTTAAGCGGCTCTTTCCGCATTAGGGCAGTGAGAGTGGCGCTGATTGGCCGGCGGGACCACGTGATGCGGAGTGAAACACGTGGTACCGCCAGCCAATCAGCGGCCACCAGTGCAGTGCATATTGAGTAGCCATGTGTGCGGCTACGTATCGGCCTCTCCCTGCCTCCTCTCCGCCCCAACACTGAGCATGTGCAAACAGTCTAACACGGCTTAAGCCGCTGGAACGCTATAGTATGCTGCACGTTCTGAAGAACGTGCAGCGTTACATGTAACACAACGTGGGCAGTGTGAACAGCCCCATTGACTTTGTATTGCTGTGAGTTGGGGAGCGTTACAGGCTGCACTAACGTGCGCCTGTAACGTCCCTGTGTGGAAGCAGCCTTAAGGTATGCGTTTATACACACACACACACACACACACACACAATTACTGTTGGTTGTAGGAATGAAGACACATCATGGCAGAGTTCAGTACAGACATGTTGCAAGCTATCAATGCATTCTGTTCCTATGGCGGGGGCCGACAGTGCAGCGTATAATGGAGCTGCATGGACCAGATCGGGCGAGGTGAAGAACAATAGAGTCAGCTTGCATTCAGCTGTGAAGACCCCCCCCCCCACTCTGAATCTCTTCCAATTCATCAGCAGGGGTCAGATTCTTGGCAAAGGCAGCCCCAACTGCCCTCTGAGAATTATCAGGCATGTGTACAAGGCTAAGCAGTTAGCAAACGTCTAAAACCTCATACACACTCAACAAGAGTCTTTTAAATGCACAATTATCAAACAACTTTTGTTGTTGAAACAAGTTGAAACAACAAAAAAAAAGTTTTTTGCTATTGTTCACGCAACTGATAAGACTCAGCTCAAATCAATCCAACTGTTGGATTGACTTGAGCTGCGTCCTATCAGTTATTTGAACAATAGCAAACAACTTTTTTTGGGTTGTTTCAACAACAAAAGTTGTTTGATAATTGTGCATTTAAAGTGGACCTGAACTCTTGCACAGGACTGAAGAAATACATAGAGAATCGCACCCTGTATGTATTTAGAGAGTTTAGCCTGTCTAATTCCTCCTCACTTGTCGCTAATCACGAGTTGTAATCTGATCTCTCCCCGGTGTCACGTGACTGCCTATGGCAGAGATGGCAGATAAGGCCATTTGAAAGCACAGGAGGTTAGCAATATGTCTGCTTCCATGAATCAGGAAGTATACATTGTCCAGATTTATTTTAGGATTTGTATCAGCTGCAACAAAAATGTTTTTTTTTAAAAGTTATTATGCTGTTGTGAATATTTTAGAGTAGAGAGGACGTTCGGAGTTCAGGTCCGCTTTAAAAGACTTTTGTTGTGCGTGTGTATGAGGCAGCATTCACACTTACGCATGCAAATCCATCTGTAATTTTCCATTTTTTTTTCACAAACTTCATTCTGCGTTTTGAATTTCTCTGGGATTTTACTTCGTTTTCTCTTTTGCAATTTTATATGCAAATTTCCAGACAGCGTTTTTTTCCTCATGCATATCAATAAAGTAAGCTTACTTGACATTATATCTCATGAACGTCAAACTCACATTCCACTTTCGCATTAAAACTGCAATTTTGCATTAAAAACACATCGCACAAGTAGACCTGTGCAGGCTGAAATTTTCATGCAGAAAATCGGATCTGAAAATGCGCATGACTCCGGAATGCCAATGCGACACCTCTGAACTATAAATGTGGTGAACACCAATTTGGAATTCTGCACAACGCACGCAAATTCTTATATGCCTGAACTAGGCCTAAAGCCTATAAAGCAAGTCCCCCCCCCGCTTGTCCATGTGACGAGGCTGCAAGTATTTCAGACTGGCAGGGTGTGAGCAGGCAGCAGTAGGTCTCTGAGGAATAGATGAATTGATGAAGCAGGTATTTTCCTTTATTATTTGTTTGAAAAACACATTATAATAAATTTAAAAAAAAATGTTGTATTGAATAAAAAAAATTGTGGTGTGTCTGAATTTGGTTATGGTAAAGAATCAAAATATTCTAAATTTTAAATACAGATTGTGACTAAGCAGAGAGTGGTGATGCATACATGACGCCTGGAATCTACTGCCCTGGTGGTTCAGGTTTGGGAAGTTCTACTGAGACACTAAAACAGCTCTGCCAATGAAAACTACACAAAAGTTTATATAAAGATGGGGGGAGCTCTGTAATACTTCTTGGAGTGTCTACAGGCATCCTGTAAAATCAGACAGAGTTTGTCAAGTGGCCTCTGTTCTCAGAGTCCTCACAAAATAAAAAATGCGCCCAAATTTGCCATATGTTCTGCAACTCCTTTTCCTGGCACGACGAGAGGCCAAAGTTGAAGCTGACTTATAATGAGAAGGAAGCAGCTGGCCTGCTCAAATGGACAGCCTTCTCAGCTTACAAAGACGCTATTAAATTGCTTGCAGACCTCTCAAGCAGCTACTTTTGGCAGCCCGCTATAAAACCCGAGGTGCATGCTGGGATACTCACAGGTGCTCCAGAGCCCCCAAGCCTGAGAAAGCCTTTCTGGCCACCGACTTGATCTTGTTTCCAAACAGAGAACTGCAGTTTCCAAACATCAAGGGTCAGACAAACAAAAGAGGGGAGAGAGCAAGAGAAAAAAAGGAAAGAGGAAAAAAAAAAAGCAGAATTAGTTGGTCAGAGGCAGATAAAGTGTCCAGTGTACAAGATTTTAAATTTGAACTACACAGATTAGGTCTTTTGTTTCATTCTCTTGCTGGAACCAGATCCCTTTATCTTTAAAGCAATTGAAGAGCGATGACAAGGCTAAACTTCACCTAATCTCTCCCGTAAAGAAAGCCGCTATTCAGGGGGGACGGGTTTTGCTGTAGATCACTTGCTTGGTGCGGAGGGCTTGTTACACACAAAGGGAGGTCCAGAATCGGTGCAGAGAGCTTGGCACTTGCATGTCGCAGCGCAGAGCTTCTAACACCAAACACAAAATGGAAAGATCAAAAACTCACGCGGACTGCTTTTCCCATACTAACACCTGCACTGTTATACTAAGCTGCATCCATGTGCCAAACTACCTCCAGAGCAGAGAATAAAGAGACACTGTAACCAGAAAATCATCCCCTGGGGTGTACTCACCTCGGGAGGGGGAAGCCTCAGGATCCTGATGAGGCTTCCCCCCCGTCCTCCTCTGTCCCATGGGGGTCTCGCTGCAGCCCTTCAAAGCCGGCGCGACAAATCCGACAGCCTGTTCAATAGTTATCTTTCCAGGCTCCAGCGGGGGCGCCGTTTCGGCTCTTCTGACGGAGATAGGCGGAAATAGCCGATCTCCGTCCGGTCCGCTTTACTGCGCAGGCGACTTGCACCTGCGCAGAGCGGCCTGACGGAGATCGGCTATTTCCGCCTATCTCCGTGGGAAGTGCGGATACTGTGCCTGCGATGGACCCAGGGAGGTAAATATTTACATCGCCGATGCTCCGGGAGGACTTCCGCCGCCACCGTGGGACCGAGTAGGACGGGGGAAGCCTCAATAGGATCCAGTGGCTTCCCCCACCCGAGGTGAGTACCCCCCCAGGGGACGTTTTTTCGTTACACATTTAATTTAATGGCACCTGAATGTAATACCATTCCTGGAGTAAAACTAGCAAATATTTCTATTATAAACCCAGACCTGATGCTGCTTGGTTAGCTCATTTCAGTCTCAAGTGACAGCCAGTCAGTACAGGTCCCGAGGAAGTGGCTACACCCACAAAATGTACTGATAGTACTTTAACATGGCAACTCCAACTTACACTGCCTTTTAGGCCAGAAACCCACAAGGAGCGATATTTGAAAAAGCTCTTGCTAATGCAATGCGATGGGGGGATTTTTATAAAATCACATCACTCAAGTGGGATCAAACCCATAGCATTACATTAGCAATAGTTTTCACATCGCAAAGCGCTCCGAAAATCGCTCCTAGTGGGTTTCTGGCCTTATACTTGAACTGTTTTATAGTCCTGGGTGCCTCCAACATTGTTAGTAGAATTCAGATTACCTACTTTGGAGCTCTGCTACCTAAAATTCTAACCTTCAGATTGCTGCACGAGTGTCCTCTTTTCTCCTGTATTTAGTGCATGACTTAGTATGAGGTTTAAGGAAGAACTCCAAGCAAAAACTAGAATCCTTCCACAGACAGTATGCACATATAAAAAGTAAAGCGCACATGCGTCAACGAGCTTGTAATCCAGCAACAAAAATGGTCACAGCTTTATCATGTGCTTCCATTACAAGAGTTTCATGCTGACAGCTGCACGTTGGGTCGCTTAAGATGCTGCTAAGAGTTGGGAGCAGATCAGGAGTTCAATCAGGGCCCCAGGTCATTGCTGACCCCCCCCCCCCCCCACCACCACCACCACCACCACCACCACCACCACCACCACCACCAATATGGCTTCCAGATAAAGGAAGTAGGTAGTCACATGCCTCCAGATAAAGGAATTAAGTGGTGGTTTACCTCTAGATGTCACAAGTAGTCACATCAGTCCATATAAAAGAAATAGGCAGCCATGTGCCCCCAGATCAGTATTAGGTAGACAAATGTGCCCCCCAATTAGCAGTATTGAGCCCCCCAGAAAGTTCAGATGAGCCCTCCAATTAGCATTAGTAGTCCTGTGAGCCCCCTAAAAGTTTTTGGTACTAAGATGTGCTCCCCAATTAGCAGGATTGGGTAGCTCCCAGAATGTATTATTAGATAGCTAGATGGCCCCCTCCACTCTCCCCCAAATAGTACTGGATAGCCAGACATGCCTGCCGGGCAGTATTAGGAAGCCAGATGTGCCCCCCACCCCCCTTTCATGCAGATTAGCTGCAGCTGAGAATTCTAATATCGATAATTATTTATCTGCTCTCCCCACAATCCCTCCTTCATCCGCCCTGTACACCTCTCTGCCCTGCTGCATCTCTTTTCCCTCACGAGCAGCATGCACAAACGGTCATTGCGTGTCGATGGGTCATGTGATCAAAGACATTGTAAAATGGCTCTGTTGGTGGGGTGTGAACATGCAAATGAAGAAGGATTATAAAGCCTCCTACAGCACACTCTAGCAGATGTGTATTGGAGACAGATATCAGTGACGACCGATGCAATACAGTGGGTATACATTACCTGCTCCGCCGGCGCGAGTCCCCGCTGTCACCTCCCGGCTGGCATCTTCTCCGCATCAGCTTCCGCATCCCGACATCCGGCATAACTTCCTGTGTCACTGCAGTGACAGCAGAAGTACAAATAGAGAGCGCTCTATTTGAACTTCTGCTGTCACTGGAGTGACAGAAAGTTATACGCGGATGCCAGCCGGGAGCCGATGCGGAGAAGACAGCGGTGGACCAGGGGACTTGCGCCGGACGGAACAGGTAATGTATGCAGGGGGGGCAGCGGCAGCTCCACAGATTGTGATCGGTTTCAGGCTGAAATCGATTCACAATCTGTTTGCAGTAATGCTGGGAATACACGGTTCGTTTTTGCCTTCGTTTAAACCTTCGATTCGTTCGGTAAACGAATCGAGTGTTGAAAACGTATGTGAAAATAGTCATAATCTCATTATAGTTTCGATTAATAGACCCCAAAAACGAACGACTAGTGATCGAACATGTTTGATATTATCTCTCTTTATCCATCTAATCGAGCCATTGGTAGGCTTGATGGCTGTTCAGATCGATTATACATTCGTTTTTGCTAGTCCGTCCCTGTAAAAAGGGATTTTCGTTTCGTTTCTTTGCAGCCTTCGATCATTGGAAAAACGAAACCATCAGAATCGGAAAAAAAAACGAAACCGTGGGTGGTGATATTAACCGTATGACTGATTATTTCGGGATCGAAAAGGACAAAAGGCACAATCGAAACGAAGGTTTAAACGAAGGCAAAAACGAACCGTGTATTCCCAGCATAAGGTGGCCATTCGATCAGAGAGGGATCTATCTTTTGGTCGAATCTGATGGCAAATCGACCAGTGTATGGCCACCTTTAATGATGAAGTTTCATTCCTACTTCATTTACATATTCACATTCTGCACAGCAACTTCCGTGGCCAAAATGCGAACTTGAGTCTCCGGTATCTTATTTGCAGATGAGATAGGCAGGAAACACATGGGAAGCCTGTATGTAATGCTTTTTATGGCTGGATTACACCATTTTTGCCCGGAGAAAGACTTTAAACTCCTTATTGTTGACCACCTAAGAGCTGAATTTAATTTAGTTTTTGGAAGTTCATATTTGACAGTAGTTGCAAACGGTGAACTACTGTAGTTTAAAATGTGAAAAATGCCACCACAGAAATTCAATACGCAATTGATCTATAAAAAAAAAAAAGGGAACTACACTAATGAGGGGCACTCAAAACTTCTCTCAGCTGAGCTGCTTTATTTATATACAACTACACACAATACCATTATTCTAGTGCTGAGAGAACTAAAGGTGCCTTTCAAGAAGATGCATGTGTAAAAGGACGCCCTTGTTTGTGCTGAGGGGATAAAAGGCTCTAAAGAGAGGAGGAGAAAGCGCTGCTGCTGCTGCAAAGAACAGATAAAGTTGAGGAGGTGAAATACTCACAGCTTGTTCAGGTTGTCCAGGCCTATAAAGGCCCCATTGGTGTCTTCTATTGTACCAGAGATCTCGTTATGGTCCAGTTCCCTACAGAAAACACAAAAGACATTGCACAATCACTTTCTCAGCTCCAGCCCTTGCATTTCAAGTACAAGGAGAAGATCTGGGGAAAGATTACTTCAGTATTACCCAGCAGCTGAATTCTATTCATTAACTACTAGCAGGGCCGGGCCGAGGCATAGGCTGGAGAGGCTCCAGCCTCAGGGCGCAGTGTAGGAGGGGGCGCACAATTCATTCAGCTGTCATTCCTAATTGTGTATGAAGCAGAAAGAAATAACAAAAGGGGATACATAGCAGTGACTGCAAGCCAGATAACTAGATATTAAGGTGTTGGGGAGGTTGTGGGCCCTGTGGCCCTCTTAGTCTAATAGCAATCAGTGTGTGACAGCTGGGGTGGGAGGGATGGAGGGGCGCACTTTGGTGTCTCAGCCTTGGGTGCTGGAGGACCTTGTCCCTGCTCTGACTACTAGAAAGGGGACAGCTTTCACTGTGGCAAAAATAATGACCAGGTCAGCTAGTATAATGAAGGAATAACCTAACCTGAAGGTGAAATTCTACTCCCTTGTGAAATGTAGAGGACTTAGGAACTAGAAGATAAAGCCCTATTAAGGTCATTTTTTTAGATGCATTTTATAAACTATGCATAAAAAGGGTTAGGCAAAAAAATACTACAGTTTTTTTCAAAATAAGAATAGGATATTCTTGCAGCTTCAAGTCATAGATCTTCATGTTCTCCTCAGGAAATCTCCAGCTTTCTGGTAACTCCTTAGCATGCCAGACTAAATCCGTACTGCCCTAACACAGACTGGCAGCCATAAAGGGCCATCAGTAAGAAGCCTAAGGATTGATGACAAAGTGCTCACTGCCCCTCCTCCATGTCCATGTGACTAAAGAGGGGAGAGGTTTAGACTGGCTGGTAGTGAGCATGCAGCTGTCAAGTCTGCAAGAAAAGGAGGATGAAAACCTTTGAACTGGAGCAGCAGATACCAGTAGTTTTCTTGTTTAATTTAAAGAGAAATGCAATTCTCTCACATACAGTACATTGCAGAGATTTTGATTTAAGCTTGCTTACCATCTTTATATTTGAAAATAATTCCTCGTGGAAAAAACAAACTACCAGATGAGAGTGTTACCACACGATGTAATAATTTGATTCATGCAAATGTCCAGGAATAGTAACAGTCTTAAACGTGTGTGGCTAATTAGTAATTGTGTGGCTAATTAGTAATGTATGAAAATAGAGAGATGCGGGCCATATGTACTCCAGTTGCCATAGCTGCAAATAAGTGCAATCTGTTAATTTACAGCAGTCTAAAGATTTATTAATCATAAAATGTTTTTCCATCTCAATTAATGGCAAAGAATTGTGAAACATTGCTTTAGGTTTATAGCAAATTTAAATTAACAATTGAATTTGACTATAAATGCTGGAGGGGCTCAGCTGAATAGTTTTATGCACTGCATGCAAGAAACTGCAAGAAGCTGCAGGGACCATGAGGCTCCAGCCACTCACCAACAGCACACAATTATGCTTGGGGAGTGCGTAAACACTGTCATTGGGGATATCCAATCACATCTGCTTTTGTGGTCAAGTGGCAGAGACAAAGAAATGCTTTGAGAAGGGGGTGCTATTTCTAACACCCAGCACACCCATTTTTAACATATTAAAAGGTGGCCATAGATTTGCAGCAGAGTCAACCATCAGATTTCTGTCAGATGCTTGTCAGGTCGAATCTGACAGGAATCTAGCAGGAATCTAGCTGATGTGCGCCACACCCAAGGAACAGTTTTTCAATAGATTTCAGAATGAAATCTACTGAAAATCGATCGAAATGCATTATTGCACCATTCGATCGAATGCAACTCTATGGGCCATCGATCTGCTACTAGCAGCCAATCTACCTAGATTTTCCATCCGGACCGATTGAGCAAATTGATCGAAATCGGTTGGAAATCGATCGATCGATCATGCTTCCTCCTGTATCGATTTCTAGTTGTTTCAATCAGAATGGTCGATCAGCGGTCAATCAATGGCTGAAATCGACTAATGCATGGGCCCCTTAACCTCCTTGGCGGTTAAATTTTTCCGCCAAGTAGGCTGCATTACACTTTTTTTGTAATATTTTTTGTTTTGTTTCATGTAGCTACCTGAGTGGTAGCTACATGAAACACCACTAGAGGGTGCATGTGTCCCTCTAGTCCAATCGCCGCCGGCAACAACAGCAAACAGGAGATTGCATATAGAACGCGATCTCCTGTTTGGCTTCTGTCGCCATGGCTACGATCGGAATGACGTCATGGACGTCCTGACGCCAGGCACACCCGATCTAGCCCTTTGCGCTGCCCGGGAGTGATTGGTCCGGGCTGCGCAGGGCTCTGGCGGGGGGGCCTCTTCCGGCGCTGCGTGCGGCCAATCGCCGTGCGGCAGCGCCGATCAAGCTGTACGCGTGGCTAGCAAACTGCTAGCTGCGCGTACAGCACTTTTCAGAATTTAAATCGCCCCACCAGGGGCTGAGATATCCTCCGAGGCGGCTTACCCCGTGTCCAGCACGGGGTTACCGCTAAGGAGGTTACGGTACTCTGCTATCAGAAGTCCAAGCAGCCCCTCAGAGTACAAAGATAAACATGAATTTACAAGTTAAATCGGAATCACAAGCCAGTGTTGTAGGATGACCCATGCATAGGTTAGGTTAAATCCTCAGCTAAAATAAATTAGGCATTGTCAGCCACACCCACTAACAATTTCTCTTACATTAAAGTGGGCCTCTGCAGTAAATACCAAAGTGAAAAAGAGCTAGAATGACACTCACTATGACTGTTACCCCCCCCCCCCTTTTTTTTTAACTAATGGGGCAATGGTTGATTTCTTCACTAAGCAGCAGGAGTGCACTATGTCAGCTCTGCAATGCAACATACTGTGGTTTGCACTGCACCACTTCTCTCTTTACCTCTCTTCTCTGTGATAGGCTGGCTCAGTGGCACAGGTAGCAGCAGAGAACCCCTCAGGCCACACTATGAGGCTCCACCCACTTGCACATGAAACAATCTCTTAGCAGTTTTTGCAGCAGCACAAAAGGGAGTGTGGCTAACAAAATCTTTATTTTATCGCACAAGTAGACAGTTTAGACATTTTTTTCCTGCTATTTTGTTATAATGTCTGTTGCCTGTGCTGATATTGTGAGTTTTAGTTTTACATCGGAGGTCCGCTTTAACGATAGCTGGACTGTAACAAATAGCTATATTGTGAAAATTTAACAACATTACTTCCAAAAGTCATCAGTAATGTCATAAATTTACCACATGATATATGAAAATCGGGCGAATACTTTTGGTGTTTCCTGGAAATCTCCTTGTAACCTAGAACTCCAATTGTGTAAAGAAAGAGTATCAGCTATTAGTCACAGTGCTGCACACACACACACAGCCACAGTGTTACCCCAAATGATAAATTCTCATAACTGGAGAAAACATCATTAATCTTTATATATACAATGAACAGCCTCCGCATAGATCAGCGCGATATCCGCGGGCCCAGAACAAAGCAGCCACTTATTATTCCCCAATGTCAGCTCTTTTTCTGTGCAGTGATGGAATGCTGAAATGCATCCTTAAACCAGTGATTTATATAGCATTTCCATAACATTACACTGGATCCCTCTGCAGCGCTGATCTATTATCATCTCTTTAAGGCCCCTTCAACCCGGCCATTGGCTGGGCAGATCTATATTGTTGCAGAGACAATGCGAGGCTACGACCCATCTTTCACTCTATTCAGGCCTGTCCCTCTCCCATGCCAATTTCCTATTCTTTCTGGCTGGCTGCATCTGAATGCCAGAAGCCTTGTTAATCATAGGACGGGTAGGGTCTTCCAATGTGACCTCCATTTGAATAGCCCAGTAATTCAGAGGCTTCACACCAAGCAAAGGCATTCAGACAACAGGCAATCATTAAAGCATGCTTGGGTCCTTTTCACCAGGTGCATGAGCCTGTGTGCTCCCCCGCTTATTAAATCAGAGCTCACCCCACAGCTGAAGAGACGTCCGCTTAAAGGACCACTCAACCCAAATTTCAGGTTTTACAACTTAACAAATAAGTCACAACATAAACTTGTACACACCTCAGAATTCAGCAGAAATAAAGTGTTCACAACATCCCATTACAAGATGAAAAAAATAAAAATAAAAGAACAAAGCGTAAAATATCTTAATATCTTACAGTGTGTGTGGGAGGAGTTGTGCAGATGCTCATCGCACCTCCCGCGCCCCGGCACCACCCTCCATTCTCCGGCCCCGCTCTTTTCATGGTCGGCATGGTTGGTGCTCTCTGACCCGGACATACTACACTGCACTGCACATGCGTATTATGTCTGCTTTGGGTGCAGCCCGCACTTGATCTGACACACATCATGACATACATGCGACATACATCACATGGGGTCGCGGCCACAAGGAGCTTCGGATCAGAGGGTACCGACCAGAATGTAAAGAAAGGGGCCTGAAAAATGGAGGGTGATGCTGGGGCAAGGGAGATGCACTAAACATCTGCATAAATGATCAATACAGTGAGGTGCCTTCCGCTTCTAAAATGTAACAAGCTGCTCAGTACGGAACAAAGTAGAGTGTCTGTACAGTGATTATTCATCAACTGTCATGTGAAACTAACATGAACAACTGAAGTGTGTATGTAGTGCAAGGGTCTCTGACATAACACGGTTTATATCAGGTGACAACAGGGAGGAGAATGGGTTCAAAGGATTCTCTATTACTGTCAACTGGGAGAGAATCTTCAAGCAGGAAGTGCGAATTTGTAAGCAGCAGGACTGCTAAGAGACCAGGTAAACTTATAAGTATAATCCTGTTTAAGAGGAGAACATACAAATATCTTTTAAATAAGAGGAGAAAAAAAGGGGGGGGGGGGCACAGATGTTAATCTGCATGGCTCTTGTTTTTACCTACTGGGCACTGCTATGCATTAGAACAACATGCTGATTGAGGTGTGACACTGAAGGAGTTGTCTGACTGGTGAAGGGCTATGCTGTGCCCAGGTACATCACACCATCCCATCTACGGGCACAAAAAAGGTAGCCAATATATCTGACTTGAATTATTCTGCACACAAAGACAGTCCTGCATCCCAGTTAAGGTTAAAGTTAACAAGGCCGTAGGATTCTTTAACTCTATTCAGAATGTGGTGAGATCCTGGATGAAATACAGGCACCAACAGCTGGCATGAAATACCCACTATGCGGTGCCAAATACTGCAGTGTCAGTAATCCCAGGAGAGATCAGGACTTTCTGCTGGTGTGAAATTGCGAATAAGAGCAGGAAATAGAGAAATATCTCTTAACAGTTCATTAAACTGAAGCCGGAAAGAATGGCAGAAATTTAGACTCCAGGGAAAACGGTACAAGCAAAGTGCTGCCTGGTTTGCTATAACTGTACCGTAACGATTACGCACTGTCCTATAAGATACTAGAGCCAGCTTATTCAAAACAGTGCATGTGTCATGGTAACAGACCAATCAGATTCCAGTTGACCTTTTATTAGTGCAAATGAGCCAATTAGCTGGACTGTGACAGGCTACGTAGTCAAATAATGAAACATCCTATAACGTTATAGAACACGTACATAATTACAGACCTTGGTTGCATTTCTGTCATAAACCACCGCCAGTTACACATGAATGCCTGGGTCATCAAGACAAAAATGTATGATTTGCATGGCTCTGCATAGCACTGATGAAGAATTAAGATGCCCATACATTACTGGATTTGGGGCATCGATATCTAGTAAATTTGATCATAATTTTCAAATCTGACCACATGACCACCCACTCGTAATCTCTGGTCTGCTGGAAAGATCTAGATTGAAAGGGCTGGGCCAGGTGTACTCCCCTGGCCCGTGCTGAGTGTTGAAGCAGTGCTTAAAGAGGAACTTTGCTAAAAAAAAAAAAAAAAAAAAGTAGAATGGGGAAGAAAATCAATACATTGCAAAGGGAGAAGTTAAAATATTCAATAACCCAATAGCACTTTTTTCTCAGAACTCATTAGAAAGTAGATAACCTTTTTCAATAAAGCTTTTAAATGAATATATAGACAGGTATATGATAAGATATAGACAAACAAAAAAGTTAAAATACAATAGCTTAACGCAAAGAATATTGGCTGCATGTTCTAGTTCTAATGTATGACTTACAATATGCGCAGCTTCTGCAGGCTTTTGAAGGCCTTCTCTGCAATGAGACTGATGGCATTATGGCTGAGCCGCAAGACAGTCAAAACTCCAAGATCAGTCAGGCTTCCATCATCTAGCCGAGTGAGGTTATTGTGAGAAAGGACTCTGTTAAGATAGAAACAAAACATAAGCTCTTGTAAGAGTCAGCACATAGAACTACCATAAGGAACATCAAATTAGTAACTGGGCATAAGCGAGCCATGAATTTTGGGTTTGCGGGATTCAAGAGACCAGTGACCAAACAAAGAAGATCAGAGTGCTAAAATGTTATGTCAGGAGAGTGCTATGATGATAACAGGCCAAGATGCGGTTTTGCCTCTTCTGGTGGTAGTATACCAACAGCTTTGTGCCTGGTGCTCACAGCCAAACAGAGAAGATCAAAGTGCTAAAACGCTGTAGTCAGGAGAGTGCAACGCCTTAAGGGGTAACTGGCAAAGATACTGTTTTGACTCTGATGGTGGTAGTATGCCAACAGCTTTGTGCCTGATGCTCCTAGCCAAACAGTGCGCATGAATGATGGTTCCTCCTTCTGTTATATTTACCTAAAGAGTAACAATGCTCAAAAAAAACCTCAAGGGCACATAGTAAAAGCACAGAGGAAAAAACCTACTCTGACTATAAATATACCCATCCAATGTGAAGGTGAGTGAGTGAGTCAAGATACCTACAGATGTCAAGCCAACAAGCACCTCTGGAGAACCTGATATATGTGGACTTGTCTATAGACACTACTGTATCCAAGAATAAATACCCAGTGGCATTGTTTCAGTACACAAAGTTCATATGAGCTATTTGTAATGAAGCAATGAGAGAGTAAAATCTATTCAGCACTCACTGACATTTCCCCAAAAAATCAACACCAGTTTTTACATTGAAAATGCTATTTTCGACTTTGTGAATATATATGTCAAAGGTTTTACAAAATTACTTGTGAGGCATTTTCGCTTGAAAGTTGAATTTTACATTATTTTTGTGAAAATGAATGAGTTTTAAGATAATTTCTGTCATTCCTCATTTTGAATTCTGGTCATTCATGAGGCAAATGGTTGGTTGAAGAGGCCAATATTGGGCTACAATAGCCATATGGTTAGCAAAGGCCATGCCCATTTTTCACCACGGCACTCCATCTGTGTCAGGGTTCCAACCGGTGGTTCCAGTCAACAAGGCCCTAGGTAGTGATGGTTTCCAATGCTACTATAAGTGGGCAGGGGGCAGGCCGGAGGCACAGACATTGCAGATTTGTATGCGCTAAAACATGTCAGAAGTGTATTATACTTTGCATGAGGAGGATGGCAAGTATACCTGCATTACTTTACAAACATTTCAGCAGGTACTGCCGTGTCTACATACAGGGCCTTCATGCATTTTCCTGGAGGCTCAAGCTGCCTTGAGCAAAATGCAGAACTTGGATAGTCGGCTGTGATTAATGATCTCCCTGACACTTAGCAAAGAGTTAACCGGCAAGCTGGCACTCACCCAAAATAACGTCTACACTTACCATCGAAGAATCCAGCCAAGAGATAAAACTGATTTCTGAGAAAGAAACCCAAAACCTGGATTCCATAACAAGAAGTTAAAGTTCACTTTGATAGAACGCAGGGAGAACATCTGCTGCTGGTGGAAACCAGAGATCATTCTTTTTGCTTTTATTTCCCATCACTTTTACGCACAGACAAAAACATAAGCACAGCTACCACCATTAAGAGCTGTAATTGATGATATAGATTGGGGTGTTTCATCGTAAGCTGTGTTGAGCGCAGTGTGAGTTTTCCGGAGTCAATAAATTATGGGAAGCAGTTACTAGAGTTACACCCTTCACATGAAGGCAGGCTGGGGATAAATAATATTATTTTGTGGTTTACCTAAATGACCTTCTGACCGAGGAACACAAACCGGGTAGGGAAATATTAACGGGAAGCGCTCATTAAAAATACAATACTACTGTATATGGCTCGATTAAGAGAAATATTTTACCAACATTAATACTGTAGGCAGTTAATTTATTACACCAGCCCCTGAATAAGCTCTGTGGTAACCAGACCTTGTTTTCAAGCAATGCTATAGATCGGTTTATTTTTTACAGAGGATCTATATTTTATTTTAACTACATTTTTAAAGGAAGATTTTTTATATTGCAACAATGTGCATGCAATTAAAAAAATGCAATTAATTATATGTTGAACAACAGTAATAGTATAAAAAGCATGTGTAGCACTATTGTACGGCATAAGTGGATCTGCATCAGAAGACAAAATGCAAAATAACTCAGGATTCAAACTAACTGAGCTGTCCAATATAAACGTTTTAAATCTTCAAAACCCTGCTAGGCATAAGAGGGCTACCCCGATAAAGAAAGAAATTGGGCAATCCACGAGGCCCAAATTTGGTGAAACCTATGAAGGGTGGACTTCAAAGTGTGGGAGATCTGTTTCATGTGATAATCTGTTATTTTTAAAGCTCTAGTTACCTTCCTCTTTTAATTACATCTAATAGAAACCCACTAATACAAATAATCAAACCAGCCTGGCGTTCTATTAAGATCACCAGGCTGGCGACCGGACGGTTTTTTTTAATTAAAAAAAAATTATTGAAACTGAAAGTTGGCTGCATGAAAGCCCCCTAGAGGGCGCTCCTGATGCGTACTTCTGATCGCCTCCGGCGATCAGAAGTAACAAGAAAGGCTGCGATGAGCGGCCTTTCTTGCTTTGCTTTCCTCGTCACCATGGCGACAAGCGGAGTGACGTCATGGACGTCAGCCGCCTCCGTTCCAGCCCTAAGCGCTGGCCGGAACTGTTTGGTCCGGCTGCGCTGGGCTCGGGCGGCTGGGGGGACCCTCTTTCGCCGCTGCACGCGGCGCATCGCCGCGGCGGCGATCAGGTAGTACACGCGGCTGGCAAAGTGCCGGCTGCGTGTGCACTTTTTTATTTCATGTAAATCTGCCCAGCAGGGCCTGAGAGGCAGCCTCCGACAGTAATGGACGAGCTGAGCTCGTCCATACCGCCAGGCTGGTTAAAAATGCAAAACATAATAATGTAAACTTGTCACTGCAATACGTCACAAGTAAGCAGGTCTTCAATGTAATCAGACATCTTCCTTTTCACACTCCATTATCTCCTCCTTATCCCAGAACTCTAAGGCCGCATTGTGAATTCGCATGAAAATTCACATACTCAAACCTCATGCGAATTTCCTATTAAATACATTCTATGCGATTCGCATAGCGTTATGCGGTATGCGAATTCTGATGGATCTGCCATGCAAATTTTTTCTGCACAGAAAAACGCAAAGGAATCCTGACAAGTGGAAACAGTCCCATTCACTTGTATTGCTATGCGAATTTGCATGCAAAAAAACGCATGCGAATTTGCATGCGAAAAAACGCATGCGAATTTCGCGATAGTGGAAATGAGCCCTAAACCTCTATTAGCTTTCAGACACTAGGCAAGGCTACAACAGGAAACAAGTTAGGTCTTCCCTGTAAAATGTGGACCACATTACTGTGGGTGCCATATGGCTTGACTGACTGTTAAGGCCCATACACACGGCATACATTTGTCTGTAGTTGTGAGGAAGCGACAAACAGGCAAAAGACAACAGCATATTTATGGCAGCGACAATTCGAGGTCACGACAGTTGTACACACGTGACAACAGAAAGAGTGAAGACATGACGGAAGCTGTCTGCCACAGACTACGTATAGTAGTAGTACTATGGTAGCGACTCTGCTGTCTGTAGAAGACTTTCGTACACACAACAGAACACCAACAGACTAAGCGACGGTTCGTGAGACAAAAGTCACAAGAGATTCACCAGTTGAATCGCTCAAACATGGCTGTGTCTGCAGACAGTCTTTGTCACTTGCCATGTCCACACAAACAAACCGTTGCACAAACTATCGTTCAACGTGTGTCTGTACAGACATTTGTACACCGTGTGTATAGGCCTTTAGAGTTGGCAGAGGTGCAAGGAGGCTGCAAGATATCAGTGGTGATGAGCTGGGCACCTGTGATCTGCTGCAATGGTAAAGGTGCCCATACATTGCTGGATCTACCTGTATGATTAACCATTTGATTTAATCATTTTAGCAGATTAAGGGAGAATTCTGCTCGATAGATGGAAATTGGCCGATATCTCTTTCGAATATCGAATAGCATTTGATCGTAAAGGAATCGGCTACTGTTCACATGATTTATACCGGCAGCATCGATTTTCTGTTTTAAAGCATGAAGGCACAAAATAGTTAATAAATATTAGTAAAGTAGAATCACTTAGGATCTCGGTTATAGTGTGTGGGGCACTAGTCAATCGGCTTTCAATCAACCATACTGTGATTGATCACTAAATAAAGTCGATCACTTAATCGCTCAAGAGATATATTCCCAAAGCTAATAGGTCTACTTGCACTAAAATGAAAAAAAAAAATACATAGATGCATTGAACAGATACATTAGACCTATATAGCAGCACAGCACCTTTCACATTCTGTATTGGTAACATATTTTAACCACTGACCAAAAAGGAATACAAAAATAGCAAAAAGTAAAATCATATTGACCATTTCAAAAAAATAGTCGCACCTTCCATTTCTTCCCCGCACAAAGTAAATGTTGCATTACTGCCAAAATTAATGAAGCTCAAATACTTTGGCGTTACATGACCAAACAGGGAGGTAGAATCTCGTGTCTCCTCAAGCTCTCCATTGACTTCCTAATTGCAATATGATAATTTTCTCCACTAGCCCTGAGGTCTGCTGTTCCAGTCCACATATGTCAAAATTATTGGACGTGAATCAGAGGAACTGAAGCACTTCAGATTTGGCTACTTTCATATTTAAAATTGGTAAACACAATCAGATGAGATCTCGGGAAAACCTTGATAAGCATTCCTCTGACCTGCTTCCTTCAGAGGCTATATGAATAGTAACCATTTCAGGGTACATTGAAATCAATAACATGGCAGCTCCACCCAAAACTGAAAGCACCATCACGTAGATAGAGTTCCGTTTATAGACAAGGAATACTCACAGCTCTTGGAGTTTTGGGCAGAAGCTCCAGCCGTCAGAGGTGATCCTGGAGATGGAGTTGTTGCTGAGGTACAGCTGTTGTAGAGACCGTAGTCCATACAAGGAACCGCTATTTACCTCTGTCAGACTGTTATACTCCAGATGTCTGCAGAAACAGGCGGGGGCAGGGAAGAAGGATCTACAGGTTAAAATGTGCCCTTTAGCTGCATTACATACATCCATCATAGAAATATTCAGTGCATATGAAAACTACACTGTCACTGTTTACCTAACACAAAAGTCAGCTGGAGAAGTCCAGGCGAGAGAACTGAGATAGACCATTTTACAGAGGAAAAGTATGCTAGCATTCTATTCAAATTGATACCATTTTTTTCCTTTTAACAACAAACATATCATTTGTTCAGTCATGATACATTCTTTGCACAGCATACTCTAATAAGAAAACCCAAGGGGCCCCAAGAGCAATTAGACAAACGTGAGAGCTGTAAGGCTTGGGACAAACTGGTGGCACTTTGCGACTGATCGTAAAAATGCCTCAGATTTCTGAAATCGTGGAAGTCCGCAATTTTTACCAGGATTTCCATGACCCCTCCCACCCAGGCATCTGCTTCTTCAAACTCCTTTACAGGACCATATCCTTAAAATCCACCAGGCGCAGGAGCACCTTCTTCCCCCAGTCAGTTCTGCTAAACTCCTGCCCCCACAGCCAGGCGTGCCCTCCTGTGCCACTCTAGTCCCTCGAACAGCTTAACATCCTAGCCACCCAGCTCCATACCCCCAAGCCTCTAGTCTCGGACAGCTCAATACCCCCAAGCCCCTAGTCCCTTAGACAGCGCAATACCCCCAAGCCCCTAGTCCCTTGGACAGCTCAATAGCCCCAGCCTCTAGTCCCTTGGACAGCTCAATACCCCCAGCCTCTAGTCCCTTGGACAGCTCAATACCCCAAGCCTCTAGTCCCTTGGACAGCTCAATACCCCAAGCCTCTAGTCCCTTGGACAGCTCAATACCCAAAGCCTCTAGTCCCTTGGACAGCTCAATACCCCCAGCCTCTAGTCCCTTGGACAGCTCAATACCCCCAGCCTCTAGTCCCTTGGACAGCTCAATACCCCCAGCCTCTAGTCCCTTGGACAGCTCAATATCCCCAGTCTCTAGTCCCTTGGACAGCTCAATACCCCCAGCCTCTAGTCCCCTTGGATAGCTCAATACCCCCAGCCTCTAGTCCCTGGGACAGCTGAATACCCCCAGCCTCTAGTCCCTTGGACAGCTCAATACCCCCAGCCTCTAGTCCCTTGGACAGCTCAATATCCCCAGCCTCTAGTCCCCTTGGATAGCTCAATACCCCCAGCCTCTAGTCCCTGGGACAGCTCAATACCCCCAGCCTCTAGTCCCTTGGACAGCTCAATACCCCCAGCCTCTAGTCCCTTGGACAGCTCAATACCCCCAGCCTCTAGTACCCTTGGATAGCTCAATACCCCCAGCCTCTAGTCCCTGGGACAGCTCAATACCCCCAGCCTCTAGTCCCTTGGACAGCTCAATACCCCCAGCCTCTAGTCCCTTGGACAGCTCAATACCCCCAGCCTCTAGTCCCCTGGACAGCTCAATACCCAGCCACCCACTTACTGTGATTCTGATTTGGTCCTGTAGCAACCGATGTGATCACTCTGGAATCGCACCCACAATGCTTCATCACAACCCTACAAGTGGAACCACCCCCACAAGTAGGTCCCATAGATGGACTCAGAATTACAGTTTTTACCCCCCTCCCCCTTTACACACACACACAGAATAAATTATACTATAACATGAATCCAGTTGAATCTCTCCCATAGGAGCCCTGATTCACCAATAAATTAATGAGAAATGTGATTTAATGTTTTTTTTTTCCTTTAAGATGATGACCTTTGTATATAGAACATTCTATAGATTTATCTCACAAGCTATGTAACACACTAGTGTATAGTCCTTTACATAAATGAAATGTGACATTTTCTGCATCTTGAACTGTCAGTCATGATAACCAAGTATATTTCCCCATGAAAAAAATAAAGAATAAAAATGCTTTTTTTAAAATTTATTTTTTTGCAATATTAATTTTACAAAATGATTTAGTCTGTGCTTGCCCATTGTAAAATCTTTCCTCAACCTAATTTACATTCTGAAATGTATTCCAGGTGGCAACATCTTTAGTCCTGTCAGGTGACCTCTGCGGAATGTTCGTTTACTGGAATTTCAAAAGCCAGTACAAAAGATACCTGGAGAATTCCACATAGCTAGCCAGCTAAGCATCACTGGGAGGGCGGCTTACATTCAATATACAGCAATATAGAGATATAGGAAGCATTTATCATGCTGAAACCATGACAAGTGGATATCCTTAACAATTTACTGCATTCTACTATGTGGCACTACGGCGCTTCTGAGCTAAAAAAAGAAAAAAAGGCCAACACGGCTTTCACGCTGAAGTACAGGGCACAATGCCTGATGTAAACTGCTGAACTAGTAGAGAGTGAGGGATATGTAGGCCCTATATCAGGAATAATTAACTATTAAATGGTACATATGAATTAATTGGCTCTAATATGAATATTTACCTTACCTGTAATGAATTCTCCCAGAAGTCTGCCTTCTCCCCATATCATATGTGTAGGCAAATTCTTGAACCTCAGAGTTTTATCCCACAGTCATGTGAATTGTGCTCTGATCTCTGACCCCCCCTGCATTATTGCAACAACCAACACTGTCTGCCAGAAGGGGGTGTGGCTCAAGCTCTAACTTACCCCCCTCCAGCACCCCAGGAGAAGAAGGTGTGGCTTGGGCTGCCACTATCCCTCATTCATGTAATGCCTGTACACACAATGCAATTTTCCATCAACTTGACAGTCCAATCGATTATTTCCTACAGGTCCGATCTGATTTTCCATTGTTTTTCTGATTTTTCTATCAATTTTATGCAAAATTGATCAGAAAAACTATCTGAAATCAGATTGGACCTGTTGGAAATAATCGACTTGACTGTCAATCAGATGGAAAATTGCATAACACCTTGTGGTAGTGGGTGTCACTGGGGCTGCAACCCAGCATCCCTAATTGTGGCTGAGAAAATGGTAAAGAATAAAACTTGTAGTCTGCTTTGGAGGGTTAATCATGGACAAAGCCCAAATGGTTGGATATTTATCATGCGTTAAGGAGGGCAAGGGTAACGGCTAGCTCCATAGAACCACAGCGGAAGTGATGACAAATCTCCCCAATGTACAACAAACAAAAACAGGACTTTTTCCTACTATACCACAAACTAAAATGTTTGCGCACAGTTGCTAGAGTTACAGAAAACACATATATCATCAGCTGTGAATACTCACAAGACCTGCATCCTTCCCAGGCCCCAGAAGGCCCCGTCCGTCAGTTTACTGATATTGTTCCGTTGAAGCTTTAAAACTTCTAAGCTGTCCAAACCCTGGAACGTGAGTCCTTCGATTAGCCGAATGCGATTCCTATTGAGTTCCCTACAGAAAAGAGAAAGGTCACGTAACACTGGTAGAGTGTAACCCACCAACTGGTGGTCAGACCACAGTGCACTTCAGACACAGGAGACCATACAGCACAGAATAAAGGACAGTAGATCATATCACCAACTCTAATCTCTCCTCCCACCTACACCTCGACAGAGAAGCAGAACCTGCTAAGAGCCAGAGACCTTTAGAAACACTGCAAAGATCTAAAAGGCCGGTACAGTTCCCCCGGCCTCACCTGTTTGGGTTCCTGGTAAACTATCTTTGCTTAGTTAAAAAAGAAAAAAAAAAAAAAAGAAAAACGTACACATCTCTCACAGAACTACACTCCAACCATTGTATTAAACAGCATGTGATCAGGAGCCAACTTTACCAGCCATTTATCACAGTTTTAAAAGCAGACGTGCCAAGAGACGTGCCAAGACGTGCCAAGCTACCATACACTGTTAGACATGATTAACAGATAGACGTTAAAGTCGATAAAAACATAAAATGCTGAAAAAATGGCTCTGTCTATTTTTGACTGGGAAAAGCCATTATTTTATCTATCGCGATTGACGGGGGAGCAGTGAGACTGCAGGCATGATAGACAGTCACATTCCTCTATACTGCTTCAAGTAGTACAAAGTTGAAGGAAACCTGAGATGTTAATCACTGGCGTATTTATACTTACCTGGGGCTTCCTCTAGCCCCATGAGGTGCATGTGCTCCCTCGCCCTCCTCCCCCGCTGCTCCATTCTCTCATTATCACCAACGGTAATCTGTCTGGTTGCGCTCTTCTGCTGATACTCCCGTCGCACTCCCGCAGGCAGGAGCGTTCTGCACCGTAGTACTACGTAGGTGCTGTATGCTCCCAGGTGAGGGCCCCACATACGCATGACTGGCCAGATTACCGTCGTGGATAACAACGATGACGAAGCATTTGTAAAGTGCCTTTATCCCATAGGACCCAAAGCGGATAGTGACAGAATGGAGTGGCTGGAGAAGACAGCAAGGGAGCACACGCACCTCATAGGGCTAGAGGAAGCCCCAGGTAAGTATAAATTCACCAGTAATTACCATCTCTGGTACACTTTAAGAGTGGTGTGAATAATATTCAATCTGATTTCTGTTGAAACCTAATCAACATTTAGTGGTGCACAGCAGTAGAATGACTGATATTCCCCAGTTTTTACTTAAATCGGAAGAAAAAAAATGTATTTGACAAATATCAAAGTTATGTGAACAAGCAACAAGTAAAGGCGTATTGACATATATCAGAATGCTTGATCTGGACTTAAGCTCCATTTTTTCTCCAGTAATGCTGCGATGCTGAGATCCATTAAAACCAATGCAAAGGAAATTTGCAGCATCATTGGTGCAAAAGTGGAGTGGGGTCCCACCATGCTAAAAACTACTCAGTTCAGACGAGGGATTTAGGGGGAGAAAACACAAAACGAAAAAAAACACACAGTTAATTTGACACATTAAAATTTCCAAAACAACTTTTGCACTTTATGTGCCCCCCCTCCCCCCCCCCCCCCCCAAAAAAAAAATATATACATTTTGGGTTTGCCCATAAAAAAAATAAACATGTTAAATATGGGCACATTTGGACAAAGTCTGATGTAAACTGACTCATATAGCTAACTGTTAGCCAGCAACAGCCACAATTCAGACAGCCTACAGTCAAGACTTCTACATTCGTGGAAATTGTGACTCCAAGTATGTCTTTAGGACAGCATCAGACTGATAAGGCATACATTATTACTAAGGTCATTATTACGCATGGAAAAAGCCCTCCACACTTCATAAGGTAAAAAAGGCCTCTTTTTTTTTTTTAACAAGCCATTGATCACAAGGTGGAGAAATTAAAAGCCTGTTTTATTAGGTGTTGCTTTTGTATTAATTCAGTGCTGTGGTGGACCCTGCTACAGTTGGCATAGTAACCCCAAGAGATGCTGTGTCTGGGAAGAGTGACCACAGTTGAGCCTTAATTAAGCTCAGCACCTATACTTACAGCTGGGTTAGCAAGGGCAATTGAAACGCCTTGATAGGAAGCTGAGAGATTCTGTTTTTGCTCAGACGGAGGGTAAGCAAAGACCGTGACAGGTTGTCAAATGATCCAGGCTCGAGACTGCTTAGCTTGTTGTTCCCCAGGTTGCTGTACAAAAAGACATTCGAGAGTAAGAAGAAAAAGTTAAATGTCAACTATTTCATTTCAGGCTAGGCTATGTATTTTTAGAAGAGCGAGATTTCCGTAACCATAAGTGTTATTACAAATAGAACTTTAAAAGGTACAGTATACTGGATTTCAGTTCATGGTTTTATATTTGGGTGGTTTTTCCATACAGATGCTCTATATACATTTTCAGTAAAATCAAAGCTATGGCCATCAGACAGCTGATTTGTCTTTTTTTTTGTGCAAAATAAGGATTCTGCATACATGGATTGATATTTACAGATTATTCCATAGTTTTTAATTAATCCAACTGTGATTTAGGCTCTGTTCCCGCTACAGCAGAGCACTGACTTTTTTTTTGTCCGTTCTCCGCTCATTGCTAAGTGGAGAGTGAACAGCTCCTTTGACATACATAGGAGCCTCCCACACTTGTCACGCTGCAACGGATCCGCAGATTCCGTGGCAGTAAGCGGACCGCATTTCTGTGCAGGCCGCAATAATCCCGGATCAGGCGGGAGCATCCTCCTATGAAGCCAATGGGGAACGCATCTGCCCCGTGGGCCAGCCAGATCACTGCGGACATTATACTATCCACTACCGCTGGCCACACGTGATCTGGAACCAGGTGGGAACATAGCCTTATTGAGTCCAACTTATCTCACCAAAAAGCGTCTATGTAATCTTATCAGGATTGAACGCAACAAAGAGATCAATCAGTACCCAATTCATTCTGATTGCCGGGTGATAGGCTGCTTGCACAATTGGTTTTAGAAATGTAAGTTGAATGTGGAATCGACCAAGCTGAAGGGGTTAGTGGCAGACTCCAAGGACAAAGCTGCTGCTGCAGCTGAATCAATGGCAACATCATCCGGTTTACACTACAAGAGGACAAGACGTAGACAGCTGTTTTCAGTTAAAGTTGCCCATAAATGGTACACTATTTTTCCTCAGATCAGATTTGCGGGAGTAATCAGAAGGTAGTAATCGATTGTTCCCATAAATGGGTTCATTAGGGAACTTTCTCTCACTAGATATGATCGTAAAATCCAACATTCCGGTCATCAAAATACTGTACTGCAATCGACCATAGAATTCTTTCAGGACAATATTCTCCACAGTGTGTGGTTTTCTGTACAATACGATCATAAAAACCTGATCGAATGGTCATTTCTGAGGAAAATATTGTACAGTCAATGGGCACCTTAAAGTTTACCCAAGATGACGTGTTGTGATAAGATAGACATGTATATCTACAGCTGTGAGAACATAGACACTATGCTTTGCTCTTTTTCTTGTTTCCCTGCCTGAAAAAGTGAATATTCAGCTTTGCATCTGACCGTTTTTTTCTCCAGCTGGGACCCAGTCAGGCTGTAGCGTCCCTCACCGATAACAAATTACAGCTATAAAACACTTTCCTAAGCAGATAACTGGGCTTCTGACTGCAAGGGATAGATGAAAAGATCAATTGTTGATGTATTTTCCCTCTGGGATGCTTTAGACTTTGCAACTGAGCAGACACAATACATTAACCACTTGAGGATCGCCCCAGCCGATAGGCGGCGGCAAGGGCTGGGCCCAAACGACCGCAATACGCCCATCTTCACCGGCGACAGGCTACGTCCCCTCGCGCTGTAACCCGCCGGCCGTTTGGAAGCGCTGGCGGGTTACTAGCTGCCCGACCGCCGCTAGAAAGTGTATAATACACTTTGTAATGTATACAAAGTGTATTATACAGGCTGCCTCCTGCCTTGGTGGTCCCAGTGATCGAGGGACCACCAGGGCAGGCTGCAGCCACCTTATGTCGCACCCAATCACACTGATCTCTCCCCCCCCCCTTCCCTCTGATCACCCACAGCACCCCTCAGACCCCCCCCCCCCCCCTGCCCACCCCCAGACCCATGTTTACACCCAATCACCCCCCTAATCACCCATCAATCACCCCGTCACTATCTCTCAGCGCTATTTTTTTTGTTAGGTCTCTAACTGCACCCTGGGGGCTCCTGATCACCCCCCCCCCCCACACCATCAGATCCTCCCCAGACCCCCCCCCCCATGTACTGTATACATCTATTCTCCCCACCAATCACCTGTCAATCACCCCCTGTCACTAACACTGCCCCCTGGGGGCTCCTTATCACCCCCCCCCCACAGTCTCAGATCCTCCCCAGACCCCCCCCCCCCCCCCATGTGTACTGTATACATCTATTCTCCCCACTAATCACCTGTCAATAACACATCAATCACCCCCTGTCACTAACAATGCCCCCTGGGGGCTCCTGATCACCCCCTGCCACACTTTCAGATCCTCCTCAGACCCCCCCCCCTCCCCTGTGTACTGTATACATCTATTCTCCCCACTAATCACCTGTCAATCACCCATCAATCACCTGTCAATCACCCCGTCACTAACACTGCCCCCGGGGGCTCCTGATCACTCCCCCCCCACACTCTCAGATCCTCCGCAGACCCCCCCCCCCCTGTGTACTGTATACATCTATCCTCGCCTGTAATCACCTGTCAATCACCCCTTATCACTGCTACCCATCAGATTAGACCCCTATCTGCCCCTAGGGCACCCAATCACCCGCCCACAACCTCAGAACGCCCTCAGACCCCAGCCCTGATCACCTCGCCAGTGCATTGCTTGCATCTATTCCCCCTTCTAATCACACCTTGAGACACCCATCAATCACCTCCTGTCACCACCTGTCACCCCCTAGCACACCTACCCATCAGATCAGGCCCTAATTTGCCCCGTGTGGGCTCCTGCTCACTCGGCCAAACCCTCAGATCCCTCTCAGACCCTCTTCCGATCACCTCCCCAGTGCACTGATTGCATCTATTTTCCCATCTAATCACCCCCTGAGACACCCATCAACCACCTCCTGTCACCCCCCCTAGCACTCCTATCCATCAGATCAGGCCCAATACGACCTGTCATCTAAGAGGCCACCCTGCTTATAAGCGGTTCCAGAAAATTCGCCCCCTCATAGACCACCTGTTATCAAAATTTGCAGATGCTTATACCCCTGAACAGTCATTTTGAGGCATTTGGTTTCCATAATACTCCTCATGGTTTTGGGCCCCTAAAATGCCAGGGCAGTATAGGAACCCCACAAGTGACCCCATTTTAGAAAAAAAGACACCCCAAAGTATTCCGTTAGGTGTATGACGAGTTCATAGAAGATTTTAGTTTTTTGTCAAAAGTTAGCAGAAATTGATTTTTATTGTTTTTTTCACAAAGTGTCACTTTCCACTAACTTGTGACAAAAATAAAATCTTCTATGAACTCACCATACACCTAACGGAATACCTTGGGGTGTCTTCTTTCTAAAATGGGGTCATTTGTGGGGTTCCTATACTGCCCTGGCAAAGGAGTAGTCTTGAAACCAAATGGCTCAAAATGACCTGTGAAATCATAAAGGTACTCATTAGACTTTGGGCCCCGCAGCGCAGTAAGGGTGCAAAAAAGTGCCACACATGTGGTATCGCCGTACTCAGGAGAAGTAGTATAATGTGTTTTGGGGTGTATTTTTACACATACCCATGCTGGGCTGGAGAAATATCTCTTTAAATAGACAATTGTGTGTAAAAAAAAATCAATAAATTGTAATTTACAGAGATATTTCTCCCACCCAGCATGGGTATATGTAAAAATACACCACAAAACACATTATACTACTTCTCCTGAGTACGGCGGTACCACATGTGTGGCACTTTTTTGCACCCTTACTGCGCTGCGGGGCCCAAAGTCTAATGAGTACCTTTATGATTTCACAGGTCATTTTGAGCCATTTGGTTTCAAGACTACTCCTCACGGTTTAGGGCCCCTAAAATGCCAGGGCAGTATAGGAACACCACAAATGACTCCATTTTAGAAAGAAGACATCCCAAGGTATTCCGTTAGGAGTATGGTAAGTTCATAGAAGATTTTATTTTTTGTCACAAGTTAGCAGAAATGGAAACTATTTTTTTTTTTTTTTGTCTCAAAGTGTCATTTTCCGCTAACTTGTGACGAAAAATAAAATCTATGAACTCACCATGCCTCTCAGTGAATACTTTGGGATGTCTTCTTTCCAAAATGGGGTCATTTGGGGGGTATTTATACTATCCTGGAATTCTAGCACCTCATGAAACATGACAGGTGCTCAGAAAAGTCAGAGATGCTTCAAAATGGGAAAATACACTTTTTGCACCATAATTTGTAAACGCTATAACTTTTACCCAAACCAATAAATATACACTGAATTGGTTTTTTTTTGTCATCAATTATAAAAGGTAGAAAACCGAGAGCCCAATATAGTGTAGCTTGTATTGGAGGAGTGCGAATGATAATGATGAAACGCAAGTATTGTATTTACAAACCAGGGTTACCTCCAAGGCAACCACTGAAAAGGCAGGTGGGGAGACCAAGCCTGTCCCCACTCAGGATTAAAACGTCGCTCTCTGTGGATAGAGGAAAAAAAGAGGGTGTACCACCCTTCCACCAAGGGTGGATTCTTGATGTGTAGAGCTGTACAGAGGCGCCAGTAGGATAAAAGTCATTAAAACATTTAAAACGTTCGGGATGCGGTGGTGGACCAGCCAACCCAAAACAGACACAGGTACTGTCGATTCAAGTAATACATTTTTTTTCATCAAAGACATGTAGCACAATAAATTTAGACAAAAATGTATACAGAAATTTTACTTTATTTGAAAAATGTCAGCACAGAAAGTGAAAAAAATCATTTTTTTGGACAAAATTCAAGTCTTTTTTGATGAATATAATAAAAACTAAAAATTGCAGCAGCAATCAAATAGCACCAAAAGAAAGCTGTATTAGTGACAAGAACAGGAGGGAAAATTCATTTAGATAGTAGGTTGTATGACCGAGCAATAAACCGTAAAAGCTGCAGTGGTCTGAATGAAAAAAAAGGCTCTGGTTCTTAAGCGGCGAAAAGACTGTGGTCCGCAAGTGGTTAAATCTACTTTGTAAATGTTATAAATAAAACAAAACAATGAGGTGTCTAAAAAAATATTTTTTAGGAGTAGGAGGACAGATCTAATTGTTTATCTCATCAGTTTATTTTCATTTTGGGTTAAGAGAGGCTTTTATAGCTAAACATCCCATTTTACATATGAGGTTACGCAGAGAAACTAGAAAAACAAAATGGCCTGGTACTGTGAGGTGGTTGTGCTTGTGATATGAATTGGTTCAAATAAGAATTTGTGGTGCAAGTCCATTTCTGGACACCTATTTGTTTTCTAGAAAACATTCCAGTACTAACAAAGTGGATGTCTTCGTTCAAAATGAATGGCCAAGAGCAAAAACGAAATCACTAAAAAACGTGCAGCTTTTTTTTTTCCCCCCAACATGCTGGAATGGTCACTTACAGTTCCTTAATATGAATTCCTTGTGGAAAGCAACTGCTACGGATTTCTGGGATTTCATTTGAGCTCAGATCCAAGGCCTCCAGCGCTGTATACGATATCAGGTCCTTTGCTTCTATGTTGCGGATCTTATTGTGGTGTCTGCAAAATAAAAAAAAATTACCACACAGCTTTATTAGTATGTTCACAGCATGTGACAAAATCATAGCAGAGCATACTGAACATTCCTAACAAAAATGCATGGATCCAATAAATTACATGGACACAGTATGAATGCTCAGAATGTTTATTTATTGAGTACTTCTGCAGCAGTGAATTCTCCAGCAGCACTTTACACCATACATCGTTTTCTCTCCAATTGTCCCTCGGAGGAGCTCACAATCTAATCCCTACCACAGACATACATCCATTGTAATCTACAGCCAATTCTGCAATTTTGAGGGAAGCCAACTAACTAATCTGTGTGTTTATTATGATGTGGGAGGAAAACTGAGTGCCCAAAGGAAACCTACGAAAATGCAGAACATGTAGTGAGAACACGCATTCATTACAAGGCTGAAGTAAGAAAAGTTTTAAAAATTTGCCACATGAGCTGAGGAAGCCCAGCTAAAAAAGTTAAAACAAAAAACAATTGAAAATATATTGAAAAGATAAATCAATCAATATCCCTAATCCTAAACAATACTTTCCTGTGGAATCTCAGTTTTATTTTGGTGTCAAAGATAAAAACATGGTAAAAGTTTTTGACTACCCAAGGCGAATGGCAATGTTACTCCAGCTCTCGGAGACAAGCCTTAAACAACTTTCATATATTCCTTGCTCTCTATATGCCTTTGGCTGTTCCTTCAGTCTGACTGCAGCGAAACGGTCGTTTAGAGCCCTGGGCCCGTACGCAATTAACTTTTTCTCCTGAGTTTTCTCCTAGCAGATAATTTTTCATCATCTCATTTAAATATCTTTTCAGCACTTTGCAATTAAGAAAGTACCAAAAAGTAGCTTAAAAGGTACTGTCAAAGATTATTGTTCATATTTTCTTGCTTGTTGGTGGTTTAAAAGGCATTTTATTGACAAGTTGTGAAAATATCACCTGGGAGAAAACTAAAGAGAAAAAGTTAATTGCACACAAGCCCCTTACAAAACCCTTACAAAAAAAAAAGAACATGGGTTAGTTCCATGAAGAACTGGGACTGTACAGACACAACTATTTAATCGTGTTATATGTTGCTTCAGGGTCCCTTAAAGAAAAACTCCGACCAAGAATTGAACTTTATCCCAATCAGTAGCTGATACCCCCTTTTACATGAGAAATCTATTCCTTTTCACAAACAGACCATCAGGGGGCTCTGTATAGTTGATATTGTGGTGAAACCCCTCCCACAAGAAACTCTGAGGACCCTGGTACTGCTGGCCGTTTCCTGTCTGTGAACCTTGTTGCATTGTGGGAAATAGCTGTTTGCAGCGGTTTCCAACTGCCAAAAAAAGCATGCAGCAGCTACATCACCTGCCAACAGTAAAAATGTCACCATGTAATAAATGTCAGAATGCAAGTCAGGGATTTAAAAGATTTTACAATGGGCAAACACTGACTAAATCATTTATACATAATTATTGTAAAAATTAAGCACTTTTTTATTACATTATTTTCACTAGAGTTCCTCTTTAAGCACCAGGGGTTTTAGGCAAACTTGTTGCTGCTTAGCTGGGCATTATCACACTCTTCAAACTACAAATAGTTATGCCAAGACAAAGCTGCTGCCGGAAACGGCTGGTCGAGGGTTTCCTGACCAGATGTACGTGAAACATTTTGTCTGCGCACTATATCTGTTTATACCTGAAGAAGTGGGTCAATTAGCTGTCCTATCCCCTACATAAATACATCTATCCCATACCTGTGTGATAGCTTACAAGAGGTAAGAGCTTATTTGCACCCCTTTTTATATTTTATTCTGCTCTTTGATTTATTTTCTGCTTTGTGGCCTGACCCGAAACATTTTCTTTATCATCAGCCAATCCAGGAGCCTATATACAGATAAACAAACAAGGACGAGGATCACACTCGGGACTGGAGTTGGGCTGGATTGGCTGGAGTTGGACTGGGCTGGGAGACGCTGAACTCTGGATTACACTGCCACACATCTCTAAGTCTTATTTCAATTAGATTACAGTTACATAATTAATTAAAAATTAATTTACTGTACCCACCCCTCTAGTGATATTTTATGTTTCACAGACGCTAGGACATCAAGTCTAGCCAACCTGGAAGAACTTGGGTGTGCATCTGCTAAATTTAGGATCAGATGGCCTTCTGGGTTTTGTTCATCTAAGACAACTTCATTATAATATCCCAAAAAAATGGACTTCTTCACATAAGTGCTGAGTCAGAGCTTCTCTGGAGAAGCTGGACAGATTCTCAGGCCGGCTGCAGATGTTGTGTTTGTTCAGGTGGGAATTCCATCCAAAAACAAGGACTATCCTCTGGCAACATTCATGAACTCAGGAGGCCAGAATCAGCAACATAGAAAGCTCTGGTACTAAATCATGCACTTTGACCATAGATGGAAGCAGAGTAACTCGCACAGAAATAACAGTATAGCTTAAAGGGATACTGTAGGGGGGGGGTCGGGGGAAAATGAGTTGAACTTACCCAGGGCTTCTAATTTCCCCCCGCAGACACCGATGCTTCGGCCCCGCCTTCGGTTCACTTCTGGAATTTCAGACTTTAAAGTCTGAAAACCACTGCGCCTGCGCAGCTGCATCCTCGCTCCCGCTGATGTCACCAGGAGTGTATTGCACAAGACCAGTATGGTCTTTGGTCTGCGCAGTATGCTCCTGGTGCCATCAGCGGGAGCGAGGACACAGCAATGCAAGCGCAGTGGTTTTCTGACTTTAAAGTCAGAAATTCCAGAAGTGAACTGGAGGCGGGGCCGGAGCATTGGTGAGTGGCTGCGCGGGCACAGGATGTCTGCGGGGGACCATTACAAGCCCCGGGTAACTTCAACTCATTTTCCCCCGACCCCCCTACAGTATCCCTTTAAATTAATAAATTAAGGCAGAACATTTTCACTTTATTGTTACAGACTTTTCACCGAACGTACACATACAGCCTTAACCAGGTTTCCTCTTACAGACCAATAGTCTATCTACGCTCTGTCTACTATTTGCATCTTTGGATCCTTCTCCACTGAAAATCGTAATTGCAAATACACTGTGATAGGATTGTTATCTTTTCTATTTACACCAAGTGTATTTTGTGCATTTCAACGTGATTTTCCTGTGAATTAAAAAATGCACACCATTATGTTGTCCTATGTCAAATGAATTGAGGCAACAGGATAAATCTGACTCCTCCCATAAATACTTACCTCTCTAACAACCTGCCCATTGGCATATAGAAGCTCTCTGACTGGCCCATGTACCTGGCAAGCCCCACCCCTTTTCTTTCCTTCTGTTGCTCTCTCGTTTTTCCAATTCTTATTTCTCTAAAACGATGTACTGGTGGCTGCCATCAGCATTTATCCAGTTGAAGGGGTTTACAACATGATTAATTTAATTTTACAAGAAACTAAGATGCATAATAAGTATACAAGCGGATTTTCATAATTGTTAAACCATATCACATGTTGAATTCTTACTTTTAATATACTATATTCAATATATGACGATACAGTTTTGGGTTTTGTTTGTTATTATTGCCTTTTAGGCTGTACTCTTTCGTTTGCTCATCACAATGTATATGGAAATAATCTGTAAAAATATTTTTAAAAAAATATCAAAAAAATCTGGAGACACTGGAATTTAGTATGCAATTTTCTTGCATTCTCATTGACCTTAAGGCAAATGCAGGGAAAAAAAGTAGCATGCTCTGTGCTTGCAGTTTGAGAAAATTCAAACTGCACCAGAATAATCTCACAATAATCAAGGTACCCTTGCAATCAGCAAAGTGTGCAAAATCTGAACATTGGATCGCATTACTGATGGTGCTGGAGGTTTTTTTTTTTTTATAGTGCTCACCTGCATACAAAGTGGAGAGGTGGTAAGCTAAGGGGCAACCAAACTATAAAGAACGCAGTCCTCATGCTCATTTTATTGACAAGCCAAGATGACCAGAATCAACTACATGGTGATCTCTAGAAACAAGGTAGATTATGGATCAAACCAGGTGAAGCATACACCAGTTTTTTCACGCCCAGAACAATAATTTATGTTCATTTGGGCTGACAGTCGTCAGCTAGGCAGTAACAGTAATGCACATTTATGGGTGGCATGCGCTGTGCTATGTAAAGGGGAAGTATCCAGTCAGGCTGACTGCTAGTCATCTGCAGTAATTTAGGCACAGGGGACATCTGTACCAACATCAAATTAACCATCAAAAGAATCATGAGCAATTGTTTAGAGAGCATCGCGTTTCTAGTTTAAACATACCTCTAGACTGAAATATTATAGTAAATTCAATAAAGAAAAAGAAAATGGAGTCTTTAGCTTATGGGCAATTTCTTTGTACTTCAAGTATGAAGATGAAATCCACTCAGTGTTTCAGAACACAAAGTCATGTAAACAGGCAAAGAGAGGCCAATTTGCTCAGTAGGCCTCTTGGAATAACAGTATATACATTTGAGTTTCCTTTGTACTTTTTGACACTGAAAACATGGAAATAAAAACATGACAGATTGTATCAGTAACGTCTATGCGTGAGGGCCAGAGGGGACTTATGTGGTGCGATTAGCTCATGAGGAGCAGAAACTGTCTTGTGTGTGGTTTCAGCATACAAAATGGCGGGAATATTTTCAAGTTCTGCCAGTTTGTGAAAATTTCTACATATTTTTATGAGTGTTATAAAATGCCTTTAAATGTCTCACTAACTTCTATTTAAAAACCCTGAAGGGTCCATTTGTCAAGCAACTGTACAGAAATCGTTCCCATGCCACATTTGTCAATCTTATTAATTATTCTGCATTCCATTTCACGCTTTTCTTCCTTGTAGCATTTCAGATGAATAACATTTATGAGACCAAAGTGCAACTCGCATATTATTGTCATATTCCTGTACGGTTATTATAACTTATTGACTTCTCATACATATCTTTCACTGCAAAAAACTCAAAAGATTAGGCAAGTCAATAAAACAGCAAGGCACATTATTTTAAAAGGCTGAGATTATTAAAAGCTGTTTAATAAAGACATGACCCCACGCATTTACTAAGATATATTTAGATCATGATCTTTTATTATAAAAAAAAAAAAAAAAGGAAAAACGAAAAAGGAGTATTTTTAAAGCACAGAACAAAATTAATTGTGGAGTTACGAC
Organism: Hyperolius riggenbachi; assembly: GCF_040937935.1. Classification (NCBI taxonomy): domain Eukaryota; kingdom Metazoa; phylum Chordata; class Amphibia; order Anura; family Hyperoliidae; genus Hyperolius; species Hyperolius riggenbachi. The sequence goes on from NC_090654.1 coordinate 191,221,947, forward strand.
CTGCAATTGATTTATTTTACGGCGGAGTAAAATCTCGGCCTTATTTGTCCTTACTTCATGTCGAAGTCTGTTAGTCATTAAACGTTGCTTGAAAATGGCTTTTTAACTGTGTAATTGGACATTATAATCAGTATTAAAAATAAAAGCACCTTTAGCACCTCAGCGTCTGTTGACCTGACATCTGGGTTTGAAAGCCATCCAAGCGCCTAGCCATGATAAAAGAATTTTTGTTTTATTTGACTTTCTCCGATATTTTCCATGAAACAAGAGACGGCTGTCAAAACAGAGCTGCCGACGTCTTGAGTCACTTGCGCGGCCACCTTTCAGTGCTTGAGGCGGGCTTTTATTTTGACATGCAATGTTTATGATGTCATCTGTGCTGACGCCGATGGACATCCCAAGCCAAGAGATTTCAAAAGTTACTTCTGGCCACCACTGAAATCAGCCTGCAGACTGCTACCGAGAAATAGAGCATCTGTGGCTAAAGGGGGAACAGTTGTGAGAGATGTATGGAGGCTGCCACTACAGACTTGCTCTAAAACTTGGTCGATATCTGGCTGCAGTGCCGATGTCCTGGCTATCTAACACTTTCTATATAACTCTCCTAGGACAACTGTGCAGATCAGGCGATTTGCCATCCAGATCTCTGTATTTGTTACAATAGAGCAACTATAAATAATACTAATTATAATTCCAACATTTGTTTAGCACTTTTCTCCTGTCAGGCTACAAAACGTTTGAGAGCGGTAGCCAGTCGGGGAGTGCTCAGTAGGTAGTAGCAGTTTTAGGGAGTCTTGCCCAAGGACTCCTTACTGATTAGGTACTGAAAAGGAAAAACAATCTTTGAACCCTAGAAATACTAAAAAGTAGTGTAAGGTAGTGTACTTGCCTCATGAGACAGGAGAGTCAGTGATAATAAGGGAACACAGAATAGAGACACCGAGAAACCAATATAGTGTAGTATGTACCAATATAGTGTAGTATGTACTGGTATGTGGATATGATAAGTAAGTATCTATTTATACTCACAAACATGGGTTACCGTCCAGGTAACCACTATATCAGCAGGTGAAGAGATTCGACCTGTCCCCACTCAGGATTAAGAAGTCGCTCTCTGTAGATCGGAAATAAGGGGCAACACCCCTCCACCAAGGGTGGACTCAGGAACTGTATAAGCAGACAGAGGCGCCAAAAGGATAAAATATTCTAAAAACGTTTAAAATGAGAGGAGGCAGAGGTGGACATACCTCCTCCAAGCAGACACATGAGTGTTGTGTATATTCAAAACAACAAAAATGTATTTATATACTCCAGAAAGTGCAACACGTTTCGTGGGCATCTCCCACTTAATCAGGCATTAGAAACAGAGCATAAAACTGTAGGACAGAAAAGGCTGGCTCAGTGAGACGTATAGAGTTTGACAAAGTACATAATATGAGCATACAAAATCTTTTTCAAAATAGAACATCAGATATTCAATATTGTCTATAGGGGGGGGAAATAGTTAGTGGGGAACAAGGGGAAGTGGAATGGGCGGTGGAAGAAGAAGAAAAAAGCCAAGCTTACCTCGGGTAATGTCTTTTCCAGTAGTCCGAGTGACAGCACCCCTCCTATGAGACTTGTCTCCCTCCCAAACTTTGGACAGGAAGCTAGAAGATACAAATTTGCATAACAGGCAGGCAGGAGTAGTATATAAAGATGTTACTCACAAAAGGTATTCAGTTATAAAAAAAGACACGGACACCAAATGCTGCTGAAACGATTAATTTAATTATGCCCTTTATTAGGGTGGGCCGGAGGGGTGCTGTCACTCGGACTACTGGAAAAGACATTACCCGAGGTAAGCTTGGCTTTCCCAGAACGTCCTCCTGACAGCACCCCTCCTATGAGACGATAAACAAGAACATTATAAGTTAGGGAGGGACTACTGCCTGCAACACCTTTCTTCCGAATGCTAGATCAGTATTGGCTAATAAGTTTAGTCTATAATGTTTGACAAACGTATTTTGGCTGGACCAGGTGGCCGCTCTGCAAATCTGCTCTATCGAGGCGCCTGCCCTCTCTGCCCAAGATGTTGATACACTTCTTGTGGAGTGAGCTTTAATTGAGGTCGGTAAAGGCCTCCCTTGAGTCTGATAAGCCGCGGTGATAGTTTGTCTGATCCATCTTGCAATTGATGTCTTAGAGGCTTGCCTCCCCTTGAATTTCCCCGCAAACAGCACCAACAAGGCATCTGATCTTCTCCAAGATGCAGTCCTTTCAAGATAATGAAGGATACACCTTCTAACATCCAAACAATGAAGCTTCCTCTCCTTTTCATTAGTTGGTTTATCACAGAATGATGGCAGAAAGATCTCCTGAGATCGATGAAACTTTGAAGTCACTTTAGGAAGGAATGCAAAGTCTGGACGTAGAGTAATCCTATCCTCCGAGATGGTACAATAAGGTGGCTTAATGGATAAGGCCTGAAGTTCGCTGACTCTCCTGGCTGTGGTGATTGCCAGAAGAAAGGCCGTTTTCAACGTCAGAAATTTATCTGGAATCTGATCCAGAGGCTCAAAGGGATGTTCACAAAGACTCTGTAACACCACATTCAAGTCCCAAGGGGGCACCTTATATATCACCACAGGCCTGAGACGTTTAATTCCCTGAAAAAAACGAAGAAAAAACTCCTCCTGAGCTAATCTTCTCTCTAAATATACACTCAAAGCTGCTGTCTGAACTTTAAGAGTGCTGGAACTTAACCCCATCTGAAATCCATCCTGAAGAAATTCCAGAGCTGAGGCGGAAAGTCTAGAATCCTTCTCTTTCCTTGTACACCATTCACAGTAAATTTTCCATGTCTTCTGATAAATCTGCCTCGTCACCTTCTTGCGGGATTGTATTAACGTTTCAGAAAGTTTATCTGAAAACCCCTTTGATTTCAGGATTCCCCACTCAATCTCCATGCTGAAAGGTGAAGACGCTTGAAGTCCGGGTGAAGAACTGGGCCCTGCGACAACAAATCTGTTCTGACTGGTAACATTATTGGTTGACACATCGCTAAATTCTGTAACAGAGCAAACCACGGTCTTTTCGGCCAGAAAGGTACTATGAGAATTACTTGTGCTCTGTCCTGCATAATCTTGTTCAGAACCCTTGATATCAGAGGTATTGGGGGAAATGCATACATCAGGTTCAACCGCCACTCTATCGAGAAAGCGTCTATTTCCCACGGATTGTCCTTTGGATACAGGGAGCAAAACTTTAGACACTTTGAATTTTGTCTCCTTGCGAATAAGTCTACTGCAGGGGTGCCCCATGCCTGGCTGATCTGAACAAATACTTCTGGATTCAGAGACCATTCGTCTTGTAATATCGCTGACCTGCTGAGATAGTCTGCCACAACATTGCAAGTCCCCTTCAAATGAACTGCTCTGACGGATGTTAAGTTGCTCTCTGCCCAATGCAGAATCCTTGCTGTCTGAGACCACAACCGACGACTTCTTGTTCCTCCCTGATGATTCAGGTAAGCCACTACACTGCTGTTGTCGGACCTGATCAGGACATGACACTGATTGATTTGATCCTTGAAGAATTGAAGGCTTCTCCATACTGCTTCCAGTTCTCTGCTGTTGGAGGATCTTATTGCCATAGCCCTGGACCACTGCCCTTGTGCTGGTAGAGAGTCCATGTGAGCGCCCCACCCCCACGTACTGGCATCCGTCGTTATGATTCTTTGTACTGGAAAAAACCACATGCGGCCTTCCGATAGGTGAGACAGTTCCTGCCACCAGTTTAACGACACTTTCACACCGTATGGGATCAGAATCTTCCTTTCTAGTGCTGAAATGTTCCTGTTCCAGCTCCTTAGTATCCACAACTGCAGGTTCCTGGCATGGAATTGACCCCATTGTACTGCAGGGAAGACTGAGCTTAACAGACCGAGAAGTGCCATGGCTTTTCTTATACTGATGGACCTTGATTTCTGAAAAGAAAGAACAGAATTAAGTACTGCCGAAACTTTTCTTTCTGGGAGAAATACTCTTTGCTGGCGGGAGGAAAAAATAAACCCCAGATATTCCATAGATTGGCTGGGTATTAGCGCCGATTTTGACCAGTTAATTAACCAGCCTAAAGACTCTAGACTATCAATGCATATCTTAACCTGATCACTTACAGACTGTAAAGAATTACCCCAAATCAATAAATCATCTAGGTAAGCAATGATGTTAATGGACCTACACCTCAAGACTGCCAAAACTTCTGCCATCACCTTTGTGAACAGCCAAGGTGATGAAGCTAGCCCAAAAGGTAACACATTAAATTGGAAATGTCTTACCTCTTCTTGTAGGTGAATTGCAAATCTTAGGAATTGCTGGGACTCTAGATGAACTGGTACATGCAGGTAGGCATCTTTGAGGTCCAGAGAAGCTAGAAAACAGTCTTTTTGCAACAGGGTTATTACAGACTTCACATTGTCCATTCGAAACTTCCTGTATTTTACGGCCCTGTTCAACCCCTTTAAATTTAGAATAAATCTGAAGGCTCCCTGAGGCTTTTTTATCAGAAAAACTGGTGAGTAGAACCCTTGGCCTCTCTGGCAGGATGGTACCTCTCGGATCACTCTTTTTTCCAGAAGGGAAGCAACCTCCTCCTGTAATGCCTTCCTTTGGTCTGGTGATTTTGGCTGTGGAGTTACCACATACTGCAGGGGTGGGGGATACTCGAATTCTATCTTGTAACCTTCCAACACTATTTTCAAGAGCCACTGACTTGTGAACCGCTGGCACCATGTTTCGTAGTAGTGGGAAAGCCTTCCCCCTACTGGAATACTGGCGTCATTGCTTATTGGGTTGGTTGGACCGGGGAAAAAGAGCCTTCCCTTTTTGGTTTCTATTTGGAATCCACTTCTTTTTAGGTGGGATCTTTGCCTCAGGTTCCTTGTTGCCGCTGCGAGCTGGGCCCCTGTACTGAAAAGCTCTCTTTTTGGTCGGAAAATTTTTCTTATAATCTGAGGTTCTCTCTAGCGTCTGGTCTAGCTTTGAACCAAATAACAGTTCACCTTCACAGGGCAAACCACACAACTTGGAGCGAGACGAGTAAGTAATTAGTAGCGTTAAACAAATCTGGAAAGTCCTCTAAAATTTCTTCTCTGGGCACCCCCGAAGCTATCTTAGACTGAGTCTGCGTGAGCCAAGCTTTAAGGGATCGTCCCACTGCCGTGGATGCCACTGCTGGTTTAAATGTTAAAGATGCTGACTCCCAAGCTCTACGCAACAGATTGTCCATCTTTTTATCAATGGGGTCTTTTAAATTCCCAAAGTTCTCAAACTGCAAATCGGATTTTCTCGACACCCTTGAAAACGACGGGTCCAGTTTGGGAACCGGACCCCAGAATTTTTGATCTTCCGGACTGAAAGGATAACGACGAGAAAGAGACTTGGGCCAAAATGCCCTCCTTTCAGGGTCATCCCACTCCTTCCCAATCATTGACTTTAGAGAGGAATGGACTGGGATGAAACAATTCTGGGGTTCCGCCAAACTCACGTACATCTGATCCAAGGGGGTCAAAGATTTCCGCTCCACTGTTATCCCCATAGTATTTTGCATTGCCGACAACAAGTCTTTCATTAAGTTGGGTGCGAAAGCAAACTTCTGAGTAACCTCTGGGTTTTCCTCCTCCTCCCCAGAAATCTCCTCCAAAGATGAAATCTCTCCTTCCTCTCCAGATAAATCTGAATCCCCTGATTCATTATCTTTTCTTTTACGTTTAGCTGCAACCTGATGAGGTGAAGCCTCTAACTGACTGTGCCCCTCAATCACCGGGGCTGGTAAGGGAGCAGGCACAGTATCAGCAGCAGAAGTAGAAGGAACTGTAGATTCCGCCATTGCTGAATCCTTTATCTCTTTAATGGCCGAGGCCATCTCAGACCGCATCCATCCCATCAAGTCCTTAAATACCACTGGGGATTCCTCCTTTACCACCTTCTCTCTACAAGACTGGCACAGTTTCTTCGTAGAGGAAGAATAGAAGCGAGAGTTGCACATAACACAGCGTTTCTCAGTTCTACCAGAAGATTGTCCCCCTTGACCTTGCTGAGACACAGCCTTGTCTTTGTCTTTATCACCTTTTGGGGCTTTAGGCTAAAAAGAAATAAAGACAGACTGTCAGCCTTACAAGGTGGACCTATGATTACAAATCAACTCCCTCAAAGTCTGAAAAATTACAGCTCACCAGAGAGGGGATAGCGCCAGACTCCGCAGAAGTCAGAGGAGAAGGGCCTACAGCGTCCTCCATGATCACCGACAGCAATGGTGATCGTGGCTAACATTCACATATATATACCCCTGTTAATTACCTGCAGCTGAAGTCAATCTTAACACCGCCGCGGCCCCTGCCGCTATGCCGTCAGCTGACTCGTCATGCGGGACGCATGCGCATGACGTCACTTCCACCCGGAACTTCCGGTTTCGCGCTCCTGCCGCCATAAAGCTTCCGCATCTCTAGGAGAAGCCTCCTCCACGCTGTGCGCTGGACCAGCTGAGTCCCCTGCTCAGCCTTACTATGCCCGCGCTGCACGCTGCACTCGCCGCCTGACGTAGTAGCACCTGGAGACCTCTCAAAGCGTCCCGTCCGGGACAGGAAAAACAACTGAATACCTTTTGTGAGTAACATCTTTATATACTACTCCTGCCTGCCTGTTATGCAAATTTGTATCTTCTAGCTTCCTGTCCAAAGTTTGGGAGGGAGACAAGTCTCATAGGAGGGGTGCTGTCAGGAGGACGTTCTGGGAAAAGGGGGCTGGGTTTAGGATGACCATAGAGTGTGAGGGAGGCATATATAGGCAACATGGGCCTATGTTGCCTCTATATGCGTCCCCCACAAAATCTATACGTCTCACTGAGTCAGCCTTTTCTGTCCTACAGTTTTATACTCAGTTTCAATTGCCTGATGAAGCGGGAGATGCCCACAAAACGCGTTGCACTTGCACTTTCTGGAGTATATAAATACATTTTTGTTGTTTTGAATATACACAACACTCGCGTGTGTCTGCTTGGAGGAGGCAAGTCCACCTCTGCCTCCTCTCATTTTAAACATTTTAGAATATTTTATCCTTTTGGCGCCTCTGTCTGCTTATACAGTGATGAGAGATAAATTATTTATGGACAAAAACAGCAACATGTTTCGTTGGTCAAGAGCACTGCATCACGGTTACAGTGCAGAGTGGCTGAACCTCAGAGTGAGTCGTCCTGTCTATAGCAATAAGTCACACACAAATTATATATATATATATATATATATATATATATACCCTCGCCTCTCTTTTTACAGAGATTTTCCCGGCTTTTGTCTGGACAAAAAGTGAGGGATTCAGGTAGGTGAGACAAATAACCCAGACAGTGGTAAAAACCCCAAAGAAGTTCAAACCCCTCTCCCTACAACCTAAAACTAAATATTTTTTTTTCTGCAGCTAATCTTTAATATTCTAGAGACGCACACAAAAAAATTGTATAGCAAAGTTTTGAGTCACATGACTGAGCTTGGCTGGAGGGAAAGCCGGTATGTTAAGTAATATCTATCAGATGCACTCCGGGCGATTTCAAAGTGAATCACAGCAAAGTAATTCAAAACAGCTTGAGAATCCCAAATACCAAATAGGGCAATAAGACTACGCTGGAAATACCACCATTATGACTCTGATTAGGTGCCAGAGTCATAATTGCAACCAAATGCGCCGCATGTAAGCGGTTCAACCCAAGTACTAAACCTCGATTATACTAGTTTGTCTCTAATGTAGAACATGAGGTAAAGGCCTTTGTTACCAATAACGAAACTCACTGGCCTTTTATTCCTACTAAACATGACATATTTGAAGTATTAGGATTGGATTAAGCTGAAGTAGTCTCTGGATTAGTGTGGTTAGGTCACAGCTTAGTGAGTTAGACTAAGACCAGAAATGATTTTTTTTCTCTGTTATTTTAAATTCCAGGCTGGAAGTCACTGGACAGGCAAAGAAACATAAGCAGTTGGAAGGAAAGGACAAATCCATGCTTAAACCCCCAGTCCTGGCACAGAAAAAAAGCACTCTTGGCAAAAAAAGAGCATTATTTTAATTCTGCAACACAAACTGCCAGCTCCACTGGTTAAAAGATTCAGAACATAGCTGCTGATAATTGCTTGCTCACACCCAGTAAGCACAAACAAAAAAAACAAAAAAAAAAAACTGTATTTTTTGGACTATAAGACTCACTTTTTCTCCCCCAAAAGCCAAAAGTGGGGATAAAAAGTCACAGCGTCTTATAGTCCAAACGCAGGGAGTTCCTGACGCCTACTAATACGAACCTCCAACCCACCGCAATATCGGGGGCTCCCTGTACTGTGCCTATGCAGAGGAGGATACAGGGGGACAAACAGAGGACACAAAATGGGCATAGAGGAGGACACAAGGAGGACAGAGGTGGACACATGGGGGACACCGGAAAAAACAGGTAGACACAAGAGGTACAAGGGGGTATAATCCACAAGATGCCCCTCCATGGATGCACCAGGTTTAGTATAGATTTTTCCCCTGGTTTTTGTCCTCTAAATCTAGGTGCGTCTTATGGTCAGGAGCGTCTTCTAGTTCTCCAAGATGCTGCGCTCACACGTACATCAGAATCTTCTTACAGTAATGTCGCTCAGAAAAGAAAAAGAAAAACCATAGTATGATACTGTATTATAACATTGCCTCTTCCCACAACACCCAGTGCTGCAAACTATATCCGTATGTGTATCCACCAAAAACCGCAGGGTCTCACAGGTTCTCACCATGTGATACAAGCCACAGACAGCAATAAAATCACCTCCAAACTCTGGAACATATACACTCTCCCTAGTGCATGCAGGTTTCCCACAAGATCATATGTGGCCACTCACCTTGTACTCTGCCGTCCAAATTATAAGACAGCAAATGCGCTCAGTACATCCCGGCAGGTGCTTCCCAGCCAAACCTCAGCAGATAGGTCACCACAGGAGCAAGAACTTCACATCAGCCTATTAACTAACGGACTCCACATAGCGTAAAACCATTCGATTTATTAAAATATATAAAATCTAGTGCACTCACATATTCCAAGTAAAATCAAACATATCACAGCATGAACTCCTCCAAGCCAGCTCTCTCCGCCTGTAGCTCTGTTAAACAAAAATACTGTTCTCTACATAAGCAATTCTAAGGTTCGGCGATCCTTCTCTATCTGCCGCCTCGTCAGCGGAGCTGAAAATCCATCGGTATCATCTAGTTAGTCTGTTTAATTGCAGTTTAATGCAGATTGATCTGGACATTAATTAGCCTGTAAAACAGATTGATTTTTTAATAGAGTTTTATACTCTCTGCAGTGACAGGGAAGACCTATTGATTTAGCTTCAGCAGTAAATACACTGCAGAAAGCAGCTTAGTCCTTTGTGAACTGCCTAATCCTATTTTCCAGCGCCTTAACCCCCAAAGGAGGGTTACATTTGGATTGGCTTTGTAATGTAATTAGTAACTTTTCATAGCATCAAGTACCAAACTCCATCCTCTTAATAGCCAGGCCTTGATTTATTTATTTATTTATTTTTTGCTATAAGAATTTAAAGGGATAACTTACTCTGAAAATGCACTGTCAAATTAAAGGGACTCCGAGCAGTGCAGAAACTATGGAAAGATGCATATCATTTTAAAGCTCTCTTTCTCCGCTTTCCAATGATATATAAACCGCCGCCCTACTCCTTTTAGTTTTCGCTATTTTCGCGATTGAAATTGCCGCGGCCGCGATTTCAATCGCGAAAATAGAGAAAACTAAAAGGCGTAGAGCAATGATTTAGGTGTCGCCAGAAAGAGGAGAAAGAGAGCTTTAAAATGATATCCATCTTTCCATAGTTATATTGTATTACACAGAACGACACTTTCCCCAGTGTCAGCAGCTCCATTCAGCAGAAAAAGTCGTCCTGTGTAATACAATGTAACTATGGAAAGATGGATATCATTTTAAAGCTCTCTTTCTCCTCTTTCTGGCGACACCTAAATCGTTGCTCTACGCCTTTTAGTTTTCTTTATTTTCGTGATTGAAATCGCGGCCGCGGCAATTTAAATCGCGAAAATAGCGAAAACTAAAAGGCGTAGGGTGGCGGTTTATATATCATTGGAAAGAGGAGAAAGAGAGCTTTAAAGAGAATCTGTATTGTTAAAATCGCACAAAAGTAAACATACCAGTGTGTTAGGGGACATCTATTACCCTCTGTCACAATTTCGCCGCTCCCCGCCGCATTAAAAGTGGTTAAAAACAGTTTTTAAAAGTTTGTTTATAAACAAACAAAATGGCCACCAAAACAGGAAGTAGGTTGATGTACAGCATGTCTACACATAGAAAATACATCCATACACAAGCAGGCTGTATACACCCTTCCTTTTGTATCTCAAGAGATCATTGTGTGTTTCTTTCCCCCTGCATCTCTCATGCACTGAAGTTTCAGGCTGCTCGTTTCTTCCTGCAAACAGCTTTGCCTTTGTCTGTAATTCCTCAGTATGTGAAAGCCCAGCCAGCTCAGAGGACGATTTATCCAGCTTGTAAAAGATAAGAGAGAAGAGAGAATCTGCCATAATCTAAATAATACACAGGCAGTGTGCAGAGAGGGGCCTGGAGGGGGGAGATTCATCACAGAACCACAACACTGAAGAACTTGGCAGCCTTCCAGACACAGGCCGACAAGTCTGACAGGGGAAAGATACATTGATTTATTACAGAGACTGTGATAGCAGAAAGTGCTGCAGTAAGCCAGAACACATTAGAATAGCTTTTGGAACTTGTAGGATGATAAAAAACAGGATGCAATTTTTGTTACGGAGTCTCTTTAAAATGATATGCATCTTTCCATAGTTGCTGCACTGCTCGGAGTCCCTTTAAGAAGTCAGCAGCCATTACCTACATATAGAGATCGCCAATAAGCTTTTTATGCTTAAAGTGGACCTGAACTCAGAACTTCCTCTCTTCTCTAAAATATACGAAACAGCATAATAACATTTAAAGAAAATAATTTCTTTGTTACAGCTGATACAAATCCTGCAATAAATACGCAGTGTGTCTACTTCCTGCTTTTATGGAAGCAGACATATTGGTAACATCCTGTGCTTTCAAATTAGCCTATCTGCCGTGGCAGTCAGCTGACACTGCTGAGGGGTCAAATTACAGTTGTGATTAGTCACAGATGAGGGGTAATTAGACAGGCACAACAACAACATTATTTTAGATGAATACATAACTGAATTATGTTTTTTTTCCTTGTATTTGCCTGAAGCTCAGTTTCATCATTTTTTTATAGGTGCCATTTTGAGTTGTTTAATATACACATTCTAATGTCACCTTCATGTATGTAACGACCATTGTAAAAGGCCTTACAGAAATGTGATGCAAACAGGCTGAGTCATCTATATTGTATCTGGCACTGGAGAGGACAGTGTGCACCTGCTGCTCTTCTTGACAATAGTATTAATATCAGTGTTGTAATGTAATATTACCAGTATTCTACTATTTGCCACCATGACCTAAGCCCCCCCCCCCACACACTGTAACTCTAACCCCCCTCCACCTACCCCAACATTAACCCCCCCCCCCCCATCTACGCCAAGCAGTAACCAACACCTAATACAAACTCTCTCTTCCCCCCTCTCACCTCAGCTACCACTAACCACCCCTCAACCTACCCCAACATTAACCCCTACCCCCCATCTATGCCAAGCAATAACCAACACCTACACCTAATACAAACTTTCTCCTCCCCTCACCTCAGCTACCACTAACCACCCCTCCACCTACCCCAACATTAACCCCTCCCCCATCTACGCCAAGCAGTAACAAACACCTACACCTAATACAAACTCTCCCCTCCCCCCACCTCACCTACCACTAACCACCCCTCCACCTACCCCAACATTAACCCCCCATCTACGCCAAGCAGTAACCAACACCTACACCTAATACAATTATTACATTATTGTCTTATCATTGCAGTTAAGGTGCAATTCGACTAACGATCTTTCTCATATAAACGGACATTTAACAGATGAAAACCTCCTAGCCAATCTGATCAGACTGACAGAATCTATACAAAAATCGGAACAATGTCAATAATACAATCGAATTGGTTAGATTTTCGTCCTCTAGTAGTCCCTAACTATCGTTTCCGATTGTTCATACGAATGAACGGAAACAAATGATCATTCGCTGAATTTCGTTTGTGCCCACCTTTCCACTTTAAGCATGCCATCTATGCAGTCTAATGACCTTGTGAATAATTCGATGTCCAGTGTACATTGGGTGATCATTACCAGCATGACTAAAAAAAAACAAAAAACCGTTGAAATCGCTCCTGGACTAACTGTGGAAAACAAGCTAATCTCGATGAGAGAATTAATAGTTGAGGGTGCTGCAGTGAAACTGAAGACAATTACAGACCATGTATGGGACTTAAGCCTTATTTAAAGCACAGAAAAGATTCTCCTTTAAGTGGACCGAATGGGGACTTTTCAGAAACTTCCTTCATGCCTAACTATATTGTAATTCAGCTCTTTCAATGCAATTGGGGAGGTGGTGGAGGGAGGGAGCTTGGGATGCCAAAGCTTTTCAGGGTATTTGCCACAAATCCCAATAGTCAGCAGTTCATTCTTCACCGCTGAGTCCATTGAATAGCAGGGGACAGCTAATTGTCCAATTTCTATTAAACACAAGATATAACAGAAGCACATCTGGAGATTAAAAAGGTCCCCCACTGAAGGCTTTCCACAGTACAGAGTGAACTTCGCAGCAATGCAAGTCATTCACTTCAGATCTCTTTGTAGCCAACTATGGTCTGTGACCATTATGAGCATTGTAAATATGAAAATGCCTTTTAGTTACTTTTCTGAGGCTTGATAATGGCATCTTTTCACCTCAACAGTTTTTCTATTTGCCATCACTCTGCAGTGTTTAAGAAGTGCTTGAACAATCCTATGGGCTATTTCATAGAAATACACATAGCACAGCAAAAGATCTCTGAAAATCAATTCAGAGTCGTATGCGAAAGACTGCTATAAAGTCACTCCAAAATCACAAGTGCTTTTTAGTGTTGTTGCAAGGAGTTATTATTTAGTATTTCTATAGCGCCGACTTCTTCTGTAGCGGCGTAGCGCTGTACAGAGTATATTGTCTTGTCACTTAACCATCCCTCAGAGGGGCTCACAATCTAAGCCCTACCATAGTCATGTCTATGTATGTATTGTGCAGTGTATTTATCGTAGTCTAGGACCACTTTAGGGGAAAGTAAATTAACTTATCTATGTTTTTGGAATGTGGGAGGAAACCGGAGTGCCCGGAGGAAACCCACACACACGAGGATTTGAACTGGGTGCTGCAAGGTGAGAGTGCTAACCACTACAGCATCGTGCTGCCCATAGTGAGTTATCTTCGGACTTTGCTTGTAGCCACGCAAAAACAGGTTTTTTATGGGTTTAGTGGAGTGCAGCACCAACAAAGCGATTACCGATGAAATGTAATTTTGGGTTTGTAATATTTTCGTCTGTATTTTCAGCACATCTCTCTGTACCAGATTACTTGAATGCTTTCCTGACGCCCCACATTGACCTCTGCCCCGAAGCTTTTGTTCTTTAAATCAGAAAGATTTACTGAACAAAGTAGAAACAAACAGATACAGCCCTGGATAGCAGGTACATACTAGAAAGTTTATAAGGGAGAAGAGTGAAATCAATGAATCTCTCTACAGTCGCTAGTCCAATGAACACTCTTCTCTGCTTCACTTCATCAGTTCTGACAGGCAAAAGAAAAACTTGCATTTACTTCATTATACCGATAACGATTTTAAAGGAGGACCAGCACAACTTAAAGTGAACCCGAGGTGAGAGTGATACGGAGGCTGCCATATTAGTTTCCTTTTAAACAATACCAGTTGCCTGGCAGCCCTGCTGGTCTATTTGGCTGTAGCAGTGTCTGAAGTACACCAGAAACAAGCATGCAGCTAATCTTGTCAGTTCTGACAATCTGCATATGCTTGTTCAGGGTCTATGGCTGAAAGTATAATGCTGGACACACACGGCTCAATTTTTCCCGCTCGACTCTCCTGCTCGATCGTTTCGTCGCTTGATTCCGCAGTCCACATTCTCTAATCTTCCGCTCGATTTTCGATCGGGCAGGAGATCGGACATGTCGGATATTATCTATCGAGCCATCTTAATGGCTGAAAATCGAGCAGTGTATTCCCAGCATTAGAGGCGGAGGATCAGCAGGATAGCCAGGCAACTGGTATTGCTAAAAAGGAAATAAATATGGCAGTCTCCATATAGCTCTCACCTCGGGTTCACTTTAGGTACAGTCAAGCAAAACTTACAGTAAATCTCTTGATTTACAAGAGATTTATACTGTACACTTTTTTTATATATATATATTTATGTATATATGTTTATGCGCGAGTTCAAAGCTCTGAGCACCTTGTATCTAATGTTTTTTTAGAACTCCTATTGGCCTGAGGAAGTGGGCCCTAGACCACGAAACGAGCTGACAGTGCAAAATAAATCAATCTTTGTTCTATCAAAATAGTGTCGTCACAGAGGTAACCTACCTCTCATTTTCATTTTAGTGGTTTTTAAACCTAGTTTTATATTCATCTTGGTGCCTCTTAACTCTTTGTGCTCTTGATTTACAAACCTGAGCTTACTGGATTGTGCATGAGAAAGTAAAAAGGTCACTTTAACCCTCACACAAACAACGACAGCAATGCTTGCATTTTCTCAACATAAAAGGAGAACGCCAAGCCTCGAGAACGTGGCTATCCGCCAGCATCAATCTCAGATCTACAAGCTATATCAACAGTTTTATTGATACACCACTGTGCCAAGTCACCTCAACCGTATTTGTTAAGTTTTTTTTTTTCCACCTGAAAGTAAACACAGGTGAGCAAATCTGAACTGAAGAAAAAAAAGAAAGAAAGGTGAGCGTACTGGCCACCAAGAAAGTGCCGATCAATGATGCCGCAGGATTAAACGCTATTATGACGAAGAATAACCTCTGTAACTAACTGACAGTAAACAAGCAAGTCTTTCAGTGCGAGCACTTCCTGGGCAGATACAGGAGCGCTCTCCAAAGACTTTAGTGAAGCATGCAGGTCTTTACAAAACTATATGTCTAGATAGATACTGAGAGACTTCCAGCAATGGGAGGTGTACGCAAGAGCAAACCAACATGAAAAGCTGATCGTATGCACGACGCGATTTTGTGCACGATTCTCCTGATGACCAGTGATTTTTTGAGCGACGATCGTTTCAGTGATCTCTCGGTGTGGGCATGCATGATTAGGCGAATGACAATGCAAAGTGCCGCGACCGTTTGAACTCCTTTTCATGCCTGTCGTGTGCCCGTTTTGTGTTTCCACGGGCAGGAATATGAATCAGGGAATGCTCATCGGTTGGACGACGCCACTGTGATCCATCTTCCTGCGTCTTCAGCAGTCTTTTTTTTTTGCCCGTACAGGAAATCTGAAGTTAGAGGAATACTGCCAATACTAGCTTTCTTTTAAAAACCCCTTAATTCCTAGCTTTTTGTGAGTATTAATTAGCAAAGGCAGATTATATCTGACCATAAGTGCTTTTATGTCAAATAAATCCCTTATAGTGTCTGGTTAGAAGCACTTTCCCCAGGTGTTTTCCAGAGCAGCAGGCTGTGATCTTCTCCGGCAGTTGTCTGTGGGCAGCCCCTTGCAAGCCAAAACTGCAGACTAATGCTGTGTCAAGCAACAGTCTTGCCCAAGCTTGCTATTAACTCTTTCAGCTCAGCTGATTCTAGTTACATCTGTAAATTCTCAAAATAGGAATTTGAGCTTTTGAAATATAAAAACTTTTTAAATTTCATCTGTATTTTTGATGGTAAAGAATATTTTAGAAGTGTCTTACATGTAATGTATCTACTTTAGTTTTCTATTCTATTTGTATGCTACTATTGACAAAATTCAGGTGCACAAACATCATTCCTATACAAGGAAGAGAAATGTTGCTAAAATTAAAAGTCATGTGAGGATTTATTGTCCATTGCTACAAAATGTATCCTGTGGTTTTAGCACTGGGTTCTCCATTATGTTGGCCATACATGGTACAATAAAAACGTTCGATTATCCCGTTTATTCGATCTAAATGATCGAATCCAATGAAAGTTGAAAATAATCTTTTTTCCGATCAAGAAATTCGAACGATTATCCCGTTTTTTCGAGAAAAATCAGATCGGACATGTTGGAAAAATCTTTATATTCGATCTAAAGGAATAATCGAACTAAATTATCTAATCGGAAAAAAAAATGAAAGATTGTACCATGTAGTGGCTGGAAAGTGTAATGGTTAAGGGCTCTGCCTCTGACACAGGAGACCTGGGTTCAAATCTCGGCTCTGCCTGTTCAGTAAGCCAGCACCTTTTCAGTAGGAGATCTTGGGCAAGTCTCCCTAACACTGCTACCGCCTATAGAGCGCGTCCTAGTGGCTGCAGCTCTGGCGCTTTGAGTCCGCCAGGAGAAAAGCGCAATATAAATGTTCTGTGTTTGTTTGTTTTGTTTGTATGGCCACCCTTAACCAGATTTTTAAGCATCTCTGGAAAAATCACAAGAAGCACCCAACTCCCCCACAAACTTAGCCTCTTATGCTGGGGATACACGGTACGTTTTCCCCCTTATCAATCGAGCTGCTGATGGCTCGATTGATAATTTCCAACAGGTCCGATGACCCCTCTCGATCCCCGCAGGCGGACAATAGCGGGGAGTCGAGCGGAATATAAGGAAGCGCCCGTGGGAATCGATGTGGACGGCGGCGGGGGTCGATCGGGTCGTACCGTGTATCCCCAGCATTAGAGAAACCTTGGTAACTTGCTCATGAAAAACAGAAAAGGAGTTTAGTGCCATTTTACAAATTATCTTAGAAAAGTGACTTTTTACAGAATACTTAAACCTAGACATTTGTACAGGATAAATCTTAAGTTAATGAAGGTGTACACTGTAAATACATCATAACATTTGCATGATAAAAACCCTCACAGACAACAAAGACCGATTACATGGTTTGACAAAGGTCAACTTACAGAGTCAGGCTGATGATTTGGGGGGCAGCAGATCCCAAAGATGGAATGGATGCCAGCTCATTGTACTCCAGTCGCCTGATAATAAAAGACCAAAAATAAAAATTACATACAATTAGGCAAAATCCAACTCCATATATAAATTCACATGCAGCTTATGTTGAATGAATTGAACCAGGCACAGGCTATATATATCTGAGCAAGTTAATAAACAGTTAAAAAGCCGTATGTGCAAATTTGACACTCAATTTGTTATACAGACAAATACCTGTTCTCCACACCTATACCACACTGCATAGCTAGTCACATGATACTGCTATTTTCCAGCATGCACCAGTTAGGCCCGGTTCACACTTGCGGTGGCCCTCCGGAATCGCCGTGCCGGAGCCGCACCGCCTGCAGAACGGACGGAACGGACGCACGGCATAGCAATTAAAGCCTATGCGTCCGTTCACATGGGTCCGTTCTGCAGAACCGGAGCCGGACCGGATCCGGGCCGGATCCGGACTCCGGCCTCCGTTCCAACATGCGCTATTTTTTCATCCGGCCCCTCCGGCAGCCGTATCCGGGGCGGAGCCGGACTGCACCATCCGGCCAATACAAACAAATGGGAACCGGAGGCCGCACAACACACTGGCTGAGAAATCCGGATGTTCTACCCCACTTCCTATGCGGATTTTTGCGGCGATATTGGCTGGGGACACATGGGCAAGCATTTTGGAGTGGAGCAGCACGAGCTGGAGGTGTTGGCAGGATGTTGGCAGCATGTCGGAGGTGGAGGTGAGTGCTAAACAGCAGAGGGCCTGATTCCACAGGTCCCCCTTCTGCTGACCTCCCAGACCCCAACATTTTTTTTTTTTTTTTACGTTAACTTTGCCAAACGGATCCGGATCGCATCCTGATTACCACCTGATGCAACCTGACCGGATCCGGATCGGATCCGGATCAGAACCGTACGGTTCCGATCCGGATCCGGTCCGGATCCGGTCAGGTCATCCGGTCCGTTTGGCAAACAACCGCTAATGTGAACCGGGCCTTACTGGCTCTGAATATTGACATGCGGCTCTGTGTAAAAATGTTCACAGTGACTTTTCGCACAGAAGAGAGAATATAACACTGCCCTGCTGTGTGTCTACTAGTCAATGCAATTCTGATTTAAGTCCAGCAAATCTGTCTTTTCAAACAACTATGGACAGTTTAATGGCAAATGCCACTGAATGTAAATCTCAGTCTTTACTTTCTCTGTAAAGCTTCCACTGCTTGTGGTCTTATAAATATGGATTTTCTTTGAAACGCATGTAAGTAAGCATGGTCATACATAATACAATCTAAATGAACATTAATTTTTGGTGTAATACAGGCAGTCCCTGACATATGAACACCCGACTTACAAATAACCCGCCAATAGTTTCGGCCCAAAAATGTGTAATTTGAGTCTGTGGGTCAAGTCAAAACATTTTTTTTTTTTTTTTTTTTTTTTTTTACAAAAAGACTGTAGTTTTTGAGGAAATTTAGATTTCAAAATCAAATAAATATTTTTGTTTTAAAAATACAGGTAGTCCCCGACTTACGAACGACTCGCCGATATGAACGACATGGATTCTCTGTTTCCATGGGAGTAAGACAAAAGAAAATTTGAAAATTGGACTTTTAAGTTTTTGAGAAAATCGATTAAAAAAAAATGAAAGAAAAAATGGCTTTTATCTGAAGCACAGGGGTGCATAGAGGACATCTCTAAAACAAGGGAATTTTTTTGTAATTTTAGGTCATAGATGAAGTTTTTTTTTACATAGTTCCCTTGGGTAGAATTAGGTGTCACAGAGAATCAAAATAAAGGCCAACTAGAGCTCATGGACTAACATTGTTTTCAGAAAATAAGATATAGTTACATCAATAAACTCAGAATGCCCCTATAAGAGACAAAAATTTGAACTTGAATAGTGCCAAAAAGCATTACATAACAGATTAGGCGGTAAGCATGGTGGGCATATTTTTAATACGCTCAACTTGCAGAGACCCCCGGTCCTTGTTTCCTGTCAAGGACACTGCATCTTGTCCCAGAGTCTGCATGAGTTCCCTACGGGTGCCGTAGTTTCCTTCAACATTTGGAAAACAAAATACAAACTTTTGTTTTCCATGCATTTTAGTAAAGGGGCTTTTTGGACCATTGTAGCCCCTTACACACTCCAATGAGTTCTGGTTCACTATGAGCTTGCTGGTCAGTCTGTACTTCAACATTTGAAAACCCAAAGTACTGGTGGGGTAGAGGACTTCTTCCCAAATCTATATATATCTATATTTATATCTATATCTATATCTATATCTATATCTATATATATATATATATATATATATATATAAAATCGGATGCATGTATGCATGCATGTATGTATGCATGTATGTATGTATGTGCCGTGATCACTTGAAAACGGCTAGACCGATTTGAACGAAACTTGGTATACAGATCCCTCACTACCTGGGATGATATGTTCTGGGGGTCTCGCGCCCCCCCCCCCCCCCCCTGCACACCTGGGCGGAGCTACAAACAGCAAATCAGATTTCACCCGTTCAGGTCAATAGAAAAAATGTAAAAGGCTGCCATTCTCACAGTAATTAAGCCAGAGTTCCCACACTTGGCACAGTTGGTCACTTGGTTACCAAGGTTACAAATCCTGGAAAAGTGGGTGGAGTATAAAACAACCAATCAAATTTCAGCCATTCATAGACTGTTAATCGCAGGGTTCTCAAACTTGGAACACTGGGCCACTGGGTGAATTAGAGTAAGATTCAGGAAAGTGGGTGGAGCCTACAACAGCCAATCAGAATTCACCTATTGATTTTCAAGGGGAATATCGAATCTGCTGCCATTCTTACACTGTTTATGGCAGAGGCTTCAAACTTGCTACAGTCGGTCATTGGGTGACTGGGTCCAAATTCACTAAAGGGGGGGGCCACAAACAGCCAATCAGATTTCCTTGGTGGATAAACTGCTTCCATTCACACATTTTTGATGCCAGGAACCTGAAAGCTCGCAAACTTGGTCATTGAGTGACTGTGTGCCCAGGTTACAAAAAGTGGGCGGAGTCAAAAACATTTCACTGGGAAAATATAAACTGCAGCCATTCTTACACTGTTAATGGCAGGGTTCTCAAACTTTGCACAGTTGGTCACTGGGTGACTGGGATTAGTATTCAGGAAAATGGGTGGAGCCTACAAGAGCCAATCAAAATTCACCTGTTGATTTTCAAGGGGAATATTTAAATGTCTGCCATTCTTACACTGTTAATAGCAGATGCCTCAAACCTGGTACAGTTGGTCACTGGGTGACTGGTGTTCAAATTCAGAAAGGGGGTGGAGCCATCCTGTTATTGGCAGGGTTCTCAAACTTGACGCAGTTGGTCACTGGATGTCTGGGATTAATATTCAGGAAAGTGGGTGGAGTCTATAACAGCCATTCAAAATTCACCTATTGATTTTCAAGTGGAATATTTACATTGCTGCCATTCGTACACTCTTAATGTCAAATGCCTCAAATCTGGTACAGTCACTGGGAGACTGGGGTTTAAATTCTAAAAAAGGGGGCGGGCTACAAACAGCCAATCAGATTTGTTTGATTTCAATGGAAAAATGAAACTTATTAATGCCAAGGACTCCAAAGCTCATAAACGTTGTCATTGAGTGACTACATGTCAAGGTTAGAAACAGTGGGTGGAGCCAAAAACAACTAACTTTTTACATGGGAAAATATAAACTGCAGCCATTCTTATACGGTTAATGGCAGGGTTCTCAAACTTGATACAGTTGGCCACTGAGTGAATGGGATTAATATTCAGAAAAGTAGGTGGAGCCTACAACAGTCAATCAAAATGCACCTATTGATTTTCAAGGGGAATATTGAAACTGCTGCCATTCTTACACTGTTAATGGCAGAGGCCTCAAACCTGCTACAGTCGGTCATTAAGTGACTGGGGTTCAAATTCACTAAATGGTTGGAGCCACAAACAGCCAATCAGACTTCTTTGCTGGGTAAACTGCTTCCATTCACACAATTTTGATGCCAGGAACCCAAAAGCTCACAAACTTGGTTATTGAGTGACTGTGTGTCAAGGTTACAAACAATGCTTTAAGTCAAAAACAGATTTCCCTGGGAAAATGTAAACTACACCCTTCTTCACTGTTAATGGCAGGGTTATCAAACTTTGCACAGTTGGTCACTGAGTGACTGGAATTAATATTCAGAAAAGTGGGTGGAGCCTAGAGAAGCCAATCAATATTCACCTGTTGATTTTCAAGGGTAATATTACAATTGCTGCCATTCGTGCACTGTTAATGGCACAAGCTTCAAACCTGGTACAGTTGGTCATTGGGTCACTGGGGTTCAAATTCAGAAAAGAGGGCGGAGCCACGAGCAGCCAATCAGATTTGTTTACTCATGCCAAGGACCTGAAAGCTCACAAACATGGTCATTGTCCAGCCAAATACATTCCCGGGCAACACTGGGTCATCAGCTAGTAATCTATATAAAGGTCATAGAGAATGTGAGGTCCTATAATGAGACTGCAAGTTCAAAGTGCTGTGTAAATGTGTCAGCACTATATATGTTAAATAACTCAATGGTGTAATAACAAGCAGTTTACTGAACAATAATTTCATGAACTTGATCTACCACACCCAGCTGTGTCATCAGTGAGTAACCTCTTCACGCCGGGACCATTTTAAAGAAAAAAAAGGTATGTGGTAAATATTATTCCTAATAGGATGCTATGCTTAATGAAATGGGCCCCACACTACAGAAAATTAAATGGAGTGTAAAATATGTACATACACCCTATTTTGATTGCCCAATTTTACCACATACATGTAATGAGCTCTGACAGATTGTGAATACTATGAATAGATTGTGGAGGTGAGCTTTCATACTACATATATACTGGAAATTGACTAATCAAATTGAATGCATGTATGCACCCCACGGACTTTCCTCACACATGACCAGTAGGGATGCACTTGCCCTAAGAACTACTTGGGGAGACGAGCAGTTCCGAAGAGCCAGCAGCTATACCAGAAGACAGCGCTGGAATGACGGACCGGAAAGAGGAATGGTAAGGATCTATGCTATTGAGAACCCTCCCTCTACTAAGGAAAGTATCAAGCCTGAAGTGAGTTTTTTTGTCTCAGGACTTCAGGTTTGATTTATAAAAAGAGCCAACCCTGAGCTCTGAAGCTTCGGGTGACCCATGCTTCACTCCTTTTTCATGTGGTGCCCCCAAGTTAATGCGCATGTAGCAGAACGCAATGGCGTTAAGGTAAGTGCCTGTTTTTAATATTGGGAGGTTGGAGCGGACGGCTCCCCCCCGGCGCTGGCCACGCTTGGGGGGGGGGGGGGGGGGACGCCTGTGCCACCCAGCCTCCCCCTTCTGGGTGCTGCTGTGGTTCCCAGGCGGTGAGAGTGCCTGGAACCCCGCGGTCCCCCGGTTGTATGGGGGCATTGGGAAGCCTCCCCGTGGCGCTCCTGGATAGTGCTAATGTGGCATGAACTAATTCCCGCAGGGCGACCGCTTTGCGGTATTCGTTTTTTGACCCTGCATAGTTTGGCGTGCGAAAGCAAATGCATATTTGCATGAGCATTGCCTCATGAATAGCCAATTGAGCCAGATTTGCTAGGGTTAAAACTTGGTGTTAGAGCACGCATAAAATTTCCTCAGGTAAGCATTGATTTAAAAAAGTATACAGTTATTTGTACCGATGCTCAATCCCATGAAACATTAAAGGGCAACTGAAGCAAGAGGGCTATGAAGGCTGCCATATTGATTTCTAAAGGAGTTATCAAGCAGAATGTGCTGCCCCATGATATACTTACCAGGGGCTTCCTCCAGCATCTTGCAGCATCTCCACTTGCAGCCGCCGGTTCGGGGTCCCCGCCAGTGCAGAGACCGACCTCCTCTATCAATCAAGTCCAAGTTGTCAGCAATGCACTGTGCAGGTACATTAGTTCTGAACATGGACTTGATTGACAGGGGTGCTTGTGCAGGCACAGTAAGGACGACCTCGAGGTTGGACTTTGCACCGGTGGGGACCACGGGCTGGCTGCTGCTAACGGAGATGCTGTGAGGGACAGTTCGGCTGCAAGGGGCTGGAGAAAACCCCGGGTAAGTATATCATGGGGCAGCACATTTTGCTTGATAACTTCTCTAAGCAAAGCAAGTTGTCTGGCTGTCTTGCTGATCCCCTGCCTCTAATACTT
This sequence comes from Hyperolius riggenbachi, assembly GCF_040937935.1. Lineage (NCBI taxonomy): Eukaryota > Metazoa > Chordata > Amphibia > Anura > Hyperoliidae > Hyperolius > Hyperolius riggenbachi. The sequence goes on from NC_090654.1 coordinate 191,245,294, forward strand.
TAAGCCATAGACCCTGAACAAGCATGCAGCAGATCAGGTGTTTTTGACATTATTGTCAGATCTGACAAGATTAGCTGCATGCTTGTTTCTGGTGTGATTCAGACACTACTGCAGCCAAGCAGCCCAGCAGGACTGCGAGGCAATTGGTATTGTTTAAAAGAAAATAAATACGGTGGCCTCCATAGTCCTCTTACTATAGTAGTTCTTTAAATTTCTCCTCTAAAACAAATCTATACTCTGAGGCAGCATTATGCAGCATTATGCCTAACCAGAGTGCAACGTTTGCATTATCAGTGAAGAACGCCTAAAGTACATTTAGCACTCAGAAAAACACTGAGGAGAATTGTGCCTGCAAGGCGACCTAATCAACAGATATTCTGGTGGCTCCAGTCATGGCAAAAACCCATGAGTAAGGGTGTTTCCATAAGCTATCCCAAAACTGATTCACTTCAGTAATGTGTACACCAAGAGTTACTTTTGTATATTTTTTCCACATACAAATCCCCTCAAATCTGAATGGCACGGGACAAAGTAAATAAACTGGTGAAGACTAGGCCTCTTGTTACCAAAAGACATGTTTGAGGCCTTAATAGAAGGCTGTTTATCTTGCTGACAGGTTCACTTTGACACAAAAACATGTATGAAAATACTGCTTGTGTTTGTCCGATGAGCTATTCTGCTAATTGGTAATTTTTTTTTTCTTTTTGGCTGGCTCCTTAAGTGTTGGTTGTTCAGCCCTTGGCCACCCTCATTGACTCGCCTCTCCCCAAGTCCCATATTGAAGCAATTACCTGCTCGCTCTGCTCTAAGGACAGAGGGGGCACCGCTACCATTTTGCTGAAGCTGCAGCTTTATTTTATGCTTTGCAAGAAAGCAATTTTTCCCAAGTGGCATATTTTGCGGCACGAGCCAGGGATGAAAATACAAAAAGGACCAAAGAAAATAGCCAACGCCCACAAGATATCCTGCGGTGGTCTTACCGCTAACGAGGGAAAAACAAAAGTTATGCCACTACAGCATCAGAGGACGCTGCATACCCTGCAGCAAATAATCCTGGAATATTAATGCATATAATAGACAACGCAGATTCCACAGCAGTCTTTAAAGTCTAAATCCAACCAATAATTTTATTTTAGCTTTTGATAGCTTGAACAACTGCAAGAACCACTTTGGGGTTTTCTGGCTGTTTCCATCTCGGCATCTTACTTGTGCTCTGTCCTGTCAGAAAGTGGGAAAATCCCTGCAACAGGGACAGAGACAGGAACAAAATAAATGGGGAAAAAATTCAAACCTTTCTTTTATTTGCTGTCTCTCTGTGTGCCCCCACTGGGTCCCTCCCTGTGCCACCTCTAGGTCTCTCCCTGTGCCCCCTCTGTCCCCCAAGCTGCGGCAGTGCTGGACATACCTTCCAGCACGAGTCCAGCGATGCCAGTCTGTCCACTTCGCCTTCTGCAGGCTCTATTACATAGCATACTTCCTGTATGTCATGTGACATACAGGAACCAGGAAGGATGCCGGGCACAAGAGCTGGCAGATGGCAATAGAGGACGGAAAGAGTTGGACTCATGTCGGAAGGGATGTCCAACACTGCCGACGCAGTGGGTCGAAGGCACCGGGACTTGGGGGGAGTTTGAAGCCGCTTCTTCAAACTTCCACATGCGGAAATGTCATCTCGGAAAGCGCCGCTTTGACAATTCCAAAATCGTGATCTTGGCGATTGCGATTTCGGTTTAAATTCGAATTGTTGTTCAGGCCTATTACTCACCTATTTCTTGGCATTCCACTGATGAGATCTCCCTTCAGTCAGAGGCACTTAATACTGAGAGTACCTCTAGCTACCTGTAGTTACCTATGATGGGCAAGGGAAGTAAGGTAGAAGTGCCAGCTGAGACAGCCAGTACACTTGCAGCGCGGGGTTTGGTGGGGGTTTGTAGGTTCATGGAGGGTGAAGTCTAGTGTGCCAGAGTATCTGTGCCTATAGGCTCCTTCGGGATAAAACCGAGCCTGCATGAATATGTACTTTGCAAATATACGTTAATAATAATGCCTAACAGGATTTGTAACCTCGGGTCCAATTTAGGCTTAAATCCATTTAGTCTGGATCCACACTTATCGATCAGTTTTCTGCTTGAGTTATCTGAGAGTGCTGCAATGCTGTCAAATTGTTTTTCTGCATTTAAAAAATGCATTCAAGTGTGAACGAGACCATTGACCAACATTTGTTCTCAGTTTTCCTGTGCAGAAAACAGAGAAAAATTGACGAGTGTGAACCCAGCCTTAGAGAGGATTCCTTGTAAACCATCCCTAGTAGGGCTGTACGTGATCCAACAATCCTTGACGTGTTGTTCTGTGCGTTTTTTGCATAGGAAAAAACTGAGAACCATTGTTAATCAATGGGCTAGTTCACACTTGAATGCGTTTTTCACTTGCAGAAAAAGAACGGACAGCATTGCAGCATTGTCAGAAAACTCATGCAGAAAACGGATAGACAAGTGTGGATCCAGACTACAATGGATTTGCCACTCTTATGTGGGTCATATCCCATTATGGTGCGTGCTTCTGAGACATGCATGAATTCGTTTTTGTGCAAGGCTACATTCACAGTGGCAGCTGTGTTCCCTGCGACAGCAGGAAAGCAATGCAACGGATCAGAACAGTGGTGTCGCACGTTATGCTCGCGTTGCGTCGGGTACTGTGAAGCATACAGCCAATGAAAAGTATGCTTCACCTTTACTGTTAACGCATGTGGTTAGCAGTAACGCACTGCATGCATGCAGCACGCACTAGAATGCTGCAACCTATTATACTGTAACACCTGTGAAGGTCGCGTCTGTGGTACACTGCAGTGTGGTAAATCGTGTTACAAAGCGCCCGTTACACCGCACCACTGTGAACGTGGCCTAATTGTAGCTCTATGGTGACTCCAAAGCAAGATTTTCTTAAAAAAAATCCAGGACAGCCTATGGTTCTGTGAGAAGATAAACCACTTCCACAGCAGATTCCTCTGGCTTCTCACACAGAAGACAGCCAGAGGATGGCAGCTGCAGTTCTGATTTCCATTCACATACAATGCCTTCACCATCCCTGTGGGAAAAGTGCTAAAGGGGGCAAGAATAATTGAAGCACGTTGTAAAAAGTACATTAAGGGCTCATTTCCACTATCGCGAATTCGATGCAAATTCGCATAGCAATACAAGTGAATGGGACTGTTTCCACTTGTCAGGATTCCTTTGCGTTTTTCTGTGCAGAAAAAATTCGCATGGCAGAGCCATCAGAATTCGCATACCGCATACCGCTATGCGAATCGCATACAATGCATTTAATAGGAAATTCGCATGAGGTTTGGGTATGCGAATTTTCATGCGAATTTTCATGCGAATTTTCATGCGAATTCGCACAGAAACAATGGAAAAGCACACCAGCACTGCCATGGTTAAATTCGCATACATGGTCATCCATGCGAATTCGCGTGCGAATACGCATGAAAATTCGCATGGACCCGCATGCGAATTTCGCATCCGCATGCGAATTTTTACCGCGGCGATTCGCAACGCACAAGTGGAAATGCAGCCTTATGGTTTCAATTCAGTGCCAAAGTGTTTCTTTTTTTCAACATTATTTTAAAGGTAAAAATGAAGGACTACACCTGAATATTTTCTATTCAGACTGCAGGTGGGGGAAGGGCGCATAGAGAAGACGGCAGTCCGAGGAGCATAAGAGACCCTCCTTTCAAGGAACCGAAGCATGTGGAAATCCAAACATTCAATTTTCTGGTTGATTCAATAATTTGATCAAAATGGGATGCCTTGATAAATACCATACATTTTCTATTTCATTCAATGTTTATTTCAATCAGGTCTCAAACGAAACACAAACAGACCAAACTTACAGTAATTTCATCAAACTCTTTTCATTGCATTGCTACAATTGTTTGTAGTTTTGTATGATGGCTGTTGTGATTGTGTACACCGTCAGTGCTGGTAGTGTACACAATCTTTGGGTTCAGTTCAACATCAGTTTTACTGCAGCTTGATCAGATTGCGATGTTGAAACTGAAGACAATTGACACCAACCAGGGACCAACAATGGAGTTCTGTATTATGATCATGATGCCGATCTCAAACACAAAAATCCTCAACAATTTTTGCCCAATTAGATCAGTTCTTGGGTGAGGGCAGGTTTCCACTAGTGCCAGATGTCTGTCTCTGAGAGGTGCTAAATTCAATGCACATTGATTGCTGTGTTTGTTGTCCCCGTTTTATTGCCTGAAGAAGTAGGTCTGTTCCCACGAAACGCGTTGCAGATTTTGGGGTACTATTGAATAAATGTATTCGTTTGATTTGATGACAGACCTTGGTGTCTAATTATTGAGGGGAAGTCCACCACTTTCCCTCTAGGCAATTTTTAACAATTTTATATCAATTTTATTCTGCTGGCGCCTCTGATCACCTACCAGTATGTCTCTGAAATGGACACCAGCATTTGCGCATGCCGATTACGCATCCAAATCCATACGGATGTGTTGTCCAGAATTCTTTCACGCACACGAATTTGGAAGCAGCCTATTGATTTCAATAAGCTAAAATTCTGGTCCCGAATTTGTGTGCGTGACAGAGATATAATCAAGCTCTGCCTTAAGGTGGCCATACACCATACAATTTTTAAAAGACAATTTAAGAATTGCAATCAATATTTTTTCAAAAATCTGACCAATGTACCACACACGTGTGGTCAATTTTTATCCAATTATGAAAAAAATTATTGAAAACTGAGAAAATTGCTTGGAAGTATATATAAGGAAATTGACAATCTACCACACACACCATTCAATTTTCATAAAAATTGATCAGAAAAATTCAGCGCTCCAGATACTTATCAAATAAAAATGGGAAATCTGATCATATTTCTTGCTCAAATTAATTCTCTGGAAAATCCCATCGTTTTCAAACTGAAGTAAAATCGGATCATATTATTGTATTGTGTGTGGCCACCTTTAGAGTGTCTACATAAGCATGTGAGTACATTTCTGACTAGAGTTGTAAGTAGCACAACTGTGAGAACAGTGAAATATCTATATGGATTCTATAGGCAAGGATCAACAGTCAAAGTCTGATGTTTTTGCAATGAGATGTCTCTTCAAACCAATAACAGGATAGTCTAACAATAAGGGATCAAAATTGCACACAAAACACAGTCCATCATGTCATGTTTAACGGATTTGTCAGGCGTAAGAGTGGTGGGTTGGCTTCTGTCTGGCAAGGAGTGCAGCAAGTAGAGACTTTTCTGTAAGCAATACAGAGCAGGGTGTTATGACAGATCCGTCAGTAATTTTGTCATTAAATTGTCCCGCTATGGTACTCAGCTCTGACGGAGCAGTGTAAGCCGCGAGCACTTTATGGATCTTGCAATGCACATACACACAGCTTTTTATTGGGCCTGTCATAATGGCTTTTGGCTGCCCGGTCGTTTCTGGCTCGCATAAACAGGCTCGCTGGCCGCAGATGGGAACACAGGGATACTCCGCATAAAATATTTATGGACCAGCTGCCAATTTGATGTCAAGTGAAAACGGAGACTTTTAAAACATATACTAGGCCTTTACAGTCTTGCATTAAGCAAAGCTTAATCTCTGGGTAATGGGCTGATTTTGGAACTCCGCGTAAAGAAAAAATAGTTTAGGCCACATTGCTAGGGAATATAAAAATACTTTGATATTGAACAGTGAGGAAGGGGATGGACTTTATTTTAGGTTATTACACTGTCTGTGTACCCATTGGAAAGATTTTTCCTCACGTTTCCTCTCTGAAACCTCTATATCTTTAATATGATCTCCACTGGTCCCTTGAACAAGAAATGGATGGCAATAAAACCTTGACAGGGAATCTAACTCCTTCCCAAGCTGAAAAAAAAAAATGTTTTTCCCTGTCAGAGCCTAAAAAAACGCAAAGGGGGCTGAGACAGCTATAAAAGTCCAAAAGATGCTTTGAACCTTGTTCATTCTATCCACAATGAAAATATAATATTTTACACAGTTAGGCTTTAAAGAGAATCTGTACTCTAAAATTCTTACAATAAAAACCATACCATTGTATTCATTATGTTCTCCTGGGCCCCTCTGTGCTGTTTCTGCTTCTCCCTGCTGCATTCCTGGCTTGTAATTGACATTTTTATCCAGTGTTTACAAACAAAAGACATAGCAAGTGATAAGCGGAGAGTTCTTACAAGTGTGAGTCATACAGATTGTGCAGGGGGCCTGGAGAGGGTGTGTATAGCTTCTAGCCAATCACAAGCAGCACAGCACATTCCAGTCTGACTGTCTCAGCCCGACAGAGGAGAGAAGATTAGATCATATAACAGAGATAATACAGCCACTGTGCAAATAGGAAAGGCTGCAGTTAGACAGATAACATTAGAACAGCTATAGGAACTTATAGGATAGAAGAAATAAGGATGAAAAGACTCCTATTAGACCTACCGGTAATGGAGTTTCTGATTGTCATCCGGGACAACCTGAGATCCGGTCCCGCCCCGGATCTGTGGAAACACAATCAACCAAGAAGATTAAAAGCCCCCGCCCTCCCATACTCCTCAGTGCGTCTGAAAGTAAACAAGCCCAGAAACACCAAGATGTAGAGAGGAACGTCCTTGTGACTAATAAAAAAACCCCCAGTGACCTGTATATTACAAGATAGGTGCGCAACAGGCGAAGGGAAAGGGTTATAGGCGTTGTCCCGGATGACAATCAGAAACTCCATTACCGGTAGGTCTAATAGGAGTCTTTCTCTAATTATCATCCGGGACAACCTGAGAGATAGTCAAGAAGTCTTTTTGAACCAAAAAAGACTCACCTAGGGAGGGACCACTGCCTGAAGCACCTTTCTGCCAAACGACTGATCCTGCTGTGATAATACATCCACTCTGTAGTGTTTGATAAAGGTAGATGCGCTGGACCAAGTTGCCGCTTGACAAATTTGCTGAATGGTGGCTCCCGCTCTCTCTGCCCAAGAAGTCGATAAGGAACGGGTAGAATGAGCCGTGATGTTAGATGGTACCGTACAGTTACTCCCCTCATAAGCTGTCCCTATGGTTAATCTGATCCATCTAGCAATAGTATGTCTGGAAGCTTGCTGCCCCCTATTCTTTCCTGCAAATAATACTAACAGATTATTTGATTTCCTGAATTCCCTAGTTCTAGAGAGATAGACTAATATAATTCTTCTGACATCTAGACAGTGATAACTTACTTTCTTCCTTTGGTCCCAAAGGTTTGGAACAGAAGGAAGGAAGGACAATTTCCTGCGATCTGTGAAAGGTAGAAGCTACCTTCGGCAGATAAGCAGGATCTAATCTAAGCCTTACGCTATCCGGACAAATTACCAAAAACGGGTCCTTGATAGATAAGGCTTGTAGATCGCTTAAACGTCTAGCCGACGTTATGGCGATCAGAAATGCTAATTTGTACGTTAAAAACTTTATATCGATTTCCTGAATTGGTTCGAAAGGAGCTTTGATTAGGCCGTTGAGAACTAAAGATAAGTCCCATTGGGGAAAAATCTTATGTGGAAGTGGAGAAGATCTCTGTAGGGCTTTAAAGAAATTCTTTACTAATTCTTCCTGTGCAAGGTGTCTATCTAGAAGAATGGATAAGGCTGAACACTGAACCTTAAGGGTACTAGGTGCTAGTTTCATATCGAATCCATCCTGGAGGAACTCCAGGACAGAACTAGTCAAAGTCTGACTTCTTGAACGCGATTCACACCAAGCTGTATATACCTTCCAAACCTTACGGTATATCTTCTGAGTTACCGGCTTTCTACATTTCATAATAGTCTCAATAACTTTTTCCGAAAGTCCCTTGTTTCTCATTATCACCCTCTCAGGATCCAGGCTGCCAGTTTGAATAATTGTGGACTGGGGTGAATCAGTGGGCCTTGAATTAGAAGGTCCGGGCGAACCGGTAGAGGAAAAGGTGGCTCTATTGACAATCTTAGTAGAGTCGCGTACCAAGGCCTCTTTGGCCATTGAGGCGCTATCAAAATTAACCTGACTTTTTCTCTTTGAAGTTTTACCAACACTTGCGGAAGAAGTACTATCGGAGGGAATGCGTAGCATAGGTTGAATTCCCAGGCAAGACTTAGCGCGTCCAACCCCAACGACTCCTGGCTTTTGTGGAGAGAGTAAAAAGGCTTCACTTTTGCATTCCGTGGGGATGCAAACAGATCTACCTCTGGCACTCCAAACCTTTGCGTTACCATTCGGAAGACCTCCGAATGAAGCTCCCACTCCGAATGGTTTATCTCCTGTCGGCTCAAAAAAATCCGCCTCTATGTTGAGGGCGCCTTTTATGTGAACCGCGGATAAAGATAGAACTCGAGGTTCTATCCAGTTTAAGATTTCTGCACAAAGGGACATCAGATCTCTTGATCTCGTGCCCCCCTGTTTTGACAGATATGCCACCGTCGTGATGTTGTCGGAAAATATTAAGACATGATTGCCTTCTATCAGAGATTGAAAGGATAGAAGAGCCTCCTGAACTGCCATCAGTTCCCTGAAGTTGGACGATTTCTTTCTTATTGAGGATGACCAATTCCCCTGGGCCAGATTGCCCAGCGCTGTCGCCCCCCAACCCCAGGAACTCGCGTCTGTAAAGATCTTTATTGGGTTGCTATGCCTCCAGAATCTCCCCTTGTCCAGGTTCTGCGCCTCCATCCACCAGCCTAGACTGTCCTTTACTGTGTCTGGAATAGGGATTAGTAGGTCCAGGGATTCCCTGGATTTGTCCCAATTTGTCAACAGTAATGCTTGCAGCACCCTGCTGTGTGACTGGGCCCAAGTGACTGCTGGGATGGCTGCTGAGAATAGGCCTAGAATTCGCATGATCAATCGGAGAGAAGACATCTCCTGACCCATCATACTTTCTACTTCCGACTGGATCTTTACAATTTTCCAATAATTTCTGAATCTCCAATTCGAGACCCCGGGCTTTTTCCGGATCTCTTGGAGTCGGGTTTACAAACTTCCTTTGAGGGGGGGAACTGGCAAATTGAAGTCGGTAACCCTGTCTTATAATCTGCAATACAAACGGATCGGGATTCAATCTCTCCCATTCCGATCGAAAATAAATCAATCTTCCCCCCACGGGCAGACTGTCATTTCTTAGATTTGGAGGGTTCGGTCTTACCAAGAGCGAAACCCCCTCTCCCCCTTCCTCTCGGAAAGGACCACTTCCTCTGCACATTCCGATTCCCTCCCTGAGAGGAGACTTGCTTTAGAGACAGAAACGGTTTCTTACCTTTAACCACCTTCTTTTTACTTGGAAATTGTTTCCCTTTTTCCGCCGAGCGGGATAAAACATCATCCAAGCCCGGCCCAAAGAGTAAATTACCTTCAAAGGGGATAGAACAAAGTCTATTTTTTGAAGTTTGATCTCCCTCCCAGGTCTTTAGCCACACGGCCCGTCTCGCCGAATTCACCAGAGCGGTAGTACGGGCCGACACTCTGATAAGTTCCGTGACTGCGTCCGCTAAAAAAGCCACTGCCCTAAGGACCACAGGAAGGGATGACGCATAATCCTTTAAAGGAGCGCCCTTAGAAATCTGATCAATCAAATTATCCATCCAGATTCTCAGATTCCTAGAGATACATGTTGCCGAAATACCTGGAATGAACCCAAAGGCTGCTGACTCCCAGGCTTTCTTTAGCAGTGAATCTACTTTCCTATCCATCACATCTTTGAGGACACCAGTGTCCTCAAAAGATAGGTCGGAATCTTTCGAATACTTTGACAGGGAAGCATCAAGCTTTGGGCATTTAGTTAATTTTTCAATTTCCGCCTGAGCAAAGGGATACTTTCTCTTGGCCGATTTGGGAATAAAAAGGGGCCTCTCAGGATTTTGCCACTGGGAAGAAATAATTTCAAGGTTTTGTGGATGGGAAAAACTCTACCCATTGATTGCCCCAATCCTGAATAAACCTGGTCCTGAGGGGTAACATCTGGGATAGGTTCATTAATCTGTTCTGTAGTATAGACCGCTTTTAATAACTCAGAAGATTCCTCCGGAGAAAATAAAAATCTAGGGGTCTTAACAATCACTTCACTATCTGAGTTCTCAGATAGGGGTTGATCCTCCTCCTGAGACCTAGTCTCAGAAAGTGCCCCCTCTTCCTCCTCCTCCTCCTCTCCCTGATCTCCCTCTTCCTCGGCTGCAAGTGTATCCGCAGGAATGGAGAAATGCGAAAACCCTCTGTTAGAAGGTCCCGGAAGGGATTCAGCAGGAGGAGGTTGTACAAAAGATTCTTTAAATTTATCCAGAGTCTCCTGCATGTTTTTATTAACAGATTCCATAACCTCCTTTAAAATATTGGAAGTCTGGGAAGCTACAATGGACTCTGTACAATTTTGACATATATTCCTAGGGGCCTCTAAAGATATCTTAGTATTACATAGGCCACATCTCTTATATTTAGGTGGAGCATTTTTTGACTCAGTTTTTGCCTGAAAAACACAAGAGATGACAAAATACTGAGACACCATCAGAAGGAAAACATGGCAGAAACAACTCCCTCCAACTGGAGGACTCACCACTGTAGAACCTGATGGTTGCCCATGCGAAGTGGCTTTAGAAGCGGGGCTTGGAACCTCCGTGTCACGCTGCTGCTGAGGCTGTTCCCCCTTCTGCGGTTGAGACATGTTGCTGATCGCTGCCTCACCGCCAGTGCCACTGCTGCCTGCAGGCCTTTGAGACGGAGAACGCCAGGAGCACGCCTGTTTCACTTCCTGACTCTCCGTTCCGCCCCTTCCGCGGCCTCGTGACGTCAGTACGCTTACGCCCTCCGCGTCTGACCACACAGGGTGCCGCCTCCAGACGCGGATGCGCCTTGCAGAGCCGGCGTCCGGATGGAAGAGGAGCAGTGTGGCGACCAAAACCACATCAGAGGACGCACACTGCCTGTTTCGGAGGCCGCGGCCTGTGTCACCTCCTGTAACACTTTGCCACTGAACCTCCAATCGCCTGACTCACCCTTTGGTGAGTACCAAAAAACAAAAAAATCAGGAGCTTTGCTTCTTAGCGTGTTTCCGCGCGGAAACACAGATGAACTGAGGAGTATGGGAGGGCGGGGGCTTTTAATCTTCTTGGTTGATTGTGTTTCCACAGATCCGGGGCGGGACCGGATCTCAGGTTGTCCCGGATGATAATTAGAGAAATTTTGTTACAGAGTCTCTTTAAAGTAAATCTGTGCCTCTAATACTTTATAAGGAACCCAGGTTGAAAGACATATGGAGGCTGCCATGTTTATTTACTTTTAAATAATACCAGTGTGCTATCTCTGGTCAGTAGTGTCTGAATCACACACCTGAAACAAGCACGCAGCAAATCCTGACCATTTTTTGTCAGAGACATCTGATCTGTATGTTTCTTCAGGGTCTATGGCTAAAAGAATTAGAGGCACAGGATCAGCAGGACACCCAGGCAATGTGTATTGTTTAAAAGGAAACAAATATGGCAGCCTCCATAGGTCTCTCACCTCGGGTTCCCTGATGACAAGTCTGTGGAAAGCTTTAGTACATTACTTCCGCCTTGTGCGAGTGGTTGGCCATTCTCTTTTTGCTTGCTAAATAGGCTGTCTTGACTTGTGGGCTCTATAGTGGTATTAAAATGACTGGTGCCCATTTGCAAGCAGCATCAAAGGCAGACACTGGACATTCTCCAGGTAAGGGATTGCATAAGCATGTTACTTCATTCAGCCTAAATATCCAGTATCTATTGCTTTGGCCAACTATTTACCACAAGAAAGTTCACCGCATAAACCAATGAACGATACTTCCGGGATAAAAAAAAAAATGTATCTATTTGGGTGAAGAGCTTTGGTCAAGAGTAAGGTAAGTAACCTGCACTCTTGGCTGAGGTTTACTTTATAAGATATAGCGAAATTTTCACCGGGATAATCAATATTATTCAGTTCATCTATCAATGGTTTTGTGGTTTTAATATTGTAGCCGATATCTATCTACGATTATATTGAGAGACAGCTACTCTTGCTTGCTGTGGTGAGAATGTTTTATGTGTTGTACAGGTTGAAAAAAAATGTTTCCACTCTCCTCTATTCCACTTTAGGATTCTCCTAAAAAAAAAAAAAAAAAAAGGCCAATGCTGTAAAACTGCACAGTATGCGGAAATTTAATATTCTGGAGATTTACATATTAGAAGGCAGAAATATTCAGCAGCCATGGGGGACGTCTGGGTGATATATGGCTGCCACTGGAGAAAGTGACAAACAGGAACACGGAGCTACGCGGCAGCAAGGCTGAGGCCTTGCAGTTTCTTCCATTAACAAGCCAGATACACTTCATTCTGGGGATTAAATGCCAATCTGATTTAGGAGAGAAGTCTCCAGTATCACCTATAGTGTATGGCTATACAGTGACAAAGATTGTTTAAGCCATTTGGAACTCAACATCAAACTCTGTTTTCTTACTTTTACTGCTCTACTGTGAGAACAGTCGGCCACAGCGGGATCTCTAAACAAGCCTTGTAAAGTAATGAAAACGCATTTACAGAAAATACCACGTCCATTCCAATAGGCCGGTCGTGGTTCCCAATCTGCAGAAGAGGGGGGGACAGTAGGGCCCATATGCAATTCATGTTTTCTCCTAGGTGAAATTTTTACACCTTGTCATAAAACGCCTTTTAAAGAGACACTGAAGCGAAAAAAAATATATGATATAGTGAATTGGTTGTGTACTATGAATAATTACTAGAAGATTAGCAGCAAAGAAAATATTCTCATTTTTATTTTCAGGTATATAGTGTTTTTTCTAACATTGCATCACTCTATAATATGTGCAGATTACACAACACTCAGCATTCAAAATGAGTCTTTCAGAGCAGTCTGTGAAGTAATGAACTCTCCTCTAGCAGAGGAAAAGTAAACAGTTCAATTACAGTTGAGATAATAAAAGTCAGATAACAGCCCTCTCCACGACTAATGCTGGGAATACACGATTCGTTTTTGCCTTCGTTTAAACCTTCGTTTCGATTGTGCCTTTTGTCCTTCTCGATCCCGAAATAATCGAACATACGGTTAATATCACCACCCACGGTTTCGTTTTTTTTCCGATTCTGATGGTTTCGTTTTTCCAATGATCGAAGGCTGCAAAGAAACGAAACGAAAATCCCTTTTTACAGGGACGGACTAACATAAACGAATATATAATCGATCTGAACAGCCATCAAGCCTACCAATGGCTCGATTAGATGGATAAAGAGAGATAATATCAAACATGTTCGATCACTAGTCGTTCGTTTTTGGGGTCTATTAATCGAAACTATAATGAGATTATGACTATTTTCACATACGTTTTCAACACTCGATTCGTTTACCGAACGAAACGAAGGCTAAAACGAAGGCAAAAACGAAACGTGTATTCCCAGCATTAGTTAGTCAGAGAGCTTAATAGCTTTTTTGCATAGAGATAACAACTGGAGTTTCTCAACTCTTCCTGTACTGGAAACAATTAGACTGATGTATCTGATCTAAGGGCCCTGTTCCACCTGCAGTCGCTAGCGTTCACGCTGAACGCTAGCGATTGCTGAATCGCAAAACCGGCGATTCCCCGACGTTCGCGGACGCGATTTTGCTATGCTATGCACTGCATAGCAAAATCGCGGCAAATATCGCTCCGCCGCGCGTTCGCGTTCCCGTCAAAAGCGAATCGCGGTAGTGGAAATGACCTACCGCGATTCCTATGTTAAAAAACAAACCGTAGCGATTGTAAAATCGCTAGCGGTTTGCGTTTTTGCGATTCAGCCAGCGCAAACGCGCTGGTGGAAAAGGGCCCTTAATGTTTTTTTTCTTAGCTGTACTACACATATAAATCATAATATCATCATTTTTTTTTCGCTTCAGTGTCTCTTCAAGGCACCAGCAAGCAATAAAACACTCAAAATTTGATAGTACTTTTTCACCAATTTTGGGGTACTTTTTCAATTGTAAAATGCTGAAATTTAGTTTTCAGAGAAGATGAAAATTATCTCCTAGGCGATAACTCAGGTGAAAAAATGTATTGCATATGGGCCCAGGAGCTTAAATGGTGCAATACGGCACTGCAAGGAGCATAGTGAAAAAGCAATGGTACTCACGAGCAGGTTGCATCAAGGGCAATCTACCAAATGAGCAGGCAGAGAATTTGACCCTGAGGGGCTCAGAGCTCTGCTTTGCTACTCCTGTAGAACATCTATTGGCCTGAGGAAGTCGCTACAGCCCACAAAATGCATACCAGTGTTTGCTTTTATCATTTTACATTTTATTTGCTTTTATCATCTAGGTGCCCCTTATCCTCTTTGTACTTAGGTTTTAAGATTAAACTGTACAATTTCAATCAGTAGTCAGCAGGAAATTACCAAAATACCACAACTACAGTACTATTTGTGATTTCCCAGAATCCCCATGTCCCTGCTCATGTAACTAGTTAACTATTATTCTCTAAAGCCACTGAGGGGGAGAATATTCCAGGCATCTCCTACACAGACTTGGTGCCCTATTAGCCTTTCATTTATACTGGTTAAAGTGTAAGGCCTGGTTCACGCATAAATCTGTACATTTCCGGTCTGGTACAGTACTGTACTGTTGTCAGTTTTGCATCAGTTTTATCAGTTGTACCTAACTGGTACGGAAATATACACCTTTCATATTCAAACACACCCACAGAAACACATACAAAACTGTTACAAAATTGATCAGACCAGAAATGTACAGATTTATGTGTGACCACAGCCATAAAAACACATACAAAACTGACATCAACTGTCAAAAACTGACAGGACAGGGCTGGACACCTTTTTATGTGTGAGCCAAGCCTAACAAGTTACAGAAATAGGGCAGGTTGAGATTTAAAAGCCAATTACCTGAATTTTTTCTACCATCTTATTAGCTCCTCCATTTGTAACTTCCTGGTTTTGGCAATGATCCCAAAAAAAGTTTAAAATTATGAAAGGCAAACCAGTGCTGAAGCACATATTAGCAAGCGCAGAAGTTTAGTGTCACATAACCAGAATCAGAATCAGAATCACGTTTATTTTGCCAAGTACAACGGGGGTTGTACCCGGAATTATTTTTGGCACAGACAGGGTCGGAGATGGTACAAACACGTGCATGCAGTCCAACATATACAGTCAGGTACAGTAGTACAAGTAGCATATACTTATATACACAGCACTTATATATACAGCACACTAGCTATACTGACGGACGCGTGGGGAAGTCTGGAGAGCTGTGTGAGGGGAGCAGCCGGTGGCCATCTGCCGGTGGCGCTCGCTCAGCTCCGCAGCAGCTCCAGACGCCCCGCCGTGTGCGGCGGCAGATCAGCGGAGCTCCGTGCAGCTAAGTTCCATGCTGCACGTGGGCTCCTGAACAGCTGATCCTCTGCGGCGCGGATGGTGTCCTGATGGTCCGGGGGCAGCAGCGGCAGATCAGCGGAGCTCCGTACAGCTAAGTTCCATGCTGCACGTGGGCTCCCGAACAGCTGTTCCTCTCCGAGCAGCTCACCGCTTCCTTGCCTTCCCACCCGTGGTCCGTGGCTGTTTGCGGGGCCAGACTGGTTCCACCGATGCCCTCCGCCTCTTACCCCAGCACAAGAAGCAGCAAGAGGTGAGTGGAGGGAGAGACCTCCTCAAAAGGGAGAAAAAGGCCGGAGCCCTGTGGCCGAGGCGTCCGAGTCCGGCGCCATCTTGATTGCAAACCGCTAGGTGATGCTGCTTTTTCGTGCAGACCACCTCATCTAAAGCAGCCATCATGTAGTGAGCACAACTCACTACAGGACAGGGTTATCTTAAAACATTCATACCCAAGACAAGAACAGAAGTATGTTCATGCTGGATCCACAAACCTCTGTCCGTTAATGTTCATGTTCCCCCGGTCCCCATAAACACTTCTTGAAAAATGTGACTTTTAGCTTAAAGAGATAGGCTTGGAAGAAGAAAAAAAAAAAGGCTACATGATTCGGGGGGGCTAAGCGGATCAAGTAGCCGCAAAAACCACCGCTCCCCGCCTCTCCTATGGGAGGCAATATAAGTCACGATGCTGCAATGAGAGACAGCGTGCAGGGAGGCAGGGGGAACGGCAGGAGGCACGGCCAGGGAGAGAGAGCTGCCCAATGGCATCTCTGGAAACCCTGAAGGACCGTCTCTGGGGGGAGTTTTAAACAGGGAATTCCTTTCCTGAATGTTTACCTCCAAGATGGCGACAAATAATGTTGCTAATCTCGGGGGGCTATTTGGCGGTGGTGGTGGTGGTGGGGGGGGAGCAGAGAGCGGCGGTGTGGGGACACAGAGGCATGTCATCAGGTAGAGAACATACCTGTGTCCCATCTGCACCCCAAACATCCACCTTGGGTTCTCTTTAAGTCAAATTTTCAGACAGGAAGAGGCAGGCTTGCTGCAATGTACCCTCCTTCCCTTCACTCTCGCATTCTCCGCCCCATGCTAGTCAAAGTAACTTGTGCAGCTTATGGAGCATCCAGGATCCCATAGAGGCACTCTGTACTTCCTGCTGTAACGTGTCTATTGAGCACACTGCAGTACACCAGTATGGACACTAATATTTCTGGTTTTATTTGCAAACCTGAACCATTATATAAGGATAAAAGGGACTCTTTAGAACCAGTGAAAACATTTTAGAAGCACACATTTTTACACAGATGTCAATGCACAGCTTTTATGCTAGATACTGCAAGTAACAGATCAGTATCTTAAAAGGAGGCTATACTGTATTATGAACAAGGTCCCTTTTAAGACATTTCAAGCACACACAAGGATAAATACATTCATTGTAAACATTCCCTTTTTTCAATTTACCGGAGTGTGTATGGGGATGCCTGCAACCTCTGCTAATTCATTCTCCCAGCCTGCATCTGGTACATGCTATTTTATAGGCATAATCACATGATCAGAACATAAAAGGTTGGCAAAATAAAAGCATAACAGCTTTGTAACAAATAGCGCAGCTGCCTGCTAATAATGCATGCAAAGGTATAAGCGGCTGGATAGTGTACTGGGCTCTGCCTTTGACATGGGCGACCAATGTTTTAATCCTGGCTAGGGTCAGTACCTATTCAGTAAGGCAAGACTCCCTAACACTGCAGGGTGGCCTCTTGAGCCTTTCATGGCTGCAGCTTGAGCGCTTTGAGTTCAACAGGAGAAAAGCGCAAATGTTCGGATTATTATTATAGGTCTAGGCTAAATATTTTTTTTCATTTTACCCTGACTTCTATTTCATGTTTCACTTTAAGATGACTTAACTGCCTTTATAGAAACAGTAGTAGCCATAAAGAACTCAATATAATATGGACACACTTGCAGAATAATAGAAAAAAGAGCAATATGCTGGTGTAACTGAAGCAAGCGGAGCCAGCAGCGTCCAGGGACTCAGTGTTGTGTTACACATTTCCAGCTGAAGTCCCAGAAATCACCTTTAGAAAGCACAGCAAAAGGCTTCAGAAAAATACTCACACTTCCCGTAGCAGCAGCAGCTCCACAAAGGCGGCCGGATCGATCTCCTTCAGCTTGTTGCGGCTCAGGTTTCTGTTAAAATGACAAAAGAGGGAGAGAGAAGGCAATGGAATCAGCACATGGTCGTGGTGGAGTCAGCAGAAAGCAGCGCGACAATAATTCTGGATCGCCGGGAGAAAACGATCTACTGTTATACAAGAGCACTTTAGGAAACAGCAAAGCTTTCTCGAGCTGGGCAAAACAAGCCAATTCACAAAAGGCACTATGAGGATAAACCAAATGGCTCTAGACGTTACGGGCCCAGGTAATTAAATCAGCAAATTAAACTGCATTAGCCAGTGTTTTGTTTTCATTTATTTTCTTTGATTTGAACGGCCAAACAAATCAATCTTGCAGCGATTTAGACTGCGACAGACTCATTTGTCTCATTTCCAAGACACTGGGACTATTATAGCCATTAATGAGCAATGTGTCCTACAACAGAGTCAGTAGACACTAGGAGGAAGAAAATACAAGATACCCATAGGCTAGACCGCCTGTATTCCAAAGTTACTTTCATAGCTGAGGTTAACGGGAACCTGAGGTGAGAGGGATAGGGAGGTGGACATATTTATTTCCTTGTAAACAATGCCAGTTGCCTGGCAGCCTTGTTAAACATCTAGCATAGGTAGCGTCTAGTGTAATGTAGAGTCAAAACCCTGGAACAAGCATATGGCTAACCCAGTAAAACCTGAGCCAGCTGAGTCAGGGTACCTGATTTGCTGCATGCTTGTTCAGGGTCCATGGCTAAAAGTATTGGAGACACAGTAGGATCAGGAGGACAGCCAGGCAACTGGTATTGTTTAAAAGGAAATAAATATGGCAGCCTCCATGTCACTCAATTCGGGTTCACTTTAAGTATTGGCTAATATGGATGCAAACAGAGCTTTTCAAAGGCTGAAGAAAACCAGAGCACCTGGGGAGGACAGAGATCCAGGAAACCCAGTTTGAATTTTTCTGCTAAGTGGCAAAATGTGAAGCAAGGATTGTAGCAAGGTGGAACATTGTTAATACAGTTATTACCTATCCATGCTGGGGTAAGACCTATTCTTCCCTCTTAGCTTCCACTCAGCAATCTGAGGTCTAACAACTGCTTGCTGCCTACAACTTTTTCCTCAAGTAGACACAATGGGCTATATTCACAAAACTTCTCATAAATGACTTATCACCTATTTGATAAAAATAACCTTTCAGCACATTTACAAGCAAATTAATTACTCAATGTAAGTTGAGACCTTAATTATATTATATGTTTGCTCTTTGGGAGCTTAATGGACAACTGCAACAAGAGGGATATGGAGGCTGCCATATTTATGTCCTTTTAAACAATACCTGTTGCCTGGCTGTCTTGCAAATCCTCTGCCTCTAATACATTTAGCCATAGCCCCGGAACAAGCATGCAGCAGATCAGGCGTTTCTAAAATTATGGTCAGATCGGACAAGATAAGCTGCATGCTTGTTTCTGGTGCGATTCAGATACTGCTGCAGCCAACTAGACCAGCAGGGCTGCCGGGCAGCTTGTATTGTTTAAAAGGAAATAAATATGGCAGCCTCCATATCATTCTTGTTACAGTTGTCCTTTAAAAAAGTAGATAAGGGAAAAACAGAGGAAAATAGGTGAAAAAAAACCTTTGTAAATCATGCCCATTGTTACCAATGAAATGTAGAGATGCTGAGAAATGTAGCCTAGTATCTATTCTTCTCACTTTGGGTGTCGCATGATCACGTTTGATTGACCCAATCACCAACTGAAGAAAAGGAAGTAAGCTGTAGCGATGAGCATTTTTGTCCCAAGCCCATCATTATGCTTCTGTACACAGCTTATATTCACTTATCATCCAGATTGCTCTTAGAGGTTGCCTCGCTCAGTTTCTGGATTTAGCTGGGCATTTTCTGATCCTGTAAACACTGTGCATCATGGAGCAAATTTAGACAAAATTCCAAATGGTATATTTGCCCTTTCTTCTGTGCCAAGTATGAGTGTCATCCAGCCATTTGCATTATCTGCCACTCAAGGTATTCTATTTGTGTAATTTTAAGGGACCCTGAGCAGAGCTGTAAAATGAAAATCGGCACCTACCTGGGGCTTCCTCCAGCCTCCCCGTAGCCTGCGAGGTCCCACTAGCGGCCCCACTAGGCGACTTCAGCCGAAGTCGTGCTCATCTACACATGCACTGCCAGTTCATGCACCCGGCTTGACCACAAGCACATCGCCATAAGCCTTGTGCACATGCACAGTTTAGTCTTGAGAACTGTGCATGTGTAGTAGGCTTACGGTGTCATGCATGTGACGGGGTGCAGACGGGCCGCACATGTAAAGTTGCACATGACTTTGGCCAAAGTTGTCAGCCTAACGGGGCCGCCAGCGGGACCAGAAGCGACCACAAAAGACACCGTGGGACCTTGCAGGCTACAAGGGGATGGAGGAATCCCCAGGTAGGTGCAGATTTTCATTTTTACATCTCTGCTCAGGGTTCCTTTAACTTGCATCTGTCAGGTTAACCTCTTTTCTCCCTGCACTGCTTGTCACATGACTGCAGAGTGCCAGTAACTGTTTGTCCAGCAGCATTAACATGAAGCCCTCCCCCTTAAATTCCTCCAACCCACAGGTGAGCAGTGTGATGCTACTACAACAAAAGAGATTACAAACCTTGTAATACAAATATGACAAATGCTTAAATCAAGGAGGGGATTATGTGTAGAAATAATCTCAAAATAATCTAAAATAAGGTGCATGAATTAAATTGGCTGTTACTTTTTGGATGCCCCCTGTATTTCTTCACAAGCACAGACCAGTCTATAGCTATGCTAGAGCAGGTCTGCGCAAACTACGGCCCACGGGCGCTGTGAGGGCGGCCCGCCGATAGGGAGGCACATTCCCCTTCCTCTCCCCTTCTCCCTCCCACCATTCTTTAAAATATATGTGCAGAGCACATACAAGATGTAACGTTATCCAATCGCTTGTTCCAGCAGTGATCTCCATGGCAACAGTGGCGGCGTCTCCTGCCATCATTACGTACCCATGCATCATATGATGCCACAGTCACCATGGAGATCGCAGCTGGAACGAGTGATTGGGTGAGTTACACCCAATCATACTTGGACACACAAGTCTGGAGGGAGGGAGGGAGGGAGGGAGCGGGCCACTTTCAAAAGGAAGGCAGCCTGATTGCAAAAAACTTTGCCCACCTCTGTGCTAGAGGGAACTCAGCTGAGGCAATCATTCGAGGTGGTCAAGGACGAGAACCCAGAGTATGTATAGGTGTCCTCTGAGGTCGCTTAAAAGACCCAGCAAGCCAAGTGCATTTTTCCCCTGCTCATCCCGCCATATAAAAGTCACTCCACCATGCACTGCACTGTAATCCCTCCTCCACTCTCTATAGCAACAGTATACATTGCTCTGGTGTACTCGAGCAATGCATCTGTATGCACTAGTCCCTTGTGTGTTCCCTCAGTGTTACCTGCAGGTTTAAGCTGAATCCTGACAGATGAGACAAGTAGGCACCATAAAAAAGTCTGACATTTTTGATAGCGGGCATTGCTTCTCCAGAGCGGCTGACCTCCAAATTACCTACACTGCTAGCATTACACAATCTAATCAGATTGTCCTCACAATAGGTGCTCTTTCAAATGACTGCCTTGAATATCTGATGCACTATTCTACTATAATCCCAGATCCTGAAACCTGGTTTGTAACGATCTGTGTAGAGTCACGCTTTTCATAACACAAACAGAGCAAACAATAAGCCCAGTATAACTTTCCCTTTGTACCGCGAATCCTTCCATAAGGGAAAGAAAAATCTTTCAGCATCAATCGTTACACAGCCTTCCAATAGAGAGGTAGATGAAACTGGCACTGACAGTGCATTCAACTCCAGAGCCTCATTTGATAACATGTAGGGCAAAAATGTAATTTGCTCTGTGGAGATTGCATTACTGGTTAACCACATAATGGAGGTTTAGGTTGAAGAGTGTCACTCCTGATTTGAATCGTAGCGAGGAAGTCTTAATGGATAAATAAAATGTCCATGTGACATATTAGATCACGTAGGTGCAGCCTGACAAATGCTGGTGCATGCGAACAATGGCGCCACACTAAACTCTGCTGACCGCTACGAGGGAAATGAAGCGTTTAAAAAGCCTGCGTAAACTTGAGGGGGTCTCGCCTTCACAGAAAATTAAACAAATCTAGCCTAATCAGAAACAGCCAGCTATTTAAAAGAGAAATCTCAAGGCACACATTTAAAGGGTTATTCCACTCTGATACAAAAATCTATATACCATGTCATCACTACAAACAGCAATTTCTGTAACTGAAAGCCATTACCTATATTATTATAATAGGCATTTGTCCACAGGAATCATACTGGGAACTATGGTAACAGTATATAATCCTGGTTTGTCTCATTGGTTGTGGACAAATCTGTAAATGAAAACTTTCTGCATCTCTTTGCACACCACCTGCTTTGCTGGGTTTACTGCAATCACAGATTCATTCCACAGAGTAGAGGGTACCTACACACCCGAAGGGATGCTGGGTGCGTGTACTCTGAAAGGACAACTGTATCAAGAGTGATAAAGAGGCTGCCATATTTATTTCCTTTTAAACAATACCAGTTGCCTGGCAGCCGTGCTGATGTATTTGGCTGCAGTATTGTCTGAATCACACACCAGAAACAAGCATGCAGCTAAAACAATAATGTCAGAAACACCTGGTCTGCTGCATACTTGTTCAAGGTCTGTGGCTAAAAGTATTAGACGCAGAGAATCAGCAGAATAGCCAGGGAATGTGTATTGTTTAAAAGGAAATACTGGTACATATAGCAGCCTCCATATCCCTCTCGCTTCAGTTGTCCTTTACTGTAAGCAATCACTCCCATCTCACTACCAGCTGAGGCAGCCATACAAGACAGCTTTCACAATGAAACTAGAAGAGATACTATGGTGACCCAACAAAACATCACAGGCGTCAGAGCGCAATACAGAGTGTGAAAACACAACAACATTTAGAGGAAGGTAGTCTTGATAGCTTGCTAAGAGATAACCCACGGACACAGTGAAAAAATTGCCTAAGGCAAAAAACAGCCTTGCTTTATCTTTTGTTAAACTGTAAAATTAACTGACTGTATGATTGGCAATGGGGTTCAATTTCCTCCATTTTTAAATACATTTGAATTCATATAAAGAATAAAAAAAGAAGAGTTGTATTTTCCATACACCATACATCCATAAAAGGCATCATTCTGAAATGAACAAAAATAGCTCAATAATGATTTCAGTGTGCAGATTCATTAATAAGAGCTTATTTGACAAGGCATACAGTATGTGAGGAATGGAGATAGTTAAAATAAAAAAAATCAACACTTTTAAAAATCTAACCAAATACACATTTTGTTCCATTAAGTTGAATTTTCTTCACCAACCGGTATTCAGTATTGCAGTCTCCTGCACATAAGGGCTTGAGACCAAAGCAAGCTAGATTCAGCACAGGCTATCTACTGTATATTCCTGCGTATAAGACTACTTTTTAACCCTTGAAAATCTTCTGAAAAGTTGGGGGTCGTCTTATACGCTGGGTATCATTGATGCCGGGTGATACCCCCTATCCGGTTACCATCTCTCAGATCTTGCTGCTGAGGACTGTAGTGAAGCGGCGCAGGCGCATATGTTTGAGATCTGAGAGGCAGAGAGGGAGGTATATAGGATACAATGGTGGGCCAGAGGGGTGAAAGAGGCCTGTTTTATGGGCACAGCGCAATCTATTCTTCCATACCGCTCTGATAAACAGGTAGGCAAGGAGAGCTGACCAATCCACTTAGGGAGAGGGAGAGCTGACCAATCCAACCAGTCAATTGACAATATACTGTTATATACTGGGTACCACATACAGTACAGCACCAGTATACGATTATTATTTTTTTTATTTGGTGTACGTTGGAAGAGGGGTAGTCTTATACGGTGAGTATATCACAAACTCTATATTTTAACTGAAAAAGTTGGGGGGGGGTCGTCTTATACACCCATTCGTCCTTTACGCCGGAATATACGGTACTGAGCGAGAGAGTATAAAAGGTTAGGGCTGGTTAGTATAAAGCTCCGGACACACAAAAGATGAAACTCAGCTAAGCGGCCAATAACAACTGCATCTGCCGAGAATCCAGCATGTGTACAGCAGCTCCCAACCCCTCGGCCAGTGATCTGCATGTGTACAGGAGCCAGGTCTTTGGTGACATTGATGCTCCACCAACCCTAAGCGCATTCTTGTATCCCTCACTCCATAGTAAGGGATGTGTCACTCGCCTCTAGGCTAGTGACACATCCGTACAGCACTCAACATCACTGAGAGATCAGCGTGCTGGATCATATCTAAGCACAGGCCAAGTGCATTGCTCTTCTCCTTATGCCTCCCGCTCAAAGCCACTCTGTTATGCGCTGTGTGTTATTCCTCCTCCCCCTCCACAGCAGTGTCACATAGCAGCCCCCAATTGTCACCTGAGGGATTAAGTCTCAATCTCTGCCAATGACAATAATTATGAGCACGTACCTGCGGAAAAGCAGTTGGTGTTAGAGTTAAAGAGGAACTCCAGCCAACATGTAACACATGTACTTCTACTGTATGTCTAAAATAAATTACAATATGTGTTGCACCTTTTCTCAACTGTACTTTACTGTAGAATAAAAATGAAAAAAAAAAAACAGCAGCATAGCCACACTTCATGTACTGGAATGACAAATGGAGTTCACAATACATGGGGTAAAATCACTGTAGTGAAATAATGGTGCCGTTAGTAGGCTATTAGACGCTAACCCAGTCACCAATAGGGTCCAGCAGAGGATGTATAGTCAGAGTTCTTCTTTTAGCACTGGCACAATGTTAGACTTAGTACTGGATACCACTGATAGTACGAAATTAAAGGACACCTAAAGTGAGAGGGATATGGTGGCTGCCATATTCATATCCTTTTAAACAGTTGTCCCTTAAAGGGAACCAGAGAGGTTGGGGGGAAGCTTTAATACATACCTGGGGCTTCCTCCAGCCCCATAGGCACGGATCGCTCCCACGCCGCCGTCCTCTGCTGCCTGGATCCGCCGGTACCGGGTCCCGTCATTGCCGCTAGTCGGCCAGTCGGCCGGCGGACGCGGCCGATTCGCCGCATCACACGGAGCTCCTTCTATACAAGTACGCATGAGGCTGCCTGCTGTGCAGCCGCATGCGTACATGTATGGAGGGAGCCCCTGTGATGCGGACAATTGGCCGCGTCCGCCGGAAGTGACGGGCCCGGTAACGGCGGTTCCAGGAAGCGGAGGATGGCGGCGTGGGAGCGATCCAGGCTTATGGGGCTGGAAGAAGCCCCAGGTATGTATAAAGGCTTGTTCTTTTTTTTTCAGCCCGTTCCTCTCTGGTTCCCTTTAAGTTAAATGTTATGCCAAAGGAAAGGAAGTTTGCAGGGGTTAGTAAAAAAATGGCCTGAGTACACTGGGGGGTTACAGCGAGGGTAGGGCATGCAGTAAAAGGAGAGTGCAGTGGCGTAGGGATCAGCGGCTGCTATGGCTGTCGCCCGTAGCCAAGGAGGCTCAGTGGCAATGACCAGCAACACTAAGGGAGTCTCTGCAGAGGGCCCCTTAAAGTACAAAGCAGAGAATAGTAGAGAAAATGAGGACTATAGTATACTGTGGGCCCATCTGGCTACCAATAATGGAGAGTTGCCTAATTGTGGGGGGCACCACCGGCTACCTAAAACTGGTGTGGGTGGGGGAAGGGGCTCAAAGGTGCCCCAACCAAAATGTTGCTATGGGGTCTGATGGTTTATAGCTACACCCCTGGAAGAGTAGGTAAAAGATATTGACTGATATTTCACCATGATAACATGTACACAAATTGCTTTCTGTTGGAAAACCATTGCTGAAGTTACAGGTATTCATTTGGCATAGGTCTCTTGTCTCCTTACAATGGAAGTTACTGGGTCCACAGCCAGCCAGCTCACTGGAAAGATCACACAGTATTTACATTATGTATGGCATATCCAACTACCTGCTAAAATGCGTACATAGCTTTCATCTGTTTATATTGTAGGTTTTACATCCGCAGAAGATGTCCAAACATGCAATATATAATATATGGTTTGCTGAAATCATACACGCATTAACATCCACCTTATAACTTTTTCATCACATGTCGCCATCATACACATCCGCTGCACCTTAAATGCATCTGCCTGGACGTCGCCAAAGGACTTAAACTTAAGCAAACGTTTAACATTTCCACCGAGTCTTTTATAACATCAGTTCAAAACAGTTGTGATTTATCAGCCATGATACGGGCGCGCTGTGCAGAGGTCTGCCAGGATCTGGTTCAGGACTGGTCAGAATTTACTCAGCCATGGTCATTTATAATCAGGTTCAGGAAGGAATGCAGGGTACACGTAATAAGCAGTAAGTGTTTGTGCTTCCTTTCTATGGCGTTGTGGGCTATATTACATCAGATATAATGCACTGATTGCTTTAAGCTAACAGGATGCTTACTCTGCAGCAACACAAGCTGGATCAGATAACAAATCAAAAGTCTTGTACTAAATTTTCACAGAATTCTGTATGCTGTGCCAAGTTATAGCGGTGTGTCCTTTTAGGAAGCACTCTACACAGTTGTGGGAGGCAACTAAAGTGTACCCATTTAAAAAAAAAATCAATTCAATTGGATTTCTCTCTGAAGAACACCCAAAAAAAAAATAATTCAATTTTTCGGTTTCAATCAAACTGGGGTAAAATCAAACAAAAAATTCTAACTTGTGTGGCCACCTTCAGTGTTGAGGGACTGAATAGGAGAAGGTTAGCTTTGGTTGCTAGGGTAAAAAAAAAAAAAAAAAAAAAAAAAAAAGGTTAAGGTTAGGTATTAGGAGCGAATTAATGGGGGAAATAAGATGGTGATAAAGGGGTTAAGGTGAAACGTTAGGGTTAGGTATCAGGATGGGCTTAAGGTTATAATGGAGGATAAGAGTCAGAAAGGGGCTAAGGGAAGAGGTTAGGATAAAGGCCCATACACACGTCGGATTTGCGCGGACGGGTCGTTTGAACGTTCCGTCGTTCGCACGTTTCCGCATGAAATCCGGCGTGTGTACAGACTATCGTTCGGGAGATAAGACTGGTTACCAGCGATCCGCCCGTACTGCAGAACCATCATACTGCAGAACCATGAAGATGCTACACAAATAAAGTTTAATAATCAGTTTGTGCATGCGCTGCCCCATATTGAGTGTCTGGGCACTTCAGCACAGCGAGTACACAACATGTTTAGATCATTGTTCAGCGTATGATCAGGTTACAGTTCTCCCAGAAGAAAGCTGGGAAAGATGTACATTTTCAGGCAATCCCCCGTTTTCCCAGTAGCAGCTACTGTCGATCTCAAATGCTCCAGAGGAGCAGAGATGTCAACGAGCAGATGTCTTCCAACTTGTGTGTCATCTGCCACATTCATAACCGGAATAAACGCCTCCAAAAATAATTCTGCTTCTGATTCACATCAGCCCTTTCATCTGTAATATGGCCACGTGTTCAGCAGTTATCAGCTCCCACTTTAGACTTTTAGATCTATATAAAAAGCAAACACGCCTAACTTTGTACGACCTTGGGCAACTATCTTAACCATGTTCTGCTGCAGCACCAAATTAGATGGATATCTTTGATGCAGACTTATGGTCGTCAAATAACTGTAGTGGCTGGGTTCAATCAATCAGAGATGTTAACATCCAAGGCCAGCTTTAGTTGTGGCCAGAAAGAATAGATTACCATAATACCTCTAGTTTGCATTGCCAACTGTGCTCCAAGAGAAGAGCGTTCCATCTTGCTACCTGGTGACATCCAGAGCTCTGCTACAGTATAATCCTATTATAGTAAACTCCAAGGGACCAGGAAAAGTGGTTTACTATATCAGATATTGACCTGGAATGCCCTGGTACATTCTCTGCAAAGGACCAACTCTGTCCTCCCAGTGGGGGTACAGTACAAGCACTTGCACATTTTGTGGACTACAAGGTAAGTATAAATTAAAACTGCATTGCCAGGCTGGACAAATCGCTAGTACAGTATCCAGGGCTCCTAAAAACTGCAGCCACCACTGAATAGAGGCAGCCACTCGCTTCCTGTGAGTGGGTCCAATACCTTGGTGGGGGGCCATGCAGCATGTGTCCTGCAAACAACTTTTTGCCCACACTTGAGACAATCATGAAGCCTCGCCTTAAAATGCAGCCAATCATAATAAGCCACTCCTCTGTAATGTGTGTGGCTCTGAT
Source organism: Hyperolius riggenbachi (assembly GCF_040937935.1). Taxonomy (NCBI): domain Eukaryota; kingdom Metazoa; phylum Chordata; class Amphibia; order Anura; family Hyperoliidae; genus Hyperolius; species Hyperolius riggenbachi. The sequence goes on from NC_090654.1 coordinate 191,273,126, forward strand.
ATCTCCGCTGGCTGGACTTGGCACTCTCCTCTCCATTCTCCTTAGTTTTGCAGTAGGTAGGCCCGCTTTGATCTGCACTACAAGTGAAAGTAGCCAATACTGCGCTCCACACGCTACCAGGAGCATCATCGCTAATAAGGGAAAAGATACCCAGGAGTGCGTACAATTGCAAAGTGTAGGTGGTAACACTGCATCATTTTTGGTTAATGTTCACATTATTCCTCATTTTCCCAGGCTGCTTATTTGTACAGTACTGTATATCCAGCACCGGTGCCATTTTTCTTGTCTTACAAATGTTATTAGACATCAACTCGCAACCAGCCTGAAGAGAGCAGCCAACCATGGGTGTCATACTAACATATGACGCATGCAAAGTCCACTGTTTACTATAATGCAACAAGGTTCACAGACAGGAAACTGTCATGGCCATCACCCTGACATTCCACTGTGGGAGGACTTTCACCCCAATATCAGCCATACAGACGTACACAATGATCTATGTGAGAAAAGGTAAAGATTTCTTGCGAAGAGGTATCGGCAACTGATTGGGATAGTTGAATCCTGGGTAAAAGTTACTCTTTAATTCCTCATCTTAACCATCTTTACCTAAAAAGATGACTGGCCCGGTGGGACTTGATGGACCAGACTGTGATAGCTTCCATTGCAGACCTAGCGCTTGGTTTAAAGTAGTGCTAGCTCAGCATTGCTAAGTTTCAGCTGGCCCAGTGATAGCTGCATTTGCTGTCTGAATGACCGTACTGATGTATACAACTAGTCATGTGCTACTGTTCCTTATAAACCTTTTATGGCATACAGGTCTGATAATCCCTGTATAGGGCAACCTGCCCCATTATACATTGCTCCTCCTGCACCAACTTGCTAAGGACTTCCAAACAGCAGCAACACACCAATGAAAAGATCTTTTATTTCTAAGGCTGGATAACAGATGACAGCCCCTGCCAAGATCTCGCCTGTCAATATTTATTCTGCGCAACAGCAATTGCATAATGTCAGTTCGCCGCAATGCCCCTTCCTGATTCATTGGCCACTGCACCTTCATACAATGGAGATTATCGAGAGGTTTGGACTTCTCTTTCCTCCTCTTTCATCTCTACTAACTGCCTGACCTACACCTATGGCAGCCTTCACATATCTCCACATAAGTAAACACACAGAGTATAAATCAATAGAATGCTGCGGTGAGCCTGTGATTTATGGATTTCCCCATTGTTTGGCCAACACTGCTTTCTGCAGATGACAGGCATACAATCCGGTTTCAACGTTTGCTAAACCCAAGGGATAAATGGACAGTATCCTGCAAAAATGCAGGTAAAAGTTATTTAATCAGTTTAAAGCAGTACGCAAGTCGGGTAAAGAAAAGAGGAACTGTATGCTGCAAAACCACAGGAAGAACAAAGCTTAAAGTCATCCTGTATTAAATCACTGTACGCCTCAATGGTTAAGGCTACTTGATCAATGGTCAAATGCTACTTGAAATGGAACTGCAGTCATGCCCCTACTACACAAGACAGAGGTCAGGAGACAGGCACATGCAGTCACATCTGCATCCAAATTCTGGGGTCCACCTGCTAAACCAGTGAAAGAAGGTTCAGCTGTTAAGAAGGTATTCTTATTAAGATTATAGCAATCCCCCACCGGAACATGTTTAAGCCGAGCTCCAAGCATAAATGCTACAAACACTTTGGAGGCACTCAATAGCAGAGCTCATTTGTCTCTTGTAAAATTTCCTTGATTATCCGCACAACTTGAGTATCTGGTATGATGTGGTTCCCTTGCCATTTTCTACTGCACAGACCTCCATTGCTGATGGCAGTAATAGTTTTATCTGTGCCCCACTTCCTGTAGTCTGAACAGCATGATAATGCCATCCCAGCAGAAGCTCATTAAGGGCCCTTTTCCACCAGCGCGTTTGCGCTGGCTGAATCGCAAAACCGCAAACCGCTAGCGATTTTACAATCGCTACGGTTTGCTTTTTAACATAGGAATCGCGGTAGGTCATTTCCACTACCGCGATTCGCTTTTGTCGGGAACGCGAACGCGCGGCGGAGCGATAATTGCCGCGATTTTGCTATGCAGTGCATAGCATAGCAAAATCGCGGCCGCAAACGTCGGGGGAATCGCCGGTTTTGCGATTCAGCAATCGCTAGCGTTCAGCATGAACGCTAGCGATTGCAGGTGGAAAAGGGCCCTAAGGCCCCCTGCACACTGCAAATCCAATTTGTGATTCCAATTTGCGTTTACGATTCCGATTTTCCCTGGATGCTAACAAAATAAGAAGAAAAAAGGCAGAAAACCGCAGCACGCAGTACCGAATAAAAATCAGAATAAAATTGCATCCAAATCGCATGTAGTGTGCAAGAGCCCTGAACCTGCTGTGATGCTTAAGGCAACGTTACCAAACCCTCTTATCAGGTGTTTTAATTGCCCATAAAACATGTAAAATTTAGAGATAGATGGTATAGTTGGATCTGTGCCTAAGACAGGAACTCCCGAATAGAGCACTGTTGCTGGACATGTGCTGAGGGGACCAGAGCGCAGCCGCAAAAAGTAGAGGGTCCCGGTGAGAAGTGGGTGGAGGAGAATTGGAGAAGCCTTTGAATCATCCACAGGCTTCCCTTTACTGAGGTAAGTAACCTCACACCCTTCCCTCTGTAACCTCACGGCCCATCTTACAAGGGTCACAAAACAAGTGTGGCCACCACTATCGTCATACCCATAACAAGTGTAGCCAAAAACACCTGATCTCGAGGGAGGCACCCTGTATTGGAGAGGAAGGGAAGGTTAGTAGCAGGAAGGCCCCCACAGCTCTGGATCCCCGTGTGATCACAGGGGCTGCTCTCCTATAGGTTCGCCCCTGCCCACAAGGGTCTCTTACATCCTCTACAGCTGTTACCCATTTACATCAATTGGGAGCAACAGAGACATAGCAACATCTGTATATGGCTACTGAACCAGCCACCAATGCAGGGACAATGACTGCAGAAGGAATATATACCAACATTTTATGTACGCTAGCTATACAACAGTGTAGTTTTAAAATGTAAAACTTTAAAAATTTGTTAGGGCTTACATTTATTGAAACCTAAAATGTGTTAGGGTTAGTGCAAATGAGTGGATTTCTACAGTTAAACTTTGGATGCTTTGCAGTTTTCCGAACACAGTATATTCTAAAACAAAATCAACATGCCCAACAAACTCCACTTACAAACTCTGTGCACACAGATCAGTATTACTGTGACTTTGCATGGTATTAAGCTGCTTGTTTTATACTACTTTAGTTATTTCTTGAGTCTATGACAAGAGATGAATCAACGAATCTTGTTCAGGCACAAGCCTGGCGTCACATCGACTTGCACACAGGATCAAACAGAATTCAATTACTTTCTTCTAGTTGCCACAGAAGTCACTCTTAAATCCCTCCAGCTCCCCCCATGTTCAGCCTTCCTGCTTGAACACAAGCCAGACGGACTCTTCACACCTCTCCACAGTAAACCTGTCCTAAATGATTACCTTGCCACAGTTCAGAGAGACCTTTGCAATGCACTCACTCTAACCTAGCTGCCACCGTTACAAGAGCAGGCTGGCCTGAAGAATTCATTTCCTGACAGACTCCTTAAGGGGCGGAAAGAAAAAACTCTGCAGCTGATGGGACTGGAAGACATTTAAAATCTGCTGTAAACTTTCTCCAGACGTGGCCCATCCCCTTCTTCTAAAACGACTGCAGAGCCGGCCTACTCCAAACATGGCTACAAGGTATCCTAATGGAGTTTGCAGGCCTAAGCCATCAGTTTTTCCAACACCTCTCAGGACAGAGTGCCAAATGTTTCCATTCTCACTAGAAGTTTGAGGCCCGTAAAAGAACTAAGGCTCATTTTATTTCATAAAGCCCCGTGGGAAAGATGAAGAAAGAGTGATAATGGTGTACTACGATTAACAAGCGTGTCCTCGCTTTTTTGCGCTTGTTCTCAACTCATTGGTATACGATAGGAGATGGAAAATGTTTTAGGGTTTCTAATTATTAGTCCTAATTGACGGTTAATGATGAACAAACAGTTTGGTCAATAAAGCAACAATGACTGAGTAGCAGCCCAACATAACAGTCACCACTAAAGGTCTCAAGTTCAAACTGCAAAACAGTTGCCTCCCTTATGCAAGTTGGTTCATTGAACAGAACAATTTCTGTAACACCTCTGGAATTTACAAGATATTTCAGGCACTGTTGAATGCATACGTCAAGAAAGGCCCCCAGAAAAGCGGATAGCAGAATAGCGGTAAATTTCCAGATATTCTACTATTAAAGTGTATAAAACCAGGGCTGTGGAGTCGGTACAAAAATCCACCGATTCCGAAGTTTAGGATTCCACCGACTCCTCGACTCCGACTTCTCTAATTTGCATATTACAATCTTGTTGATGGAACATATGTAACATGAAATTCGTCTCTTAACTGCCAACGCTTAGGAATTTTAAAAGACAACTGAAGTGAGAGGGATATGGAGGCTGCCATATTTATTCCCTTTAGACTTAAACTAGTCCTTGGTAAGAGTACTTGTAAATGGTACAGACCGGAACATCTATTAGGCCTTGGGCAATGTAACTGTGGGTGATGTGCATGTACTCTGCAGGGGAATGAGGAGATTCTTTCTCTATTACACATTCTTCATGCACTATCTGAACATCTATCAGGCCCTAGGCAATGTAACTGTGGGTACATGTAAGAGTGATGTGCAGATGATCTGCAGGGGAATGAGGCGATTCTTCCTCTTGCACATTCTTCATGTACAATCTGAACCAGGTTCATGGGTGATAGACAACACCTCTGTGTTTAATGTGCACAACATTCTCAGTGGATTCCCTGCAGCTCTGTGGAGAGTGCATATGTAGAGTATAGTACTACTGTGAAACAAAGTAAACCTGAGACAGATAAAATTAAAGTATTGTACATACCTGGGGCTTCCCCCAGCCCCCTTCAGGCTAATCAGTCCCTCGCTGTCCTCCTCCGTCACCTGGATCCTCTGCTAGGAATCCAGGTACTGGAGCCAGTCTGGCGTAGTGCGCATGCACACACTCCGCCGCCGGGAGCGTACTACACCTGCGCAGCACTAGGTGCAGAACGCTCCTGGCTGTGGGAGCAGCACGCAGCCAGAATGCGCTGACATAGCAGAAGATTCAGGTAGTAGAAGAGCACAGGGAGGGACTGATTAGCATGAAGGGGGCTGGAGGAAGCCCCAGGTATGTATATAAAAAAATGTTTTCAGTCTCAGGTACCCTTTAATTCGTAGTCGCCAAACCAAATTGTAACAACATATCAAAATTTTGCTTTCTCTGTCCTGTCCTGATCCTTCTCACAACTCCTCTGCAAAACCGCTTGACGGCTTGCGCATGCACAGTAGCGTGGACCCAAACAGCTTTTTCTGTTGAAGCACAAGTGGGTCAGCAGTACTGCACAGTACAGCCACTCTGAGGGACAGTAACATGACTATATACTCTGTAAACATGCTACTTTGTCATGTTAATTCACAATAATAACAAGAAAGTAAGAGATTTTCAGATCCCTTCCAAGCTGCATAAAGTCAGGAACAGATTAGAACTGCATCACTGTTCAGGGAGTAATCTGGAGTGGATGGTATATTTATATAATTTTATTGGCACTCTTCCTTTAGACTGGTGACAACACGCATTAAACGGCAGTGTACACTGTCCTTATTACACTTTCGCTGGTGTTTTACTGCAGTGTGTAAAAGCCTTGTTTCCATGTTTAGCTGAATATGCTATAGGACATTCAGTAAAATCACAGTCCAAGCTGGAGTAAATCTCTCCCTAGATGAATTATCTTTCCTTTCCGTTTTATAGTGGCTGAAATTAAGCTTCAAAGGCAGCCGCCAAGCCGGGCTTGAGCAGTAAACGCCATTCACTGACATCACTTCACACTTTCAGGGTGCAAAGTTCAAATTGATAATGCTGCCTCTTTTCACTAGCTGGAGTTTTTGGCTGTGGCCCTACCGTCTGGCTGTTCATGAATACATACACAGAGTATTAAAAGACTCAGGGTGACCCCTTGTCTGCGTTAGATGCTGCCAAAGAACTAGAAGGTGAAGATTTTGTTCTTTTATTCTCCAAGCCAATATTGTAATCCTGATTTAGTTTGCATTGTTAAAACTGTATGTAAAGCCTAACAACAGGCAAAATTGTTTTCCTATATGTGGTCAGCTTCTAGAAAGAAAGTTTTTTTTTCTAGTGCATGACCTTCTTGCTTATCTGATGTCAAATAAAGTGCATGGTCCCTTTAAAAAAAAATAAAAACCAGCAAGATAATGCTGAAGCAACATGATCATGAAGTTGTCCCATCTAGAACACCTGCTATTAATTTCTTCAGTGGGGACGCTTCAGGTGAAACAGAAACAAAATCCCAATTTAGACAAACAAAAAGTAACATTGGTGAGCTCTGCTTACTAAGCTATCTGAGGTTATATTTAGATTTGTGTCTAGGGCTGGACATCAAAGGAAATGTATTACGAAATTCAAGTTTTGTTCTGTTTTGACTTTTTTAAATAAAAGAGAATGTAGAAGAAATTGCTTCAAGATCTTACTTTAAAGGATACCAGAGCTGACACAAATTTTAAAAATGAGGAAAGTACGTATGCATAGTCCTCATGCCCACTGCTCCCCCTGTTGTCCTACGCCCCTCTTCACGCTCACCTAAAAGTCCCCCTAGCCTTTTCCGGGTCGGGTGGTAGTGTGCAGGCGCTGGCCCGAAGACATGTGCAGAGCGCCGCCGGCCGCTGGTGTGATCGAGGACGCGCACAGCCGGGTCAGCACCTGTGCACTACTGCTGAATAGCTGGATGGATAGCACATTGACGACTCCGCTGTTAGCCTAGACCAGGCATGGGCAAGCTCGACCCTCCAGCTGTTACAGAACTAAAAAGTCCCACAATGCATTTGCCCTTATGAGCCATGAATGTGGCTGTCAGACTCCTGCAATGCATTGTGGGACTTGTAGTTCCTTAACAGCTGGAGGGCCAAGTTTGCCCGTGCCTGGCCTAGACCTTTATCTTCATGGCTGCACTCCCCTTTCTGTACAAGTGAGCGCAGACGCCAGTAGTGTTCACTTGTGCAGTAGCACAGAGCTGCTCATGCATGGAGGAAAAAGCTGTGCACAAGTGGATCCGTGCTATTGTGAAGGCATGGGTCATACTTTGTATCTGTGCAGTGCAGCCACACTGACAGATGGGAGCGCGACCAGTATAATCAACATTATTGTGGAATACTTTTGGATGGTCCCAGCGAAGAAGATCGGGAAAGTATCAAGAGGCTTCCCTCAGATGAGGCGGGGGATTGGGGGGGAGGAGGCTCTCATATTTATTTCACGTACACTTTCAAGAGCTGATGCCAATTGACACCTGTACACACAGCAGGCAGTTACTCGAAACAGTCACAAATGATTATTCTAGGTGCCAAATTTCTCTCATATTAATGATTCTTTGCGTCTCATGACTCCTCCCCTTTTCTAAAGACAAGGTTCTACAATTTCATTCAGCATGAACCTCCACATTCTATTGTCTTTGATCCATCTGCTAATATGAGGAGGTGTGCTCTATTCACAGGGAATTAGACAGACAGCTAACCACATAGAATAATTAGGGAAGATTAAAACTCATGCAGCTAGTAACTTATAAGGGGCAAAACATGTTAATAAGGTATAAACATTACAAATGTTATTCCTATTCAAATGCCCAATGCAATGAAGCTCCTTGCCAAAACTCAGACAAGGAGTGTGGGGAGAGATATATCACTCTGCACTTTTTTATAGGCACTAAATGAGTTAAAACATTTTGAAAGGTATAATTAAATGCTGCGGCTAACAATTCCCTACCGGCTAATAACCTTTAAGCTGTATTTAGCGATTTTCAATACTTCACAGCCTGTTGGGCTTAAATGAATTAATAAATCCTCTCAGAATTCTGCTCAAATTAAGACCGTCTGCCATTTATAAATAGAACAAGCCTCGGATGCCATACTGCAGTCGCAGCAGGCTGTATGCAATGCAAATGTTCAAGGTAACACTAAACACATGTTACATACTGCCAGGGGCTTTGAAGAGAGCAGCTTTCACCAATTCAAAAACTTTATTGAAACTGACAAACATCTGTGTGGCGACTCCACCAAAACGTAAACAAATACATTTATCAAGTGCTGTGATGCAATGTAGCGACATGCATGTAACCAACATAACGAAGGCGTTACTTTTGAGGAAGAAGAGACATTGAGAGATGGTGCTGAGAAAAGAGACTCCTATTCCTTGGCCAGCAAGTTTGCGGTTTTTAGTCAATGTCTGTTTACACTACGTAGAAAAACCTAGGTTTTCCCATGGAATCAACAGCGGTAAATGCCTACAGTGGCACTCAAAGCCACGATTAATAGCCAAATTACAGCTGTGTAAATTCAGGAGGAAAATATTACGCTGCGTCTACAGCTTCTATCCAACAGATCAAAAAGATCTTTGTAGGTGTTGAATTGTGAGGTTGACACCAAAAAAACCATGAAATTTACTGTTTAGCCTCTAAGGCCTCATTCACATCATCAGACGCAGATTTCCGTGTGATCAGACCACAACGCGTACGATCGCACGCCATCTGCGTTTGCATGCATTGTGTGGCTGATCCCATTCACTGTAGTTAGCCGCACATATTGGCAAAGAAACTGGTACGGAACGCACGCAGCGTGAACATCAGACAGTGCAGTCTATGCACTTCTCACGTTCATGCATGTCTGCCTCCTGCACGCGTTGGCAAAATTCGGACAGCAATGCATGTAAATGTGAACGAGGCCTAAGGCCAAAAAGTTGAGCTGAAATATACTAATGTACCATAAAATGGCTTGTGGGCTAAAAGGTGGTGCCAGTTTGGTTTGCCTACTTTTTTATACTGCACAGTGAAATTTAGACAATTGAAGGAACACAACAACAACAACTAAGACTGGTCATAAACAAAAGATTGCCACTCGATGTAGCAAAACAATTCCTCTCTGAAAAGGAATTCATCACAACCACACACTGCACATCGATTTTCCATGTTCAATGTAGTGCAATGCTACAGGCCGTCGACCTATCGCTGCTCCTGCCCTGCACCCAATCAACCTCTTTTTTTTATACTGTATAATAACATTGTGGCAAATCTATTGAAGGTAAAGCTTTGACTGTAATTATACTATAAAAAAAAATAAAAATAAACCAGTAAAGCATGTTGGAGTCTCTAGAATTATAAAGGTGGATTGTATGCTCAAATACTTAGGCATCTTTTCCACAGGCTGCTGAAGGTGGTGAATTTGCCGCCTGTCAGCTGTTCCCGTTTGCGGTCGGGCGCTTGGCAGCAGTCAGCACAGGCAATGGGCAGGCACCCCCTCCCCCACAGAGTTGCATCTGAGCATGGCGGCTACCGTCCTTAGATGCAACATGAGACCGTTTTCTACCACTTAGTAACACTGCTGTGTGTCAAACATGACAAGCGTGGCGCTACCAAATGCTGCCATTTGGCTGCATGCGATTGCAGCCGAATGGTGCTTATGACTGGCAGCCAGAGGGCTGAACTCCCCCGTCAAACATTTCAGCTGCCCACGGAAAAGATTCCTTAAATGCTTGACCAGCATTCAGACTCTCCTCCAATGAATATATTCTACCAAAAAAGTATGTAATTTCTTTCAGGCAAGCAGAACTGACACACAAGGGACCTCTCCAGATTTTCCAAGCTGTCCACCTTCACTTTAACACCTCTACTACAAGCCTCGTGCCACTCTATGTTCCCATAAACTGGTCTGTGCTTTTCCTAAAGGCAAAAAAAATACCCAACAAAGAAATTATGAAAACTACTGGCCCAATCCCAGTTCTCGTAAGTAGAGTACAATATGAGAGACTAAGGAATTACAGAGAGATTAAAATCACATTCGGAAGTGTGGAAAAACGTAATAACTATGGAAAAACACATCTAAAGTCCAAGGTTTAATGTCTCTCAGAAAAGTTACAACAGGACATCATATTATTGTTAATAAGAAAAAAAATGAATTTGTTTTAATACATTAAAGACTCTCCGGCTTGAATGGAAAGTACCATCAAAATGGCGCCCAACATCTTTGCAGAGAATCTTCACTTGCAACAAAGCTCATATTTTCCCAGCTTCAGGGAAGCTTCTGGTCTAAGGCAAGTGGTACATTTTGGGTGTTCATGCTTGGACCATGATCAACAAGACAAACCCAGTGATATTTATGGATTTAGGCCTATCAAACTGTCAGACAGTCTTACTGACCAATATGTGGGCACCAGACAACCCTCCTTGGTTGATATATAGACAAATACATCAAAATCTGCTGTACAATTTTATAACTTAACAAATAGAACCAATGGCCTTTCCGTACATTGGTGGGTAAAGAATTAGACAACACTGTAGGCAAATGCATAAATTAATTATCATGGAGAAATGCTAGGTGTCTCTGGACTAATCATGAGGAAGCAAGGCTCTTGATGACCAGTTAACTTTACAACATATAGGATGTGTGGCATAAACCTTATTAAGATGGACTATGTAGATGTTGCGGATGTCTCTTTCTTTTTGTTGAAACACTATTAATCCGAAAAGATACCATTAACACATTTGCCAATTTCTTCTAATGACACAGCTTATCATCAGAAGTCTATTTAATAGTCTGTACCTTGAAAAACTCAGTTAAGCCGACAGGAACATCAAGTGTGCTCAATACGGATTGCTAAAATCCACCATAGTACTACTTTAAAGCGGATCCAAGATGAAAAACTAACTATTAAGTCTCATCTACACGCGTAGATGAGGCGGCGATCCGGCGGCTCGATTAGCCGCCGTATCGCCTCTTCCGCGTCCCAGCTCGCCTGCGCGTACGCCGGATTTCGATACCTGCTCATCCCCACCGCTTATCTTCCGCTCAATTCCCTGCCATTGTCCCCTCGCGGGAAACGAGCAGGGAATCGGTGGTAGCAAGATCCGATCGGTCGGATCTTATCAATCGAGCCGCATCAGCGTCTCGATTGATAAGCCACATCGCCGCCTCATCTACGTGTGTAGATGAGGCTTAACAAGTAACTTGTCTATATATCTTATCTAAAGTTTAGATATTTTACACAGCATATCTAGCTGCAAATAGCTTCAAAAAGTTTATTATTATTTATTCCTGTGATACAATGAGGGCAGCCATGTTCTGTTTGTCACATTGTCACAGGCTGAGGGCTGGAGATGCAATCAGCTTGCCTGTGTGTAAATTCAGTCTCCTCCCCTCTGCCTCTGAAATTAATGGCTAGTAACTTCCTCCTGCTCAGACTGAGCTCCCATAAGCCCTTGCTACAGCGCCAAGGCACAAAAGGAGCTGTGGACGAGGCTTATTTAGTTTATAGGGAAATAGAATATCAAAACAAAAAAAAAGTATTTGGCTTGAGGAATGCCCTATAAACTATATGAAAGGAACACAATTTATGCAATGAGTAAAAGTTTATCTCGGATCCACTTTAATAAAGAAATCTATACCAACCCGGGTTAAAGTAATACTAAAGCGACCATGAAAACGTTACTCACGTATGGTGAGGAAAGGCTCTGGATCACATACAGCCTTCTTGGTCCTCTCTGTGCCCTCAGTCCACTGCAGTCCCCTGTGAAAGGCATCGGAAGTATTCACATCCCTGATTACTTCTGAAGACGAGCAGGTCCAGAGTGCAAGCTTGTGCATGTGCAGTACGGATCAGCCATTCACAGGGATGACAGCGGTGGACTAAGACCACGGAGAGAGAGGACTGTGAAGGCTCTATAGGATACAAAGTTTTTCAGTTTTGTTTTAAAAGAAACCCAAGGTGTAGATAAACTGATAAGAAACAACTGTATCCCTCCTCCTACTGCTAAAAATGGCTTTTTTTTTAAGAACCACAGTTTTATTTTCTGTTTATAATCTAAAAAAGTGGTTAATGATGTATTGTCTCAACTGAATGATAGTCTTTCACACAGTCTTGTCAGTGTCCCAGAGCTAAAATATGTGAACTATTTACTTTTTTTTTTTATCTATCGTCTGCACTCAGAAGCTGTTCTCTGGCAGGCATGAATTTTATGGCTGTAATTTCTTATCAGTGGGGATTACACTATAGTCCGCCTGGAGAAAACCTGTCACTTGCATACCTGAACGTTAAACTCTTTCCAGCAGAAAAGAAGAAAAGGAACACAGCCTAGTTATTTGTATCCTTAGCACTGTACATAAACATGTATATCTTATGTCACATGTCATCTCAGGTACATTCAGCACTCTAGTAAACAAGATTCATTCAATATGATCATTTTCTGCTGCTTTAGCTGCCTTTACACGTTAACATTGTGAAGAGCAGCAGTTATTTTTTTTTTTTTACCAGACAGACATTCTCAACCAGTAGGCCCCATTTCTACGGTTTAGAAAACCTGCTTTTGGACATGTCAGAACTTACCTTTCTTGGCAAGAAGCACATTTCCTCTTATGCTGCATCACTCATTTTTCAGCATCTGTAAAATTATGCATTTTCCAGATACGCAAAGTTTTACCAGATGCACGAAATTCACAGATGACTCATCTTTCAAGACCAGCTCGTAGACATCAGGCCTTGGAGGAAGACGTGGATTCAGTTTTACCTCCCCTCTAAGCCAGCACTGGGCCTGATCTCAAATACACATCACGGATTGTTTTCAATTATATTTCAAATTCCTCTAACAATAACTACGAGGCGTCTGGCACCAACACATCCGACACTTTGAAGTACTTCACCAAACATTTAAATGAAAATAAAAAAAGTTAGAAAAGTTTAAAAAAAAAACAACATTTTTTTTGTCAGAAGCATGGAGTATAGAACTCCCCCCTAATTCTTGTGATGAATAATGCTAGTCGCTTTCAGAGGAAACCACCCGACAAGGACTGTTGGAAAGGTCAAATGGTGTTACAAATGTGCTCATGTCAGTAGGTCAGGAGTTGGAAAAGCCAGGGAGCAATTTTTGTTTTCAGTTTTTATTTTTATATTTTTTTTTTAAACAAGATTTTAAGAATGTGTTTTTTCTTTTTTCCCTCTGAAAGAAAAAAACCTCAAGAATAAATTTGAATCTTGAATGAATAAATAAATCAAAACGCATATAGGTTTACAACTGGTGATAAAAGGAATGACTCAAATGGTCTGCTACAGAGCCTAGCTATCCCCTAGATATTTGCTCAATTACAAATACTATATCAGGAATTTTTGAAATGTTCATCAAGCTCTGCTGTTTTTTCTTTAAGTAATAACAGCAGACTGGTTGTCCTGCTGATCCCCTTACACCTGCAGTCAATGACTTAAAGGGACACTGTAGGGGGGTCAGGGGAAAATGAGTTGAAGTTACCCAGGTCTTCTAATGGTCCCCCACAGACATACTGTGCCCGCGCAGCCACTCCCCAATGCTCCAGCCCTGCCTCCGGTTCACTTCTGGAATTTCAGACTTTAAAGTCTGAAAACCACTGGACCTGTGTTTCCGTGTCCTCACTCCCGCTGATGGCACCAGGAGCGTACTGCGCAGGCCCATTATGGTCTCTGCCTGGGTCATGCGCTCCTGGTGACATCAGGGGAAGCGAGGACACAGCAATGCAGGCGCAGTGGTTTTCAGACTTTAAAGTCTGAAATTCCAGAAGTGAACCGGAGGCGGGGCCGGAGCATTGGGGAGTGGCTGCGCGGGCACAGGATGTCTGTGGGGGACCATTAGAAGCCCTGGGTAACTTCAACTCATTTTTCCCCGACCCCCCTACAGTATCCCTTTAAGCTTGGTACAACCATCCAATTTTGATTGGCCAATTTTACCACCTTCCTGTAGTATGAGGGCCAGGAGATTGTGTAGGTAAATGCTTTACTACATAGGAGTAAGAAAATAGGGCAATCGTTGGCCAATCAAAAATGGATTAGTGAATCACGCTTTAAAGGGAGCATGACAAATCATGATCATGTGACCTGGACTCAGACATACTTTAAAGTTTGTTTCAAGTGTGTGAAAAACTGCTGAAGCCAAATTTCTGGGAAGACAATCAGGGAGCTGACATTTAAAAGAAAAAAAGTTCCACCTCCACATACCTCTCACAACTGGTTTCATTTAAAGCTCCACTTTAGGCTGACTGATCACCATTTCAATTACTATGGGAAGAAAATCCCACCATTTATGTATTTTGGTGTTGGAACTGTCGTTGCTTTAATTTTCTCATCACATCTACTGGACGTGAAGGAGTACTAGGGGTAGGTGGACCTTTCTGACCTGTGACATTGCACCCCACTAATTCCTTTAGCTCCAGGGGAGGACTTGACCCTTGTGTGAAGGGAAAAAAAATCATAGACCCAGAAGCAGTCCTGGATGAGTAACAGCAATGTAAATATAAACAACATGAATAATATATCAAACAGAACTGGTAATTACCACAATCAGGCAGCTGACTAATTTTGGTTCAATTCTTTTGAGCCCAGTGTCCAGCCACTATTTAATATCACAGACGGACCAATACCAAACCATTTTTTATACTTGGAGGGATAAATTCTGCTGTTTGTGTCCCTGTTGGGGGGAGGGTCCCTTTGCAAATGACCAAGGGAGGAAATGAGTAGAAAGAAATACACTATGTTATAGCAGGAGCAATCTTACAGCTGACGACACGCCCAGGTGGAAGATCTTCTCTCACTGCCTTAACTTAAGGTGGCCACACACCATACAATTAAAAGATACAATTTTACACCAATTCAATAATTACAATGAGTTGTCCTGAAAAAACAAAAGTTTTTTTTTTCATTCGTTTGAGTAATCTGATCGAATTTTCTGTTTTTATTCGATAAAAGAAGATTGGGAGTGTTTGAATTTTCTGATCAATTTTCAGCAAAATTGTATGGTGTGTGGTAGATTGTCAAGTACTTGATGTACAGACCCAAGTATTTTTTTCTGAGTTTGAAATCATTTTTTTCATAATGGGGGAAAAATGTAACATATATGTGTGGTACATTGGTCAGATTTTTGACATGTTACAATCAGTCAGAAAAACTGATTGCAATTCTTGAATTGAAAAGATATTTTAAAAATGGTATGGTGTGTGGCCACCTTTAGGGATACTCCAGTTCCAAACATGACAGAAAGAGGTGAAATCTCAATCACATCAGATTCAAACAGTAACTTGCAAGAATTCAATAGGCTATGTAAAGTGAAAAGGTCTCTCCTTGAAGCATGAGGGTGTCCGCAAGTACTTTCAGCAAGAACCCCAGAGGCCAAGGATACCTTCCAAGGGACAATTTCCGCTGTAGTGCTCAGTGAAGCAAGTCATATCTGTCATGATAGAATGAACTTTAGAAATGTAAAGATGTCTATTGATATACTTCCAATTACAGCCAAACACAGGTTCAGTGTATTCATTCTTATGACTTGGCAAGCTCTTCATTTGTTACTGAGGAGCAGTAGGTCCTATAATGACCTACTGACCAAAAAGGCATGCTGGGACTTGTCATTCCCCAACAGCTGGATATCCACAGTTTTCCAAACTCTGAGTAAATATATAGAAATAAAATGTTCACTAATGTATAAGAGTCTCCCAGTTATCCTGTCCTGCTCTCCTTAGATATGCTAATTGAGCCTTCAATGAAATCTCTTGTGTGAAGTGACATCAATCCATGACACAGGCTTTCTTCAAGTGTAATCAGGAACTCAATAAAAAGTCAGGCCCACTCACACCCCATGCGGAGAGGACTCCGAGCATGAAATTGTGTTGTGTTTTCCCCATTCTACATTCTGTTCCTAGTCCCCAAGTTCACAATGAACTCAGAGAATAGGCCCTCAAACAATTCTCACCAGCCGGGCTCTTGAGAGAGCCCTCCTACAATATGCTATGCTAGAAAGGTGGCCATTTTTTGATGTTACTCCTCTTTTCATAAGGTGAAATATAGGTTGATGGACTATGAATGTAGTAACACTGATTTACAGTATAGGCTGCTGCTACAACCATGAAACTTTTCAATAAGCATACCTACATTTTAAACTTTTCTGAAAGTGAAAATAATGCTAAAAACATTATATTCTAGGTGAAGGAAAGCTTCTCAGGCTCCTTGCCACACTATGGGCTGAATCTAATCCACTTCTGCGTTTTCTCCTAGGAGATAATTTTCATCTTCTGTTAAAGATACATTTTCCACACTCTGCAATCGAAAAAGTAACAAAAAGCAGGTAAAAAAGTACTATTAAACTTATTCTGAGTATTTCTTGCTTGTTGGTGACATTTTATTTATAAGATGTGAAAATATAACCTAGGAGAAAAAGTAATTTGGATCAGGCCCTATGTTCGTTGCTCTGCCAAAAAGTTGCACCTTATGTTAGATGCACACGTTACCCTGTAAACGCACTCCTAATGGAATCCAGCGCATTACACTACAACAGAAACAATGTGCTAGCCCCATAGGAATATCACTGCATCATGCTGTGTTCTGGGTTGTAGTATTAAAGTTGTGGAGGAGGTGGTATTCTTCATGAAAATCCTTACAGCAGTTATGGTGAAAGGACTACAAATAAAACTACTGCTTGGATTACAGAGAGTGTATGTGCCATTGATTAATGTCTGTTAACTAGCATCTGCTAGTCGACAGTTTAAGTGTACCTGAGCCTAAATATGCTTTTGTAAACAAAAGTTGTAGACGAGTTCTTCTTACAGTTTCCCACAAATCTTTTGTTAGTATGTCTCAATCAGTTTCCAGTTTGTAGTGCTCTTTTCCACTGGATTCTCAATAGCGATGAACTGCAAAAAAGACATGACTGACTCACTGCTTGACCTTGCTATGCCCATCTAGTGTAAACACCCTCCTCCCAGGAAAGCTTGGATGCAGAAATCATCTTCTTTCATACGTTCTGGAGGTGTGTTTGGCTTTCAGGGACAACAAAGGGACTCTGCATATTCACCAGTGATGCATTGTAGGAGTACTCATATGCTCACTCCAACCTGAATAATTATAAAAATCTTCTGTTTTAAGAAGGCAAATTTCTGTTTTGTTTTGAATATGTGATCCATGTGGCTCTGTAATTCACAAAGCAGCCGATTGTGTAAAGACATGCAAACCTATCACCCTTCATAGAATACATAATACGTTTGGTCTCATGACTTTTATTGAGCTTTAACTATTGATATGGCACAGGTTTCTGTAATAATGCCCGTGTATGTCTTTTGAGTCCACAGAGGCCGGCTATTGCCTAAGATGGGCTTTATTCCTCGCTAGAGGCCCACAAGTTTACGGAACATTAGCTTCACCTTTCAAATAGCATTTCAAAAAGCAAAAATCTTACACGGGCAAATTGCTTTTGCTCTGCACATGTGACGGAACCCTGTATCTGGCCTGGAGCGGCCCTGTAATATTGACTCATGTAGAAAATGGCGGCATCCACTGTGTTGAAAAAAAGACAAGTGCACTTTAAAAAGAATTTATAACATAAACAAGCATCCAGAGACTTCGCCGAGGCCTAATGGACCGTCATTAACGTGTGGAAAAATGTGCTAGCTCATATAAACCTAATTTTCTATGTCAAAAACTTCTTCTCTTCTAACAAATGTGAGGAGCTCAGGCGTGCAAAGCTGCCTCCATTTATATTTTTCACCTCTCTGTGGCAAAAGATGGCCGAGACAAAGCAAACGCCACATATGAGCGCAAAACAAAAAACACAAGTGATGCTGCAGGACAATGGTGGTCTTTTATAATCTTGCTGTAACTTCCTGCCTGTGCCCACCCACCGAGCAGAGCTGAATAATCACCACAGCTTAAAACTTTTTTTTTTGTTTTTGTTTAAGCTTACTTTTGACTTGGAAGTAAGTGTGTGTCCTAACATAAAAATGGATGACAGGTCTATATCCCTTTGGATTTATTGAATAATCCCCAACTACTCCCATCACCTTTCTCTTATACAACTTTACAGTAAGGTAAAGCAGAGAATGCATAAGAGCCGCGGCCATCTTGTTCAACAAAACTGATCAAGCTGACCAAACAGTGGCCAACAGTGCAGTTACAGGCAAATTCCAAAAGTAATCATGTTATCTTCTTCTATAATAACTTTTCAAACTGAGGAAAAAAAAACAGCAGTACACCTATCCACACAGTTAAAATCCCACCCTGCTATTAATTTCTTTTTCCAAATTTCGGTTTCACAACTGTCCAACTGTTACGCACAGATTCTGAAAAATGAAGTCTGAGACTTCTTCAGTTGCATGGTTATTACCCGATTCACCCACAGAGCAGCTAAATCCAGAGAGAAAAGGAAGCAAGCTGAAGCGCACTGGAAAGAACATTTCACCCATGAAATAGGTATTCAGCCCAGCACTTTGCTTATATACTGTGGTTACATACTTATCATCCTGACCACCATTAGAATGTGACCTCATTCAATATTTGGTTTAGTTGGGCTTCAGGTTAACAAAAGCCTAGTTTTGTCGTTGCCATAATTTTTGATTGTTTGTAAATAAGCCACTTAATTTTAATTTTGTTAATAATTTCACTTGCAGCACTGGGTCCCTGGTTTTAATCCCAACCAGGGCACAATCTGCAATAAGTTCCCCTTCCTTCCTGCCTCCTCTCCTCACCACTACACATACACAGCGTACACTTCACAGTCCCTTATATATCTTAGTTGAGGAAACAGACATTTGTATGCCCATTTAACCGCAGTGAAAAACTGCCAGTAAATAGATCCTAATTTTATAAATAGGATCCATTTACACTTTTGAGTCTGCAATGGATCTGTATTTGAATCTTCTCGGAGAGGGAATTAGTTTCCAATATAGCTGACCATGGAAACGCATCTACCCCGTTCTTCAAGCGGACTACAAATGGACCATCAGAGCAGACACTACACTATCTGCTACCCCCGGTATGTTGGGAGTCTGGCTCAAGGTGGGACCTACCCTTAAATAGGCCAGCAGCCAGAGGGCCACCAGTTCACATGTGCAGTAGCTAACTGCAGGATATCAGCAACCAAGGTGAGTATCACATAATTGTTATCTCCTATTGAAGATTATTATTATGATTATTGATAATACACTATCTGAAGCTCCCTGAACCTTGTTTTTCTCTTTCTCCTTCTGAGGTTTCAGTTTACAAGATTCTGGTTTTGATACCTTTAGTTCCATCTGGATTCCCCTCTTTTCGCAGATGCATAATCCTCATCACGTGTGTGGACAGGGTTAACATCACACTATTTACAACCACCATCACCTGCAGCACAAATATGATCTATGCTTTTGTTTGGCTTTTCTAAAAAGGAGTTTATACCTACACCAAACAGCATAAACACTGTACACCGATACCCTGGGAACCACATGTGCGCACTTTTATTTGCAGTAGTTGTGCTGTGGCTGAGGGATATTAGAAGCAGCGCCACCGAGACGGATTCGATTTACACTTTCCAAAATCCACATTAAACGCTGCGTACTTCCCAGTGACTGGAACGCAAAGAAAAATAAAAAATAATTTGATCCCTGTGGTTTTCTAATGTTTAAAATAGAGCACCTGGTGTGCGATCCACAAGAAGACATTTCAAATCATGCCAGGTGCAGACATGTATACAATGAGGAAGGGAAAAAAGGTTCTCAGTGGAACATAAATATGATCTATGATTATATCCTGGGAGCTCTGCTCAGTGTTATGTGCTAAAATTACAAATCTAAAGAGGCCTAGCCTTATTACCTTGTTTCCTCTATGTGCGCCAAGAGGACATCGCATGAGTCCTGATTCAATAAAAACTTTTCTCCTGAATTTTCTCACAGCAAGATGTTTAGGTACCTTATCAATATCAATAAAAAAAAATAAATAAATAAATAAAAAAAAAAAAAAACATCTTTTCGGCTTCCAGCAAGATGAAAAAAAAAAGTTTCATAAATTAACTTAAAAGGGTCACGATGGCCAAATGAATAACCCCTAATATTAAAATTAATAATTAATTTGTTATTTAAAGAAAAATAATAACTTTGAAAAAAGTGTAGAAGTAATTCTCTTAACGAAGTACCCAGTATTTCTTGCCGTCGAGCTGAGGCAAGTTACATACACCTGCAGTTATATAAATCCTAGTACCTCACTATGCCTCTGAGGGGGCTGAGGAAGTTGTGCTGGAACACCCAAAAGGCTTCCCAGCGCCCATAAGAGGACCAGCAGAGTCAGCATCTATAAGGCCCCTTTTCCATGGGAGACGGAAGGCAGAGAATTCAGTGTGCGTTAATTGCTCCCATGCACCTGCCGGGCCCTTAATAGCGCGCGGCATGGACGTCAGAAAGGTGTCCCCCTATGGACTTTCTATCTGAGTGTGGCCGCGGCCGTGCTGAGATAGGCCAAGTTGCGTTTTTCTGCCATCACCACCCCGTGTCAAATAATGACGTGAGGCGCTACAAAATGCTGCCATTCGCCTGCATGAAAGTGCAACCTTAAAAGGCACTCGTGGTCAACATCCAGGAGGTTAAACATAGGTGCTGACCATATGGCTGCATAACGCCCCAACACCTCAGCAGCTAATTAGTAGCAGTGCCACACAGAACTACATGTGAAGAGCCTCACTAACAAGCTGCACAGGCATGCTCTACGTACTTTACATTAATGGGTCTCTTTGCATACAGCTGTATGTGGCGGCTACTGCTGTACTACTGCTGTGGTAGCAAAAACGTGGACTTCCTGGCAATTTTAGAACTTGTTTGGCTATAATTTGAAATTGAAATGCTATTTTGTTTTAATGATATAAAGATAAAATTGTTTGTGCAACACTGAAAATTGCTCACACCAATTTTAAATAAAAGTGGAATTATGCTTTAAAAGAAAGTGACAAGTTAGGCCCGGTTCACATTAGCGTTCGCTATCCGGATTTTCCGGATCTGATCCGGAACGCATACTGTACAAACGGAACGTACGTTCCGCATAGCAATGCAAAGGCTATGTGGACGTTCACATACGTACGTTCCGTACAGTATGGAGCCGGACCGGATCCGGACTCTTTTCCAACATGCGCTATTTTTTGTGTCCGGATCTCCGGCCCACGCATCCTGACCGGAGCCTGACCTGAGCCTGACAGCACCATCAGGAACACAGAAACCAATGGGAAACGGAAGGCACAGAACACACTGCCTACAAAAACCTGACGTTCTACCCCACTTCCTATGCGTATCCAAGCGGCCATTTCGGATAGGGACACATGGGCCAAGCATGTCTGGAGTGGAGCAGCAGTGACAGACGTGCTGGAGCTGTTTGGCAGAATATCGGAGGTGGAGGTGATGCCTACAGCGGAGGAACCTGATTGTACACGTGCACCAGGTGCACCTTCTGCTGACCCGAACATTTTTTTATTTATATTTAACTATTTTTTGCCCGCGGATCCGGATGGCAGCCTGATGCATGCCTGATACAAACGGACCGGATCCGGATCGGAACCGTACGGTTCTGATCAGGTCAGGATCCAATCAGGATCCGATCAGGATCCGGTCCGTTTACTTGCCAAAACGCAAGTGTGAACGGGGCCTAACATAATATGTGCTAGGGAAGATAAATAAAAGTGCACATAAGAGGAAAACACAAACAGAAGCACTGCACTGACAAGCACAAATGGGGGAGGAGGCACACACAAGCCATTAAATGTTTTACACACTGTTAATGGACAACACTTGACCATGTCAAGACAGGAGAAAAAGTTGTTCAGAGGCTTCTTATCAGTAAGCAGAGAAAACTGTTCCTACTTGAGACAGAAGTGGAACTCAGCAGATAACTAGACAAATTGCCTCTGGCAGAGGGCTTGCTTCTGTTCCCTAATAAGAGCAGACAGCATACAGATGAACGGTGTACATACCTGCAAAAACTATTCTCAAAAGTGCACAAATGTAGGTACAGGTATTTTTTTTATAGATACGTTTAAACTGCAGCAAACTGTCACTGTGAGCATTCTATCATGACAATCAGATGCTATGACTGTTAGAACAAGCTGAGTGTCTGCTACTTGGTACAGACCTATGAGTGACATTGTGCATGCAGCCCCAATCCCAACACCCTTGGGGAATAACAGCTGGCAACTGGCAGAAAT
This sequence comes from Hyperolius riggenbachi, assembly GCF_040937935.1. Taxonomy (NCBI): domain Eukaryota; kingdom Metazoa; phylum Chordata; class Amphibia; order Anura; family Hyperoliidae; genus Hyperolius; species Hyperolius riggenbachi. Next base: position 191,295,242 of record NC_090654.1, read on the forward strand.
AGCCTGACAGCACTACTATCAAGGATGAAAGAATGGCCAGAAATCCTTTGTGTCTGACTGTCAGAGAAAATAACAGCAAAAAGGCCAAGAAAACCCAAATGTGTAATTTTTTGGGGGGGAGGGGAGGGGGGGGGGTGTATCAGGCTAAAAAAAAAAACCTGTCACAAATAACTGCTGCAATGAGCGCTACCATTCCAACCTGTTTATCCTGGAATACTAAGCAAGGTTTTGCACCATCTAGCACCCTGGCAGTCCTAGCCATAACCCCTTCTATGATGGGGGGGGGGTTCAGAGTTTTAAAAGGCAATGCATCACTGATCTCAGAAGGTATAGAGATCTGTGACAGGATTTTTGGAAATCCAGGAAGTGTACCTTGCTCCTGCCCTTCAATGTCATATATAGATTATACTATTCACCTTGCCATGTCAATTCCCTTTAGCCATACCACACAGCAAAATATTTTCTTAGTTCTCCATTTTACCCTTCAGCATGCAAGACCTGAAGCTGCACCTTCCACAGAACACATAGCATGTGCATCCAAGCAAGTGACATATGCGAAACATTAGATGGAGGGCTTTTGTGGCGGAACAGAGGCCTCAGCTCTTCTCTGCCCATTCCAGAGAGGAGCTGAGGCCTCACTTCCCTTTGGCTAAAAGCAAATGCTTCATCAAACTTGGAGAAGACAACTTTGACAAGTGGAATTCACATGTGGTGGACAAAAGGGAGGTACAATGAGCCAGAGCAGACCTGAGCTCCACACACTGGATGTAGCAGCTATGCCAAGACCCTGCAACAACTAGCGTATGGGACTAAGAGGTCAAAAAAGCCAAAAACAGTTTTGCCATCAGTAGTTTTGGATAGACCTATGGTGGGGACCTTCCATCACATCACCTACTATTCTGGCGCTGCACAGCAATTCAAAAATACCTCAGCAGGAAATGCATAAAACTATAATGCAGTAAACACAGGTATTTCAAAAGTTGTAGCAGTAGTGAATTATTTTTTTAGCCTTTAAAAATGTTCTGCACAAAACAGGAGAGCGTCTGACTGTGTGGTAGAGATGTATTTTAGAAATTCAAAACACAACAAGCAGATTTAAGTAACTTAAAATAAATAAATAAATAAATAAAAACCCTGCAAATACCTCACTTGAGGGTGACAGACATTGTACCTAAAGCCATCTAAGGAAGTTGGATTTCTGTTGCCCAGTACGATTGTTCACGATTGACTTGGGTGAACATTTAGTGTCAGTACAGGCGTCTCATGAGAGGACCTTGCTAACATAGCGTATCACCGGGTCAGATCACTGATGACTGATCGGTATTGTTTATCTATTGTTTTCTCATCCCCCCATAGAAGAGAACTGTTTAAAAGGGACACTGTAAGGAGGGGGGGGGGGGTCGGGGGAAAATAAGTTGAACTTACCCAGGGCTTCTAATGGTCCCCCACAGACATCCTGTGCCTGCGCAGCCACTCACCGATGCTCCGGCCCCGCCTCCGGTTCACTTCTGGAATTTCAGACTTTAAAGTCTGAAAACCACTGCGCCTGCGTTGCCGTGTCCTCGATCCCGCTGATGTCACCAGGAGCGTACTGCACAGGCCCAGTATGGTCTGGGCCTGCAAAGTACGCTCCTAGTGACATCAGCCGGTTCGAGGACATGGCAACGCAGGTGCAGTGGTTTTCAGACTTTAAAGTCTGAAATTCCAGAAGTGAACCGGAGGCGGGGCTGGAGCATCGGTGAGTGGCTGCGCAGGCACAGGATGTCTGCGGGGGACCATTAGAAGCCACAGGTAAGTTCAACTCATTTTCCCCCAACCCCCTACAGTTTCCCTTTAAAGAGACTCTGTAACAAAATGTTCAGCCTTATTTCTTCTATTCTATAAATTCCTATACCTGTTCTAATGTGGTCTGGATTACTGCAGCCTCTTCTAGTTGCACTGTCTCTGTGATATATCGAATCTTCTTTTCTTTGTCAAGCTTTGTCGACCCAGAGAGGAAGGAGCTGCCTCTGCTGTGATAGGGACAAGTTATGCATGCCCCCTCCAGGCTCTGTGTTTGTGCTTTATTTATTGCAGTTTGTGAGGCTGAGGGGGAAGGGAGCTGCTGCCTGTCACATGCAAACTGTGACTAAATCCAGACTGGAGTGCAGATAATTCACTATGTAATAAAAACGTGTAGTACACTGCAACATGAGAGATTATATACATACTAGTTCACCCAAGTCCATTTAAAAACGGGCTGTAGGTCTGTCTTTGCGCGGTGCGCATGCGCGCACCTGCCACTCACACCCGCCACTCGTGCGTGCACACCCGTCCGCAAGTCCCAACGGCTGTGTGGGTCCATGCTGCGCACATGAGCAGTAGCTGAAAGCACGGACCCAGCAATACAGAGACAGGTGTAAGCAGGGACACCTGTCCCTTATTACATAGGTGATATATATCACCTATGTACCTAAAGCCATCTAAGGAAGTTGGATTTTTGTTGCCCAATACGATTATTCACGATTGACTTGGGTGAACATTTAGGGTGAGTACAGGCATCTCATGAGAGGACCTTGCTAACATAGCGTATCACCGGGTCGGATCACTGATGACTGATCGGTATTGTTCATCTATTTTTTTCTCACCCCCCCATAGAAGAGAACTGTTTAAAGATCCATCTGTCAGCAGGTATAAGCGATGTCACACTTACACCCGACTGGAGCTAACGAGAGCTCAAACGATCGCTGTACTTTGCATGGGAGTTGTCGGGGATCTTAAAGATCTGATCCACCGTGATGGTTGTCATCTCCCTGCATTGCTATACGTAATTCGCATAATCGTGCGACTGTAGCCAGGTTGCGAGATCGCAGGAAAAAAAAAACGCTCATCACTCAAAAAAAATTATCTGAAAAATCACATAGTGGGTACGGGCCTTTAAAATTCGTATAGGCCTGTAAGCTTATACTGCAAGTAGCCAAACAGTCATATTGGAGGGGACTTGTTCCAGACCTTACTGGACAGCCCAAGAGGTGGAGTGTGATTAGTAAATTGGTCATGTGACTGCACTAAAATATTTTTAGCTCTTACTATTAAAGGAATCACATCAGTTGTAGATTGGATACACTGGGGGTGGTGGATCCAGGTACATACTGGAATTCAGCTTTAAGGGCCCGTTTCCACTGTTGCGACGCGATTTCGCCAGCATCCCGACGCTTGTAAAAACGCATGTGGATGCGTTTCCGCATGCGTTTTTACCCGCGATTTCGCATGGCAGGGTGCCATGCGAAATTAACCATGACTCTGCCAGGGCAAAATAACATTGAAAAAGGTGCGAAATCGCACGCGAATCGCGGGTAAAAACGCATGTAAAAACGCATGCGTTTTTCCTATTAAATACATTAGCGGCGATTCGCATGGATTCCCGACGCAGGCGATTTCTGTGGGTCCCGTCATGCAGATTTGGCCCGCCGCCAAATCGCTCCCGCACGCTGCACATATGGAAACAGCCCCGGCCACTTCAATGTACCAAGCGAATCCGCATGTCGGCGCCGCATGCGGATTCGCTATGGTGGAAACGAGCCCTAAAGGAAATCTAAAGGGACTTTAAAGAAAAAAAAAGAAAAGGAAGCGTTTACCTGGGGCTACTGCCAGCACCCTGCAGCCTCCCTGTGCCTGCATCATCACTCAGCGATCCTCCGGTCCCCCGCCGTAGCGAAGTTTCAGTATCACTGACTTGCATGCCGACGGCCACTGCGCCTGCGCGAGTGGTTGATAACAACACTTAGCTGCAGCTAAATATCAAGTTTTTTTTTTTTTTTAAGCAATGTAACATGAATAAGCTTAGATACTAGAGTTAAACGTAGGACATATCAGCAGGGATGGTGCTGCTGTTGCTTAACTCAGCGTCATTATGTTGTTCAGACTTAATTGGCTTAGGAAGCAGACAAGAGTTCACTGACAACATTGTAGCCTGCAGCTCTGGTAGTCTGACTGCGCCACAGGAAGTGGTTAATGAAAGGGTTTTTCAGTGATCTGACATTAGCTCATGAATGAAAACTCTGCCACTGAGTACCTATACAGGCCTAGGCTCCTGTCACATCATACACCTGGGCAAAAAAATGATTCTTGTGACTGAAAAAAAAAAAAATTTATAATGCAGTTCAAAAAAAAAAAAAAATAAAAAAAAAAAAAATACTGCAGTTCAAAACAATCCAGTTCTGCAGACAATGGAAGCCTAAAGGTGCACATGCACACGCACACCTGTCTCTGGTAGGGATGGGAACCAGATCCTTAGGGCGACAATTCCGGCCACAAGCTTATGCAGTTATGTTGTTTAGTAAAGCTTGTAAAACAAGGCTTTAAGGAATGCCTGCCAAAATTTTCAAAGCTCTACAGGTGGTCCTTTTGGATACACAACAAGGGTATATGCAAGAAGGGCGCAAGGGAAATTTGGGCACGGTATCCTATATTCTATTATTGCTTTACACTAACTAGCACTAACTTCCCAGACACACATACTTGCACCCAGTCATTTATCCCTGCTGCCATTTGCACCACAATCTCCATTGCTTTTGTCCCTTTCGCTGCACCCTCGCTTGGGATATGCTTGTTGCCTTCCATGCCCAGATTGTCCAATGGGCGTGGCAACTAGTATCGTGGTCTATGCAGCATCAAGGTTTCCTAGCGGCTACAACACTGCTTATCTGAATCACTGGCTTTCCCCTAACATTTGACAAGCTGTAGTAAACAATACGCTAGTTACACTTTAGTAGGATTACAGCCAGTGTGAATCAGCCCACAGGCTGCTGACATCTGGTGGAAATGTAAGCAAAAGTAAGGAAAATAGAAGTTCCAGAACTTGTCTACTGGCCAGTGAAGGCAGCGTCACACTAAAGTCTCGTACAGACACTTCACTAAAGTCGGCTAATGTCCGCCTAAGCCGATAATCAAGCGCGCGTACGGAAGTCCCCGACCCCCAACCTGCGAGCAGCGGATCCACCTGGCGGATTAATGTGCCCAATGGACAGCCAACTTCTCTGAAGATGCCACTCCCCCGCCCACTGTGGGTTGTCACGCACACATCGCTTACCACCCCCCCGCATAGCAATAGTATGCACCGTCAGCTTTACAGCTGACAAGCATCTGTGTTGGCCAGCCCTGCGATGACACCCAAGGGGATTGGCACCTTAAAAACCTATAGGAAGGCTTAAGAGGTGGGGCCCAAGGTCAATTGTGTCGTTATGTCTGTGTCTTAAAAACTGTTATACAGCATAAATAATGCAAGTGCAATGCATTATTGATCAGGGGTAGGACCTGATTTTAAGTTGTTTTAAATACACTTAAGTATAAGTACACAAATGCTGTAGTGGATTTAGTGCATCTTCCCAAGCTATCAAAAAGTAAATAGTACTTCAGTCTGTCCAACAAATTTCAAACATCCCAGTTTACCACCAAGTTGGCTTGTCAGAGAACTGTGAAAACTGGCTTGCTCCTAATCTGTGCCTAGAAGTGCATCAAGCCAAGGTGACCTCAGACAGAAGTACAATGAATTTTTTAGCAGGCCCTACAGCACTACAGCCCTATTCCCACTCTTGGCAGTGTGCGGTTGTCACTTTCGCCACAGAAGGGAAGATTACCAAGACATGCCCATCTGCAGATGCTGGAAGAGAGGTTTTATGGAGGAGGAAAAAAAATGCACTGTAACACGCCGGTCATAGTTAAACAAATTGCATATTTACACTCGCCTCCCTCCGCAATTGAGCCTGGAAAAAGATGTGAGCATTCGCTGGCTTTCTAATTGCTTCCAGGGGCCTCTATTAAATATAGATGAAAGCCAGCAGTGGCCAATTTGGACTTTAAAGTGAACCTGTCACAGACATGGGAAACAGATGCTAAACTGAAGATGTAAAACACACAATCAGAGATTACCTTCAGTGAAAATTGTATGTCAAAACTCAAATCAGTAGTTCCAGACATCTAGACAGCTTAAGTAATACAAAAATGCCAAACTTTTCTTGCAAATTTTCAGCCTGGATCCTCATCTTCTGTTTTTTTAAAGGCTCCCTTTAGAGGGTCATTGCTTCCCTGTCAAGTAGTAAGGTTATGTATTAGGCCCCTTTTACACTGTGGTGTTGCGGTAAGCTGTTTTACCGTAAGAGGCCACTAAGTCAATGCAGGTCTATGGAGACTTTCAAACTTACATGATGCGCTGGAGTTAGTAAATTCACCGCATAGCCAACGCAAAATCATTGTGCGTTATCGCATGATCCATGCCTACTGTATACATTATGCAATAATCAAGTCTATGGTGACCCAGTAAGTGTGAACAACGGAGAGTGGTGTGGCGCGCATGCTTATGGGAATCTCAGTGACATATTTCTCATCCAACAGGGAATACGCCACTGAACAGGGCAGGCCTATGCATACGACCCTGTCAGCTCACTATGCTGCAGGGTCATACAAGTACAGGATTGTGCTGTGCAGTGATCCTGTGGCAGGCTCCCCTGCTGTAAGATCACCACACAAGTATAAAAAGGCCCTCATACAGACTTATTAATTAATGGTTAGCATGCTCGCTTTGCAGCGATGGGTCCCAGATTCGAATCCCAGTTTGTATGTTTTCCCTGTGTGTGTGGATTTCCTCTGGCACTCTGGTTTCCTCTCACATCCCAAAAATATACAGATAAGTTAATTGGCTTCCCCTAAATTGGCCTTCGACTACGATGCATACACTACACGATACGAGGGACAGTTAAGTGACAAGACAATGTACTCTGTACAGTGCTGTAGAAGATGTCGGCGCTATATTAATACTAAATAATAATAACCTAGCCTAAAGCAATACTCCGTTTCCGCTCACAAACTTTTACCAGTCAAACTTGCGAGTGAAGCATATTTTGAGTTCCTAATAAATTTGCTTGCTGGACATAAAAGCTAAACAAACATGTTAAACACTGCACATACTCTAAGGCCCAGTGCACACCAAAACCGCTAGCAGATCCGCAATACGCTAGCGGTTTTGGGAGCTGATTTCAGAGCGATTCTAGGTATGTTTAGAGAGGTTTTCTAAACATACCTAGCGGTTTTGGGTGCGTTTTTGTGTAGCAGATTACACATATTGTTACAGTAAAAGCTGTTACTGAACAGCTACTGTAACAAAAATGCCTGGCAAACCGCTCTGAACTAGCGTTTTTCAGAGCGGTTTGCGTTTTTCCTATACTTTACATTGAGGAGGAAACGCTTCCGAAAACCGCAAACGCGCAGAAGGAGGCGCGTTTGCGGCTTGGCAAAAACCGCAAAACGCCGGTGTGCACCATCCCATTGCAATACATTAGACAAGCGTTTTTATATGCGGATGCGGCCGGCGGATCGCTCCAAAAACCGCTCGGTGTGCACTGGGCCTAACATAACATACACCCACATTTTTCATATAAACAGTGACAACATCAATCATTTGTAGATAAACAAAAATATATGTACCAAAAAAAATAATTCAACGTAGCAATTAGAAATGTCAATAATGCCGCACAAGGCCAGTCATAAAACAGAAGGCTTCAGTTATCCTTATCTCAGTGGTAATAATACACATCAATAAACAAACACAGTGGACTGACAAGCTCCGCGCTCATTCCGCTAACTTAAGGGCGTGTGAACTTACAGAAAACCCAAAGCTCTAGGAGTTACACCTGTAACCTGTGGTAAGGGGGAAAAGATCAACCCTGCCAAAGGTCCTGGACTCACAGCTGGCTTATAGCAGAACCTGAGGCCACTTGGGCTCGGACATATCCTCGGGAGAGACAATAAATTTAGCTGGGGAATACCACTGTCAATATTTCTGACACTTACTGAGAGCTATTTGCACCTAGAACCAGTCCCAGGTGTATTCAATCAACAACAAAAAATATTTTGTCAGCACTGCATTCCCCAAGGGGGTCTATTGTCCTTCTGATGCAATCACTTAGGACTTTCGTTATAATGGTGTTAAATTGGAAACTGCCAGAAAAGTGCCACCATCCCTAAAGAAATAAATAGCACTTTGCTGGAGATCTACAGATTGCCATATCTATAATGCTAGTACACACCATACAGGTAGTTCCCGGTTAACGAACGAGATAGGGACTGCAGGTTCATCCTTAACCCTCTGGGAGATACAATTCCATCGCCCAGGAGGGGGCGCAGCACTTTTTTTAAAATCATGTAGCTAGCCTAGCGCTAGCTACATGATAGCCACTGTGCAGTGGCATCCCCCCACCCCCTCCGATCGCCTCCGGCGATCAGCGCAAGCAGGAGATCCCGTTCAGAACGGATCTCCTGCTTGGCTTCCCCCGTCGCCACGGCGACGCTCGTGAGGACGTCACCAACGTCATGACGTCGGAGGGAGTCCCGATCCCCCCCCCCTCAGCGCTGCCTGGCACTGATTGGCCAGGCAGCGCAAGGGGTCGGGGGGGGGGGGGGCTGAGTGGCACGGTGGGTAGCGGCAGATCGGCGGCGATCGGAAGTTACACGCAGCTAGCAAAGTGCTAGCTGCGTGTAACAAAAAAAAAAAATTATGCAAATCGGCCCACCTGGGCCTGAGAAATCCTCCTGCGCGACATACTCCGAGCTCAGCTCGGGATTATCGCCCAGGAGGTTAACCTGAATCTGTTTGTAAGTTGGAACATTGTGCCATCTCTGTCCCCTGTACCTCCTCTGTGCCTCCCTGTGTGTCACATATGCCCTTTGTACCTGTTTATACAAGTTTATAAAGCCACTTTTTGTTTTAGGCTAAGTTCACAGTGGGACGTTAAAGTCGCGCGTTAAAACAGCATTTAACGCAGAATAACTCACTGCAATGAAAAATCAATGCCCTGTTCACAGTGCACACGTTGCGTTGGTGTCTAACGCTGAACGTTAAGTAAAAGTACTGCATGCAGTGCGTTATACACGTTATTAGCTGCGTTGGACTGTTTGCACATGCTCCGTAATGACTTGGAAGCATACTTTTCATTGCCTGTATTTTTTACTGTATCTGCTGTATGCGGCGGTAACGCTGCGTTGCCACTTTTTGGGCGCGATGCGTTGTAAGCTTGGGGTGCGACTTTAACGTGGCATCAAAACGCAACGTCCCACTGTGAATCTAGCCTTAATTTTTTTAAATCAATTTTCTCAAAAACTACAAGTCCAATTTGAATTTTTTTTTTGACTTGTTTCCATGGAACAAGTGCTGCCCCTACACTTTGGAACTCCCTGCCACACCGAATCAGGACAGCTCAATCCCTGGAAGCATTTTATGCTAGGCATACACGGCAGTTTGGGCAGGCTTATTAATCGAGCCTGATGGCTCGATTGATAATATCAGACAGGTCCGATGACCTGCCTGATAGATTCCCCGCTCGATCCCCGCCGGCGGACAATAGTGGGGAATCGAGCGGCTGATAAGGAGCGCCGACGGGGACGGGCAGGAATCGATCCGTGCGGACGAGCGGGGACGTGGCGGGGGGGGGTCCGATCCGGCGGCTAATCGGTTGCCGGATCGACCTGTATATACCCAGCATAGGTCTAAACTGAAAACCCACCACTTTAGTCTGGCATTTATGAACACCTGACTGACTATCTCCTCTGTAACACAGCCCAGCCTGCAATACTGTATTGATCTGAGACACAACTATGCGCTTTGAGCCCTATGGGGGAAGAGCGCTTTACAAATGTTATTGTATCTTTACCGCACCCCATCAACGTGCAATGAAAGTCTATGCTGCATAGGTCAAGAAGTACGGTAACGCTGCGGCGCTGTGTCGTGTTGCGGCAATCTGTGTCGGCCCGGAAGTCATGTTAGTCAATGGCGACTTGTAGATGTTTAAAAAATTACCTATGCGTTGAAAGGCGCACATTTGCGGAAGTATATTTAAACAATACACTTCCGCATACCTGAAGTAGGAAGCGATGGAAAGCGTGCGTAACTTCCTGCTTAGCCAGTGGCCAGACAAGGAACACCGCGCAATAGCACAGTGTTCCCTGAAGGCCTGTTTTTGATGGTGAAATGCGGTGCGTCAGGCGCGACGCACTGCATCGCTGATGCTGGTTTCTGGTGTGAAACCAGCCTCAAGCTGAGCTGCTGGGCTCTGACAGTAACAGTAAACCATTTAAAAGCATGTGGCTTGCGGTAAGCGGATTTTTCTATTAAAATAAAAACCAAACCGGCTAATTAAAATAAGAACAGAACTCCTGGGAAGATAATGCTGGGATTTCGTCATTCACTCACACTATACTAGCTCTATAACAAAAGCCTACAAAATAGATGCAGAGGATTTACCACAGACAGCCAATCAATGTTCAGAGAGAGTAAAGTTTATTTCCAAATCTGCCCAGCTGTTGATCCCACACTGCTCCCCTCTGGTCAGTGTTTGGGGGGGGGGGGGGGGGGGTGATATCTGTAACCCATTGTCCTGGCTGTGTTCAGATTGCTGATCATTAGTCACATAACAGATCACAGATGGCTGAGTAACTCCATCACACACAGCCATAAAGGGGAGGAGGGGGAAGGGGGGGGGGGGGGGGAAGTTATGTGAATATGCATAGTTGGGGAAGCAGTTAAACGAGCAGGCAGAAGCACAGCCACCCTGGAATATGTGTACAGTGGCTGGTACCCGGAAGGATCTGCAAACAGCATCCAAGGGGTTCTCAGGTCCCATCAGGGAAGCTATTTTTTTGATGTGCCATTGATTGGGTTGGGAATTTCAAATTGATTTGGCATCAGTTGGAAAAATTTGACTCACCAAAGGATTTGCAGGTTTGCTCCATCACTTCTGTGATTCACACACCTCTACTAGATTGCAGATTCTGGTTATTAATACTATTTGCCGTTTCCTGTGTTGTCCATCTGCCAATAAGACCATGAATGAAAGTCCACTCACTACATATTCTTAATTCAGTAAGCAGATACTTCAGAAACAGGAAACAGGGTTGTCACCTGACCAGCTGTGCAGTGTGACAGAATTTGTTAAAAACTCAATCACAAGTCACAAGTCATTTGCTAAGCAGAACAGTTTATATATCTACTTCTACAAATCAAAATTTCCAACTGATGCAAAATAAAACATAGATTAATAAAGAAAAATGTCCCAAAACAACCAATCAGAATTTAACCAGACCAAACCTGATTGGGTGCTTGCCAAAATTCCCACATGTTGCTCCAGTTTTCTTTGCAAATCACCCCTTGTTTATTAAAGCGGACCCAAAAGAAACATTTTTTTAATTCAAAATATTTAGTTGCATTACTCTGACGCATACAAAGATACATAAACACTCCTTCAAGCCTATGAGCATTTCAGTGCATGCTTTTCACCCTTCTCTTTTCATATCTAGGGTTATACAAGTGGCTATTTATTATTATAAATTAAAAAAAATAGATTTTATTTCTGAAATCTTGTATTTTTAATTTGAGTCCACTTTAAGCAATTTCCACAAAGTTCAACTTTAATCAAAAATCTCTGGAGCCTCCTGTCACATGACTCTGACATGCCTTTCCCACTCCAATATGTGTGGGTGGGGCTGCAGTCAGAACAATGGACTGCAACATAGCCCAAAAATGTGTACTTTGTTACCAGTCAGCTTTTCACTACACATGCTCTTTTCTAGACAGGCATCTGATCCAGCCAACTATCCAAATGCTTTTCTGCAAGAGAGCAGAAAAGCATGTCATCTTTCAGCAGATTTTATTGAATCGACACAGAGGCACAGTGGTAAACAACCCTGGAAGCAACCTGACGCTTCCAGGGTCGGCTCAAATGACGAGAAATAGGGATAAAAATGCGGTGTTTTTATGCAACCTACCATAAACGGAAGGACCGGCGCTTAATGACGAGCACCACAGCCAGGGGTAAACAACGTGCAAGCCTCCGTGTGAACCAAGCCTAAGGCTAGGAGTACATCATGCAACACTTATCCGATATTTCCCTTGAGACATCAATAGTTTTATCAATACCCAACACTTGATTTAGAGCAGATTTCAGCAAAAATATTATCCAAAAATCAACTGGAATGTCACCGACAATGCAGCACAAAGTTGTGCGAATGCTGATCGCTCACTAGTCATCCCCACACAAGATGGATTAAAGAAGGGATACTCCCGATTAATATTTGTACAATGGAACAATCACAAATGAATCATGAGCCAACTAGTTTTTAATAGATTTTAGTCTGATTAAATGTTTCTATTGACTTTAATGTCTAACTTATGAGAAGTGTTTTTAATGGCGTATGATACATACATAGACATATGACTATGGTAGGGATTACATTGTGAGCCCCTCAGAGGGACAGTTAAATGACAAACAATATACTCTGTACAGCGCTGCATAAGCTGTCGGCGCTATATTAATACTAAATAAAAATAATAATAATAGTAATGGTGTATGGCTCGAACACGGTAAATCCAGCGCTGGACACTTGGGCGCAGCAGCGCAGGAGACTTGGGCGCAGCCGGCGCCACCATAGGCCGTAATAGGAACTACGGCTATCGCAGGCACAGGGAGTAACTTCAGTGCCGTCAGAAGACGGACCTGAAGTTGCTTTTAAAACAATAATTCGGCTTCCAGCAATTGCTGAAAGCCGAATTATTTCATTCCCCCACTATCCATGTCGGCCTGGAGGGGGAATAGTAATTAACACGGCCCGGACTTGTGCGGCAGCAGGATCAGCCATATACTGGCTGTGTCCTGCGCCCAAATCTCCGGCGCCGTTCTCTCTCGTACGCGTATGGCTAACTTCAGCTGCCTTTGTTATAGTGAAGCCCAAATGTTTTCAAACAGCTGTTTGTTATTTCTCCAGATCAAACTTTCAGACTTTAAATATATGACTTATAAGCTCCCTGCAGACCTGAAAACACGACCTGTGAGTCAGACAATTGTTGGTTTAAAAATATTACTTGGAAAGCTTCAATGGCGCTTTTCCAACTGCTGGACCCAAAACAAGTCCAGGATGGACCTTACAGTACAGAGACTTCCTGTCCTACTGTAGCTTGTGGACTTTCCAAAAAGGTCAGAGGGCACCTGCCGAGCAACACAGGCAGCCAACAAAGTGAGCTATTGGTTTGTGCAAGGACGGTGACAGGTTATGACCTTCGCGGGGTATGGAAGCTGATTTATGGTACAATATTTCCAGTGGAGCCTCTTGGCACAGTACTTTATGGTTTCCACCTGTTAATTTGTGATTTTATCGCATGACAGGATCAAAGCAGGTTTCAAAACCACAATGGCTCAACATGTGTTCAAGCCAGAGCTGGCTGGACCAATGTAGAATGGGAAGGAAGGAGATTACGGAGGACTCTGGATCTCCTGTGATGACTAGGGATTATTTCAAGGGGATGTATTTTTGTATTTAACTTTTTCATTATTATTGTTTTTGTTTGTTTGCTTTTTTTTTGGGGGGGGGGGGGGGGGGGAGTGGCAGTGATCTCATTACTACAGTATTTATTTTTTTTTATTCATTTTTTTATTACTAGGGACTTGTACTGCATGTTTTGTAGCTTCACCCATCAGTCTGACTGTTAATGTAGCCAGGCAGGCGCTACATTTTCATAGCTCAAGATGATTTTTTTTGTAATTGCCTCAGGCTAAGGGCCCATACCAACAACATTTTTTCGGACGTATTTTTTCGTGAACAACAATCTTTTTTAACAATATCATGAAACACAGTTTAATGAAAATTCGTTAAAACAATGTTTAACAACAAAGTCCCCCCGTGCCAATACTTTAAACAACCATAATGACAGATCACTGAACGACCGTTCAGATTCCCTTAGAATTTTGCGGTAATTATAACGATTGTATTAACGATTGTTTACACAAAAGTTCATTTTCACATTTGCAAACGATACCTGCAGATTAAGGTCAGATGGATCGAGGAACATTCGTTTGTCTGCGGAGATGCCTCGATCAATCCGGCCTTTGGTACTTAGCTTGAAGATCTGGCATCAGTGCAGTTTTCTCCAACATCTTTTAGTGGTACCCCATTCTGTATCACTAAGCAACCAACACAAATCACAAGGGTACAGGAACCTTACCAAACAGGCACCAAGACAGCAATAAAAATATAATACAAGTTTTAAAGCACAGCTTCTTGAACAAGTGTTCTCTTATGCTTATAATTGCAATTAAAACATACATGGCCCCAATAAGGCCTCTTATGCACAGGAGGCTCAATGTGGTGAATCCACCACCTATCAGATGGTCCCCTGCACCGAACTGGTGCTTGCAAGCACTTGGCACAGGCAGTAGAAACGCAACCACCAGCCACATCTGAGCCAGGCCGCTGTTGTACACAGGCATGACATGATTTGGGTTTTTGCGATGGGTAACCCCACTGAGTGTCAAACACTGACAGGTGTGGGATTACTTACTTCAGGATAGGAGACTAAACTGCCCAACAAGCGCACAGTTCAGCCTCCTGTGTGAAAGAGGCCTTAAGCCTTGTACGCACTTACAAGATAAGTGATTTACCCAATCGTACTCTCCAGCGCTGATCTCCATGCCAACGACGGCGTCACGTGAACTGCTGTCAGTAAATACCAGCGAGTCACATGATGCTGCCATTGCCATGGTGATTGCTGCTGGAAAGTGCGATTTGGCGAGTTACCACCCAATCTTTCCCTGTGCACTCATTTTCGTTAAGGAGAGGAGTCAGATACTCTAGAGGAATGCGACCCGATCCAAGAAAAGTTTGCCCACCCCTGGTCTATGAGTACCTTTAGCTTTAAAATTCCAGTTCAGAGGCTCCCTGCCTCCCCCATTATGTATGAAACATATCAATTGCTGTATTAAAAAAAAAAAAAAAAAAAAAAAAAAAAAAGGCAAACATTTGCTGCCTTAATTTTTCTGCTCCTTACATATATTTTATTGGGCATTCTTCCCCTCCCCCCATGCTTTTTTTTAAATTTGTATTACTTAATTGCACGTAAATGAATGTATCCATGCTCCCAGCTTCTCCAGCGCCTAAGCATTTTGAGTCCCATGCTGCAAGTGCTCTTGGGAGCTCAGCCTGGGGAGGAAGAGGTTTTTGCTGAAGCATAAATGAGATTTCAGAGGCAAGGAGGCGGAGAGAGGGAGTGACATTTTCACAGGCTGAGGGGTGGAGATGCAGAGCAGCTTGCCTGTGTAATGACAACAAGCAGAATATGGCTGCTCTCATTTGATCACAGGAAGAAATAATCATATACTGTTGACGCTGTTTGCAGCTAGATGTACTGTGTAAATCATCTAAACGTTATATAAGATATATATAAGATATATAGACAAGGTCCTTGCTATAGTTACGTTCGTTTTTCATCTCGGATCCGCTTTAAAGCCTGAGCTGCACTGCCTTTTGGGGAGGGAGATGTGGCCAAACTTCCACTCACCACACCTCCACTGGCAGGCTGTGGAAAGTAGGTGTGGCCACACTGACTCATAACCCCCTCTATAGCGCTAAATGGATAAGGGAGGCCTGTGGGTCGGAGTAGTTTATGAGCAAAGATTCATAGCAGCAGACACAAAGCCACCTACGTTTTTTGGAAAGTAGGAGGGTTTGGATCTATATTACAAGTGTTATTGTGTTTCATGAATTCTGGGAGGGTTATGGAGAGATATTTGTAAAAGAAAAAAAATACAAACCTGAATAGGGGCTTTAAGAATGAGGAAAAGTCTTTTTAAACTAGAGAAACTTCTGACGGAGAATCCAATTCAAACTGAAACTGACACGACAGGCTTCTCCATTTACCGTATATCAGTAATAAATTATGCAGCATTTTACGTGAACATAAACTAATTAAATTAGCACATATTTTTATGACATTACTGCCGAACGCCAAACAGCTCATAAAAGACAGATGGCTTGAAAGCGGTCAGATAAATTTGTCAACAAGATGGATTCTACCTCGAAGGTAAACTTTAAAAAAAAAAAAAAAAAGCAGTCAACTCTTCTTGCCAATTTTTTTTTCCTCTCATAGACAAAACAGAGTCATAGATAGGAAGAATGATTGGTTACACTAATTGACTGAATTAAAAAGTGCATATTATTAATACCTATGCAAAGATTGCACTGCACACTGCAGATAATGGTCAGATTGTGGCCAACTATTAAAGTGAACCCAAGGTGAGAGTGATATGGAGGCTGGCCAGCCTGGCAACTAGTATTATTTAAAAGGAAATAAATACGAAAGCCTCCATATCACTCTCACCTCGGGTTCACTTTAAGTCTAAACACAGTTTCTGTAAGCTAGAAATGATTGGGCACAATGGATACTTCAAAAACCTGTACAAACTTTGTTTCCCACCCCCAATTCACAATATTAACATCCCAATTTCCAAATCTAAAAATCAGACCTATGCATTAAATGCAGCCACTGCATTGCTGGTGACATTACACCTGGCAATCTGACAGCAAAAAGCCTACTGCAGCTATAAAAGTAGAATTCGGGACAATCACCATGAAAGATGGGAATCTGCACATGTGAATACTTTGGCTGTCTATCAGCAACAGACAAGCTTCACAAACTACTAACAGTTTGTAGTTCAATAAAATTATCTATGCATTTCATTTACTTTTTAGGAAGCCCTTTACACTACATACATGTTATTACGATTACCCCATCAGACTGACGCATGCGTGGTCAGCATTTGCCAAAAGAAAGCAACAGACCATTTGTACACATAACTATTGACCAACATGAGGGTCTCAGAGTAGCTACAGGCGTGCATACACAGAAGCCAACAAACTTTAAAATACCCTAATAACTTTCACTGCAATAAAATCCCACAAGCAATAACACTCTCTCCAATTTGCATCCTGGGTTTTCCTGGGAGTCGGAAGGTAAAAAAAAAAATGAAACCTCAAAATATGGATTAGGTTATAGTGATACTTTTAAAACTACACAGAGGACTGCTTGGCAGGATTCCCGAACCTGCACACCTGGTGCAGCAATAATAATAATGCTAATATTACAACACAGCTCGTACAGTATGCAATTCCCTCAGCCCCACTGCGGGAATAAATCACAACAAGCCATTAAAGCTAAAACAATTTCACATGGGTATTTCTTTCTCCAACAGAAAACACACACAGAATAATAGAATACAGAGAAAGTGCTCTCAAAGTAATATCCAACTGACAAATGACAACAGCATTAGGGTTTATTCTGAGCTCTGTGCCACACAGAACAGGAGTACTACTACTTAGTATTGTTTATACTGGAAGGAACCTGCTAATAGTGTAAATTTTGATAAACCAACATGACAATGCTGCAATATCCTAAGAGCTCTAATCAACAAGCCCAATGAAGGCCACAAGGATCCTTTCACACTGTGTCCGTTACGTTCCAACGCAACGGACCATCTTATTGCAACGCCCAGCAATGATATACCTATGGTGCTTTCTTGTTGAGCGCGGTGGGTTCCAACTTAGAAACGCACGGCATGCTGTGTGTTTACCGGCAACTTACCCATTTACAGTGAAGCATACTTTCATTGCACTGTATGCCTCACTGCATAGTAACATTGTACGTCTAACACACAGTGCGACTTCTCGGCACTGTGAAGGTGGTATCACAATGTGCACAGTGCGAAAGGACCCTTAGTAGTCCATAAAGAGCCCATGTACAAGCACCCAAAACCTGCAGTTCTGGGAATAAGTAGAGCTTGTTAACAATATGTAATGCCTAGATAACATTGTGTGGACTTACATATTGCACAGTACCTGAAAACTGTCTATGGAAAACATAAGCATGGCCAACATGCTTATGATACTCTTGCCTTGCAGGGCTAGAGTCCCAGGTTCAAATCCCACCAAAGGCCACTATCTGCATGGAGCTTGTATGTTCTCCCTGTGTTTGTGTACACTTCTCAGCGCTGCAGTTTCTTCCCACAGCCCAAGACATACACTGGTAGGTTAATTGCTTTCCCAATTGAAAACTGTCCCTAGACTGGGGTAGAAATATTAAGACTGGCAACCTCAGTATCGAGATCAAAAGTCCTGGGGCAAAAAAAGAAAAACATCTGACAATACAATTGGAATCTGTACAGGACTTATTATTATTATTATTATAATTTAGTATTTATATAGCGCCGACATATTACGCAGCGCTGTACAGTGTATATATATATATATCTATCTTGTCACTAACTGTCCCTCAAAGGAGCTCACAATCTAATCCCTACCATTGCCATATGTCTATATTATGTAGTGTAAGTACTGTAGTCTAGGGCCAATTTTTTTAGGGGGAGCCAATTAACTTATCCGTATGTTTTTGGAATGTGGGAGGAAACCGGAGTGCCCGGAGGAAACCCACGCAGACACGGAGAGAACATACAAACTCTTTGCAGATAGTGCCCTGGCTGGGATTCGAACCAGGGACCCAGCGCTGCAAGGCGAGAGAGCTAACCACTACGCCACCGTGCTTACTATGGCTAAAGTCTTTTTTTTTCTATACCACTCCATCTATGCTCTTTTTATGATTTACAATGATAAAACCATAGGTTCTACGTTTGTACGGGCAAGGCTCCCTCCCCTATTGTTTTTTTGCAACTGCCGTTTTAGTGTTATACTACACTTTGCATTAATTGTCATGCTTATGTTGTACTTTGTTTGCCATATGCATGAACGTCTTGTTATCATATTGTACAGAAGATGATTGCGCTATATAATAATCAATAACACTTTTTGTCTGATAACCAGAGATAATAGAGGCACCAAGCTTTCAGAACTCATTACATTAGTCCATTTCCCAGGGTTCTGTCATCTGCAGAGTCCAGAACAGTTGAGGAAGCCCTTGGTTTCCGATAAACCACACATGCGGCAATCTGATAACGATTCTTGGCAAATGTCACAAACTCAACATCTACCCAGTATCGAGGCCCACTTTATCGACTTGTTCAATTACTTTAACATTTGGACTGTTCCTCACACTACAAAGGTTTTTTTAGAAAAAGAGCATGAAAATTGCTTTAACTTCATTGCATGGCAGGCTCAGCATCCATAACATTATTTGTCTTCCCTGAAGAGGGAAAAGTCTCTACTATTTATATAAATAATTATGGCCCACAAGAGCTTACACTTTTATTCTCTGTTAACTAGAATTGCAAGCACTTGTTGCAGATTTTATGTACTATTATATACCTTTGAAACACACTGCAACAGAGGCTTATGGCACTATATAAAATAAAAGAAACAGGCTGAAAATCCACAAGAGCTTGCAATCAAATAGGCCTATAGAGCAACGCACCTAAACAATAAATGCCTGTAAAATACATATTTCTATCTAAATACGTGTATATCCCTCTTTTGTGTTTAGTAACTGTCAATAGTGTGTACCCAAATTGAACTCTGCAAAACTTTATTGCCCTGGGAATTGAGCCCTTTGGTGCATTGTCTTATGCCACACAAGCACTTACAGGTGGGTAGTCCGGTTTGGGATGTCCATGGGCACTTCTGTGATCTCCAGATTGCTGCAGTCCACCATGTCCCCAGTGCAGGTGCAGAGGCTGGGGCAGGGGCTCCTGGCATCCTGGCATAATCCCACCGTAACGAAAGAGAGGAAGCAGAAGGGCAGCAGCCACACACTCCTTCCTGCTCGGGGCTGCATGTTATAATCCGGATCCGAGAGGTCAGCGCTGCCAGGGAGAGAAGTGATTGCTATTGCTGAGGGTCTTTTTTTCACTGTGATATTTCCATGGCCAGGTCCCGGGGGGCGATCGTTAGTTGCAGGGGTCCCTATACAGCCTGTCGTAGATGAGTTCCAGTCCCAGTAGCGGAGATGTGTCCTGCACGCCCTGATCCTGGAGTTTAGAGCTCAGCTGGCTGCAGGAAAGCGGACAGACACGGATCAGAGTCCCGTTCAGATGATCCCAGCCTGGCAAAGCTTCGCTCTCCAGCCTGCACTGCCTGGCCAGCCGCTACTCTCTGCCGCTCACACTCCCTTCCCTGTTGGCTGTCTGGATCACACACTCATTGGAGGCTGTGTCGCAGCCGCTGATTGGCTAGGCCAGTCCCCTTTCCCACCCCATCACTACAACTTGGAAGTTCACAACTTTTTTTTCTTATTTCAGCTCAGTAGGACGCATGGCTGGCGGGAGCTGTGAGCAGGCAGCAATCTGACACTGATACAAACTGATAGACGCTAACCAAGATGGGCTTGTTTGGTGGACAACTGATGTGTGGCTCCTTCTGTTCTGTCATGATGTCAGTGTCACGACGTCTCTCTATTAGGCCCAGTGCACACCAGATTCGCAAAACGCTAGAGGTTTTTGAAGCAGATTTTCAGAGCGATTCTAGGCATGTTTAGGGCCCATTCTCACTTGAGCGGGAATCACGCAATTCCCGTTCAAGACAAACCACTAGCGGTTTTTTAAAACCCCTACAGCATGTAACACATGGCAGTGTTGTCACTGCCGCGTTTGCGGTTAGCAACAAAATGCATTGGTTTGCCGGCGATTGCGATTAGCATGCATAGCACCGCTAATCGCGATCGCTCCAAAACCGCCGCAGTGTCCAGTGATTTTTTCGCGTTAATCTCGGGAAAATCACTCCCGCAAAACCACGTGTTTTGCGATTTTAGATGTGAACGGGCCCTAGGTTTTCTAAACAAGCCTAGCGTTTTTTGGAGCATTTTTGTGTAGCAGATTTCATATATTGGGCTTGATTCACAAAGCGGTGCTAACCTACTTAGCACGTCTAAAGTCTTTAGACGCGCTAAGCAGGGTGCTAAGTAGGTTAGCACCGGATTTCTCAATCAGATCGCGCGCTAACTTTGCGCGCGCAAAGTTTTACGCGCGCTAAGTCCCATAGGCTTTAATGGGCACTTCAAGCGGAGCGCCCTGCGCTCTGTGCAGTACGCGCGTAAAGTTTTGCGCGCGTAAAGTTTTATGCGCGAAAAGCTTGTTTAGACGTGCTAAGGGGGTTTTCACAGGCGTGCTAACAGTTAGCACCGCTTTGTGAATCAAGCCCATTGTTACAGTAAAGCTGTTACTGAATAGCTACTGTAACAAAAACGCCTGGAAAACCGCTCTGATCTGGCGTTTTTCAGAGCGTTTTGCGTTTTTTCCTATACTTAAGATTGAAGGCAGAAAAGCCTCAGAAATCCCAAAAAATGCTGCAGCCCAGGAGTTTGTGTTTGTGGAAAAAACGAGCCGCTCTGGTGTGCACCGTCCCATTCACTTTCATTAGCCAAGCGGTTTTCCCCCTGCAAGCATTTTAAAAAACGCTGCAGAACCGCTCTGGTGTGCACTAGCCCTTTGAGAGCAGAGGTTTTCTAATTGCAGTTCTTCCGTGGAATCCAGATTTGTGCAGCTCCCGACGAACAGTTTTGTGTAAACTGGGTTCTGTAGGTATTCATTCAGCTCTGCTGTGATTTTAGGAGCCATGGTCTTGCGAGCGTTTCTAACAATTCGATTTAGGCTGCTTACACACCAAGACGTTACAGGCGCACGTTAGTGCGCCTGTAACGCTCCCCCAACGCACAGCAATGTAACACAAGTGGGCTGTTCACACAGCCCACGTTGCGTTACATGTAATGCTGCACGTTCGGTGCAAAGTGCAGCATGCTACGGCGTTGGAGCGGCTATAGCCGCGTTAGACTGTTTGCACATGCGCAGTGGGGGGCGGAGAGGAGGCGGGGAGAGCCAGCTACAGTAGCCGCGCACATGGCTACTTAATATTCACTGCACTGGCGGCAGCTGATTGGCCGGCGGGACCACGTGATGCGGAGTGTCTCGCTCCGCATCACGTGGTCCCGCTGGCCAATCAGCGCCACTCTGGGAGACATTATAGGAATCGAGCCGCCGAACGCGGCTCACTCTACCGTCGGCTTTTGCAGCACCATACATTGTGTTAGGTGCACGTTATGCGACCTTAACGTGGCACCTAACACAACGTCTTGGTGTGCAAGAAGCCTTAGAGTCCGATGGTCTCTCTCAAGGAACTTCGACTTTCGGCCACAACTGTGCTTTGCTGAGGACGTTTTTCCTTCTCTTTCAAAGGCAGTCATTACTTTTGAGACAGTACCTCTTGAAATGCCAAGCATTCGGGCAGTTTCTGTTACAGTAGCGCCTGCCATACGAGCACCAACAATTTGGCCTCTTTGAAAGTCAGAGAGATTTGCCATTTTTATAAATTATTGCCAACTTTGGTTTAAATATCTGTAAAAAACAATTATTTTAATTAAACATCAAATAACAAAAAAATAAACATGTCAAGTTTTGATTGCTTAAAACATGTTCAAAGATTATGATGCCAAAATGTTAGGTGTTTCCATTATTTTGTCCAAACCCTGTACATGAAGCAGAGTAAATTGTCGGGTGCTGTGCAGTCATTCCAAATAGGGAAGTGGGGGTGCATCGTCACAAGTTTGCCTCAGGCAGCAAAAAGTCTAGAACCGGCCCTACTGGATTGGGTCACAGACTATAAAATTGGCTGACAACAACACAGCAGAGGGGACACGGAGGACACCCGAGGGACCTGAAAGACTAAGGCTGGTTTCACAGTGAGACGTTACAGGCGCACGTTAGAGCAGCCTGTAACGCACCTCAACGCACAGCAATGAAAAATCAATGGGCTGTTCACAGTGCCTAAGTTGCGTTACGATGTAACGCAGCACGTCTACATAACGTACTGCATGCAGTACTTTACACGCGGTTAAGCCGCGTTAGACGGTTTGCACATGCTCAGTAGGGTTTTTCTTTTTCAATTTATGGGCGAAGAGGAGGCGGGGAGAGGCCGCTACGTAGCCAGGCACATGGCTACTTATTATTCACTGCACTTGCCGTGTTTACATCCTGGAGCGGCTGCGGATTGGCTGGCGGGACCACGTGATGCGGAGAGCTCCGCTCACGTGGTCTCCGCAGTGCCTCAGACAGAGCAGACGCACCAAGAGCTGCTGGTAACGCGGCTCTTGGTAGCGTCCTGCTCCAACACCACCAGGCGTTGCGTTAGGGGCACGTTATGCGACCATAACGTCCCCTAAAACGCAACGTCCCACTGTGAAACCAGCCTAAAGGGTTTTACTTTAACATTATATACACATACTTTTTGTGCCTGTTATCCGCCACCTCCTCTAGCAATCCTAAGGCCTCTTTCACATTACATGCACAAACTGATTTCTTGCACGCCATATGACATGCAGCGTGACGTCGGGAAGTTGCTGTGCGCCGCTCATTAGCAGCGGTAGTTCTAATTCGCCCGGTGGGAAAACACAGGCGCTGGACGTTACGAAGCTTCCAGATGCGTTACAATGTAATGCTCTGGAACGCTTTCTCTAATGTGAAACTTAAAGCGGACCCAAACCAAACATTTTTTTAATTAAAAATATTTAGTTGCACCACTCTGACACATACAAAGATAAATAAACACTCCTTCAAACCTATGATCATTTCAGTGCATGCTTTTCACCCTTCTCTTTTCATAGCTAGGGTTATACTGGGGGCAGCCATTAACAATTCCTCCATTGCCGGACACCATCTACTCCACCAGTTTGCCGGAAAAATCCCGGCAATTTGAAAGGAAGGGAGGGGTTCCTCCAATAAATGTAAAATATTTTATATTTGTCATCATGCAGCTGAAAAAAGGCTGCTATTTATTATTATAATTTACAAAATAGATTTTATTTCTGAAATCTTGTATTTTTAATTTGGGTCCACTTTAACATGAAAGTCAAATAGATATTCATGTTACCTTTCTAACCGCATCCTAGGAGCGATCCGTCAGAAGTTACGCGTCAGCTCCTAGTGTGAAAGAGCCCTAAGGCCTGGAACCCACTGAAATCCGCAAACGCAAAACGCAACCGCTAGCGTTTTGAGCGGTTTGCAAGCGGATTCATGCGCGTTTTCGGTCGCGTTTTGCAACAGTGTATTTTTTTGCTCAGTGGTTGTGTAGCGTTTGGCGTTTTTATCCTGATTGGTCCTGTGAATTATTTTTAATTTTGTTACAGTGTGCTGAACCGCAAAACGCTAGCAAAACCGCTCAGTTTAGGTTTTGCTGAGCGTTTCTGCTAGCGTTTCGATACTTTACATTGAAGCGCTAACGCTCCCAAAATGCTGCAGGTCCTGCGTTTGCGTTTCTGGGAAACGCAAACGCTCCTGTGGAAGTTGCCCCATCCATTAACATCAGCTGAGCGTTTTGGCAAAACGCTAGCGTATTGCAGCGCTGCCAAAATGCTCAAAAAAACGCTCTAGTGGGTTCCAGCCCTAAGGGTATATTTACACTATATCAACTGCATTGCAGAATATTCTGCATGTCCTCTCACTGCCTACACAGTTATTTGGGTATGTTCAGATCTCTGCATTATAAAAGATTGCGTTATTCTAACACACTGCGTGTATATGTTATAACCTGTCGTGTCCATTGCATTCTACACACATTATTATGTGTTACCCAACACAAACAATCTGGCCTAAAGCCTGGTACACATCTTCAATTTTGACTGGTCCGTGACTGACCAATTATGCCACCTTCATGTAGTATGAGGGTCAACAGATATTGAATACCATGAGCAGATAGTATAGGTAAACTCATACTACATGGAGGTGGTAAAATTGGTCAGTGACAGGCCAATCATAATTGAAAATGTGTACAAGACTTGGGTTGGCAATCCTCTGTGATATTTATTATGGAGAGATTAGCATGTTATGTGGATTACACTTTTCAAACATTTCATGATAAACTACAGACACAGCAGAAGCGGTGCTAGTATTGTTTAGGACCTCAGTGTTCCCCAACCCTGTCCTTAAGGCCCTCCAACATTGCGGGCTGATGCACACCAAGAGCTTTTCTGAGCTTTTTTTAAAAACGCTAGTGCTTTGAAAAGAGCTTGGCTAATGTATTTGAATGGGATGGAGCACACCAGAGCGATGTGCTTTTTTCCCAAATGCAAACACGGGTCCTGCAGCATTTTTGCTGATTTCTGAGGCGATTCAGCCTCAATGTTAAGTATAGGAAAGTGGAAAATCGCTCTGAAAAGCACTGGTTCAGAGCGATCTTTGAAGCGTTTTTGTTACAGAATCTGTTCAGTTACTGCTCTACTGTAACAAAATATGAAAAAGGCTTCACCAAAACGCTCCAAAAATTGCTAGGCATGCTGAGAAAATTGCTAGGCACATGCCTAGATTCACCATAAAATAATCACTTCAAAAAGCGCTAAGCGTTTTTCCTTTTACGCTAGCGCTTGTTGGTGTGCACTGGCCCTATATGTTTTTTTGGAAATCCACACATGTAGTTAATCAGCTCTGCTGAGACACTAATTACCCCACCTGTGAATGTTTGTGGTTTTCTGCAAAACAAGTACTGATGGTGGGCCTTGAGGACAAGCTTGGGGAACTGTGGTTAGGTGACCCAGCAGGAAACCTCATAGGGAGGTTCTGGTAACATGATTGGATCCTGTTTCAACAGTTCCTCAATGACAGCACCCCCTACCATTTTTAGGTTTCAGACCCTTTGTAATAATAACTACGCCCACACTATTCGGTTAATTATAAATCTTCAAGTTGTAAATGGTTCTGTGATTAGAGAACTGTTCCCTATGGACTTTGCTGCTTGATCACCTAAACCATACTAGCTCTGTAGAAATTATATTGTGTGATCTGGTGTGGTCTATACCTCTGTAAAAAATGGTAGGTTTTTTGTAAAGGATTGAGGCCCAGTACCCTATAGGTTAGCTGCTAGTCCATTTCCCAGTGCAGACAGCAGCAGAACAGGCTCATGCTTTCCTATGGGTCCATTGACGCAATCTGTTTTTACCATGTCCAGTTTGTACTTCACGTTTACATAACACACAAACCGCACAGGTGTGATTTTTTTTGTTTGTTTTTGGAGGGGGAAGGGGGGCAAAAATACATTCCCATTCAACCCATAAAATAGTGCAGATCTGCAATGGACCCCCAGAGTGGTTAAAGTGGACCCAAACTAAAAATACAAGATTTCAGAAATAAAATCTATTTTCTAAATTATAATAATAAATAGCAGCCTTTTTTTCAGCTGCATGATGACAAATATAAAATATTTTACATTTATTGGAGAAACCCCTCCCTTCCTTTCATATTGCCGGCAAATAATCCGGCAAACTGGTGGAGTAGATGGTGTCAAGCAAAGGAGGAATTGCTAATGGCTGCCACCTGTATAACCCTAGTTATGCAAAGAGGAGGGTGAAAAGCATGCACTGAAATGCTCAAAGGCTTGAAGGAGTGTTTATTTATATTTGTATGTGTCAGAGTGGTGCAACTAAATATTTTGAATTAAAAAAATGTTTGGTTTGAGTCCGCTTTAAGAGTATTCAAGAACAGGTGAAGATTTCTCATGGCAAAAGGGGGCATCAACTACTGATTGGGATAAAGATGTACAGAGGCGCCAACAGAGTAAAATGTGCTAAAACATTTAAAATATTCAAGTGGCGGCGGTGGACCTGCCACTCAGAAACAGACAGGATGCTGTTGCTTGTGATGCAGAACAATTTATTCACATACTCCTATAAAATACTGCTACGCGTTTCACGGGCACAATCCCGCTTCATCAGGCAATCAACCAAACGGAGTATCACAGCTTTTGGTCCAATAACAGCTTGGCACCTCTGAGACCTACTGATTGGGATAAAGTTCAGACCTGGGTTAAAGTTCCTACTTAAAAAAGATAAGTTAATGATCACTTAGTGTTCAAGACTCAGAATGGCGTATGATGGAGTCAACTTTATTGGGAAGATACTGAACAAAATGTTCATACAGTTGAGAAACGACGTATATTAACATTTTCAGTCATTTACATTCGATTAGACATTTTTTCTGATCAAATGTCTAATTGGGCAAAAATTGTACAGTGTATGGCCATCTTGCCCACTAGCAGCACTTTTGCAGGGCTTGGCAATCGGCAAAGTGCTGCAACAGGGGAACCCTATGAGGGTGGGTCTACTTCACACAGCATTTTATGAGTGATTGGGTTGAATGAATGCGGGGAAAATCATATTCCTTCATGATCGCTCTGGGATTATCCGTAATTATGGAAATCATGAGCGTTTTCTGATATCTGAAAAGTGATGCCAGTGGGACCCCGGCAATGATGGTCATTAGAATTAGGCATAGGAAATGACACAGATGCAGGAGAAGTGACACAATTATTAACAATACCAAAGAAAACCTGCAAAAGCACAGTGCTGGTAATTGCCTTTTACTGATTCTTGGGTTTCCTCACCTAGTCTATGTGGTGCTGGACTCACATGTGTCATATGCTTTCTTTATTCGACTTGAAGCAATCCCGAAGCTAGAAATAAATTTAGATACCTTCGTAGTGGAAAGCCTTTGGATAGTGCATAAGCTTTATGGATCCTCCGACAGCACACCATTCCGGGTGCTGCTTTATCTTCTTGCCATGAGCGCAGCCGTGGACGAGCGAACCTGCACTGTATGCGGACACAACATAGCACTGCTATCTATGACATATCTGATTTCCGTGTGGTGTCTGGAAAATTTGTGCAAGACGTAAGTTTGTGTTCTGTTGCCACAACGGATAGAGACACAATGGATATGTATGAACGAATCCAAAAAGTAACCTAAGATCTATCTGTTTGTCCATTGTGGAAAATGGTCCAATACTATGTGTCGTGTGAAGCACCTGTAGATATCACTTGACGTGCCTTGGGAGTGCTTTTGAAAATAAAGTTATTCTTATAAGAACTCCCACTTCTGGATAACGTGTGAAAACACATGTTACATAGCAATTGTGTGTGCTATAAAAATAGTGTGCACATTTATGCACCTTTCACTCTCCGTTGCTGCTCCGCTGCTCCCCGGTCACAGTTGCCATTAGTTATCATGAGACTGCAGTGTAATGCGATGCAACAAAAGTGCTTCTGAAGAACATGCAGCAGTGCGTTGCAAAGCGCCGCCGTTCTACACACTTTTCTATTGGAGTCTATGGCACAGCATTAGTCTATTTAGATTGGTGTGGTGGTGGTGCAGCATGCATGTCTGCCAAGGATCGGTGACATACTACCTGTCCAACAGGGAGTGCGTCACTGTTCAGGGGTGGAGTTATGCAAATCTCCCTTTCAGTGCTGTTTGCTGCAGGTTTTGTGAAATAGGCCATCTTTTACGCAAGTCATATAGGATACTTTGCGCACATTTACGTCATAAGGGAGGACACTTGGCTTCCATGAAGCAGGGTGGAGAATAAGATTTTTTTTTTTTTTTTAAACATTTGTTTGAAATACATTTGTTGTGGATTGCCACTTTAAAAAGTGGTAATCATCGGTTGCAACTAAAGTCTATGTTTTCTGGCACACTTTCAATTCGGTGAAGGGAATTTCTGATCTAAACTTTAGTCACAGTAGGCAATTAAAGGTAATTGCCAGTGTAATTAAATTGATTGTCCATTCATACATGTGGTGTGGTAGTGCAGGTGTACAATCAGTAGTGATCTGCAGTCAGATTGCCACTTCATTATAAATAGATAGAGTATGTGTTTTTATGGCTCGTGGGTGTTACAGCTGGCCATACAGTATTTGACCAGGACACTAATCCTTTTTTTTAAATTAATGCTTTAATCAATGCCTATATTGAGAATCTATGTTTTTCATTAATCGTAAGGAAACCATGCACTGGTTCGACAGCGCTTTAAAACAGTGATTGATTCAATTTATCAGCTGAAACTTCTGTTGTATAGAATTTGCATAACTAAAGTAAAATGATACAATCAACCTTAGATTAGTCATCAGACTATGTAAAAACAAGACCCTTTTGCTTCCCTATGGGCCCATTTCCATTGTGCCATGCACTTGCAGTGATGTGGGAAGGAATCCAAATCCCTCAAGTCTTGCCATGCATGTTGCTTATTTTTGTTGCATGCATGCCGTCTGATTTTCCCCCCCCCACATGTGTATTGGACAGTAGTCTATTGATTCACTAGGCTGCGTTTCCCTGTCCCATTTTTCATGCGGAGAAATGCAGCGATTTGAGTCTAGTGGTCTATGGTCTTTTTTCCAACAGCTACAATCTGCTTCAAAAAGCGGATGGTGGACGTTTTCCCAATTGAAACAGCACCGCAATTAACATGTAAGTTGGGATGCTGATTTTCTAGTAGCTCAATTCGTATTTTCTTGAATCACCGGCATGCAGGATTCTCGCTGCGGTTGCCCCACGGATTGAGGCAGAAACGCAGCAGTGGAAATGGAATGTAATGCAATCACAACACAGTGCAATTGAGCATATGATTGCATTACCTAGTGGAAAAGGGCTCATTTACACTAGGGGTGATTTGCAGCATTTCTCCATGCGCCAATTTGGACGGGGCATTACAGCCTATTGATATCAATTGGCTGTTTCCGAATTTGTGTGTGGCAAAAGAACAATAATAGTGCATGCAGCATTTTTTCTCGCATCAGACCAAGCACCAACGTCGGTCACAGAGACAGCTGCAGGCCAAGTTGAAACCAGTCCTTAGAGCGACCCTAACAACATTGAACTGGAATTTAATGAATACAGCAATTGAACCACTTAATCGTCAACTTAATCACGAGCAAGCGATGATCGAGGAAAATAAAAAATTTGGTTGCTACCTAAAGATGGCCGATTTTTCACATTTCTTTTCAATCTGATTCTTGATGGATTGTAACATCTGTCCAATATATTACACACACTTCTCCAATTTTTCCCAATTATGAAAAAAAAAATGGTTGTAAATTCAGAAAAAAACTGCTTGGGTCTATTAACCACCCTAGCGTTCTATGTTGTTGCGGCACTCGTCCGCGGGTGTGTTTTTTTTTAACCTTTTTTTTATCAATGTAGCTAGCCTAGCGTTAGCTACATGATTACCCCCTCCCTGCGCCATCCCGCCCACCCCTCCGATCGCCGGCGGCGATCATACCCAACAGGAAATCCCGCTCTGAACAGGATTTCCTGCTAGGGCTTCCCTCGTCACCATGGCGACGATCGGAATGACGTCATCGACGTCAGGGGGAGTCCCGATCCAACCCATAGCGCAGCCTGGCGGTGATTGGTGATTAACAAAGTGCTAGCTGCGTGTTTTAAAAAAAAATTTGTAAAAAAAGACCCACCAGAGGCTGAGCTATCCACCGTGGCGGTAATGGATGAGCTGAGCTCGTCCATACTGCTAAGGTGGTTAAAACCACTTAAGG
Source organism: Hyperolius riggenbachi (assembly GCF_040937935.1). Lineage (NCBI taxonomy): Eukaryota > Metazoa > Chordata > Amphibia > Anura > Hyperoliidae > Hyperolius > Hyperolius riggenbachi. Next base: position 191,325,339 of record NC_090654.1, read on the forward strand.
ACCAAAGGCTTACACCCCCTTACTGACCAGGCCATTTTTTTCAATTCAGCACATTGCAGCTTTAACTCGCTGTTTTTTTTTTTATTAATTTAATTGTCATTTTATTTTAAATAAAACTGTCTATTTTTTTTATTTTTCCATCCACCCGAGGTCCAATCAGGGTGATTGCCTCTCCACAGGCATCAGCCTATGAGAGGGGATCGCGTAGTGAGGCGCTCCAGGGGACAGCCAAGTGACAGGGCTATCCCCAGTACAGCGATGCGCTAGATCGCAGCACTGTACCATGTGAATAAACCGGCGTTTTGTTTTCTTACAGCTTGCCAGCAACGATCGCCGCTGGCAGGCAGTGTACAGAGCAGAGTTCCGTCATTAAAGCAAAATCTGTAATGAAAAACTTCCCCTGGGGGGTACTCACCTCGGGTGGGGGGAAGCCTCCGGATCCTATTGAGGCTTTCCCTGTACTCCTCGGTCCCACGGCGGCGGCGAAAATCCTCCCGGAGCAGCGGTGATGTAAATATTTACCTCCTTGGCTCCAGCGCAGGCGCAGTATCCGCTCTCTGCACGGAGATAGGCAAAAATAGCCGATCTCCATCGGGCCACTCTACTGCGCAGGCACAAGTCTCGTGCGCCTGCGCAGTAGAGCAGACCCGACGGAGATCGGCTTTTTTCGCCCATATCCGTGGGAAGAGCCGCAACAGTGCCCCCGCTGGAGCCAGAAAAGGTAAATATTGCACAGCCCGACAAGTGTCGCCTTTGCGTTCCGTGGGCTGCAGCAAGACCGCCGTGGGACACAGGAGGACGGGGGAAGCCTCATTAGGGTCCAGAGGCTTCCCCCTACTGAGGTGAGTACCCCCCAGTGGAAGATTTTATCAGTGCAGGTTTTCTTTAAAGTGAGGATGCATGATCCCTGCTAATCTGCAGCTACAGAACTTGACACCAATCGGCGTTAGCCTATGAGAGGGGATCGCGTAGTGAGGCGCTCCAGGGGACAGCCAAGTGACAGGGCTATCCCCAGTACAGCGATGCGCTAGATCGCAGCACTGTACCATGTGAATAAACCGGCGTTTTGTTTTCTTACAGCTTGCCAGCAACGATCGCCGCTGGCAGGCAGTGTACAGAGCAGAGCTCCGTCATTAAAGCAAAATCTGTAATGAAAAACTTCCCCTGGGGGGTACTCACCTCGGGTGGGGGGAAGCCTCCGGATCCTATTGAGGCTTTCCCTGTACTCCTCGGTCCCACGGCGGCGGCGAAAATCCTCCCGGAGCAGCGGTGATGTAAATATTTACCTCCTTGGCTCCAGCGCAGGCGCAGTATCCGCTCTCTGCACGGAGATAGGCAAAAATAGCCGATCTCCATCGGGCCACTCTACTGCGCAGGCACAAGTCTCGTGCGCCTGCGCAGTAGAGCAGACCCGACGGAGATCGGCTTTTTTCGCCCATATCCGTGGGAAGAGCCGCAACAGTGCCCCCGCTGGAGCCAGAAAAGGTAAATATTGCACAGCCCGACAAGTGTCGCCTTTGCGTTCCGTGGGCTGCAGCAAGACCGCCGTGGGACACAGGAGGACGGGGGAAGCCTCAATAGGGTCCAGAGGCTTCCCCCTACTGAGGTGAGTACCCCCCAGTGGAAGATTTTATCAGTGCAGGTTTTCTTTAAAGTGAGGATGCATGATCCCTGCTAACCTGCAGCTACAGGACTTGACACCAATCGGCGTTAGTCGATCCTGTAGCTGCTACTCTCCCGCCGTCAATCAGCATGAGACGGTCGGGAGAGGGTTAATCAACAATTTGACAATCTATCCTTCACCGTTCAATTTTCATAAAAAAATATCAGAAAAATCAGCTACTCCCAGAAATTCAATCAGATTTCTCACTTGAATAGAAAATAAAATCACTTTCACTTTTTCAGTACAACAAATTGTATTTATTGAATTGGTGTATAATTGGATCTTTTTATTGTAAGGTGTGTGGCCACCTTATACTGATTTTGATTAGAAGACCTGTCTGGCCGAACATCGAGTCAAACAAAAAAATTAACTAGTATACAGTATGGCCACCTTGAGGTTATCCTAATCGTTCGCACTCAGGAGCAGAGCCCTCTCTGCTGTAGATCCACAGACCTGATACAGGGTCTAATAATCTAGTCATACCCAGAGTCAACCTGAAAACTTTTGGTCACAGTTCCTTCTGCCATGCTGCTTCTACATTATGGAATTCCTTACCTCAGCAGATCAGGACAGCTCCATCTCTGGACATGTTGTTTATATCCAGACTGAAAACCCACCTGTTCAGTTTGGCATTTGCAGAAATATGATTTTATTATGTTAATACCTCATCCTACTACCAATTACTGAATGTGAGAGAGCCTAAGCGCTTTGAGTTACATGGGAGAAAAGCGCTATAGGAATGTTATTGCTGATGTTTTTGTTACACCCAAAATGGGCACATTAGGTGACTGTTACCTGAGGTCAGTGGCTATCTACAGTGGTCCTATGGTATTGTCAGTAAGGACAATCCAGCAGAGAGAAGGAGGAATGCTCACAGTGGACAGGAAGGCAGAATATCAGTTTGGGTGGACTGGCCCTTTAATGGAAGTATTACTTCTGCACTCATGTCCATCTGGCTTTAGCACACATGAAAGGCAGCACACTGCCATAATTGTACTACATGTGACGGTCCAGCTGCACACACCAAACGTCCATCAGGCTGTGTCCTTCCCTGGAGGCTGTTCAGGTCATTTGGGAAGCTGTCATGCATTCAGCCAATCTCCTCATTTCAAAGGGAGCAGAATTACTGTTGGGAGGCCAGTTCTGTGAAGTCTGACAGTGCACTCTTTGTTGTCAGGGGCAAGGCACGAATCCGACTACAGGCAGGTGGGTGCAGCCAAGGGGTGATTGTCACACTGGATCCTTAGGGTGCTCAAAGCTCAACTCCAACCACAGATCTAAACATGCCATAGCTTAAGTTAACCATACACTATACAATAACACAAGATTTTTTTTCAATCATCATTTGATCAATATTATGACCATTATAGCAATAGATCAATCGAGTAATGTCGATACGCTACAAACATTTTTGAATGATGTTATGATCAATTGCCCGAAAGACGTTGCATCCTCTAATCGACATTGTAATGAGGGTTTGGTATACTTGCGGATGCGTACACAGTTGATAAAGGAAACCATGAAATAACCTTATTGACATACAGTAGTTCCCATGTAAAGTGATGAATCTTCTATTGATCGTAAGAACTGTCATTTAATCAATTATTTTACGATCAACAAAAATCAACCAACAATGCTAATCGATCTTTCGATTAATTTTACCCCTTCATATCCATTGAAAGGCGTAGTTTATTGATAGCAAGTGTGTAAAATACTCTTCAATTTACTATCAATTTGACATTTTGGCAAATCAAATGTCTAAACAGGCAAAAAAAGTGTATGGCTACGATTAAAGTCAAACTGCCTCAGTGCTACATTTATTTAGCTAAACAAGGCTTCTGCAGCTAAAAAAAAACATACATCCTTTAAAACTGTGGTAATTTCATTTAACCTGATAAGGTAGCCATACATCTAGCGATGATGGTCAGATTCGACCAAGAGACCAATCTCTCTCTAATCGAATCTTATTAGAGAGAGATCTGTTGGCTGCCCATACACCACAGGCCAAATCCCGAAATTCCCGAACTATTTCATGCTGAAATTGATCAGGAATCGGCCTTGTGACGCTGCATCCGGCGCCTCACCAACCGGACGCTATCCTAATGTTAAATATATATATATATAGTGCAAGTGATACATTACCTTACATTACCTGTCCATGTCCGCCACTTTTCCTCTGCTAGCTCCAGGCTTATTTATTTATTTATTGTATTTATAAAGCGCCAACATATTACGCAGCGCTGGACACAGGCTTTCTCCGTTCTCCATACATGCACACCCGGTGGTTTACTAGAGAGAGGAATGGAGGGCGGCTGGCCAGCTATACTGTCTGACAGCCGGATTTCTAAAGTAGAGCTGATATTCTTTTGAATGTGGACTTATTTAAGAGTTTTCTTAACAACTCCTACAACTCTGGCAGTGACACTAATCACTGAAACGTATATGTTCTGGGGACCTTCAGGACACAGCAGATGCAGCAGAGAAAGCTGTGACTGTTGCAGTCATTGCACACCAAGAAGTAAGGCAGATGCATGGAGCTCTGGAATTCAGGCTGTGTACAGCAAAGCAGGGCAGCTTCAGACCAGGAGAGTTTATTTACTTTGACATGTGGCCTCTTATCTCTCCCCAAGCCCTGCCACCCTTCTGCCTTTCTGTTTTTTCAACGCCCAAGGCGTGGCCTTTGTGGCCTTTCCAGAAATCCAGTCCTGTGATTTATTTGACAGAAACTAATCAGAGGGGTTGTACACATAAAAACAAAACAACGAGCTTTGCCGCTTACAAGACAAGACAACAGAACATTTATATCACACTTTTCTCCTGGCGGACTCAAAGAGCCAGAGCTGCAGCCACTAGAACATGCTCTATAGGCAGTAGCAGTGTTAGGGAGTCTTGCCCAAGGTCTCCTACTGAATAGGTGCTGGCTTACTGAACGGGAGGAGCCAAGTGCCTGGACAGGACTGGAAAATCATTTGTGCATAGAATTAAGCTTCAAATTAAACCTGAAGTGATAATGAACTCACCAGGCAGGTAAATAATTATTTTTATATAACAAGTCCTACGTATAAGGCCACATACACACATCAGACCATAGTCTTTTGAAAATGAAAGATCACAGACCAATCTTACCACCCTTCATGTAGTATGAGAGCCATACTCTACACAGTCTTTTCTATGGAGCTGAACTCCACATCAGAAAAAAATCTTGGCAAGATGCTGCACACACAGATGCTGTACAGACACAAAAGATCTGTAGCTGCAAAAGTTATGTTCCTGCCAAAAATCCATTCCTGCAAATAGCAATGATAGTCTATGAGATCTGCAGATCATCATACACACATGATTTAACTGACATTCATCTGCAGATCAGATCCACCAGGATGGATTTTCAGATCTGCAGATGATTGCTTGATCTGCAGATGAATGTCAGTTAAATCATGTGTGTATGATGATCTGCAGATCTCATAGACTATCATTGCAATTTGCAGGAATGGATTTTTGGCAGGAACAGATCTTTTGCAGATACTGATCTTTTGTGTCTGTACAGCATCTGTGTGTGCAGCATCTTGCAAAGATTTTTTTCTGATGTGGAGTTCAGCTCCATAGAAAAGACTGTAGAGTATGGCTCTCATACTACATGAAGGGTGGTAAGATTGGTCTGTGATCTTTCATTTTCCAAAGACTATAGTCTGATGTGTGTATGAGCCTTTAGGGTTATGTTGATGTTAATAAGTGCAAGATAGCGCAAATTAAAATTACTGACATTTTTTCACAAGTTGCGTAACGAGTTACACAAATTGCACAATTTGCTAAATACATGCACCACTTACGTTGCTTGAGTAACATGCATCATATAAGTGGTGCATTTATAAAGAGCATTACACAATTTGCATGAATCACTATGCTAATTGCATAAATGCCAGGATTCCTAAGATACACAATCTGCACACTTTAACTGCACACTGAGTTAAAGAGGAACTCCAGTGAAAATTATGTAATAAAAAAAAGTGCTTCATTTTTACAATAATTATGTATAAATGATTTAGTCAATGTTTGCCCATTGTAAAACATTTTAAATCCTTGATTTACATTCTGACATTTATTACATGGTGCCATTTTTACTGTTGGCAGGTGATGTAGCTGCTGCATGCTTTTTTTGCAGTTGGAAACAGCTGTAAACAGCTATTTCCCACAATGCAGCAAGGTTAACAGACATGAAATTGCAAAGAGTATATACTCAGAATTTCTTTGTGGGAGGGTTTTCACCACAATATCAGCCATGCAGCACCCCCTGATGGTCTGTTTGTGAAAAGGAATAGATTTTTCATGTAAAAGGGGGTATCAGCTACTGATTGGGATAAAGTTCAATTCTTGGTCGGAGTTTCTCTTTAAGTCAGTTAAAGGACAACTGTAGCAAGAGGTATATGGGGGCTGCTATATTTATTTTCTTTCAAGCAATATCAGTTGCCTGGCAGCCATGCTGATCCTCTGCCTCTAAAACATTTAGACATACAGTAGACCCTGAACAAGCATGCAGCAGATCAAGTACAGGTATTTCTGACATTATTGTCACATCTGACAATGGGGTAGATGCAATAAGCTGCGCTGCTATAAGAGCGCAAATTCAACAGCACGAAAATCAGCCCGCTACCATGTTTAGTATGCGCTCTTTTGTTACACGCGCTGCTTTCAAGTACCAGGCACTCCTTTCATCTGCCGCAAGATTGCAGGACCTGCTAGAGAAGTATCGCGGTCGCCATGCTTTATATCTTGCTGCAGATTAAAAGAGCACCCGGTACTTGAAAGCAGCGCAGGAAACATAGGAGCACACACTACGCAACACTGCTGCGCATAGCATGCACACTGATTTTTTAACTTGCGCTGTTGAATTTAACTCACGCTGCTACAGCAGCGCAGCTTAATGCATCGAGCCCCATATTAGCTTTCTTGTCTCTGGTGTCATCCAGATACTACTGCAGCCAAATAGATCAGCAGGGCTGCCAAGCAACTGGTATTGTTTAAGAGGAATGAAATATGGCAGCCTCCACATACCTTCTCTCTACAGTTGTCCTTAGAGGGAAGGTCCGAGCTTAAAAAAACAAACAAAGAAGATCTACTTACCTGGAGCTTCCTTTAGCCCCTGTCAGCCTATCTGTCCCTCGCCACAGCTCCGCTCCTAGCCAGTGGGCTGGGGTCCCCTCTGCTGCAGATGCCAACCTTGCCAGGTCGGTATCTTCTGCACCTGCGTGAGCGTGGCCGCACCGCTCCTGATCGCGCTCACATGGTCTAGTGCGTTTTACACAGGTGCAGTACTTCCAGGCTACGTAAGCGTGGTCATGAGCGGCGTGGCCGCGTACTCGTGCAGGCACAGAAGATGTCGGTCGACATCTGCAATGGAAAAGACCCCGGGTCACCGGCTGACAGCGGAGCTGCGGCAAGGGATACGTCAGCTGCCAGGGGTTGGAGGAAGTTCCAGGTAGGTAGATCTTGTTTTTTCTTTTCAGCTCGGATCTTCTTTTTAATCACCCTGGGGTTCTATTAAATGTGCCAGGGTGGAGGCGCAGTACTATTTTTTGAATTTTTTTTTCTATCATGTAGCTAGCCTACCTCTAGCTACATGATTCCCCCCTCCCTGCGTCGTGCGCCCAGTCCCTCCGATCGCTGCTGGCACGTCTTCTCATAAGGAAATCCTGTTTTGAAAGGGATTTCCTTTAGGGCTTCCCCCGTCGCCATGGCGACGATCGGGATGACGTCATCAACATCGTGACGTCATCTGGAGTCCCAGCGGCGGCGGTGATCAAGGTAGACATGCAGCTAGCAAAGTGCTAGCTGCGTGTATTAAAAAAAAATTATGAAAATCGGCCCACCAGGGCCTGAGCGGCGCCCTCCGGCGGTAATGGACGAGCTGAGCTCGTCATTACCGCCAAGGAGGTTAACCACTTCACCCCAAAGCGTTTTTTACCCTAACAGACAAGAGCGATTTTCACCTTTCAGTGCTCCTCCCTTTTATTTGCCAATAGCTTAATCACTACTAATCACAATGAAATGATCTATATCTTGTTTTTTTTTCCACAACCAATTAGGCTTTTTGGGGTTGAAATTTGTTTTCAGTAATTACTTTATTTTCTATGCATTTTAAAAAGAAAAACAAGGAAAAAATGAAAAAATACACTATTTCTCCAATTTCATCCCCTATAGTTTTAATATAAACACTGCTACTGTACATAAAACCCACACATTGTATCTGCCTATTTTTCCTGGTTATCACAAAATGTTAATTATGTCCCTAGTACAAAGTATGGTGACAATATAGTATTTGGAAATAAAGGTGTATTTTTCCTTCGGTGGTTTTCATTTTCATTTTTTTCACGTGCACAGGAATGCACATGCACGCGCGGGAGCATACACATGCACGCGCACAGCGGCAGCAGCACTGTCTGACTTATAAAACTTCCTGGAGCCATTAAGAGGCTCTAGCAGGACATTTTTATAAGTCAGCTTGTCATTAAGTGGTTAAGGAGAGATAAATTATGAGTTAAGCTAAATAAGGAGAGATAAATCATGAGTCATTTAAGATGAGGTAAATTGTGAGATAATAAGTAAGGTAAGATAATTCAACAGTAAAACTTAGTGGATCAACTCATATGAGACATTCCACTTTAAAGGAGAAAGTAGTGATTCCTGGTGTCTAGTGGTTTTCCCCTTCCTCTATACAGATATCTGGGACCGTTGGGAGTCATGCCGGTAGCGTGAATCTCATCTGACTATACACAAAGCCCTATAGGGTGCAGTACTGAGTGACTAATTGGGGAAATCATTGGATAATTATGATGAGTAGGAACTGTTTGTTCTGTTCACATGACTGGAATACTTCTTTACGATATGTTACTAATCTTTGTGTACAAAACAGTCTTCAATGAAAAAAAGACTCCGTTTTTTATAAATACAGGAAGTAAACTAGGATTCTCTCTCTTTTTTGTGTGACTACCCACAATGCACTGCTGTTATGTTTTGCTTTGCCTTTTTGCAAGGACAGGTGCTGCATTCCCTTGTAACTTGCATATGCGCCCAGAGGCAATTTTAGTGTGTTTTCTTTATTACTCACTGTATGCTGACGGGCTTTCATTACTTCTCTAGCGACCAGCCATAACGAACGCCTCATTTTCGTCTGCTGTGACATTTCATATCATGATTAAATCTTAGATAACACTCTCCAGAGAGTTACGTGAGGGCAGCCTTAATGAATGTTAGCAATGTAAAAAGTGCTATAGACCCGTGTATGTAGAAAATTGTATTATGTTTATTATTATTATTGTTCTTTGCTTTGCAGACCTATTTCAGCAAAACACCACTTTACTCAGTTTTTGCAAATGTTTTCACAGCTGCCATTTCCCAAACTAACTCATTGGAAGCTTCTGGTCTGGTAGGAAAATTTCTTTCTAACCCCTCTACAGATTTTATACTAGCAAACTATGAATTTGACATACCATGTAAAGAGTATCCGGTATTTGGGGGGGGGGGGGGGGGGCGGGGTGCTTTTGTCACTTGCGAAAGATCCCTAATTGGGGCGGGCGGGGTGCTTCTGTCCCTTGCGAAAGATCCCTGACTACAGCTGTAGTTGCGGGCTGCGTATGCACCCCACACCTCTCTCGATCATGTTCCCATTGTCAGGAGTGTTCTGCACTTGGCAGTTTAAGTCTTTGTGAACTGTACAAGTGCAGAATGCTCCTGGCCACAGAAGTGCAATCCAGAGAGGCGCAGGGACACACATCCGCAGTAGCCCGTGATCACAGCTGTGGTTGGGGAACTTTTGGAGGGGGCAGCAGCACTCCAGAAGGCAGTGAAACTACAGTGAGGGACCTCATAGACTGCTAGGGACTGGAAGAAACCCCAGGTATGTAAATCTAATCTCTCCCCACCCCACCTTGGATATCCTTTAGCTTCCTCATCAGTATTCCAGAGTGTAGCTCGGGGCTACTTCAAGCAGCAATTAGCGGTAACCCCAAGCTACACTTGTGGATACCACTGGGAGGGCTGTGTGCAGGGAACGCTTTAGTATCACTCACTCACCTCCCTGGTATCCAGAAGCAGCAGCCTGTCTTCTCCATGTCCTTCTAGGGCCTGCCGACAGATCTCTGAGGGGGGCTCGATCCAGTATAGTAAATACTGGGGGAAGGGGGGGGCACTTTCTGACTACCCATAACAGGTTGCACTCTCTGGATACCTATAACGTTGGGGAACACTCTGGCTACTTGTACTGGGGGGCTCTCTGGCTGCCTATACTTAGTGGTCTGATTCCAGAAAAAACATTGTACCGCTTTTAGAAACTAAAATCTTGAAAAAAATCATACCGCTAAGGAGGTTAGGAAATCAACACCTTTGTACATCGCAAAGGTAATCTTTTTGTATATCAATGTTCACAGATGATTTCACTTTTTATTGACAAATTATGAATTTACCATACCATTTAAGACATCTACTTTGTGCGAGGCAAGGGTAAAAAATGTTTTCTAACAATGTTCACAGATTATTTCACTTTTTTATTCACTACACAACCTCACAAGACCCCTGAATCCTTGTTTGTGTTGAACATTCCCTCTTTTGTTTGGCCGAATAATGGATTCTATTTGCTTTCTAGTGTTGGAGCCCTGTCAGTGTTAACATGTTAAAACAGGACCTGTAATATAAGCACCCTACCTGCATAGGTGTCAAACATCTTCCAAGTCTAGCGTAAATAAAATAAGGTCATTTACCCTGTGCAGATTTCTCCAACACAAACAATCTCCGTAAGCTCACAGCCTTGCCAAGAGTAGCAATCAATTAGCACCCTGATATTGTGTTGTGAGTTGTCAGCTGAAGAAATCTTTGTAGATATGGCGCCACCATTAATGGTTTTGAAGCCTCCGGAGTCAGGCTCAAAACTTTGTGCATAGCTTAAAAAAATCTGCATTTTTGATTTTTCATTATCTAGCTTGATGATTTGCACCTCCCACCTCTTCTCTGTTGCTGCTGAAAGGATAACTCTTTGTTGGCAGCACTGCAGCTCTGCATAGACTCATCATCGATTTCTGCCTAGTTCCCTTCCCAGAACCCCCCAATGTGCTAATAAAAAAAGATAAGTAAAAGAACAGTAAGAAATAGCTTCCCCCTTCTTAGGTAAAGTTATTGAAAAGGCTGTCTATCTGCAACTTGAAACCAGGCTGTCAGTAAACAACATCCTGGACCCTCTACAATCTGGCTTTAAGAAACACCACAGCTGTGAAACAGCCCTCATCCAAGTCTGCAACGATCTGCTCATGGCAAGGGACAGAGGGGAATGCTCCATCCTAATCCTGTTGGATCTCTCAGCTGCTTTTGATACAGTTGACCATGAAATCCTGCTTAACAGACTGCAGGAGTACTGTGGCATCAGTGGATCAGTCCTCCAGTGGTTCAGATCATTCCTGACTGACAGAACACAGAGAGTATCCCTAGGACCTATAATGTCCAAACCTGCACCTCTACAATTCGGAGTGCCACAAGGATCAATCCTATCCCCTCTGCTGTTTGCAATCTACATGTTGCCACTCGGTACACTTATCCAACGACATGGCCTGACGTACCACTGCTACGCCGATGACACACAGCTATACCTGTCCTTCAAACCTGGTGGAACAGACCCTACCCCAAAAATAAACTCTTGCTTAGCTGAGCTTCAGGCATGGATGAATGATAACTGGTTGAAACTGAATGCTGACAAAACTGAGGTCCTGTTTGTCCAAAGCCAGTGCTCGCCATCAAAACAGCTCTATCCTAAAGCAACACCAATCAGGATTGGGAATTCAGACATAAACAGCTCCAACCTTGTGCGCAGCCTTGGCGTACTAATCGATGGGGAATTGAGTTTCAGAAACTAAATTTCATCTGTAGTTAAATCTTCCTTCTTTCATCTGAAGAACATTGCAAAGATTAAACATCTGATTCCCCCAGAGGATCTTCAAACCCTAGTCCACGCCTTCATCACATCACGGCTGGACTACTGCAATGCCCTTTATGCTGGCCTCCCCAAAAAAGACCTGCGTCGCCTGCAATTAGTGCAGAATGCTGCTGCCAGATTGCTAACAAACCAGCCTCGCCACTGTCACATTACACCGATCCTTCGCTCACTGCACTGGCTACCAGTAGAATGGAGAATACTCTTCAAGATTGGACTGCTGACATTCAAATCCCTGCACAATCTGGGCCCTGGATACATGAAGGACTTGCTGAAGCTGCACCACACCTCGCACAACCTCAGATCAGCAAGTTCTATAAACTTGGTCACTCCCAAAGTGCACCTCAAAAAATCTGGAGACAGAGCCTTCTGTCATGCTGCCCCTACTCTTTGGAACTCCCTTCCACACCCAGTAAAGACAGCACCATCCCTGGAGCTATTCAAATCCAGACTGAAAAGCCACCTGTTTAGCCTGGCATTTCCAGATTTATAAAACTCTTCCTCTGTACCACGATGGTCGGAGCCATGCTTATGCGCTTTGAGTCCCACGGGAGAAAAGCGCTTTACAAATGTTATTTGTTGTTGTTGTTGTTGTTATTGCAGGCAGGGTAGGAGGATGAGAGGTGCTTATGGCTTTTCTAAACATATTGTGTGTGTATTGTAAGTGTTAAATACTCACCAAGGAGGGAATAACTGCTTAACTGGATTTGCTGCTGCAATGCTGGCCACAAGGTGTAAAGCAGCAGTTGTAGATGGACTGAGTCTGGTGATCTATTCTGCGCTGGGGAAGGAACTCCCACTCTACTGGAAATAAAGACATGCTAGATGTCTTCTTTCTTGTACTTCCAATATACTGTATGTATTGCAAAACAATATAGACGTGACTACAACCAGCCAAAGACTTATAAATTCCCCACATTATTTAACTGTTTTTCAACTCAAACATCTTCATGAGTTCCCTTACAGGTCATCTTTAGTATGTATGACAAAATGCCAAAGCTGTCCACAGATTTGTGGGCATGATCAGAGAGCACTTATTCATTTTGGGTGTAGCTTTACAAACACAGTCTCCTAGCTTAGGAGGGGGATCCTATATCTGCTGATGGAGAGGGAAGATGGTACACCATGCAGAAACCACCAGTGCTGGATTATTGTGTTGAACCAAATGAATCAAGCAACCTGCCTGATCAGTTTCCCAGCTGCTCTAATCCATGGGGTCTGTACATAAATCTGAGTAATTAGATCACAGAACCAGTGAAATAAATAAAGACATCCTGTTCCCATGGAATAAACCTGGGTTTCATATGTTAGTGCAGATTCTGCAACAGTGGTGGGCTTTGAAAACAAATTAGTCTAAATCTTGGATTTAGGTTTTCATCTTATTGACATACTGGTATCTCTCCTAGCTTCTGAAACAAAGATAACATTATTAACAATTCACAATTAGGGCCAGTTTACCACTCCTGTCAGAAGTTCCCCTTGACTTCTTTAGCATCTTTCACAGCTTTTGTGCATCAGTGCTGTGAAAATGCTTTAGTACTACACCACACAGCACTGTGACCAGCTATGGTACCCAGCAGGTTGCATTTCTCAGCTCTACTGTGTATGTGAAAAGGCCCTTCAGAATGAAACTTGTTTGCTAATAGAAACTATAGGAACTAACAGGCACTGTCCCCTTAAAGTATACCTGAGAACAAAACAAACACAACGATTTATACATACCTGGGACTTCCTCCAGCCCCATGCAGTCTCCCTCGGTATGCCATTGCGCTTGTCTATTCTCCCACAGTCTGCCCCGGTATTTGGGGACTGCTGCACGGCCTTGGTTGTGCTTCTCCTTGGTCCCCAGGAGCTTTCTGCTCCTTCACAGTTAGTTAAGGCTGGTACCTTTGCAAGTGCAGTACACTCGGCAACGGGGGTGCAACCAAAGAGGTGCATGGCCAGGTCTGTGAGTGCGCAGTCGTTTCCGAACTGGCTCAGTCAGGGACTTTAACGTAGCTGATGGCAGGAGAACGGAAGAGACCAGATGGCGACTGAAGAAGCCCAGGGCCTACAGGGAGGCTGGAGGAAGCCACAGATAAGTATAAAACCTAATGTTTGTTTGGTCTCAGATACAAGGACCAGAGCCTTTTTAGTGGCAAGAGCATGGAGGGACAGGTGATTAAAATCTATGCTCTGGCAGGAATAAGAGGCAGTAAACAGTGTGTAGATTTTGATCAGCGGTGTCTGGAATTATTATTATTATTATTATTATTTAGTATTTATATAGCGCCGACATATTACGCAGCGCTGTACAGTGTATATATATATCTTGTCACTAACTGTCCCTCAAAGGAGCTCACAATCTAATCCCTACCATTGCCGAATGTCTATATTATGTAGTGTAAGTACTGTAGTCTAGGGCCAATTTTAGGGGGAGCCAATTAACTTATCTGTATTTTTTTGGAATGTGGGAGGAAACTGGAGTGCCCGGAGGAAACCCACGCAGACACGGAGAGAACATACAAACTCTTTGCAGATAGTGCCCTGGCTGGGATTCGAACCAGGGACTCAGCGCTGCAAGGCGAGAGAGCTAACCACTACGCCACCGTGCTGCCCGGTGATCTTAACTTCTTGAAAAATTAATTGTTTTTTTGTATTGTGTAGAGGGGCTTTTAGAATCTCTTTACTTCCAACCTTTTTTGGAGATGAATCAAACCCTTCATCAGGTTTTTATATCTGTCCCCCATTTCTATCTTCTGAGATCAAGGTTTAAACTAAAGGATGATAATAGTACATTTTATTTTCCATACACAGGTTAATAAAGAGTCAATTTTAGAGTACATACAGTATGCACGCCTAGTTGAGAAGAAGTTCTCTAGCTGTAGGCTTACCTCCACAACAATGACACAAAATTTAGGGTAATAACATTTATTCACAACGTGTTTTGCAGAACAAGGCTGGCTGCCTCACTTGAAATTTCTAGTGGTTTTAATTGAGAACTTTAGTTTTATTGCAAAAGTATATGTCTTTCTGTTTAGCTAAAGAAGTTATTTATGTGTGTATTTATTTCAATAAATGGACCCTGTAGTCGATCCAAGTATATTAATCCACTACTACATCCTGAAAGAGAAGTGTTCACTAAAAGTACTTTTATAATTTGATCTGTAAAATTATTTCTCTTCCTAATCCAGTCATCTAAAAACTGTATTGAAATTCAACCACTGCATGATCAGAACTGCAGTGCTGCCCAGCTTCTCTGCTAAATCCCTCCTCTCTTCTCCCAACTGATGAGTCATGCTGTCTGATTTCTTGTATGCAGAAACAAGACAGCTGCTCTGCGTGTTCGGTGCTGTCTGGAGCAAGCCTGAGAAGAGTGGATGCCCTAAACCAGGGATGTCAAACCAGTCCTTCGAGGGCAGAGGTCCTCACACATTTTTGACAAAGCTCAAATTAATTGATGGGTCTAAATCAGGAAAGGTGTGGTCCATCAGGTAGAACACATTCCACTCTTTCTCAGTCCATCCTAAACACTGGCATGCATCTGGCACTTCAAGCCTGGAGTTCAACACATGTGCCCTAAACACAATAGACCAGGCAACCTTATCAGTAGACAGTTATCAGTAGACAGAAGTGGAAGAGGAGGAAGATAACAGAAATGTTGGAGAAAACTGGTGTTCATTCACTACAGTACATTGCTCCTTTAAAGTCATAAAGGATTATAAATGTTCCAGGGTCAGACAGGCTAAATCTCTCATATGGGGATATATACAACAGTAACCACAAAAAAAGAAAAAAACATTTATAGCAGTATGCAAGAGTTAACCCATAATAACTTGCCATCCTGTACTGGTGTGCAACCAGTGATATTAAACAGCACATTAAATGTATAATATGGGGACTCCCACCATTGTATAGAGAAGAACTGCTAATGTGATCAAAGTAGTGGGAATGGTACCTGGCACTTAGGATAAATACAGCTTTCTCTAATTTCAGGGCTTTTTGAAGTACAGCTCATTTAGAGGACAAGATGCCATTTCACCTGTACTGTAGCTGATGGAGCGTGTGTGTGTAATCAAAGCTAGAGGGACAGGCGTTTTGTGAAAGCGCCATTCATTGCCATCCGTGAATAAACTGATCACTCATGTGTCTTATCTGGATTATGTAAGACCAATTGCTCAGTCTGTACACAAGTATTACCAACAACAAAGCATCAGATAAGGGCATTGTAATTTGAATAATTTAATATTAACATACATGTTTTTGCTTTGAAATATAAAAATATTTGCCCTTCTGCTCTCCTCTGTAATCACATACTTGTGATTTATTGAACTAGTTGTGTTTATCCTGCAATTGCTTATTTTGCTTGATCTCATTCTTTGATTGCCTATATAACATTCTGTTCTATGGGAGGGCATTATGGCCAGTGACCCCACTATATTATGGTTTTACAATTGTGGAAAGTGGTGTCACCTCCCCTCCCTTGCTCTGTGCCTAAATCATACCTCCCAACTTCCTAAGACAAGAAAGTGGGTCACCTTGAGAAACATCTTGGCTGCACTTGTTGTTCTGGGACATAATGACAGCACTAGTTAATGGGGGACATTATGAGAACACATTGTGCTGGGGATTGGGGAAGTACTTTTGGGGGAATATGATGGCAGCACTTTGTTGGGGTACCTGTGTTCAGTGATTGCTATCGGAGAACACAATGACAACACTTGTTATTGGAAAACACAATGGCTGCGTACATATTATAATGTAGCCAGTGAGCTGGGCACAGGGTCGAATGACGCCTCAACCTGCTGCTGCTCAAATTCCCGGCGGCGTTAAATACTATCCCCCCCTCTGAGTCATAGAAACTCAGAGGGAGAAGTGATTTGGGGTAGTTCGGGGTAACCCCAAATTACCCTTACGTGGGCTGCACACTGTAGCATTACTACTACAGCGGGGCCCAGCTTTGGTGCTTGGCGCTGAGCACCATGCACCAAAACCACCATGGTTGCACTTGTTATGAGAAAATATGTGGCCTTCATAATGTCAACAATGTTACATAGCACATTTTATTTTAGATGGCTAAAATAATAGGAGTAGTGTGGCTGAATAGTGTACTGGTTAATGACACTACATTTGACATAGGAGACCAGGGTTCTAATCCTGACTAAAACCAGTACCTATTCAGTAGAGAGTCATTGGGTAAGGCTCCAGGGTGGCCTACTGAGACTTAAATGGCTGCAGCTCTCAAGCACTTTGCGTCTAACATGTAGGCTCGGTGAGGTAACCGTTTAGCAAGCGTTCGCGTTCTTTATTCGTTTTCGTGCTACATTGGTTAGTTAGGGTTGGCGTGTTTTGTCTCTGTTGCGCTTCTCGTGCGGGGACCGCGCCATTAGCGTGTTTTGTCGCTGTTGCGCTTCTCGTGCGGCGACCGCGCTTAGCGAGTGCGTTTGTTATTTTCCTTGGCGTTCTGATCATTATTGTTTGCTGTGTCTGTTCCTTTGCTCTGTCTGACTCAGTCTGGTGTCGCTATTGGCAATCGCCATTCTTGCGATTGCGTTTCCATTTGGTTTCCGCTGTTGTGTGTTCACCGTCGCCGGGTGGCGACTAGATTGGTGGACACACATACATTCTGTCTCTGTAGTCTGTCTCTCTAAGGGCTATCTTGCCCTGCATTGCTTCAACTCGTACAAATCCCATCTGGCATCTGTGGCAGTACAGAGGCTATGTTCCTCTGCACTCCACAGCTCCATCTGCCGGTGGGAATTTCCCTCTACAGGTGCATAGCACCATAGCTGGGCTCTGTTTATTTACACGCTTCTTGTGCGCTGACCACGGAAATAATTCCCCAATCGTTACAGATATACCTAAGGATTCAGCTAGGTGTTAACCATCATTTCGGGAAAAATGAGAAAATAATACCTCGTTCTTGTCTATATTTAGTCAAAGCCCAGATACTGATCCACATTGTGTAACCAGCCACAGTATATTGGGGATAGAGGTGGGAGTAAGTGAGGGTAAGGAGCGAATCATCCGCAAAAAGGTTGGCCTTATACTGTTTACATGTCACGGTTACACCAATAATGTGAATTTCGTATCCTATCAGCGAGGGGCTTAATTACCAAGGTTAATATTGCCGGGCAAAGAGGGCAGCCTTGACACATACACCACTGGATCAACATGGGACTACAAATGTTGATTTTAATTTCTCTGTTTCAGCCATAATGAAGTCCTCCAACAGTAAGGAAAATAGTGAGAAGACTAAGTGGTATTTTTCAGGTTTACTTTTACTGTGGTAATAATTACTGTGATTATATGTGATGATGGAGGCTTGTGGAGGTAATTTGTTAGAAAAGATACTTTACTTGGTCCTGAAGGGTTTAACGTACTTTGGAAGTGTGATTTGCAAGTGTCCTTCTCAGGCTATTTGCCTCCTACTATAGTAGCAGTTATGCCTAGGAAGCTGAGTGGAAAGAGAACAGGATGAAGAATGTAGGAAGGTGGAACAGTTTTGTAAGAAGAACAACGCAGGAGCTGAAGAATGAAGCTTCAGGCCTTTGTGGAGATACATTTTTTTACAGCTGCCAGGAGTCCACATCGACTCGACAGCACTTGATGCTGATTATGCTTTCCTTGTAAACCCTAACAGCTGCCTGCTGTACACGCACTAGATTCTTGGTAAAGGCGGTCACTAGAAGCTTTAGAAAGAAAGTTTGAATGGCAGTAGGCTGGGACTATACAGTAGATCCTAGCTACATATTATGCTGGGAATACATGATGCGTTTTTTTGGTTGATTTTCCGTCTGATCGATTTTCCGGTCGATTTCCCGTCTGATTCACTTATCTTATCTATTTCCATTCACTTCTATGAGAAATTGATCAGAAAAACAATCGAAAATAAGATCGGGCATGTTGATAATTACCTATCAAACCATTTATCTGCCGAAAAAACGTATGGTGTATTCCCAGCATTACTCTCACTACTGGTTTCCATTACAACATGGGCTTTTATAATGTGGGCAGAACAATGGCATATGGATAGCACGCTTGCCTTTCAGCTAGGACACTAACTGCACAGAGTTTATATGTTCTCTGTGCATGTGTGTGGGATTCCTCTGGGCAATCACATCCCAAAAAACATGCAGATGAGTTACCGTAATAATAATAACATAAGGCATTAGCCCAGCTAAAAAAAGATTTAGATTTTATATGCATATTTACGGTAATCCTTTAGCATTAAAAAGTGACCATGGCTACCTTCCCTTTAACCTGTATGGTACCCATATATGGTACAATATTTAATTTTTTTTCAATTAGATAATTTTGTTTGAATATTCTGTTAGATCGTATACTGTATACAGATTTTTCCAACATGTCCGATCGGATTTTTATAAAAAACAAAAACAAAAAACGGGATAATCTTTCTTTTTGTTGATTAAGGTAAAAAAAAGATTATTTTCAACTTTTTATTCGATTTGATCATTTTGGTCGAATAAATGGGAAAATTGAATGTTTTTACTGTACCACGTATGGGCAGTTGGGCACCATAACAGCAAGTTTACAGGTGCAAGTTAATTGGTCAGAATAGAAGTAAAGGTGCCCATCTGATTACAGCCATTTATTCCCTGGTTCTGTAAACTTAGCCCAATAGCTGTGTGATATCAGCATCCCCATAGCTAATTGGCTATTTTGAGGCCTTCTCGGATGACACAAAGGAATGAGACCGCGACTGTTAAGTTTATTTGGAGAGAGCAGAACTGCTTCATCTATCAGATGTCCGTGAACACCTGAATCCATTCATCTCTTGTTTTGTTCTCTGCTTATGTGGTTAGAACGAAGATGGGGAATGAGAGATATCACACGCTAAGCACCAAAATAATAATAAAAAAAAAATCAACACACCATCTGGGTTGAAATTAGATCTTGACTATTTAAAAACCCTAGGAGGGGGCTTATCACGCCGACGTTAATCCAAATAACAAAGAGTTTTAGGTCATTAATGGATATGAAAGTCCTAAGAGCTACACTGTAATTGCGTACTGTCTAATTGAGAAGGATCAACTATTCATATATTTATCACAACATTAAAGCTGAACTTCAAGCAAATATTAAGAAGAAGAAACCATAAAGAAACAGTAAAGCGGATCTGAACTCATAACGTCCTCTCTGCTCTAAAAGATAAACAACAGAATAATAACCTTTAAAGAAAAACATATCTTTGTTACGGCGCATACAAATCCTGTAATAAATCTGCAGTTTGTCTACTTCCTGCTCTCATGGAAGCAGACATAGGGTTAACATCCTGTGTTTACGAATTAGCTGCTCTGCCAAAGCAACAGCTGGCACAGCTGAGAGATTAAATTACACTTGTGATTAGTCACAGATGAGGGGGAATTAGACAGGCTAAATTCTCTGAATACATACAGGGTGCATTTCTCTATGTTTTCCTTCTGTCCTGTGCAAGTGTTGAGGTCCACTTTAAAGTCCCAGTTCTGTCTCTTGGATATCTAGCATCATGTCACTCCCACCCCAATCTGTCAGCCCCGCCGCGGCCCACACAAAACAAGAAAATACACCTGCAGGTTAGTGACACATCTGGCGAGTCCTGGCACTGCAATTTCACCCAAGGGATTGGGTTCCAATCATATGAGGCTTTAAAATGATTGGTTCCAGTGGCAAAGTCATCTTGAAATTCTACCAGGAGAAACAGAAAGTCTACATCATATCAGTGGCGTGAGCAGTTATATCCCAAATAAAATGAAAACTGCAGTATGGTACATTGGCTGTTACTCCCTGCTCAATATTTTGATAAGACATCATTCTCAGGATCTCTCCATTATTTGCCTATATGTGGCCTACTTTTATTGTGGATGTTAAGGCCAGGCTCCTCCCCCTTAAAGGGGATCCGAGGTGAAGTTTTACTCATTGCATAATTGTGTTCCTTTCCTATTGTTTATAGGGCATTCCTCAAGCCAAATACTTTTTGTTTTTGTTTTAATACTCTAATTCCCTATAAACTAAATAAACCACGCCCACAGGTTTTCAGAGAGCCTTGGCAGTAGCAAGGGCTCATGGGAGCTCAGTCTGGGCAGGAGGAGGAGGAGGTGTTACTAGCCATTGATTTTAGAAGCAGAGGGGAGGAGGGAGGAGGGGAGATTAGTTTTTTTTCATAGGCTGAGTGCTCAAGATACAGATAAGCCTGCCTCTGTGTAATGTTTACAAACAACATGGCTGCTGTCATTGTATCACAGGAAGAAATAATCATATTCTATTAAAGCTGTTTGCAGCTAGATTTTCTGTGTAAACTTTAGATAAGATATATAGACAAGTTACTTGTTATAGTTAGTTTTTCATTTCGGATCCGCTTTAATTCTTTATAGGAACGGAAATGCAGTGAGTAAAAACAGGAGAAAGAGACCTTGAGGTACAGCCATTGGATCTCACCTGCAGAGGGCCTGTATTTTCTGACAGCAAGTGCTTTGATTTATTGGCATCAATTATTACTGAAATATCTCTTTTGGGCGGGTTTATCTTTTAAGTCTTGAACTATAACAGCAGAGCATTTACTTTAACCACAACTAGGATGTTTGCCTACACTTTACTAACACCTTGGCTTTCAAGGCAAAGTTTTCAGCTCTTATCAGGCATCCATGTTTAATTAGCAGGTGTCACCCTGGTTGGTTTTCTCCTGAAACACTTCCTTTAGTAATCAGTAAGCATAAAGCAGCTGCTAATCATTAATAGGAGTATGAATCCTTCCCGCACTATGTATTAAGTCTTATCACAGCTCAGCTTATCTGTAGATAAATGGAACAAATTTCAGTACATGGGCCATGGAAGATTATTAAGTGCTTCAAGATAGCTGGGAGACTAAACAACATAATAATACACACAGTTCTAAGAGACCTTTTCCACTAGGCACACTCACTTTCCTGAATCTCTCTAAATTTCAGCGTCACTGTAAGGCTCTGTTCCCATTTTGGTGCTGGTCCATTTGTGGCTAGCAGGAGCAGATGCACCCCCCCCCCCCCCCATAGGCTATATGTGGGAAACAAAAAATGTCCATTCTTCGCTCTGGAGGAATTGATACTGTTTTCCACCTTGGCGATTGCGTGTGTTGACATTTTTACCACAGCACGATCACACTCCCTGCTGTAGTTCTTGTGTGATTGTGCTAGGTAGGTATGCTCTATGGGAACGCACTAAAATCGCGGTACTATGCAATTTTTGTGCAATTTACCTATGCAGCGTGAGGCCCACCATTAATCTCCTGAAAAATGCAAAACCAATTGCACCGCACATAACAACAATTGTACTAAAAAACGCAATGCAACACATGGGAAATCGCATTATCAAATAGGTGCAAACCGCAATGAGATTTGCAGTGCGATTGCAATAGTGAAGGCAATTTGCAGTGGAAAAGGACTCTAAAACTGGAACTGCAATGAGCAAATTTAGTAACAGGTTCTGTTCCTGGAGATTCTTTGTAAGTTGAATTTATTTGTAAGTTAATTCCTGTGTTATACTTGGTTAAACGTGGAGAAATTGTTTACCTTTGGACAACTCTGTATTTGAACATATAGTATGACTGCTTCAGGACCATGTGTAGTTAAAACTACGCCACCCTTGTGGTTACTCAAGCCTGATGCGGAGTAGTTTTAACACCGCCCAATCCCGTGCAAGGGACGCAATAATAGCCAATCAATGCCGACTCAAAACTCAGCTGCCTAAAGACAGCTGAGCTGCGTAACTCGGCCAAGAGCCGTGTTCATTGGCTCCTGGCCTCCTGATCACTGAACTGTGAGCCAGTCACAGTGACCAGGAAGTGTAAAAACAAAAAAGTCCATGGTCCTTAAAGGGACCAGAGGCTCCGGTCCGAAACAGGATAAACAATGGTTTTCCGTTATTTTCAACGTGCTTTGTTTTCAAACTACGGTACTTACAGCAGTTTATACAATACTGTAATATGTAACAACATAAATAAGTAATACAGAGTAAAGTGTATTTTGTACTTGGAGGCATCTTTGTTTGTATGTATGAAAAAATTGTAACTTGCATTGATGATATGTAGGGGACTGTCTGCATAAATGTATGTTTTACTAGACTTGTACAGGCACTCTGTGGCAGAACTCCTCTGTGGCAGGAAATTATCACATTACTGTGATTTCCTTGTAATAAATTTCACTGTTGCGGTATGTCATGTCTCAGTGTTCCCATTATCCTTTTTGGAGCTGAAGTGTGAATGGTGGTTGGAAGGGGTCTGGCCCTGGTCCACTAGAAGTTAGAAAAAGAAACCAGCATTTTCAATCACTTTGATTGATTTTGCTAGGAAACCGTTGCCCCCAGTGGCATACCTGCCACTGGGCTTCAGGTGCTCACAGCCCTGGGTGAAGTCATGGCTATGGGTGCCGCTGTGTTCTTCCACCTGGGACCTTTTTTCATAGTTCCGGCAACATTCGGGAAAATAGCAGTAGGCAGTGCATGGGACTGTACTACTTCCTACACTAAATGTAGCACCCCACCCCCTTACTGTGTTGTGGGCAATGTGTTTCCTTGCCCTCTACACAAAGCCTGCAGTGAGTGAGTGAATGTGCAGAGCAGCAGGGTGAGTAGAGAGAATGATTGCTGTGCTGCAGCTGGGACATTAGCAGGGAGAGGTGGCAGGATGTGTTTAGTGCTGCCAGGGGCGTACCTTGAAATCCCCTGGCCCCCTGCAAAAAAAAAAAAAATCCGCCCCCCCCCCCATTCAGGGGCAGGAGGGGTCGCAGCATAAGAGGAGAGTGTGGCAGATCAGTGGGGAGGGGGGAAATTCCTCCCCCCCTCCCTCACCTCGGGCTCTCCTCTCAGCGCTCCCCCTCCTGCAAACATTGGTGGCAGCGGGCAGCGGCGGCGGCAGGATAAATACATTACCTCCTTCTCGCTGGAGGACTTCCATACTCTAAGAGAGCTTCTTGCAACTTTCTGTGTAAACAGGAAGTTGCTTTTAGAGTACGGAAGTCCTCCAGCGAGAAGGAGTTAATGTATCATCCTGCCGCCACCGCTGCTGCTGCCTGACCGCTGCCACCAATGTTTGCAGGAGGGGGAGCGCTGAGAGGAGAGCCCGAGGTGAGGGAGGGGGGATTTTCCTCCTCCCCACCGATCTGCCACACTCTCCTCTTATGCTGCGACCCCTCCTCCCCCCCAAAAGTCCCTGAGCGGGGCCTTAGGGGGGCCCGGGGCCCCCCGCGAGGGCAGGGGTCGCATCCCCTATTGGTACGCCAGTGAGTGCTGCAGAAGTTGCCTGTTATTAGTAGTCACGTGCACTGGCTGCTGTAATTCCAGAGTGCCCTAGACTCGGGAGGACTGGCCAGGGGGGAAGGGGGGAGATTTCCCCCCAGGCTGCCTCTCATTTAATGATTTAGGGCTGGCTGATCCACCAACCACTTCAATCATTATTATCCAATCGGATGAAAATCTGTGCCGCCACAAGCATGCTCAATCAACAATTTGACTTATTTCGGGTGGAAAGTAGTTCAATCTGAGATGCTGGGAAATCTTGGGCCGATGTGGTTGTGAAATGCGATAATAAACTATGAACGCGATGGAAACCATGGCCGTTGCCCCTCAAAATGTATTATGTGCCCCACGGTGCCTGTGCAACTATACTTTACCTGTTATGCTGTCCCTCTAGTATTCTTGAAGTTTTTCTGCATTGGCGACCACATGACTATCGGTATATAGCATGTGGGGCGCGTGTGACGTCATTTGGGCTGGGGCTGCCGTGCAACTGGGCCTCTAGTTTGTATTTTCCGGCCTCCAGGCCAAAAGGTCCCAGTCCTCCCCTGCCTAGACTATTGGTTATTTATCATGATCAGAGTAGTTAATCAATAATGCAGTGCAGTCTGCTGTTGCAGAAGCCAGTGATACAGGTGCTGATAGCTGTCTTCTGTAGTGAGCAGAGAAGCAAGCTCCAGGCAAATTAGATCAGCTTGATTGCAGGTTATCTTATCTCTTTTCCCAGCTCCCCCTCCCACCCTGTTGTCTTCCCCATGACCCTTTCCTCCTTTCAGATTTCAGTGGCTTATTTTAACAGCATGTCCCTGCCAAACAGCACTGGTGATGTCCAAGCACTGTAATAACAGCGCAGGAAATTTGGTCGCAGGTGGAGCCCCAACCCGTCACCCCTCCCTTAAAAAAAATGTGTTGTTTGAGGGGGTTGTCTGTAAATAATCAGAACCGGTTGTCAAATTCCCTAGGTACGGCACTGGTTACCCCAACATATCTGATCAACTAACATTCAGGGGTTTATTTAGAGCAGTTGTTTGAATGTGGGATTGGGCATTTTAGGAAACCTCTGTATGGTCTGTCGGGGGAAGAAGTGGCAGGGTATCAATAGGTGCATCAAACAGCTCAAAGCAGAAAACTAATCAAGATAAAGATTCCAGTGTGGGGAATTATACATTGTGCTTACAGTATATCCATGAATAGTTTTAATCCATCCAAAACTTCTTTAGATAGCATGGTAAATGGCTTCTTTCTTACTGTTGCTTGTATCCCTAGTTCTGCTGTAAAGTATTGCCCCAAACTTCCTATCACTGTGACAGTTGGCACCTGTGCAGAAGGTGGCGTGAATTCCAGAACCAGTACAGTTGTTACTAGAACAGTTGGGAAGTTGGAGATAAAACTGTCAATTGCACAACTGTTTCAGTAACAGCTGTAAAAGGTGTGATTTCCACTCCCCTTAGTGAGATTTTCATTGGTTTCCTGCTGTGTCTCTGGGACAAGCAGTCAGGGAAACTGTCACCAATAATGACACAGATGGCAGCAAAAACCCATCAGAGTTTCTAAACATATTCCATATTCACAATTCATATTACATTTTTCAAACAACATGACTTTACCAAACTGTGATAGAACTATACAGACTGCTACAAAGGGAAGCTAAAAAGACGGTCAAAATATTGCCATCAGGCATTAAGGGCCGGTTCACATTACAAAACGCAGACGGCCACGCATGCGGAACGCAACGCGTACGAACGCACGCCATCCGCGTTTGTATGCGTTGCGTGGCTGATCCCATCACTGAAAAGTGAATGGGACAGCCGCGCGTTTTTGCTAAATCTGCGTGCAGCATGCGTTCCCGGACCGCATGCAGTGTGAATATCAGACAGTGCACTCTATGCACTGTCTGATGTCGTGTGTGTCGGCCACCTGCACGCGTTTCCAAAACGCGGCTGGAAACGCGTGCAGTCTGAACGGGCTCTAAAGAATACATGCTGACCCTAATCCCTGTAAACCCAAAAATCCACAAAAAGGGAAGGCAGGCATATCCTTAATGTGAGGGATTGAAACGTTCACTGAAAACATGTCAGGATGGATAGAAAACATCTTGAAATCACTGATATTTAAACGACACAATTACATACAAGATATTCCTCTCATTACCCAGCAGGTAGCCATCATCTCTGTGCATCTCTATGCCCCATTATCATTGTATTGAAGCCTGTACCATAATTTGTATCCATTATTAATTCATTTTGACACCCAAAGCCTAGATGGCTGGAGATTTGGATGTTACCTGTAACCTTTCTAAACACGTTCAAAAAATAAGGTTGCAAGTGTAGGATCCTCAGTATGATATTATGGATTAGGCACTTGTGCTTTTGGCTTGTGTGCAGATTATTGGGGAATGTGGGTTTTGGCTGTTTTTAATGCTAGTCCCTAGATATTTGTCTAATCAGTCCCTAAATTCAATTCCAGATTCCTAGTCCTAACTTCACCCCTTAACATAAACCCCTTCCTGATGCCTGACCCTAGCTTCCTACTCTTAATTTACATCAGTTTCTGATGCCTCAACCTAAGCCCCCCCCCCTCCATATTATTCCCTGCCTTATGTCTAACCCTAAGATCTTCTTCCTGAAGCCTAACATGGTCTCAGAGCACCATATACAGGCAATAATCTGTTATCTTACTACACACAGCTATACCCAGTTTTTAACAGTATGCACATTGGCTCAAATACTCATTTTTTTCTCTTGATGCCAAAGTTTAAACCTCTAACCCTAAAAACTAACTCTTGCCTCCCTTTCCACCTCCCTTTAATGCTTAAAGCAAACCTGAACTGAAAATCACAAGTCAAAATATACATACACACATCATTCTTACCTCCCATGTAGCCTGCTCATCGATGTCCTTCTCCTCTCCTGTGCTCTGCTTATCCACTGTAATCAATGGAATTCTCCATTCTCCATTTTGAAAATGGCCATTACCCCATAACAGCTTCCTGGACAGCACACTGTTAAACTGTAATATCACCCTGTTGAGCCATAGGGAAACATGGATATTACCTTGCTCATCAGTTGTCTTTTCAGTTATATCTGACAGCAACTGATATATAAATGACAGCAACTGATATATTTCAGTTCTGACAAAATCCTGTCAGAACAGGAAGGAACGTTTGTAAGAAGAAAATAGTGAGCTTCTGAGAGGAACTGACAGCAAAGTACTGATGCAATATTTATTTGCAGGTACATCATGTGTTTATTTTAAATAATTTTACATGGTTCAGGTTCACTTTAAGGTATGTCTTGCTCTAATCGCTGATACTCACTTTCCATTATCTTCAGTGGAGCTCCTATTTACAGTATTGTCAAATCACTCAAATAAGGCACTACTGGGTGAAAAGGTCCTTCACAAATATATGCACAATCCTTCATCTATACAGAGCCAAAGCCCATTGCCAAAGCTTTGAGTCTAAACCAACTGCCCCAGAGTGCCTTGTGCCCCTCTTTGTATCCCCTGTGGTCCGTGCATGTCATGTGACAGGTCCACTTTAAAATATAAAAAATAATCAAAGAAAAGTTGAACTGAAGGATTATTATTGGCCTGGATTTGACCTGTAAAAATAATTAGGCAGAGCAGTGAATAAGTTACACAAATAACAAATTAGTCTGCAATTAAGATACAGCTCACAGCATTGCCAGCAATTAGAATCATTATGGAGTGCAAACGACGGTTTTATGTACTCTGCTCGTCGTCAGCAATTATCTCGCAATTATGTATTTTTGGGATATGAGCCAAAGTCTACACAAACTATCAGTATAATGAAAGTTATCCACATGAGGGCTGTCCCCTGTGTATTAGGGTCTATATAATTGTAACTGAGCTTTATGTAATTCATTCTATCTATCTATCTATCTATCTATCTATCTATCTATCTATCTATCTATCTATCTATCTATCATCTATCTACCGTATCTATCTATCTGTTGGTCTATGTATAAATGTATGAAAGTCATTTATCCATCTACTGATCTATCTATTCATCCATTTGATCTATCCAATCTATGCTCAGATAAAATTTGAATATCATCCATTTCTCCCATACCATTCGTTCATCCACTACAGGGCCAGGCCGAGGCAGAGGCGAGAGAGGCTCCAGCCTTAGGGTGCAGTGTAGGAGGGGGCACACAACTCACTCAGCTATCATTCCCCTATTGTGTTTGAAGCAGAGAGAAATAAGGAAAGGGGATATGTAGCAGTGACTACAAGCCAGATAACTAGAGATAGTAGTGTTGGGGGGGGGGGGGGGGTTGGGGGCCCTGGGGCGCCTCTTAGTCTAATAGCAATCAGTCAATCAGTGTCTGACGGCTGGAGTGGGAGGGATGGAGGGGCGCACTTTGGTGTCTCAGCCTTTGGTGCTGGAGAACCTTATCCCGGCTCTGATCCACTGAAACTTTTTCCTAATTTCTCTCCGTGCATGCCCAGAAATCTCCCGGGAATGGCTGCTACACACATGGAGAGGACAAAACATATGCCCCCCTGAGTTCCCACTGGAGCTAAGAGTGGGGGCTGTAGCGGAAGCACATAGGAAGGCAGGGCACACAGTGTCTGAAGACCTTATAGACTGTGCAGGTATTAAAAAACTTAACATTTTTTGTACCTCAGGTTTACTTTATAGTACTGCACATAGTGCAGAACAGACCCAATTTATGGATGTAAACCAACAGATTATGTACAGAGTAGTGCTGTTGCTACTTATCAGCAGTGGTCTTGCTTATAAGTAGTACCCTCAAGACTACCTCTTCTGTGTTTCTGGAGCTAATCCAGGTGTGACGATGTTGCTATATTACCCCCTCCCTCAGACCTGCTAGAAATCATATTTATAATTTAGTATTTATATAGCACCAACATCTTCCACAACACTGTACAGAGTATATAGTCTTGTCCCTTAACTGTCACTCAGAGGAGCTCACAGTCTAATCCCTGCCATAGTCATATGTCTATTATAGACTAAGGCCAGTTTTTTAAGGGGATGCCAATTAACTTATCTATATGTTTTTAGGATGTGAGAACTGGGAAGAAACTGGAGTGCCCGGAGGAAACCCACATACATGGGGAGAACATACAAACTCCTTGCAGATAGTGCCCTGGCAGGTATTCAAATCTAGGACCCAGCTATAAGGTGAGAGTGCTAACCACCAGAGCCGGGACAAGGTCCTCCAGCACCCAAGGCTGAGACACCAAAGTGCGCCCCTCCATCCCTCCCACCCCAGCCGTACCACACTGATTGCTATTAGACTAAGAGGCGCCACAGGGCCCACAACCTCCCTAACACCTTAATATCTATTTATCTGGCTTGCATTCACTGCCATGTATCCCCTTTTCTTATTTATTTCTGCTTCAAACACAATTAGGAATGACAGCTGAATGAATTCTGCGCCCCCTCCTACACTTCACCCTGAGGCTGGAGCCTCTCCAGCCTATGCCTCGGCCCGGCCCTGCTAACCACTACGCCATTCCATTTTACAGCATTTTGGACTAGGGGAAGCACTGAACTCTGAGCTCTCATTTGAGACACATATGTACAACCACATTAGCAAACTCCTGCTACTTCCATCTCAAAAATAACTCCAGACTGTATCCCTTACTTACACAAGAGGCTACTGAAATGCTTGTACATGTTCCAATCATTTCCAGCCTTGACTTCTCCAACACTCTACACCGCGGCCTATCTAGAAACAGACTGGCATCTCCCCAGTCCCTACTGAACCCCGCTGCTCATCTCATCCACCTCTCCCTCCGCTTCTCAGGTTCTGCCCCTTCCTGCCAATCCCTCCATTGGCTGCCAATTGCACAAAAGGATGCTGTTCAAATTTCTAACCCAAGGGTGGGCAAACTTTGCTGCAGGCTGCATTCCTAACATTCCTTCCCTCCTCCCTCCCTGCAGCTTCACGAGCAAAAAGAAAATAAGGGTTAACACTCACCTACTTGCCACTTCCTGCATCAGGTCTCCATGGCCACAGGGCGTCATGTGACACGCGTCACATGACAAGCCGTCAGGACGTGCCAGAATGTAATGCACTGGCATGTCCTGATAGCGTTTCCTGATGGTTTATCACGTCCTGTGGCCATGGAGACCCGGCACAGGAAGGTGAGTGTTAACCCTTGGTTTCTTTCCGCAGGCGACTCTGCGAGGAGGGATGTCCCTTCCATAAATTTCTTCATTATTTTCCAGATCCTTTGTTTTTCCCATGAAACCCTCTTGTCCTCTAGCTTGGTCACCTGCTTTCACTTTCCCATCGAAGACTTCTCACAAGTTGCCGCTCTCCTTTGCAACAATTTCCCACACCTTGTTGGTCATGCTTTCAGCCTGGAAACCTTCGAACATAACCTTAAAATAAACTTATCATTTGTTATAGCTAGATTTGGAGGCTTACTGTCAACATATTTGTCTCCTCTTCTAATTCTCTCTAGATTGTAGACTCACAAAGGGTCCTCTCCCTAGTTTTTTTCTGTTTCTGTACTTTATCAAATGAATATGCAACAGTATTGGTGATGTTTCAGTCTCAAAATCAGCCACTGGCTTCACCATGTACTGCAATGAATTGCTCTGTCCAACTGGTTTCCTCAATTGAATTTGTCAAGGGCTGCATCCCTGGAGGTGGGAATGTCGTGAGACAGAAAGTGTGACCCCCTTCCTATTTGTGGTGTGCATTCTATCTTTTGTGTTTGGTGAGTGTGTTTACAATAGTTAGGTGTGTTGGAAAAGGGTACAGACTGTCTAATAATTTGCACAAGCCTGAGATTAGTGGATTTGGAGCATTATTTCCATTTTTTGTATGAACTTTACTGGGATAGGTATCCTCATTACCCAACAGTAGACCAGGATATGCAGTTACTTCAAAGTCCTAATTTCAATACTCCCTGGGGTTCCCAGCCAGGTAAATGATGATATATAAAGGTAGTTATCTGTATATCATACCTCATGCAGCTTAGGTAAATACAAGCTAACATTGCATCTTGGGTAAAATAGACCAGTCTAGATGTACGTAACGATCTTTAACACTGATAAAACGTAGTGATTTTACATTAAGCAACTTTCCATACAGAGCTCCACACTGTTTGTACAAGACAGAATGGTGTTGATATTTCAGGGTATTTTATTACATGCTGGTAGAATGCAGGCTCAGCAGTGATTGACAGGGCTGTGAATTACAACACCTGTTCTTATAGGGGTTACACTTATGCTATGTGGAATTGTCACAGATTCTCAGATGTACACTGGTTGTTAACATGTAAAAAATGACACGGCATCCAATATCATAGATCTCATCATGAAGTTATAGAGAATATGGCTATATAGCTTCCCATGGTAAAGCTTGATTGGGTCCTTTTTTTCACCTTTATGTTTTATAGTTTTTGTGTCTATACATTTGTAGACCTGTGTAATATATTGGCACTTTATAAATAAAAGATGAAACAACACACATTTGGGGGTATGGTTGGAGTTAACCTTTGGAGTTATTGTGAACCGATTTCAGCCTGAAACCATTCACAATCTGTGGTGGTGGTGCTGCCACCGCTCCCTGCCCCGCATACATTACCTGCTCCGCCGGATCGAGTCCCCTGGACACCACTGCTCCGTTTCCGCGCTGGTCTGGTCTGGTCTCCGGCATGCATCACTTCTTCCTGCCTGGCAGGAAGTTTAAACAGTAGAGGGCGCTCTACTGTTTAAACTTCCTGCCGGGCAGGAAGAAGTGAAGCATGCCAAAGACCAGACCAGACCATCGTGGAGACGGAGCAGCAGTGACAGTGGGACTCGCGCCGGCGGAACAGGTAATGTATACCCGCTGTATTGCGTCGGTCGTCGGGCATTCGAACGCCACTATCGACGCACTCCCGACCCGCCGGCGCTCAAAAAAAATCTTCCGCACAGATGGATCGACGGGAGTCGACGGGAACGATGGATTTCGGACGGAAATCCATCGTTCTGTCAGCAGTGTGCGCAGCGATTTCACAGCCGTTTCGATCACTGTGATCGAAACGGCTGTATATCGGCGGGAAAATAGTTAGGTGTATGGGCCCCTTTACAAGAAACAATAGGGAGGGAACATGCGGTATATCTGGAGACTAGCTTGCAAAGGAGTGCACTTAAAGGTTCCAAGGGTGGATGAGTGAGGAATGTGTTTTGTAAGAGAATTCCAGAGAAGGGGAGAAGCTTGTGTAAATGTCCTGTATATGTGAATAGGAGAAGGGGGAAGCTCTAGTGAAGGAAAGCTAAGACACAAATAGAAATCAGAAGCAATAAGGTGAAGAGCTACAAGCTTTTAAAAGGGTCATTAGTTCTGCCTTGTTTCATAACTTAAAAGACAGTGTCCCATATGCAATTAACTTTTTCTCCTGAGTTTTCTCCTACTAAATACTTTTCAGCATTTTGCAACTGAAAAAGTGCCAAAAAGTATTTGGAAAAGTACTATCAAAACTATTTTAAATATTTTCTTGCTTGTAGGTTATTTCAAAAGCATTTTATTGACCAGTTTAAAAATATCACTTAGGAGTTGCAACTAATGTTCTATTCATTATCTGTTTTACACATACAGTTCATTATATCATATGTTTGTTTTTGCTTCAGTTTTGCATTAACTCTTTTCCACACTATCCAAAACAAAGCAAAACAAAAAAACAAACTAAACACTACCATACACAATAGGACTAGGGGGTATTTGAATCCCTTCCCCTATTGTGCATGACTACCCAGACCTGTGAATTTCCCAATGGTTACATATTTTACTAAAACCAAATTAATACTTTTTATCCATCTTGTTCCACTGGTCCAGATAGACCTATGAAGGAAAAAGATCTGATGATGGATTCATTCTAAGTGCTGATATGGCAGTGTATCAGTAAGTAAAAAGGTGGGGTGCTATAGAGTATGAACTAGACTTTGGCTCACCCGTCTACCCAGGAAGTTTTTATGCTTCAGAAATCAGGAGACAGTTATTCAGAGATCTGTGTTGTTTCCAGAGAGGAGTACTGAGGCTTTCATGTCAGCTGTAAAATCTCAATCCATTGCAAGCACTATGGCTTCCCCAGAGAAGATCCACAAGGCCATCCTTTCAGTGGACCGCAGATGTTCCAGTCCGCATTTCTAAGCCACCTGGATAGTCTTTGCTGCTCAGTGTCCTTGGAACGCTTTTCTAAACGATTTAACATTTTGCATGATGTGTCCCATGGCCAGTTTGCAGATTTGACAGTAAAAGATTTTCACGCTATTTCAAATAACAATTTTAGGCTGTAGCAATCTGAATTTATTGTGCAATCTGGGAATCTTAGCAACAGTATTCAACATGCAAGGTTAACTGATTGGGGGAAGGAAGAGTTTTGGACATGGCTCCCCTGGTTGAATCCCCCACCGAAGGAGTCTTTTGGAACCCGAGTGCTCCTGTAGACAGGTGGCTCTTTATGGCGCATGCGTGAGTGCGCAAGAGAGAATGCTCGTGCAGGTGCAGGACAGAGCCTCCCGTCTTCGGCAGCACTCGGGTTCCTGAAGACTCCTCTGACGGGAGATTTGACCGAGGTAGCCAGCGCTGCAACGAGGAGACTGTGAGAGGAGCAGGAAGGCTCTATAGCAGGGCTTTTCAACATTTTTACTAACTGTACCACTTTTATTGCCTGAAAATTTTCAAGTACCACTAGTGTGCCTGGTGGTAGATCAGACCCGATCAGGCTCAGCTATTTCTGACGGAGCCCTAGTGGAGGGCCACTGCTGCGCATGCGCACACACTAACAAGCCCTGAGAAGGAGATCTATAATGGGCCCCAGCACTGGATCACCTCTACCGTGGAGGAAGGAGGAAACCTCTTTATGATCCAGAGCTTCAGTATATAGGTAGCCTCCAACTCACCACAAAAATTGTCTCCCCTTCGCTCGCTCCTCACTGTGCTGCCCTGAAGAATAGTTCAGACATCAGGTCAGCGGTAACCCAGTCACGGTGAAGAGACAGCCAGGCAAACGGTGCACAGTGACGGCGCTTTTACGCCTTATACAGGAAGTGGCCAGTGACGTCTGGTCTATTCTCCGCTAATATGAGGTTTGAAGTATGCAGCACGGCCTCACAGCGAGGAGTGAGCCAAACTTTGTGGAGGCAGGACGGGACCAAGACTTGCGCAGGTGGGCAATTAAGTGGCAGGCAAACCTGGTGCGTACCACCTGGCCAAAAGCAAAGTACCACTGGTGGTACACATACCACAGGTTGAAAAGCCCTGCTCTATAGGACCCAGAGCCTTCCCTTAGGTCATTATCTGTCTATTTTTTTTTACAGGTTCCCATTAGTTTTAAGCTCTAAACATTACATGAATCAATATCAAGCAGTCTTTGGCTTGCTTACTTTGTTTTTATGTGCATATAAACATAGCATTTTCAAAATGCTGTAGATGTTGGCAGGGGTTGTGTGACAAACGCAGCAACTCAACACATATACTAGCAAATTCGCATAACACCATCAATAAGACAGATTTTTGCCTAGACACATCCATAAATATAGGAGCTAACCACAAGGCAAATCTCTTTCTAGGGTCCCCAGGTTAATTGTGAATACTACAGGTACATCCTACAAAAAACACCTATGGTGGGGCACATATCTAAATGGGCAAAGGCGCTTGAGAATGAATCTATCTGGGGTTAGTGTTGTCACCAAAGGTTCTAATGGCTCTTTCACATTAGGGCAGACTTTCTGCGTTAACGCAAACGGAAGCCGTTTGCGTTAACCAAGGTAAGATGAAAGTCCATAGACTTTCATTTTACCTTTCACACTCGACGCTGCGTTTCGATGCGTTGCGGTTCCGACGCACCCCGGCGCAGTTTTTCCTCCAACGCACCCGCGAGCCGGCGGTTTCCGTCGGGTTTAATTACCAGCTACCGCCGCTGATTGCGTCGCACCGCAGATACCCAACGGCACGCCGCAGGCAGACAACGCGTGCAGGAGAACGGCTCCTGTTCGCGTTGTCAGATGTGAAAGAGCCCTAAATCTCACAGTATGCAGTAAACAGCCCGGGCCTCCACTCAGCCTCCTCAGCAAAGGCACTAAGCCCCTGGCTTCAGCAACATGTTTTCTACTGTAATGCTGGTAAATGTAGTCTGCCATAGATTTTTTCCTACTTTGGGAGTCACATGGTCACCCCTTAATGACCCACCCACCAGCTAATTCTAAAGAAGGCAAGAAGCAAGCTGTACTGTAACTTGACTTGGCTTATGAAAAAGTTATTTTGTCCTCTATATTGTTTCTATACACGTTTCATTCAGTTATCAACCTGATTACTATTAATATGTGCCTTGTTAAATTTTGGGTTGAATTGGGCATTCAAAGATGGGCCCAGTAGTATGGATTTAAACATTAATCAACACTATGAAAATGCCATTTTCTAAATGACTCTTAAAATGAATCTTGAGGCTTGTTAAGCCTATTTAAACTCAAAACTAAGCAAGAGATATTATAACAGTGATCATGATGATAAGGAAAAATAACAGTACAGAAGCAAAGTGGTGGACAGAATAAATGTTTTATTTGCCAAACGTGATTTCTAGTCTCCACTGCAGATCTCAGGTTTGACCACATGACACCCATAGTCGTAATGTGTGACCATGCAACGCCCAAAGTAACAAGGTGCAACCATGTCAGACCTACAGTAGAAAAAACAATAGATGTCAGACTACATGTTACAGAATTCATGCCTTACCCTAGAAAACCAGTGTACTTTACCTGAGGATGTAGAAGACTACTTGAGGATGCAGAGGAATATGTCCACATCCTGCTCACAGGAAACTACTTCGCCAATTGTTTGTGTTCTTAATCTGTAAGAATAGGTCCACAGCTGCAGGCAGCATAGTTATAGAACACAATTCTGAACGGGAAAACTTCAGTTTAAAAGGTGATACTTATAATTTATATCAGTCAACATAATTGCTTTGAAAATGTGCATTGTTTAATTTTGGACTGAGTTGGGAAATGCAAAATATAAACAAGAGGAAAGCCAAGAAGACAAATGGTTTATTTATTGCATATTGATAATAGCCCCGAAGTCAAACATTTTAAGGCAGACTCAATTGAAGCTTTCATTTTTGATATTTGAGAGAAAGCTAGAGCCTTCACTGTAGATACAATCAGGGAACAACCATCTCTAGGAGGTAAACCTCTGCATACACACAGTTCCAGAGTGCAAAAACAGATAATCACAAATTCCAGTTTAGTAATCCCTGTAGGGGTTAAGAATTCACGTATGTAAATGATATTATCGGACTTGAGCCGATGTGTAGCAGTAAAGCCTGGTACACTTATCCAATTTTGATTGGCCAGTCATTGGCCGATTTAACCACTTGCATGTAGTATGAGAGCTTACCTATACAACTGTTCATATTATTAAAAATTTGTTGGCCCTAATACTATATGGAGCTGGTAACATTGGTCAGTGATTGGTCAAAATTAGATGTGTGTACCAGACTTTAGAATGCATACACACATGCTATTTTGATTGAACAATCCCTGACCAATTCTACCACCTCAATGTAGTATGAGGACCAATAGTTTTGAATGCTATGAACATTATTTAGGTAAGCTATCCTACTGCATGGAAGTGGTAAAACTGACCATTAGCCAATCAAAATTTTATGTGTGTACCAGGTTTAACTCTGACTGACAACCAAGTGTAAGCCATAAAACTCTAGCATGGCAGAGAAATACTTCTAAGCACAGATAATAGATAAAAGAGGCCAAAAGTTCAATATGGTAACTGTGGGACATTAAAAAAATGTGTGTCATTCAGCTTATACAATAAATATATTAAACTTAATTTTTAGCTTTAAAACACAAAATTAAACCATGGGATTCTAGGAAAGTCCTAATTAGGAGTAGGACTATAGATGTGGTTGTTTATCTTATCAGTTTATGTTCAGACAGGCAAGAAACTTTGAATGCTGAGTGTGGCTACAGGTCTTTAACATACCTGACATTGGTCACTCTTTTGTGACAATAATGTAAACACCTTGTAATAACAGATGTGATAGAAATGTGGCTGTCAGCCGTTCCAGGAATAAGGTTTCTGCTGATGACTGAGCCATCAGTTCTCACCTCTGTTTCCCCAGTGATGTCAGGGGTTTCATCACTTCCACGCTCTCCTGCTCTTCCTATTCATCTGCCTGTGTCCGGCTGGGCTGACACTGATGTAAAGGAAAGATCCACATTGCCACATTGTCTGTCAGAGCTTTGTGTTGTCTCATGTCATGGTTCTGTCTGTGTAAATGCCTAGCAAAGTCAACAAACAACTTCCTCAAGATTTACTTATTAAAATAAAAAATAGTGGATTAAAAATGCAGATTTTTTTTTCTTTCTGGAAATAAGATAAAAAGGTAGCATGGACCCCATCTCACTAAAATAACACTAACGCTGAATACTCCCCTGGCAACACAGGAAGATGGATCCCAGTGACGTCCTACGATGACAGGCACTGATCCATCTTCCTGCCGGCGTTTATATGCAACATCACGCGACGGCACATGACGCTTGCGAACGAGAGTTCAAGAAATCAAAGTACTTTGTGCGGAAGTCTTTTAAGATCCAATCTGCTGTGACGAACATTATCGTCACTCATTGATAAGCATCATTCGCAACGATCATTTGTTGCTCAAAAAATTGCAGGTCATCAGAAAAATCATTGGGAAAAATTGCTTAGTGGGTATTGGCCTTTATAAGGCTGTGTTCAGGGGCGTAGCAATAGGGGGTGCAGAGGTAGCGACCGCATCAGGGCCCTTGGGCCAGAGGGGCCCTCCCTCAATTGTAGTATTAGCTCTCTATTGGTCCTGTGCTCATAATAATCACTTCTATAGATGCTTTGAATAGTAATAATCATTAACAAGCTGTTCCCCATTCCCTTCTTGCACCTCTGACACTGTGGTTGCCATTGGCAGGTTTGGGTGCGCCGTATAAATTGTTATGTATAGAGTGCTTGGGGGGCCCCATGTAAAACTTGCATCAGGGCCCAGAGCTCCTTAGCTACACCACTGGCTGTGTTCCCACTACAGCGGAAAACTGACAGTGAAAGGACAGTGAAGGGATCCTGTTTTATAAATAAGATCCATTCACACTTGTCGGTCTGCAATGGATCCGTTGTGGTAAACGGATTGCACTTCTTGTCCGGAAGAGTGGATGCATTTCCTGTAAAGCCTATGGTTGAAATGCATTTGCCCGGGCTCCAGCTGGACCACAAGAGACCATCAGAGCAAACACCACACTTTCTGCTTCCGCTGGCCAGTTCGTGGTCCGGCTCAAGTGGGAACCTGGACTGGGTTTTTTTTTTTTTTTTTTTACATTAAAGAGCGTTTTAGGGTATTTAAGGTTACAGCTAAAGATCATTCCAACCCAGAATGTCATTGTTAGTTTTAATGCAACCATATACTACTATATTGTTACCAAATCACTTTAACAGTTGATATTTGCGTGATATTTATCATGTGCATGTATTACCACTGTGGATTAGTAGATATTCAATAGAAAATCTGGTCAAAATCGATGTGAATACTACCACCGCTTGCTTTTTAATGCTCAATGCAGTACAAAGCTATGCAGCCCTCAATTCCACACTGCACTCCCTCCAAGCTCTCTTTCTGATTGAGTTTCGATTCATATTTTAATCAAAGTTTTTTAAAAATGTTTTAATATATTTTAACCACTTAAGGTCCACAGTCTTTTCGCCCCTTAAGGACCAGAGCCTTTTTTTCCATTCACACCACTGCAGCTTTCACAGTTTATGGCTCTGTCATACAATCTACCACCTAAATGAATTTTACCTCCTTTTCTTGTCACTAATACAGCTTTCTTTTGGTGCTATTTGATTGCTGCTGCGAGTTTTAGTTTTTATTATATTCATCAAAAAAGACATGAATTTTGTCAAAAAAATGATTTTTTTTTTAATTTCTGTGCTGGCATTCTTCAAATAAAGTAAAATTTCTATATACATTTTTGTCCAAATTTATTGTGCTACATGTCATTGATTATAAAAAAAAACATTCAGTGTATATTTATTGGTTTGGGTAAAAGTTATAGCGTTTACAAACTATGGTGCCAAAAATGAATTTTCCCATTTTGAAGCATCTCTGACTTTTCTGAGCACCTGTCATGTTTCATGAGGTGATAAAATTCCAGGATAGTATAAATACCCCCCAAATAACGCCATTTTGGAAAGAAGACATCCCAAAGTATTCACTGAGAGGCATGGTGAGTTCATAGAAGATTTTATTTTTTGTCACAAGTTAGCGGAAAATGACACTTTGTGACAAAAAAATTTGTGGGGTGTGTTTACTGTCCTGGCATTTTGGGGGGTGCCTAATTGTAAGCACCCCTGTAAAGCCTAAAGGTGCTCATTGGACTTTGGTCCCCTTAGCGCAGTTAGGCTGCAAAAAAGTGCCACACATGTGGTATTGCCGTACTCAGGAGAAGTACTATAATGTGTTTTGGGGTGTATTTTTACACATACCCATGCTAGGTGGGAGAAATATCTCTGTAAATGACAATTTTTTGATTTTTTTTACACACAATTGTCCATTTACAGAGATATTTCTCCCACTCAGCATGGGTATGTGTAAAAATACACCACAAAACACATTATACTACTTCTTCTGAGTACGGCGATACCACATGTGTGGCACTTTTTTGCATCCTAACTGCGCCAAGAGGTCCAAAATCCAATGCGGACCTTTAGGATTTCACAGGTCATTTTGCGACATTTGGTTTCAAGACTACTCCTCACGGTTTAGGGCCCCTAAAATGCCAGGGCAGTATAGGAACCCCACAAATGACCACATTTTAGAAAGAAGACACCCCAAGGTATTCCGTTAGGAGTATGGTGAGTTCATAGAAGATTTTATTTTTTGTCACAAGTTAGCGGAATTTGATTTTTATTGTTTTTTTTCACAAAATGTCATTTTCCGCTAACTTGTGACAAAAATTTAAAATCTTCTATGAACTCACCATATTCCTAACGGAATACTTTTTGGTGTCTTCTTTCTAAAATGGGATCATTTGTGGGGTTCCTATACTGCTCTGGCATTTTAGGGGCCCTAAACCGTGAGGAGTAGTCTTGAAACCAAATGTCGCAAAATGCCCTGTGAAATCCTAAAGGTACTCATTAGACTTTGTGCCCCTTAGCGCACTTAGGGTGCAAAAAAGTGCCACACATGTGGTACCGCCGTACTCAGGAGAAGTAGTATAATGTGTTTTGGGGTGTATTTTTACATATACCCATGCTGGGTGGGAGAAATATCTCTGTAAATGACAATTTTTTGATTTTTTTTACACACAATTGTCCATTTACAGAGAGATTTCTCCCATCCAGCATGGGTATGTGTAAAAATACACCCCACAACACATTATACTACTTCTTCTGAGTACGGCGATACCACATGTGTGACACTTTTTTGCAGCCTAGGTGCGCTAAGGGGCCTAACGTCTTATTCACAGGTCATTTTGAGGCATTTGGTTTCTAGACTACTCCTCACGGTTTAGGGCCCCTAAAATGCCAGGGCAGTATAGGAACCCCACAAGTGACTCCATTTTTTTAAAGAAGACACCCCAAGGTATTCCGTTAGGTGTATGGTGAGTTCATAGAAGATTTTATTTTTTGTCACAAGTTAGTGGAAAATGACATTTTGTGAAAAAAAACAATAAAAATCAATTTCCGCTATTTTTTGACAAAAAAAAATAAAATCTTCTATGAACTCGTCATACACCTAACAGAATACCTTGGGGTGTCTTTTTTCTAAAATGGGGTCACTTGTGGGGTTCATATACTGCCCTGGCATTTTAGGAGCCCAAAACCGTGAGTAGTCTGGAAACCAAATGTCTCAAAATGACTGTTCAGGGGTATAAGCATCTGCAAATTTTGATGACAGGTGGTCTATGAGGGGGCAAATTTTGTGGAACCGGTCATAAGCAGGGTGGGCTCTTAGATGACAGGTTGTATTGGGCCTGATCTGATAGATAGGAGTGCTAGGGGGGTGGCAGGAGGTGATTGATGGGTGTCTCAGGGGGTGGTTAGAGGGGAAAATAGATGCAATCAATGCACTGGGGAGGTGATCTGAGGGGGATCTGAGGGTTTGGCCGAGTGATCAGGAGCCCACACAGGGCAAATTAGGGCCTGATCTGATGGGTAGGTGTGCTAGGGGGTGACAGGTGGTGACAGGAGGTGATTGATGGGTGTCTCAAGGTGTGATTAGAGGGGGAATAGATGCAAGCAATGCACTGGCGAGGTGATCAGGGCTGGGGTCTGAGGGTGTGGGCGGGTGATTAGGTGCTCTAGGGGCAGATAGGGGTCTAATCTGATGGGTAGTAGTGACAGGTGGTGACAGGGGGTGATTGATGGGTGATCAGTGGGTGATTAGATGGCAGAACAGATGTAAACAATGCACTTTGGAATTGATCTGAGGATAGGTCTGTGGGCAATCTGATGGTGTGGGAGGATGATCAGATGCCCGTAAGAGGCAGGTTAGGGTCTGATCTGATGGGAGGCAGTGACAGGAGGTGACGGGGTGATTGACGGGTGATTGACGGGTGATTGACAGGTGATTGACAGGTGATTACAGGGGAGAATAGATGTATACAGTACACAGGCGGGGAGGTCTGGGGGGGGGTCTGAGGTCGTTCTGAGGGTGTGGGCGGGTGATTGGGTGCCCTAGGGGCAGATAGGGGTCTTATCTGATTGGTAGCAGTGACAGGTGGTGACAGGGGGTGATTGATGGGTGATCAGTGGGTGATTAGATGGCAGAACAGATGTAAACAATGCACTTTGAAGGTGATCTGAGGGTAGGTCTGCAAGCAATCTGATGGTGTGGGAGGGTGATCAGATGCCCGTAAGAGTCAGGTTAGGGTCTGATCTGATGGGAGGCAGTGACAGGTGGTGACGGGGTGATTGCCGGGTGATTGACAGGTGATTGACAGGTGATTACAGGGGAGAATATATGTATACAGTACACAGGGGGGGGGGGGGGTCTGGGGGGGTCTGAGGTCGTTCTGAGGGTGTGGGCGGGTGATTGGGTGCCCTAGGGGCAGATAGGGGTCTGATCTGATGGGTAGCAGTGACAGGTGGTGACAGGGGGTGATTGATGGGTGATCAGCGGGTGACTAGATGGCATAACAGATGTAAACAATGCACTTTGGAGGTGATCTGAGGGTAGGTCTGCGGGCGATCTGATGGTGTGGGAGGGTGATCAGATGCCCGTAAGAGGCAGGTTAGGATCTGATCTGATAAGTGGCAGTGACAGGTGGTGATTGACGGGTGATTGATGGGTGATTGACAGGTGATTGACAGGTAATTACAGGGGAGGATAGATGTATACAGTACACAGGGGGGAGGGGGCTGGGGGGGGGGTCTGGGGAGGATCTGAGAGTGTGTGGGGGGGTGATCAGGAGCCCCCAGGGTGCAGTTTAGGGACTAGTTAAAAAAATAGCACTGACAGATAGTGACAGGGAGTGATTGATGGGTGATTAGGGGGGTGATTGGGTGCAAACAGGGGTCTGAGGGGTGGGCAGGGCAGGGGGGGTCTGAGGGGTGCTGTGGGCGATCAGAGGGAAGGGGGGGGGAGATCAGTGTGCTTGGGTGCTTGCCTGTGTGGCTGCAGCCTGCCCTGGTGGTCCCTCGATCACTGGGACCACTAGGGCAGGAGGCAGCCTGTATAATATGCTTTGTATACATTACAAAGCGTATTATACACTTTGTATGCGGCGATCCATTAGCTAGTAACCCACCGGCGCTTTCGAACGGCCGGCGGGTTACAGCGCGAGGGGGCGGAGCCTGTCGCCGGCGGCTGATCACGTCACGAATGACGCGATCGCCGCACAGCCACGCCTGCTGCCGCCACCACCGATGGGCGTATTGCGGCCGTTTGGGCTCAGCCCTTGCCACGGCCCATCGGCTTAAGGTTGAAGTAGAACATGTAGGCTAGGTTCACATTGTTCTGTTGGATGCTCTGATGCAGGAGACCAGGGTTCGAATCTCGGCTCTGGCTGTTCAGTAAGCCAGCACCTATTCAGTAGTAGACCTTAGGCAAGTCTTCCTAACACTGCTACTGCCTATAGAGCGCGTCCTAGTGGCTGCAGCTCTGGCGCTTTGAGTCCACTAGGAGAAAAGCGCGATATAAATGTTACTGTATTTGTCTTGTCTTCTGTTGCCTAATGCACGCACCATAATGTGTGTGAACTTCTCAAGAGCCGCTCCAGCACTATGGAACTCCCTACCTCCACCCATTAGGGCAGCCCCCTCCTTCAACACCTTCAAGAAGGCCCTCAAAACTCACTTTTTCACTCTGGCCTACCACCCCTCACAATTGCTCTAAACCCACAGCTGAACTCTGGTCCCCTACCTCTTGTGTCCCTACCTCTCCCTCCAGATTGTAAGCCTTTGGGCAGGGTCCTCCTCCTTTTGTGTCCTACCTGATCATGCACCTCCATTACTGTGCACCCATGCTATGCATTTGAGTGAAACTAACTTGCCTAATCTCCATGCTCCATCCAGTGACTGACTAAGCACTACCTGGCACTCATACTGTGCTGCGTGATCTGGTTTTCTTGTATTCCTGTATTGTCATATTGCTGTATGTCACCCCTAAATATTGTCTGTAACCTAAATGAATGTCCAGCGCTGCGTAATATGTTGGCGCTTTATAAATACAATAAATAATAATAATAATAATAACTGCAATGGAGCCTGGACATTTATTGCTTGAATCTCTAAACAGTGCTAACTGTTAGCACGGGAAGTGCTGTGAGCACATTTTTGCGTGCGCAAAGTTTCACACCCGTGCGGTACCTACCGTTTGCGAAGAGGCAGCCTCCCCTCATGGAGTCATATCTAAGCATGGCCGAGAGCATGCTCAGATGCGACTTGCCATGGTTCTCTGCTGTTGGGTAACGCTACTGTGTATCAAACGGTAGTGTGGTGTTACAAACACTGTCATTCGTCTGCATTTAAACTACACCCGAATGGCGCTCATGAATTGCCCGACATGTGCACAATTCAGCCTCCAACGTGAAAGAGGCCTAACTGAAGACTAATAATCTTCACAATTCCCCTGCAGCTTTCCATAAACTATTAGATTTTACAGATTATGGGCTTGATTCTCTAAACAGTGCTGTAAGAGAATCAAGCCGTTAGCACGCAAAGTGCCGTGCGCAAAAGTCCGCGTTATCACGCGCAAACGGTAGTTTCTGTGCGGGCGTGAAACTTTGTGCGCGCA
The DNA here is from genome assembly GCF_040937935.1 of Hyperolius riggenbachi. Lineage (NCBI taxonomy): Eukaryota > Metazoa > Chordata > Amphibia > Anura > Hyperoliidae > Hyperolius > Hyperolius riggenbachi. The sequence goes on from NC_090654.1 coordinate 191,369,483, forward strand.
AAAATGCGAGCACGGCACTTCGTGTGCTAACTGTTTAGCACGGGCATGCTGACGGTTAACACTGTTTAGAGAATCAAGCCCATAATCTGTAAAGGTCTAATAGTTTATGGAAGGCTGCAGGGGAATAGTGAAGATTATTAGTCTTCAGTTAGGCCTTTTTCACGTTGGAGGCTGAATTGTGCACTTGTCGGGCAATTCAGCCCTCGGCTGCCAAACATGAGCGCCATTCGGATGTTGTTTAAATGCAGACGAATGGCAGTGTGTGTAACACCACACTACTGCTTAGTTGGTACACAGTAGCGTTACCCAACAGCAGAGAACCATGGCAAGTCGCATCTGAGCATGCCCTCGGCCATGCTTAGATATGACTCCATGGGGGAGACTGCCTCTTCATCGTTGGTACTAAGTGCTGGCAAGTGCCCGGCTGGTACAATGGAGTAGCTGTGAATCAACTGCCTTTAACCTCCCATGTGAAAGAGGCCTTACGGGAATCAGATACTGAGTGTTAATATTATACTTAGCAAAATAAATAATCTGGTATATTTTAGGGGATTTGCTAACCATCATTATAGTTTTGTATATTTTTAAAGTGAGTGGGAATCCATATAAAAAAAAAAGTCAGATACTCACCTAAGGAGATGGAGGCTCTGGGTTCCATAGAGCATCCCCTCTCCTCTCCCGGTCCACGCTGTTGTGCTGGCTCTCCCATAGCGGTATTCGACCATTTCGGAAGGCTTCGGAAATGCTTCGGGAGCCCGAGTGCTCCCAAAGACGGGCCGATCAACACTGCGCGCGCGCCCTTTATGACGCACTCGTGTGTGTGCTGCCTGTCTTCGGGAGGACTCGGCTCCCGAAGACTTTCGAAGTCCCCTCAGTGGGGGATGTGAACGGAGGAGCCAGTGCAGCACGGAGGGCACCGGGAGAGGAGAGGGATGGCTCAATAGGACCGAGCCTTCCCTCTCCTTAGGTGAGTATCTGACTTTTTTTTTATTTAAATCCGGGTTCCCATTAGCTTTAAAAGGTGTTCTTAGCATTACAGATAGGCAAATGAGGCTAGTACCTTGATTTTTCAGTAAACTATTTTGCTTGCCTTTATGCCTGCCTGGTACACATCATGGAATTTTCTGTCAGATAGAGGGGTCGAATTGATTATTTCCGACAGGTCCGATTTATGATCATTTTCTGATCAATTTTCCGATCACTTCTATATAAAATTGATCAGAAAAACGATTAGGAATCAGATCGGAGCAGCCAGAAATAATCATCTATCTGACAGGAAATTGCATGGTGTGTACCAGGCATTAGAGATTGGTTTATTGGGACCATCTTCTGAGTGCTTACATAACACATCACCGTGGAGCACTGAAAACTACAAAAAAGCCTATTCATGTGGAAGTTGAGGTAAATACAAAAAATGACCAATGTTTTATGTATATGAACATAACAGCGTCTTTTTTCTGGCTGGATTTTTTTCTAATGTCCAATTGACTTCCTCTGTCCGTGGGCCTCTTTAATCCTTCCACAATTAACTTTGTTATAATGATAATGCGAGCAGTTCTGCACCCTGCAGCCTTCTTCCGCTCTTGATAACTTTCCTCATAATGCTGAAGAATGCGTCTGCTCGGTGCATGGAACTCTGGAACAAAAGGTGAGTACGGGGCTGTTGTTCCAATTTAGCAAATGGCATCTATAATTGGCTCTTTCCGTCCAGTCTCTGCACCTGCTGCAGATGGAAGACATTAAATTCAGAGGACTTTTCCTCTGTAAATCCTGGGGGGTGGGGGAGGGCTCTCTGGAATCCAAACTTTAACCCAATAACTGCCTGAACACACCTCAATGTCTTATCATGAGATGAAAGCATGATTTGATAACTGGTGGTGATACTGATAATAAGAGATATATTTCCTTATATGTTACAACAGAACTTCAAGCACATGAGAGGTGCACCTTGATTCTGACCCATACTAAAACCAATACAGCATCACTCACCCCATCATCCAAGCACAATGGTCCTGAAAATCCCCAGCAAGACAGGAATAGAGGACACATTAAAGGAAACCCGAAGCGAGAGATATATGGAGGCTGCCAGGGGCGTAACTACAATAATGCCCCCCCCCCCCCGCCCCACACTGAAAAACTTTGATGGGGCTTCCCCAATGTTTCCACCATTTCCCTTGCCAACCCCTGGTGACCCTTACAGCCTGGAGGCCCATCTCACAGGGGTCATAAAACACGTGTGGACATCATAATCTTCACACCCATAACAAGTGTAGCCACAAAAACACCTGATCTGAAGGATGCAGGGCCGGAGCTACCATAGGAAAAAATGGGCAATTGCCCCAGGGCCCCAGAGCCTGTAGGGGCCCCCAAGGTGTCCCTCCCCCATCTTAGCTGTTGCTCCTCAGGGACTCTGCAGAGTCTGTTAAGTTGGGAGGTGATTGGGGGAGGGTCAGCAGCCAGCTCAGGAACCCAGGAGGGAAATGTGGCTGCAACAAAGGGCCTCTAATGACGCTTTTTGGTCGGGGGTGTCTGTTGGGGGGCACCTAGGCTAATTTTGCCCTAGGGCCCAATTGTTACTTGAACCGGCCCTGGAAGGATGGGTCCCTTTATTGGAGGGAGTGAAGCCCCCCCTGTGGTTGCAAGGGCAGCTAACTTGTAGTTACCCCCGTGAGGCTGCCTTATTTATTTCCTTTTAAGTAATACCAGTTGCCTGGTAGTCCTACTGATCCTCTGTCTCTAACACATTTAGCCATAGACACTGAACAAGCATGCAGCAGATCAGGTGTTTCTGACATTTTTGTCAAATCTAACAAGGCTAGCTGCATGCTTGTTTCAGGTGTGTGATTCAGACACTACTGCAGCCTAACAGATCGGCAGGACTGTCAAGCAACTGGTATAATTTAAAAGGAAATAAATATGGCAGCCTCCACATACTTCTTGCTTCAGGTTCCCTGAAGATGGATACAGAGGCAGCCTTAAAGCTCAACACACACCATACAATCTTGGTTGTACAGATTTACCAAATCTATGTAGTATAAGGGCTAACAGATTAAAAATACCTTGAATGATTGATTGGATAAGCTCTTTAGGTGGCCATACACTGGCCCGATTCGCGGCCGTTTCGACAGCAGATTCGATCCTGGGATCGAATCTGCTGCCAATCGTTCGCGCTAAGCGCACCCGCCGATCCGATTTCCTCCCGAAATCGGATCGGTCCGTCGATCGCGCCGTGCGTGAAATTACCGTCGATCGCCCGCGGGTAGGGAGCGCGTCGCTAGCGGCGGCCGATCCGATCAGGTATACATTACCTGACGCTGGCTTCCGGGCATCTTCTCCGCGTCTTCTCCGCATCTTCTCCGCACTGCACCCGCTCCATCCCGGCGCTTTCTGTCACTGCAGTGACCAGGAAGTTCAAATAGAGGGCGCTCTATTTGAACTTCCTGGTCACGGAGTGACACAGGAAGCGCCGGGATGGAGCGGGTGCAGCAAAGAGAAGATGCGTAGAAGATGCCCGGGAGCCAGCGTCAGGTAATGTATGCGCGGGAGGGGGGACAGGCGGCAGCGGCGGCTCCACAGATTGTGATCGGTTTCAGGCTGAAATCGATTCACAATCTGTTTGCAGTAAAGGCAGCCATACGATCCCTCTCTGATCAGATTCGATCAGATAGGGATCTGTCAGCTGGTCGATCTAATGGCAAATCGACCAGTGTATAGCTACCTTTATATTACATGAAAGTGGTAAGATTGAACAACCAAGATTGTATGTTGTGTGTTGAGCCTTAGAGTTTGCAGAGCCTAGGGTGAGTGTCATATGCTGGGCCTAGAGTAAGAGTAAAGTTGCCCCCAGTATAGGTAGCCAGCTATAGGTGCCCCCAGTATGGGTAGCCAAGTATAGTTGCCCTCAGTATAGTTAGCCAGGCATAAGTGCCCCTAGTATAGGTAGCCAGCTATATGTGCTCTCAGTACGGGTAGCCAAGTATAGTTGCCCCCAGTATAGTTAGCCAGGCATAAGTGCCCCCAGTATGGGTAGCCAGCTATAGGTTCCCCCAGTATAGGTAGCCAAGTATAGTTGCCCCCAGTAAAGTTAGCCAGGCATAAGTGCCCCTAGTATAGGTAGCCAGCTATATGTGACCCTCTCCTGATAAGTTATTCCACTGAATAAAGTGACATGTAATCAGTTTGTAATTCTTTGATTGACTAGTTGAGATCACTTCCATGGTAAAACATAAGTGACACAGTTACATAATAATTTTGGAAGTTTTGATGGTTCACAATCACATGTTCATGTACTTCCTGTATATTTCACATTTTTGCTTCCAGTAGAAATCATGCAGAGGAAAATGATTATCTCTACTATACAATTGAATTTGTCCCCATTCTCAAAAAAAAAAAAAAAGACAACCTTATCTATAGCTGACTGTGTTAAATAATTCCAGCTGTATATTTATCACCTTCCTATGAGGTAAATTAATCAGGGAATAACAATCTATTTAGCACCTTGTACCAATCAGTCAAGATACATTTGATCAAAAGTTGATCAAAATGCTGCAACTGTCTGTGCATGATTGATAAAAATTACCACGTTTCCTGATCACCTTTTGATCAACTTTTAATCAATAATTTGACGGAATTTTATGGAAATTGATTGATTGGCTCAGGTTCTAATTTTTAAGCCAATTTTGTTTGATCAATAATCTAATCAATGACACATTTTGTACAGCTGATAGGGAGCCATTTCCAAGATCACTATTAGTTTTATTTGTAAATGCCTCTAAATGCCTTTCGTTCTGGTCATATTATCTGCAGGTGTGCGTAAGCGGGCGCACATGGCGGCATTGTAGGTGGGTGCGCACAGCGAAATCGACATCGGCCAATGTGGGTAGTGTTAGTTCTAAAGTGACAGAGTGACCAATTTGACACTCTGTTGTTTAGAAACTAGGGCTAATGGGAGCTATAGTTCTGTTTAGTAGAGCGGAATTGAGTGTATGGAGGATTATTTAAGGACTGCCTCATCAGAGTTCCCCGCCTATGATAGCAAAAGCTGCTTTGCACTGCTCCGCTGGGAGTGATTATAGTTATTGTGGATTTCTGTGTACGACCTTGCTTACCTCTTTACCCTGTTGGATTGCTGCCTGGATCAACCTTTGGAACTGTTCTTAACCTGATATTACCTTATCCATTGGTACCCTTATATTCTGATCTACTATGTATGACCCCTGGATTGTTACTGGATTGTCTCCGTCTTTGAGGTTCTGTTCTGCTCTATTCTGATCACCTGTTGCCAATCTGGACTGTCTGATTTTATGCCTGTGCCTGTCTAATGTGGTTCTGTTGGTACCTCTGTCTTGCTCTCTTCAGTTCATATAGTTTGCGCATATCAAGGCCTGGGTATAACTGGGTCTTGGGATGACGCACTTGTCATCCCTTGACTGACCAGGGACACGCCGCACAAGGTGAAGACTGTGGAGGATATTGGGACATAGGAACTGAAATAAGACAGTGGATCCAGCAGGCCTCACATTATCACTCTGCAGCGAATCTGGCTCAGACCAGAGTATGACATCACTCCATTGTCATTGTAAGCTGCCTGTCAGCATTATCAGATGAGCTGACCACCATTGTAAAGTGGGATTCAACACTGTTGAGTAGAGATGAGCAATGATTTTGTTTGTTGCAAACTGCAAGCCGCTTGGAAGTGGGCCAATCCGTTTCAACAGCATTTGCCCAATTCCAAGCGCATACAAATTGCAACAATATTTGCATCGAAATCTAAAGTTTGCATTTTGTTAATCATCTGTACTTCACAAAATCCTAAATGAGCCATGCTCAATTGTTATCCCTCCACCAGTGTTCTGTCTTCTTGTTTTATTTATGAATTGGGCAAAATTATGTTTACCATCAGAGCACATCCATGCCACAAACAGTCCCCCGATTGACCCATGTGCGACATTTAATGATTGGGGATGGTGAACCACCATTGATGGTAATTTCAATTGTGGGACATTCGCCGTCCGATCAGCACCACACTCAAATAATGTATGGGTAGCTTAACCTCCCTGGCGGTTTATTTATTTTGCCAGGGAGGCTGCAATGTGTTTTTTTTTAAATTAAAAAAAAAATATTTCATGCAGCCAACTGAAAGTTGGCTGCATGAAAGCCCACTAGAGGGCGCTCCGGAAGCGTACTTTCGATCACCTCCGGCAATCGAAAGTAACAAGATAGGCCGCAATGAGCGGCCTATCTTGTTTCGCTTTCCTCGTCGCCATGGCGACGAGCGGAGTGACGTCATGGACGTCAGTCGACGTCCTGACGTCAGAGCCGCCCGATCCAGCCCCTAGCGCCGGCCGCAACTGTTTGTTCCGGCTGCGCTGGGCTCGGGCGGCTGGGGGGACCCTCTTTCGGCGATCGGGCAGCACACGCGGCTGGCAAAGTGCCAGCTGCGTGTGCTGCTTTTTTCAGAAACAAAATCGGCCCAGCAGGGCCTGAGCGGAGACCTCCGGCGGCATACCCCGAGCTCAGCTCGGGATTACCGCCAAGGGGGTTGACACAGCAACTTCTTGTCTGTGCATCTGATACTTTGCTTCTGCCAAAATGTCCAAATGCAAAACATTGTTTGAATACATCTACTACTCAGGGGCGTAACTACAGTAGAAATCACTGGGCCCCCCTGCGGCTGCATCCCTTGCAGGTTCTATTGTTATTTCCCTGCTACTACTAAAAATTTTTACACAGCATATTTAGTTTGGATGAAAAAAGATATCCAACGCTAGCCTTCACCCTCACATATTCCAGGAAGGTGAAAAACCTTTATAAAGCTTTAGTCAATTAGACTAATTAAAAGGAGAAAAAAATCCTTCCCAACTCCAGATGGCAATCAGATAAAAATCCCTGAATCAAGAGAGCCTGGAATTACCTAGTAATTATAGTCCTGACGTACTGTATGTCCTTCAATACAAAGAAAACATCCAAGCCCTTCCTACGGTAAGATGTTTCACATATTAACCACTCTTACAGTAAAGAACCCCTTTCTAAATAGATGGGAAAACATTTTTTTCCTCCATACACAGATCTGTTCCCCTTGTCCTTTGTACTAGCCTAGGGGACAAGAAGCTCACCTGCCAAGCTTTTGCATTGCCCTCTGATTCATTTCTATTGTCCTCTGATTAAATAAACCTAGTTTATCTAACATTTCCTGGTAAGCGTGACCTTCCATCCCTCTGATCAAATTTTTGGCTCATCTGCTTTTTCCAAAACGCCATTGTCTTTCTTGTAATGCGGTGCCCAGAACTGTATTTCATATTTCAGATGTGACCTAACAAGAGAGTTAGGCTAGGTTCACACTGGGCTGTTGCATTTAATTCCCTGTAAAAACAGGACTGCAACGCAGTGGAGGAGTAAGGACACATTTGAGTCATGCAGTGGAGCATACAGTTAATGAAACGTATATTTCACTGCAATTGTAAATGCACATGTTATCCGTTATCGTACAGCATGCCTCGCATTATCCTGATGGATTTCATCGCACTACATTGCTAACACGCATTGTGAATGTAACATTAGAATAATGGTGTTGCATCAGCAATGTGACACAACACACTGCAATACCAAAAAAGTGAACGTAGCCTTAAAACGAGCAGTATTACCGTATGTTAGCATTCTGAGTTTTTATTTCTCTTTTAATTCATCCCAAACATTTTATTTGCTTTAGCTGCTGCAGCTTGGCATTGAATACGATTTTAAAATATGATATTTTTCTCCTAAGTCATTCTGCAAGTTTGATCTCCCCATCTAGATGTCAGAGGTCTAGATGAAGAGGTGTGCTCCTACTTTCTCCAGCATGTTGATGGGACAGCTCTGTCCATTAAAGACACAAACAAAATTAAGACATACAGGAGTTTCTAACCCTTTCCATTCTACCCACAACTAAAATGAAGAGAAAGAGGGAGAGGAATGAGGCAGTTTTAGATGAAGGAGGGAAGAGAATGTACATCTGGATACAAATTGCCTCTAAATAGTTCCACGTTTTGTGAAATCTGTGTTCACAGAGAGTTCCCAGTACACAAACAGCCCCGTTTTAATTAGCCAGAGAGAGTGCTGCGATCAAGCCTCCTTCTCGCTATTCGATCTCCCCAGGAATATCATTCTGCATCCAAATTCTGCATCAACAATGTAAAAATAGACATTTTCCATAAACAAGTAGATAAACTTTAAAAATTGATGTTTTTCTTTCTTCTTCTTTTTCAATAAAAGCTTTTAAGCCACCAGAATATGCTAGACACATTGAGGGCATTAGCTCCCTAATTGTTTAATGATCACAGATAATGTTTTCCAAATGGACCTTCCCCGGGTGCTGTTTGCAGGGGTGATCTCAATCATTTTAGAATTGCTGGTTAAACACTACCTTATTTCACAAACATTCTGAAGAGGGCCTCCACTTTCATGGCTGAGCTGACCTAGTTCCCTGCAGATGTGAATGAGCCTCATTGTGTGATTGAGGATGTGTGTGTATGTGTGTGCTGTATGTGTGTGTGTTGTGTTGTGCGTTTTGTGTGCGTTATGTTCAGTGTTTGAGCATGTTCAATCACTTTGAATGAGTTTGCAGATAATCTATTCACTGTTACCTTGTCAATAGCGATCCATCAAAATGCAATTTTTTTACAGCTTCCATGCAAAGTGTATGCAACTTGGAACTGGGGGCTCAAGGTTAATTATTTACCTGCAAGGGCGTAATTCAATATAGAGGGGATTGCTCAGCCCCCCCCCCACCCCTCAGAAAATCCCCCTTAAAACTCTGCCGAAGCTCTGACCACCTCCGCCTATGTTGCCATAGCCCTTCCCTAGCTAGGTGATTGGTGGCTGTCGAGCTGTAGGCGGGCCACAGCATTGCAGGCTGGGGTGGTCGAAGAGCATCAGAAGACTTTGGAAAGACGGTCACATCTGCATTATCAAGGAGGTTGGTGGAACGTCACCAGTATAATGTATTACAGGCGAGCAGTTAAGTAATTAACTCTGAGGTCCGCTACCTCCCCCGGTCCTGCAGCATTAAGACAGGGCCTGAAATTATACCATTGGCATACCTATAGGAAAGGGGGGAGACCATTAACACCAGGGAAGCTTTATTTGGGGAGAGGAGGATGATAACCTCCAGCATCAGGGAAGTGTTTGTGTGTGTGTGTGTGGGGGGGGGGGAGGGGGGACCACTGGCATTGGCACCAGGGAAGCTGCACTGGGTGCGGTAGGGGAACCACTGGCACCAGGGAAGCATTTATGTCTGAGGTAGCATTACCTGCACTTCATGTATATGGGGTAATTTAGTTACATTTCAGGTATGCTTTCAGAACTGCCTTAATTCTTCATAGCATTGCTCATAGATTTTGGTCCATATAAGCACAAGTGTGCTTCTAGCCTTATGATAGATTCACAGCGGGTGTATCCTGTAACAGCAGGAATACAACGCAATGGAACAGGAAAGCGGCGCTGCACGTTATCTGTTAGTTGCATCTCACACAGTTCATTTTGCTTTATGCCACTATCATTGTGCACACCAGGGGGTTGATTCATTAAGCTGTGCTGCTACAGCAGCACAGCTTAATGACAGCAGGGAGTGTTATAATCCCCTGTGCACACTATGCGGCCATAGCGTGTGCTGCTAAATTACGCTGGGCTCAGATAGTTTAAAGAACGCTTTGTTACATTTAACGAGCGCTCCACTGAACCCACCGCCTGGCGGGTCCAGTAGCTTCAACGTATATACTGTATTCCTGCACTTTGATTGGCCCAATAGCCTGACAGTCAAGTGACAGGCCTCTTACAGGGCCAATCAAAGTGCAGAAGAATGTACTTAACTTTAACAAGGGATTATAACACTCCCTGCTATCATTAAGTGAATCAAGCCCCTGATGAGCCAGGTGTTTCCAGTGGACTTGGTTTTTCCTTGAGCTAGCTGGCCAAGCAGGGTGTTATTTGATTGGTTTATCGTTTATGTTTAGTTGGATTATTGTTATACCTTGGTTGCTGTCATATCCATTTAACCCTAATAAAGGGATGCAGCCATCTTTTAATATACTGTTATTTATTTTTTTTGCAATCTAGGGACTTGATTCACTAAGACAAATAGCAGAGTAGCATAGCGAACGTATGCCTGCTAACTGGCAGGGCCGGTTCAAGTATCAGTTGGGCCCTAGGGCAAAATTAGCCTGGGGGCCCCCCAAAAGACACCCCCCCCCCCGACCAAAAAGCGCCATTAGAGGCCCTTTGTTGCAGCCAATTTTCTCTCCTGGGCCCCTGAGCTGGCTGCTGACCTTCCCCAATCACCTCCCAACTTAACAGACTCTGCAGAGTCCCTGGGGCACAACAGTTAAGATGGGGGAGGGACACCTTGGGGGCCCATACAGGCTCTGGGGCCCTGGGCAATTGCCTATTGTTTCCTATAGTAGCTCCGGCCCTGCTAATTGGCAATGACGAGAGCTCCACTTGTCCTGCCCTGAGCCCCTGCAGGTTCGTAGATTACAGATCACAGACTTGTGTTTTCATAATGGATTTTTATTTAATATAACCCAAAGAGAAAGATCACAGAGTAGGGTCACCAAGAGCCAAATATAGTGTAGTATGTACTGGTAGTTAAAATTAAGTATGATAGAGTAATAAGCTATACTCACAATGCAGGGTTACCTCAAAGGCAACCACTGTATAGGCAGGTGGGGAGATTCGACTTGACCCCACTCAGGATTAAGAAGTCGCTCTCCGTAGATGAGGAAAAAAGGGGGTAACACCCCTCCACCAGGGGTGGACTTAAAGAGACACTGAAGCGAAAAAAAAACCTATGATATAATTATTTGTATGTGTAGTACAGCTAAGAAAAAAAACATTAGCAGCAGAGACACAAGTCTAATATTGTTTCCAGTAAAGGCAGAGTTAAGAAACTCAAGTTGTTATCTATGCAAATTAGCCATTGAACTCCACGCCTTTCAAAGTCGCAGAGAACTCTGACAGACACCTGAGATAATAAGTTTTAAAGTGGATCCGAGATGAACTTTTACTCATTGCATAATTGTGTTCCTTTCCTATTGTTTATAGGGCATTCCTCAAGCCAAATACGTTTTTGTTTTGTTTTAATACCCTAATTTCCTATAAACTAAACAAGCCACACCCACAGCTTCTCCAGAGTGCCTTGGCGCTTGCAAGGGATTGTGGGATTTCAGTCTGGGCAGGTGAAAAAGGTGTTACTAGCTATAGATTTCAGAGGCAGAGTTTTCACAATCTGAGAGCTGCAGTGCAGATACAGATCAGTTGCCTGTGTAAGGGCTGGTTCAGACGGACGCTTGCAGAGCGTTTACTGCCAGCGTTCGGGGCTTGGCGTTAAACGCTCCCATTCAAGTGAATGGGAGCGTTTGTACCAAGCTTTTAAGTGCGTTTGCACGAACGCGGCGTTCGGGTCCCGATTTTCACTGGCGTTCAAGGAGCCCCTGGAAGCTACATGTTGCTTCCAGGGGCGGTTAACCGCGACGGGTAATGTCCCCCTAGGGGAAGAAAAAACGCGACCGCATCCGAACGCATTGCGAACGCTGCTGAAAGCCCGAACGCATTGCCGCCGTGACGCCAATGATCGCGACGCCTCCAAACGTCCGTCTGAACCAGCCCTAATGGAGGAGATAAGAGTGGAGTTTTCACAGAATATGCAGATTAGCATGCCTAGATACAGATAAGCGTGTGTGATTGTGTAATAGTGACAAGCAGAAAACATGTCTGCTCCCATTGTATCACAGGGAAAAATATTAATATACTGTTGAAGCTGTTTGAAGATAGATTTGCTGTGTAAACTATCTAAACTTTAGATAAGATATATAGACAAGTCACTTGTTATATTTAGTTTTTCATCTCGGATCCGCTTTAAAATACAATGAATCTTTTTTTCCTCAGCAGGGAAGATTTTGCAGAGCAGGCTAGTGAACTTTTGAACCCATTTAGAATGCTGAGTAGTGTCTAACATGCAAATATTACAGAATGATGCAATGTTATATTTTCTTTGCTACCAAAATTCTAGTAATTATCTGTATTACACAACCAATTCATTATATCATAATTTTTTTTCACTTCAATGTCTCTTTAAAGTGAACCTCCAAACTAAAAATCTACTCTGCAGCACTGAAAAGCCTTGGTGTTTCTTATCCAAGCCTCATTTTTGGCTGCACAGAAGCTAAACTCTGCCCCATCAAAGAAAACTGCCCTGGCATTTTTCCCGATACTGTGCAAAGCATGATGGGATTTCTGATGTTGCTGTTCTCATTGCTTAGCAACTGGGAGGGGTAATCAGGACACAGGACAGTTGCAGGGGGCGCCCCCAGCATACAGGGGAGCCATGCCCCCACTTGGGGCCTCACACTGCGGGGGGCCTTGTTCTGCTGCTGGTAGCGAGCGTGCAGGTGGGGGCGCTAGGCAGAGTGGCAGGAGGGTGAACATAGCGGCGGGGGACCGGACAGAGAGAAGTTTCCACTTATCTGCCTGGATCCTGGACACAGCTTCTATCTACTTTCTGTCTCTGCATCTGTCGCTAGGGTAACAGCGCCCCCTGTGATGACGTGACCACATGTCATCACAGGGGGAGCTCTTACCAATGCGACATGCACCGGGACAGGATGGAGATAGAAGCTGCGTCGAGAATTCAGGCAGGTAAGTGGAAACTTCTCTCTGCCGCTCCCCCGGCCGCTGCGCCCACCCTCCTGCCTATACTGGGGGCATCTACCAATCTACTCTATACTTAGGACATATACCTATCTAACCTATACTACGGACATATACCTATCGAACCTATACTGGGGGCATATACCTATCGAACCTATACTGGGTCATATATCTATCTAACCTATACTGGGAGCATATACCTATCTAACCTATACTGGGGGCATATACCTATCTAACCTATACTGGTGGCATATACCTATCTAACCTATACTGTGGGCATATGCCTATCTAACCTATACTGGTGGCATATACCTATCTAACCTATACTGGGGGCATATACCTATCTAACCTATACTGGGGGCATATACCTATCTAACCTATACTGGGGGCATGTACCTATCTAACCTATACTGGGGGCATGTACCTATCTAACTTATACTGGGGGCATGTACCTATCTAACCTATACTGGAGACATATACCTATCTAACCTATACTGGGGGCATATACCAATCTAACCTATACTGGGGGCATATACCTATCTAATCTATACTGGGGGCATATACCTATCTAACCTATACTAAGGGGTACCTACTTATCTAACCTATACTGAGGGGTACCTACCTATCTAACCTATAATGGGGACATCTACCTATCTAACCTATACTGGGGGCAACTATACTAGCTAACCTATACTGGTGAGAACCTACCTATCTAACCTATACTGGGGGCAACTATGCTGGCTACCTATATTGGAGGCACCTACCTATCTAACCTATACTGGAAGTGCCTATCTATCTAACCTATATGGGGGCACCTACTTATCTAACCTATACTGGGGCAAATATACTGGCTACCTATATTGGAGGCACCTTACGCATCTATATGGGGACACCTACCTATCTAATCTATATGGGGCACCTACCTATCTAACCTATACTGGGGGCAACTATATGGGCTACCTATACTGGGGGGACCTATAGCTGGCTACCTATACTGCGGGGACCTATACCTGTCTTCACGTTGAGGGCGCATTTTATGCCCTTGCCCTGGGTGCAATTTAGCCTACAAACTGCTAGTATTTGGCTCCACCCACATCATGTTTTGGCCATGCCCATTTTTTGCCTTGAGGTGTGGCTATCCATTTTTAGCCACAGCACCACTTCTTTCATGGATGGGGGCCTCAAGTTATGGACTGCTTAGGGCCACCAAAACCTCAGCTGCACCACTGGACAGTTGGAACTGTGTCTCATGCTTCCTGTCACCTCATTTCAACAAAAAAGATGGCTGCCCTCATGAAATCAAACTTTTGCCTATTCTTTTAAAACAGGGTGGGTAAGAGATTATATTACCTATCTATTTTAATTAACATAATGTAAGGAATGTGCATGCCGCCTCCGGCCCTGCTACTGACTCACATAATGCTGCAAGCCCTGCCGCTGACTCACGCGATCCGCAGGCCGGCAGGCGAAGGACGCGTTCTCAGTATGCGTTCCACCGATGTAAACAGTAGGCACGTGTCTGCCTGCGTGTCAGCTGACCAGCTGACATGCTGAACTTCTATTGGTTGTTTTCCATTGTGTTTGTTTCTGATTGGTTAGTCCTTGCATTTAAGCATGGTGGGCACCCCCAGACATCGCCCGTGATAGCATTAGCTTTTAGCTTGTTGCTGGGTATGCGCTCACAAAACCTTCGGACTTCTGTTGCCAATTCTGCTTTGTATCTTGACCACGTTTACTCTAGATTGATTCCCTGGTGCCGACTCTACCTGTATCTTGACCACGCACTATTGGATTACCCGTTGCCGACTCTGTTTGTTTCCTGACCATGCTCTATTGGATTATCTGTTGCTGACGTTGCTATTGTAACTGTCTGTTTGCTGCCTGGATTGACCGCTGCCTGGATAAGGACTTGGAAAAACGCTGCCTGGACTGTCATCTGGCTAGTACTGACCACGCTATCGCTAAAGTGCCTGATCTACATACCATTACTCCTGTTTGCAGTCATCTGACTCTCATCTGGATTGCCTCATCCTCCAGGCTTCAGGTGACAATTATAATTGTGATATTGTGCCTTGTATGATTATTATTGGTTCTGTTTGGTGGATACTTTCTGTCAGTCTGTATGCTACATCTACCTGCAGGGTTATTGTGGTTCTTTGCTAGGTAGGAGTTTGTGCAGGTGTTACGGGCTGGGCTATAGGTCTGTCATATGGGCATACAGCCTTACGTCATTGACCAGACAAGCCTGACACATAACTAATTTAGCTTAATGACAGTATGTTTGTTTAGGCTGAAGTTCCTCTTTAATATAGTGTAGTATGGACACAGAGGTGCCAAAAGGATAAAAGAATCTAAAAAGTTTAAAACATGAGGCAGTGGTGGACTTACCTCCTCCAAGCAGACACAAAAATTGCCAATGTGTTTGTCAAATAGAACAAGTTTATTTACATACTCCGGGGGACAATGCAACACTTTTTTTCAGGATTGATTCCACTTCATCAGGCAATAACAACGGAGCAGTAGCATTTGTGGTCAGTAGAAGACACCTCTGTTGTATTTGACAAACACATTGGTCATTTTTGTGTCTGCTTGGAGGAGGTAAGTCCACCACTTCCTCCTCATGTTTTAAACTTTTTAGATTATTTTATCCTTTTGGCACCTCTGTATCCATACTATGCCAAAGAGAAAGATCAGTCTGCAGCCAACAAAGGAATGTCAGCAGATGAGAAGTCATGGACAAAGCAACAGAATAGTAGTAGTGGAGCACCTGGGGACAGATGCACAAAAGCGCGATAATATTGCCTTGCATAGACATAATGGTGTTCGTAATGGGTCAATTACGATTACACAAAATTTTGTTTAATTTTTAGCAATTACATGCTGCATAATTGCAATTACGTTACGTACAGCATACTACATTTGTGAACCGTAATTGTGTCTGTAAGAATCGAATTACGCATGTTCAATGCGTAAAATATTTGCATCTATTCGCCAGTGTATTGCGTATGTGCAGCCATTAATTAAATAATCAATGCGAAAATGGGTTCATATGCATAAAAAAAATTGCGTTCATCAGCCAGTGTACTGCACATGCGCAGCTTTTTAAATATTCAATGCGAAAAATCCATCCATATGTGTAAAAATGTTTGTATGCCTATATATCTAATTACATCTATTGTATTTACACGCATGTAATTTCGCATAAATTATGCTGACATGTTTAATTCGATTAGCGATTACGTGTGCAATTTTTACGCAAAATGTAAAAATTCTGCATTACTATTAGGTTGTGTAATTGCAAATAACAATGCCTAATTACGCAAAGTCGTAATTTCTGGCCAACGCTACACAGACAGAGCATGGCAATATTACCGTTATTTCCGGCAGCATGTACCATAAGTTACACTATAAGCGCAACCTGCAGTACTTGAGTAGCGCAGCCATTGATAAGATATGGTAACAAGCATTACTAATGGTAACACTCATTAGCAATGTGAGTTACCATAGCAATGGTCGGTCTACTCGCATACCATGGGTCACGCTAATAGCGTAACTCACGGTGTACGCTGCTGGAAGTAACGGTACCATATTACCAGGGGTCGAGTGGGGCGTGGACGCGGGTGGACGGCGTCCACTTACTATTTCCCGAGGGTGGACGCCGGCCCTGGCAAGGCTGGCATGTGTGTGTGGAGGGGAGCAGCGCTGTCCCCTCCAGAAGTAATGTGCGAGCAGCCGGCAGCGGGCGGGACTTACCTCTCCTCGTTCCGGCGCCGGATCTGCGTGCCGCTACTCTGGACCAGACCAGTCTGGCAGCAGTGGAGTGCTAGTGCTGCAAAGAGGAGAGGTAAGTCCCGCCGGCTGCCCGCACATTACTTCTGGAGGGGAGAGCAAGGGATGGAAAGCCCTAAGGTGAGGGAAGGGGGGGGGGGGGATGGCCCCCCTTCTCCACCGCTGCTCACAGCTCTCCTTCCACTGTGCTGCTCCCCTCATGCTGGGGGGACACCTGACTACCTATTCTGGGGACATATACTCCTGGCTACATATACTGGGCACATATACCCCCTGACTACATATACTGGGCACATATACACCTGCCTACATATACTGAGGCACATATACCTCTGGCTACATATACTGGGCACATATACCCCTGGCTACATATACTGGGCACATATACCCCTGGCTACATATACTGGGCACATATACCCCTGACTACATATACTGGGCACATATACCCCTGACTACATATACTGGGCACATATACCCCTGACTACATATACTGGGCACATATACCCCTGGCTTCATATACTGGGGACACATACCCCCTGGCTACATATACTGGGGACACATACTCCTGGCTACATATTCTGGCACATATACCCCTGGCTACATATACTGGGGACATATACCCCTGGCTACATATACTGGGGACATATACCCCTGGCTACATATACTGGGGACTACTATACTCATGGCTACTTATACTGGGGACACCTATAGACCTGGCTACCTATGCTGGGGGTACCTATTTTGGGGGAACTGCTGTCAGATTATCTGCATTTTTGTGGAACCGCTGTTATGTATTTTGGGGAACAGCTGCCAGATTATGTGTATGTTAGGGGAACGGCTTCTGCCAGATTACGCAGATTTTGGGGAACTGCTGCCAGATTGTATATGTTTGGGGGACCACTGCTGCCAGATTATATGTATGTTGGGTGTTACGTGTATTTTGGGTGATCCGCTGCCAGGTTTCGCGTATTTTGGGGAACAGCTTCCAAATTATGTGTATGTTGGGGGAACTGCTGCCACATTGTCTATTTTGGGGGAACCACTGCCATATTATCTGTATTTTAGAGGAACTTCTACCAGATTATGTGTCTTTTTGGTGAAATGCTGTCAGATTGCATCCATTTTGGGGGGATACACTACGGCAGAGCTCATACTTCCCCGGCAGACCTTTTACATCACTGTTAAGGTCGTGTATATTTGGCCCCACCCGTGACCACGCCCACATTATGCTTGACCACACCCATTTTTTGGCGCGCAGGGGTTTTCCAGGTGAGTCCACTCACCTCTTTTCTCAGGACTAGACCCCTGCATATTACCGCACCTTTTTTGCATCTGTCCCCAGGAGACTTACCGGTAGCAGATTCCTTGGAATTTTACCAGCAGAAATGTAAGGCGTATGAGACAGAGGGAGCCAGACCTGTCAGAAAACCAAGAACGGAAATGGAAAAGGCTAGAGGTTCCAGCAAAGGTTTTACTAGATATCCTAGCTTCTGAAGTGAATCCACATAGTTCAGACCCTCATGAAAATCAGGACAATCCCGGGCAAATCAGGATGGTAGATAGGTATGCACAGAACATAATGATAACTTAAAAAGCTGCCTTATATTCCTCTTGTGTTGTGTGCAGAATAAATTATGAGATTGCCCTGCACACATATATTCCACAGACATTGGGAAAGGACTTTGCTAAAGACTACAAAAAGACTTCTTCATATGTAGGGCATCACTGCAGAATCAAAGGATTGATATATATCTGTATGATGAAAAGGAGCACTGGCTGACTGATTGCACAGAGCCCTGCTGATAAGCCATCTCCCAACCACCAGAGAAGCCAATACTACTGCTTTGCCGTATATCATTTTATTGATCTGAGACATCATAAAACAGGAGGAAACAGCGGGATGGTGTTCAATTCTATCAACTAGTGATTATGTTCTGCCAGGGCCGTTTTTAACCAAAGGCATTCCAGGCCATTTCCTGGAGTGCCATTGGTCCTGGGAGGCACCACGCCCATGGAACAAGCTCCACCCCTGAGCAAAGCCTAACCCCCCCCATGGGTATTCGATCACCCCCTACTGCTGTCTGTGTGCAGCAGCAGGAAGTTCAGTGTCCTGAAGAACAACAGCATTTCTGGTCCCTGTAGAGCAGACATCACAAGGTTAGTGTAAGTTGCAGACAGCCTCCACTGTGTCCCTTTGCCCCGCTGTGCCTCCCTCTATTTCCTTGTGCTTCCTTCTGTCCTCTTTTTCCACCTCTTTGTAAGCCACAACCTATTCAGTAGGAGACCTTGGGAAAGACTCTCTAACACTGCTACTGCTTATAAAGCGCATCCTAGTGGCTGCAGTTCTGGCGCTTTGAGTCTACCAGGAGAAAAGTGCAATTTAAATGTTATTTGTCTTGCCTTGTCTCTTCTCCCCATGTGTCCCCCTGCGCCTCTCTGTCCCCCTTTGTGCCTGCTTCTGACACAGGACTTCGTGTTCTTGCCTGGGGTGATTAAAGGCAGGGAAATTAGCCTATCTGATATATTTTATAAATTAATTTCTGTGTAATTTCATCTCATGCTAAATTAGAAAACCCAATAATCTTCAAACATGAATGAACACAGTTTATGTTGTGTTAAAAAAAAATTCCACAAACAGATTGTTTTTCTGTCAGGAAGTAGTCTATAAACTGGTTGTAAATGTTTCATGCAGTCTATAACATATTTGTACCTTTTGGGTCTGCTCAGGCAATCTTTTCAATTAATATTCTAACTGTTGAGCTGCACACTACACAGTTGTAGATACAAACTGCACAAACATTACACAATCATATTGTTATAGATCACAAAGTTCTCTCTTAATAATGGTTTCATTTTTAATGGAACCCAGAGAGCAAGATCAGTCTGCTGCCAACTAGAAGAGTCACCAGACAAAAGCTCATGGACAAAGCAACAGAGCAGCTGTAAAGCGCCAGGAGACTTTACAGAGCCCTTGGAGTCCTACCAGAAGAAACGTAAGGAGGAGAATACAGAGGGATCCAAGCATGTCAGAAAGCCCAGAAAGGATGAGGCTAGAGGTTCCAAGAGGGTTGCATACAGTAATACTACCCTTCCAGATGTCCTAGGTTCTGAATTGAACCCAGATTATTGAGCACCCCAAGACAATGCTTCAGAAGAAGGTATTCCTGCACACATAAGCCATCCACTTCCCAAAGAAACACAGCACATAGATACACCCTCCCAAAGAAAGTACATAGTCAACCTCCAAAAGAAAGTACATGACGCAGAGACAGTCTACCTCCATAAGTACATCACAAAGAGACAGTCCATCTCCAGAAGAAGACACAGCACATAGATACAGTCCACCTCTAGCAGAAGGTTCATCAAACAGTGACAGTCCATCTTCAGAACAGTGTACCTCACAGAGACAGTCCACCTCCAGAAAATTGTATAACACAAAGAGACAGTCCACCTCCAGAACAGGCTAAAACACAAATAGAATGTCCACCTCGAGAAGGGGGTACATCCCAAACAGATAGACCACCTCCAGAATAAGAATGGTTTCCACTTCTTGCAGGATGCACTTAATCGCTAAGCAGTGTCATACATGGCTATCCGGGTGTGTGCCGTGGGAAACTGCAGCATGCCACCCAGAATCACACTGCAGTGCATTTAGATGGCAAGCTATAGGAGGAATAAGCAGTGTTTATCAAAAATAGAGCACATATTGTGTGCATAGCACACCAATAAACAAATGAAAAGGAATAGAAAAACCCATTTTTGCAAAAGTATAAACCAATTTATTAATAATCTTAAAAAAGACACGCAGTGTTAGTCCCTAAAGTGCAAATCCCCATAAGTTAAAAAGACCCAGGAAACATGTCCTAAATCACCAACTGCATGTAATAACCCTGGCAGAGGAGAGAGACCACTCCAGGTAACGCTCCCTGCCTAAACCCTAAGTGCACTTTGTAACGCAGGCCTGCAAATAAAGTTCCTGTTGCTGTGAATAACACTGGTGCTGTTAACAATAAGCAGGATAAGTTCAACATGCAGCAAATCAACTGCGTTCACACTATAAATGGCAAGCACAAAGTGCATCCAGTCTAATATGCAGATCCAAGCTGCTCCAGTCGGAATCTTGTATATAGTATTATCCAGCACAAGCAAAGCTGCAAAGCATAGGCAGCAAATGGCAGTTCACAATGCAAATATATGCTTCAGGATGATGGATGCATCCAACCTAATATGCAAGTCCAAGCTGCTCCAGTAGTAGGCTTGTGTATAATATTATGCAGCACAAACAGGGATGCAAAGCATATGCAGCAAGTAGCAGTTCACAGTGCAAATATATGCTTCAGGATGATAGATGCAACCAACTTAACCCCCTTGGCGGTATGAAAAATACCGCCAGGGGGCAGCGCAGCAGTTTTTTTTTAATTTTTTTTTTTTTTAAATCATGTAGCGAGCCGAGGGCTCGCTACATGATAGCCGCTGCTCAGCGGCATCCCCCCAGCCCCGCCGATCGCCTCCGGCGATAGGCAATCAGGAAATCCCGTTCAAAGAACGGGATTTCCTGGAGGGCTTCCCCCGTCGCCATGGCGACGGGGCGGAATGACGTCACCGACGTCAGCGACGTTGGGACGTCATTGGGAGACCCGATCCACGGCGGCGGGGCTGACGCAGCTAGCAAAGTGCTAGCTGCGTCCAGCAAAAAAAAATTATGTAAATCGGCCCAGCAGGGCCTGAGCGGCACCCTCCGGCGGCTTACCCCGTGTCATACACGGGGTTACCGCTAAGGAGGTTAATATGCAAGTCCAAGCTACTCCAGCAGCAAAGCCCTTGCCTTTTATTTAGATAGCTACTATGGTGCTCATGAGGAAATGCACAATGAATTTGTATGGGATCTAATGAAATTAATCTTGGAAAATAATTACTTTCAATATGAGGGAAGGTATTACCAGCAGATTAGGGGCGTGGCCATGGGGGCGGCGTGCTCTCCGGCCTACGCGTGCCTGCACTTGGGAAGATGGGAGATGGAGGAAGTGTATGGCGCGCGTGGGTTCGGGGAGCATGTCGCCCTCTGGCACACTGGAAGATGGTCCCTGCCAAATAGGCTTACAGTCTAAGGGGGTCTCAAGAAAATATTAAATATCTCAAATTGAAGCAAATGTGTTACTACAGAGCTTGTACAGAGGTACTTCTTCTTCTGTAGGGTTAATAATCTTTATTTGTGACATAAAAAAAAGATCTAAATGATGGATCATCTTAGATTGTAACCCTATTTGCAGGGCTTATTTCCCTATGTGCTCTTCTCCTCCACCAAATTGACTTAGTGTGTCGTGTTCTCTATTTATCTCTAAATTGCAACCTGTGCAGCATTGTTTATTGTTATAACAAAATTAATAGATATAGTATGCCAAAAATCACAACACAGTCTCTTCACAGTAAACAAAATATGAAGTCTTAGCGCATTTTGAGATATGAACCTAAAAAATTTAATTATGCAGGTCAGCGGGTTGATTCCTTTTCAATACGCCTAGTCAAAATTGTTTGTATTGGCAAAAAGAAGTTAATATTATGAATAACTTCAGAGGTCTTTCAGATCAGTGTAGCCCTGCGGGCCGAATGCGGCCCCCCCAAGGCTTTTTTACTGGCCCCCAAATGTATTACTCGGGCTAGCTGCCGCAGGGGATCACGTAGCCCCTGGATATTTTTATTAAATAAAAAGTGTTGTATATTGTTAATCTAGCACTTCGCTAGCTAACCATGTGCCCAAAGTCCCTCCGGTGCCCACCGATCGCCCCCGATCGCCGCCGTAATACGTATCCCCCAGGGATCCCGCGATGGCGCAGCCTCCCAATCAGCTCCAGCCTTTAGTGTGGGCAGGATCGGGACTGCACATGACGTCGATGACGTCATGTCAGATCGTCGACATAGCCATATAGTCATTGGTGAAGCTGTGGCTCTCGTGGGATCGCGGATGGGTAAATATTGCTGGCGGCGATTGGGGAGATCGGAGAGGTGCCGGGGGACTTGGGGCACAGAGTTAGCTAGCCTAGTGCTAGCTTACAAATAAAAAACATTTTTTATAAAAATAAAAATCCCTCCCGCGGACGCAGCCACTGCAACTGCGTACCGCCAGGGAGGTTAAGCTGTGTACACACTTGAAAGATTAATGAAAGATCACAGACCAATTTTACCACCTTCCATGTAGTATGAGAGCATACTCTACACAGTCTATTCTATTGAGCTGAACTCCCCATCTGATCTTTGCAAGATGCTGTACACATGCAACAGATCAGTATCTGCAAAAGATCTGTTCTTGCAAAATGTTTAACAGACAATCATCTGCAGATCAGATCCACCAGGATGGATCTTCAGATCTGCAGATGATTGTCAGATCTGCAGATGAATGTCTGTTAAACAAGGTGTGTATGAGATCTGCAGATATCATAGACTATGAATGCATTTAGCAGGAACTGATCTTTTGCAGATACTGATCTTTTTTCATGTGTACAGTATCTTGCAAAGATTTTTATCTGATGGGGAGTTCAGCTCAATAGAATAGACTGTGTAGGTATGGCTCTCATACTACATGGAAGGGGGTAAAATTGGTCTGTGATCTTTCATTAATCTTTCAAGTGTATACACAGCTTTAGGTAGATGTAAGAGGGAGCAGGCAACAGAGCCTTCTCCCTCTTTTCATATTCCAATACTTTATAAGCATACCTCCCAACATTGTGAGATAAGAAAGAGGGACATTTTAAGACACTCCCCTGCCACACCCTAACCACACCCCACCACATGCATATCACAAAGTATTCAGAAGCAAAATATGTAGTTTTATCATTCAAATCACACTGGCCTTCTCTATCGTCATTAGTTTTCCTTCATTTTAGCATTTGAAAATAAGAAATATATCAATTTAAATGGTCTGTTAAACGATTTTTTTTTGTAGAAAAATGCATATATTTACATAGATCTGTATGTCAGTCCTTAAAGGGGCAAGTGAGGGAGAAAGAGGAACAGAGGGACTCCTGCACTGGGTTCCCAAAGAGGGACTGTCTTTCTGAAAGAGGGACATTTAGGAGCTGTATATAAGACCAGCTATAAGACCAGCTCCCTTCTCCCCTCACTGCAGTGAGAAGAGCAAGGAGGTGGCTGGAGGTCAGAGCAGAGTGCAAAGAGAAGATAACCCATATTCTAGCCTGCCAGGGCAAGTGAAGTGGAACCTTTTACATTTAAGTGTGTATGTGCTCCTGCTATCTATGTCTGTGGATGCCTGAGTGTGTCAGAAGTATGGATGTGTGTATGTGCATGTGTACATGTGTGTGAACCTGTATGTGTACGCAGATGTATTTGTGTGTATGCCTTTGTATGCATGTTTATATTCAGAAGTATGTACCTCTAGGTTTTTATGCACATGTGTACCAGTAAGTGTATATAAGTTGTGACCGTATGCATACTTGTGTACAGTATGCATGTATATATTTATCAGTATACATGTTTCTATGCGTGCAAGCGTAAATGTGTATGTATGTGTTTGTGATATATTCATGAATGTGTATGTGTTTCTGCCTTAGATGCTAGTGGACCTTTTGCCAGACCTGCTTTAAAGGCATCATATGAGCAGGGGTGGCGCCAGGGGGAGGGGGGGATTTCCGCTGCTATGGCACCCTCTAGCAGCTCCATAGCACCCCCAGAGCTCCCCCATAAAGTGTGGGGAAGCCCAGCAGATGAAGGAGAGAGGACTAGCAGCAGCCAGCCCAGTGAGAGAAAGTCACTTACCTCTGTACTCACCTCTAATGTGCCAGTGATGTGCCGGCGAGACGCCAGCTGCAAACGCACAAGGGAGGCTGATGACAGAGAGGAAGAGGAAGCTTCAGCTCTGGAGGCGATGGGAGAGGTGAGTGACTGGCAGAACTGATGGGGAAGGGGGGGGGGGGGTAGTTATCTGACCACCTATACTAGGGGGGGGGGATGGGAAGCAGCTTTTCCAGCCCCTTATACTTCATACACAGCTCTACAGAGTACATAGTCATGTCACAAGCTGTCCTCAGATGAGCTCACAATCTAATCTCTGCTATATGTATAGTAAGTAGGTCATTATTTGTTATTAGTAGAAGGGGCTTCAGTCAAAGATGTTCAAATGTCCTCTGTCTATAATTTACACCACTGGTTTGTTCATGTACATTTGGCCCTGCCCATTACCCGTCATTACCACGCCCACTTTCCTGTACATGTACTCACCTATTTTTTGCTGCGGTGCATTGGCAGCTTCCCCACCGTTGGATTCATTCAGCACCTGCATAGCACCCTTAATAAAAAAAAGTCCTGGAGCCACCCCTGGAGAAGTGGGGGTCTAGTTAAGGAAAATACAAAACATGCTGCCTTGCAGTTGAGATTCACTAGTGCCACATCATATCCTTAGAACCGCAACCACATGCAACCGCATTCGTAGGTAATTAGCCTTTAATAATGCTTGCAATTAATCCCTGCTAGGTATAAAGCCAAACTAAAACAGCAATTAGTTTTTCCCAGCAAAAGTGACCGCCAAATAGACAATCTCAATATATCCAGAGTTCCTCATACCTGATATTAGTCCAAAAAAAGACCCATACTAGTAAGAAAAGCATTGAACCTACACAAAGGTACACCGTTTCAAATTCACTGCCTATACAAACAACGATCAGACACAAAAGAGGACGAACAAAGACCAAGAAACACAATCTCTGCACCTTGCATTTCCAAAATTCCACTATCAAAAATAAAGTGTGTTTGTTTTGCCTGTGCTCTGTTGTGCAGCAGGGATCCCTTGTGCAGGGCCTCTATACGGGTGTGAGGAAGAGAGGGGAATACACACACATAGGCATGCTGTCAAACATTAAGCATGTTGCATAACTTCTTCACAAGCCCTCCAGTCCTGCAGGTGTGGATCCGGCAACCACAGGAGAGTGTGATTAATGAACTTGTAGAAAAAAATATTTATGCACAAGTACAATGTAGTCATAGGAGCAAAGATAGAACTTGCAGTGTTGAGCAGTTTCAGTCATTTTGATTAATAAGCTATGCAGCAGGTTGGGTTTGATGCGGTACCATACAAAGGTCTTTATGTGGGCCCTGACATTTCAAATGCAAGCCACACCTAATGAGATTCAGACCTTTCCAAAACAATAAGAAACATTGCACGTGGTATAGTAGGTGGTATTAAAGTGAAAATCACAGACTTATCTATTACCTACGACAAAAGAGGCCTCTGGATCCTAATGAGGCTACCATGGCTGTTCCCTGGTCCCCTGACTCCCCTGTTGCAACTTGTGGACCCTTCCAACATTACTGTCAAGGGCTTGTTGGTAATCTGATCGGGTCTGCACTCCTCTTCTTCACGCACTACGGCTGCGAGAGTACAGTAAGCCAGCGCTGCTTGTGCAGAGTGCTTGCATGGCTGTAGCACAGCTGCGCTCGTGCCAGAAGAAGAGCGCATCTGACATTAGCTGGAGGGTCCCTGGATGGCGGAGGACCAGAGGACTGCATGGGAAGCCTCTGGAGGATGCAGAGGTTTCCCTCTCCTTAGGTACTGTATCTGTTTGTTTGTTTGTTTGTTTTTGTTGTCTTTTTTTTTTTTTTTAATAATTTTTGGCCATGGGTTCTCTTTAAGGGAAAGCCATTAACACATAAGTACAGAGTTTTTATCTTCCCTGGCGGTAACAATGAGTCAGATTCGAGGTTGGAAATTAGCAGCTCAGAGCGGTAACCCCAAGCTAGACTCGTGGTGACTGCCGCGAGGTCTAAGCAGAGTTTAGCACCCAATGGGCGTTTTCACTCACCTCCCTAGGAATCAAGATGCCGACAGCAATTCTCCTTTCTGTATTCCGAGGCTCTGTATCCCCTGGTGAGATCGCCGCCTATCGTGATGATGACAGATGGCAGTCTCACTACAGCACTACCCGGCGTACGGAGGGAGGACTGCCATGCTGGATCCTAGGGAGGTAAGTGCAGGGGCTGTTGCAGGCTTTCTGGTGGCATGAATGTTTTGTGGTTTTAGGGTCTAAAAACACGAACACAGTAAATCCAGCGCAGGAGACTTGGGCGCACAAAGAATAACTTCGACGCAGTCAGGAGACGGAGCTGAAGTTACTTTTAAAACACAATAATTCGGCCTCCAGCGAAGCCAAATTATTTCATTCCCCGCTATCCATGGCGGCCTGGAGGGGGAATAGTATTTAACACGGCCGGGAACTTGTGCAGCAGCAGGATCAGCCATATACCGGCTGTATCCTGCACCCAAGTCTCCCGTGCCGATTCCTCTCGTACGCCTAAAAACATGCAAAAAAATGCATTGCTTTAAGACCCTAAAATGTGGAAATAATCATACCACCAGGGAGGTTAAAGTTGACCAGAACTCTTGTGCAGGACACAAGGGAAATGGAGAGAAATGCACCCTTTGTGTTTTAGAAAGAAAATCATGTGTTATTCCCTTGCATTTGTAAGTACCGGACCATGTATGTGAATAATGGTACAATGTAATGCACAAATGGCTGAATGAAACTTTAGTTTGTGTAATGTGACTATTTACAGTATCTCACAAAAGTGAGTAAACCACTAATATTTTTGTAAATATTTTATTATACCTTTTCAGTGTTACACCCATTGGAAGTCCGCTTAAGAGAGCTGGTGAAATACGCTGGTCGGCGTGGCCTCACCACCCGGCTGTTGGAGGGTTCCATTCTATGCACGTGGCTGGTTTGTTTGCTCAAAAAACTTGTGCAGGAAACTCAGAGGACAGTCAGATGCATTGCTCAATCTTGACGCCGGAGATGGTAATATAACTATTGTAAGTTATTACTCGGAGAAACCAAACTGTATGCATATCCTAGTTGGCAGCCAGGGTGTCACATAACCAGTGACTGCTGGATGACTGGTGCTACCATTATACCTGCAAGGTCAGGTATTGCTGCTTGGACATTCCTGGTAATGTGTAGTGGTATCCCACACCTACAGCCCCACAAAATGTCAAAAGGCCGGTAACGGCCGTGTGTTTGTGGTGGATGAGTGGGGTTCGTGGTTAGTGTAGGATCAGGAGTGCTCCTCAGCTGTTGGCTTTTAATTGATTTGAAGTAGTCTGTACTGCAACTCTATTTTTGAGCATTAACACATTTTGATAAACCCAGGGATGTGGCTTCTGTTCCGTTTTGTAAAGTAGTCAGTGTACAGCTTGTTTAACCAGGCCCGTTTCTAGGGGCCGTGCAGCATCCCTGAGCGCAGACAGCGAAGGGGCGCTGCAAACTCTCCCTCCCTCTCCCCAGGGGACTGCAGAGTAATTAGCTCAGGGAAGCACTGTATACAGCTACACTGACTGGCCAGGGGGGAAGGTGGGCAATCTCCCCCCAGGCCGCCTTACATTCAGTGATTTAGGGCAGGTCTGGTGTCTGGTGTATTTGGGTTTGTTGTAAGGAAATGTGAAACTTGAGGCTAGCTGATAAAAGTGCAATCAGAGGACAGGCAAGCTGGTAAATATACACAGCATGATGCAGAGCTTGCCTGGAGGGTCCGTGGGCAAACATCTGTCTGGTCTCTCCCCAATGTTATTATGACTGCATGTGTAGATAAGGTGTTATACAAGTTGAAAAGTTTTTGACAGTCCCTAGACTCCAGGAGGGCTACTTTCTGACTTGTGTGAGAGACTGGCAGGGACAGGAGTCCTATTACAAGCAAGTAGCTTCTGTGTGATGTGCAATACAGATAATCTCTGTGCTCCATCTCAGGCTATTCTCAATTTCTCTCCACTCCTCTCTGGGCTAGTGCACGCCAAAATCGCAATAGCAATCGCTAGCAATTTGTGAGTGTGATTTTGTGAAGCGATTTTCAGAGCTATTTTTTAATTAATTGCTCCAAAAAATGCTACACACTGCATGTAGCATTTTTTGGAGCAATTCATTAATAAAAAAATAAGGAAAAAATTGCTCTGAAAATCGCTTCACAAAATCACACTCACAAATTGCTAGCGATTGCTATTGTGATTTTGGCGTGCACTAGCCCAGAGAGAGGAGGAGAGGAGAGAAATTGAGAATAGTCTGAGATGGAGCAGAGAGCTTATCTGTATTGCACATCACACAGAGGCTACTTGCCTGTAATAGGACGCCTGTCCCTGCCAGTCTCTCACACAAGTCAGAAAGTAGCCCTCATGGAGTCTAGGGACTGTCAAAAACTTTAACTTGTGTAACACCTCATCCACACATGCAGTCATAATAACAATAGGGAGAGACCAGACAGATGTTTGCCCATGGACCCTCCAGGCAAGCTCTGCATCATGCTGTGTATATTTACCAGCTTGCCTGTCCTCTGATTGCACTTTTATCAGCTAGCCTCAAGATTCACATTGCCTTACAATAAACCAAAATACACCAGACACCAGACCTGCCCTAAATCACTGAATGAAAGGCGGCCTGGGTGAAGATTGTTCCCCTTCCCCCCTGGCCAGTCCGCCCCTGAACTATACTGGATACCTATACTGGAGGCACCTACCTGGCTAATCTATACTGGGGGCAATTATACTGGAGCACCTATGCCTGGCTACCTATACTGGGGGTATTATAGCCCACTACCTATACTGAGTGCAACTAGACCTAGCTAACCTATACTGCAGGCACCTATACCTGGCTCCGGCACGGGGGAGAGGGGGGGGGGGGGGCGCAATTTTTACACTCTCGCACTGGGTGCATTTTAGCCTAAAAACTGCCCTGTGTATAACAGTGTAAATTTACTGTTATCAAAATAACGCAACACACAGCCACTAATGTCTAAACCACTGGCAACAAAAGTGAGTACATCCCTAAGTGAAAAAAAAGTGAAAATTGTGCCCAAAGTGTCAATATTTTGTGTGCCCACCATTATTTTCCAGCAGTGCCTTACAGTGGCCTAACTACAAATCATGCCCCCCCCCCCCCCCCATCAAAACTTGGATGGGCCCTCCTTAATGTTCACAACCATTCCCTTGCCTCCCCTTGGTGACTGTCACTGCCTCTTACAAAGGTCATAGAACAAGTTTGGCCTTCAGGATTTTCACACTTACAAGTGTAGCCGCAAAAACACCTGAGCTGGAGTGTCGGAGGGAGGGAAGGTTAGTAGCTAGGGACACCCCCGACACCACTGGGCTCCCCTGTGGTCGCAGGGGCTGCTCCCCTGTAATTATTATTATTTATTGAGCAGCACGGTAGCGTATTGGTTAGCGCTCTCGCCTTGCAGCGCTGGGTCCCCGGTTTGAATCCCATCCAGGTCAACATCTGCAAGGAGTTTGTATGTTCTCCCTGTGTATGTGTGGGTTTCCTCCAGGCACTCAGGTTTCCTCCCACATCCTGAAAACATACAGATAAGTTAATTGGATTCCCTCTAAATTGGCGAGCCCCTCTGAGGAACAGTTAATGACAATACAATATACTCTGTACAGCGCTGCGTAATATGTCTGCGCCAACATATTACGCAGCGCTGCACAATACATAGGATTATAGACAATGATAACAGGGGTGACTGACAGCACAATACAGGAAATAGACAATAGATACAACAATACAGGTAATAAGCAATAAGATACACAACACAATACAGGTGCCAGATACAATGCCAGATCATACACTAGAGTGGTAGTGCTAATAATACGGTCACATATTCTGGGTAGGGTGTACAATCAAGTATAATACACAAGGGGAGAGGGCCCTGCCAAAGGCTTACAATCTAGAGGGAGGGGTGGTGACACAAAAGGAGGGGGTGCATCTAGAAGTTCTTGGCAGAGAGAGTTAGGGCAGCGTTGAAGAGTTAGGGCAGCGATGAGAGTTAGGGCAGCGTCGTAGTTATAACCCTGCTGCCTTAACTCTCTTGAGTTCACAGGTTGCCAGTGGAATCCTCTTTCACTCCTCCATGACGAATCTAGTGGATGTTAGAGACCTTCTGTTTTTTGGATGCCCTACAGATGCTCAATAGGCTTTAGGTCTGTAAACATACTTGGCCAGTCCAGCCCCAATACCCTCAGTTTCTTTAGCAAGGTAGTGGTCATCTTGGAGGTGTGTTTTAAACATTTTCCAATCTTGCTAAAATTGTTGGCGATCACCATGTAGACTTTGGTTACATTTACATAGCTTGAACAATTATGATAGCAGATAAAAATTATTATTTTAGACCTAAGTAAAAATGAAGAGTATTAAAGAGAAATTCTGCTTTCATTAAGTCACATTAAAACAAAAGAAGCATGCTCAAGCAATGGTTGCCATCCCTCCAGTATATAGAGCATATAAAGTCAAACTGAGCTGAGTCAAAGTGGAATTTTCTCTTAGGTCAGGGCACCAGGGAAAGGCAGGGAGAAATCAAGGAACACTCAATAATAAATGCCATAAGCATGTTCGCCAAAATGTTATTACCAGTATCCAGATTCAGGGCTGCCATTAAGGCAAAGGGGGCATTTGCCCCAGGGCCCCGATCACTCCAGTCCAGTGGTCTCCGTGCCTCAGGACCCCCAGGTGACCTCTCTCTGACTGATCACTCACCATCAAAGTTCCCTCCCAGGTGGCCTCCACCGTGTGCTCCCCATGTGCCCCTGTTTGGGTAGTTAATCCACCTAGCGGGTCGCGGGGTATTCAAGAGCTGACATTGATGGGGGTAAGGGGGCCCCAAGTTACTTTTTCCCTGGGGCCCCCCTGTGGCTTAAACTGGCCCTGTCTACATTATGGCATTATTTGTAAAGGCAGCAGTAATAATTGTTAGTGCTGTGACAGTAATCATTGTTTTATGCTGTACTTTCTTGCTTTATTTTTAGTTCTGCTTTAAGGCCTCCGGGTTGTAGTAGCATCATGGAAAATACAGCATGTCTCTTTCTGTGGTAAAAGCTATGTTTTCCCCTCTCTTTCAGTGCAAAAAGTCTCGGTCATCAGCTTCTTGCTGTGCTGCTCTCTTCCAGCCCTCAGTGTTTAGATAAATCTGTCAGGACTGGTATGTTTAGCTTTTATCACCCACACCTTCCAGGTGAAACTCATTCAACATGTTACAGAGAAATGACAAATTGAATTGTTGTCAGTGAGTGACAGGAATTCCTCCTCTATTGAGCTCTGCTATGCTGGTGGCGTGTCCTCACTTTCTTCCTGTTCACAAAGAGACCCGTATCTCACCTCCCTCCATCTGTCCGGGGCCTAATATCACACACAGCAGCAGGCAGACACTGGGGCTGAACATGTCACTACTTCACTTCATTTTCATTTATCTTCTACATTTGGTACTAAAACAAAATTTTTTTTTACTTTTATGGTAGCCACACGTTACATTTTTTTGTTCGATTTTACCCCAACTTGATTAAAATGATCGATTATGTAAACAAAATTGGGAAAACATTTTTTTGATCTATAAATTCGATTGAAATTATCATTTTTCTCGATTAAACTCGATCAGAAAGGCTACAAAAATCACATCAATTTTGTCATAAAATTGTGTAGCGGGTAGTCATTCGACCTCATACATTTTACATTTACATTCAAGAATAAAGAAACTTTTTTTATTTGCAAGAGAACAGAGGCGCCAACAGGATAAAAAGTGATAAAAACTTTAAAATTGCTAGGGAGGCAGTGGTGGACTTACCTCTGGAAAGCAGACACGAACAACTGTCTGAATCAAACAATTGAATTTATTAAGAGTACCCCAAGAAATACAACGCGTTTCACAGGCACAGCCCACTTCATCAGGCAATAGACTAGGGGACAAAAAACAGTAGCTCAGTAGAAACACGAATAGCGCCTCTGTGCTATTCGTTTTCACAGAAAAGCTATTCGTGTTTCTACCGAGCTACTGTTTTTTACACTATATTGGGCTCTCTGTGTCTCCCTATTATAATAAAGAAACTTTATTTGTCAAAGTAATAGATTGTATTTCTTCACTGTAATAAAAAATACTTTTTATTCCTCTTAAAATAAAAGAGGAATAGATTTGTTAATGAATTGAATATTTTCTAAGGTTGTTTGTGTTGTGTGCCTTTATACATAGCAGTCAGCACAGTGTAGATGGCACAGCGCACCCCATACACATCAGTGATGGCACAGAGATCACCCCATACACATTTATAAATGAAAACTTACATATTATTATATCTGATTTAGATCTTTTATTCAATAATTTTTGCCATGAAAATCTAACGTTCATGTGGTACATTGGTTACAGCAGTGTAATTTTTCATTAGAGCGAAAAAAAACATTCAAATTTGTTGAATCGAAAAAAAAAAGTAAGAAATTGCAATTTGCGTGGTCACCATTAGAGTCCTGTTTAGTAGCTGCCAGCGAGCTCACATGGTGACCATTCTCCAAGAACACATTTCCCCCACATTATTCTCCTTGATAAAGAGTTACTCTGTTGCCTTGAAATGTTGAATTATTTTATGCAGCAATAAAGACTTTAAAGACCACCTCCAGTCAAAAAAAGGTCTGAATGGCAATACATACGGTATATGTAGTCTAGGTACTATGTACAGTTTGATGAACATATAAAGTTTACATCTGGTACATCATATTGGATAGAACAGACTCACATTTATATCTGTAAGTAGCACTTCCTTATTTCTCCTAAAGCTGAAGCCTTTCTAAGGGCTCTTTCACATCTGTCAACGCGGGCAGGAGCCGGTCTCCTGCACGCGTTATGACCTGCGGCATGTCGTCAGGATGTTGCGGTGCCCACCTCTTCAGCCTGGTTAACTCCCCTGCCCCTCCCTCCCCTGCTCTCTGCCTGCCTGGGTCAAATTACTTCTCTTTTCACAAACTGTAGTACAGAGAAAAGACAGGAAAACTACAGCAGCCTGTCATATCATGCCTGTTTGCTATAATTCTTATTTCAGATGTCTGTCTGTCTGCCTAGATTAGATCACATGGACATGAGATATGAAGTTATGACATCAATCCCCCAGTATCTTTTGCACTTATGGGGCTTGATTCACAAAGCGGTGCTAACTGTTAGCACGCCTGTGAAAACTCCCTTAGCACGTCTAAACGAGCTTTTCGCGCGTAAAACTTTACAGGCGCAAAACTTTATGCGCATAAAACTTTAGGCGCACATTGCACAGAGCGCAGGGCGCTCCGCGCAAAGTGCCCATTAAAGCCTATGGGACACTAGCACGTAAACTTTTACGCGCGCAAAGTTAGTGCGCGATCTGATTGAGAGATCTGGTGCTAACCTACTTAGCACCCTGGTTAGCACGTCTAAAGACTTTAGACGTGCTAAGTAGGTTAGCACCGCTTTGTGAATCAAGCCCATGGTTTGGAAAGAGAAAATAAAAGGCCCAGGGCCCAATTTTACACTGGGGGGCAGGGATTTCAAGACCATATGTGGAATACGATCCCTGGGGGTGAGAAAATCACACTTTATCATGTGTGAGTTTATATAGCTTGGCAACTTATTAGGTTTAAAGCAAACTGTAATTTATAATTTAGGTACTCTTTAAAGAGGCACTGTAGTGAGATATAGTAGAATTTAGTAAATTATTCAAGATTTTACAGTAATTTTCCTGGTTTCAGCATCAGAAACACTACCTATAACCTTTATATCGCTGTACAGTATATTGGTATGTAGCCCTACCCTCCCAGTGATGCTTAGCCTAGGCTGTTTAGTTATGCGAATTCTCCTCCCAGAGCATTCTAGGAGACCAGGCATTATTTCCACCATACGGAACCGCCATACTTTTTGAGATGAGAAAGAGGGACACTTTAAGACACATCCAAACCTCCCCTCTAGCCAAGGAGCTAGCAGTTGTGTATGAGAATTCTATGAGGCACAATATGCTAAGAACAGTTCTCTAGTGCCCCCTCCTGCAGGTGTCATACTAGGCATCTGCCTGGTTTGCCTATGCCTTAAAGAGACACCGAAGAAGGGGGGAAAAATATGATATAATGATTTGTATGATAGTACAGCTAAGAAATAAAACATTAGGAGCAAATGCATACGTTTAATATTGTTTCCAGTACAGGAAGTGTTAAGAAACTCCAGTTTTTATCTATGCAAAAAAGCCATTGAGCTCCATGACTTAAGTCGCAGAGAGCTATGTCTTCTTAAGCTTATTATCTCATGTGTCTGTGACTGTATTGTTTTTTTTTTACTGCAGAAGACAGTTCAAAGGTTCACTGGCCTGCTCTGTAAAAGCATTTAGAATGCTGAGTAGTGTGTAAATTGCAAATATTAGAGAATGATGCAATGTTATAAAAAAAAACTATATAACTGAAAATAAAAAATATGAGAATATTCTCTTTGCTACTAATGTTCTAGTAATTATCCGTACTACACAACCAATTCATTATATCATAATTATTTTTTCACTTTAGTGTCTCTTTAAGTAGCTGGAGTACTTCCTCAGCAGCGCCGTTTCTATGGACGTGCAGCCTGTGCATCCATACTGATCGCTGAGGGAGGAGGGGTGCCATGATGGAGGCGGAGACGCGGCTGTGGGGAGGGTGGCATGACCTCTCCCTCCCTTCCTCTTCTCGGGCCCCCCTCCGTGTTCCCCCCTCTGCTATAGAGTTAGTGCAGGGAAGCCTCCTATTGAGCAACTCACCTTCCTGCGTCCAATCGCAGATCACTTGCCGCTGGTCTCCTCCTCTGCATAGCAACTTATACACACTCTACTTTCTGTCTAGCTGGAAGTAGAGTGTGTATACGCGGCTATGCATAGGAGACCAGCGGCAAGTGATCGGCTTTTGGACGCAGGGAGGTGAGTTGCTCAATAGGAGGCTTCCCTGCTCTAACTCTTCAGCAGAGGGGGGAGCACGGAGGGTGGCCCCATGGAGAGGAAGGGAAGGAGAAGTCGGGCCGCTCTCCCCACAGCTGACTCCACCCTCCATTATGGGGAGGGCACCTACCTACCTATCTAACCTATATTGCAGGCACCTACCTATCTAACCTATCTAACCTATACTGGGGGCACCTACCTATCTAACCTATACTAAGGGCACCTACCTATCTAACCTATACTGGGGGCACCTACCTATCTAACCTATACAGCGGGCACCTACCTAGCTAACATATACTGGGGGCGCCTACCTATCTAACCTATGTTGGGGGTAACTATACTGGCTACCTATATTGTAGGCACCCACCTAGCTAACCTGTACCCTACCGATCTAACTTATACCGGGGGCACCTACCTATCTAACCTATACTGGGGGCAACTATACTGGCTACCTATACTGGAGGCACCTACTTGGCTAACCTATACTGGGAGCAATTATACTGGGGTACCTATGCCTAGCTACGTATACTGGGGGGACCTAAAGCTGGCTACCTATACTGGGGCACCTATACCTGTCTACCTATACTGGGGGACCTATAGTTGGCTACCTACACTGGGGCACCTATGCCTGGTTACCTATACTGGGGGGGACCTATAGCTGGCTACCTATACTAGGGCACCTATGCCTGGCTACCTATACTTGGGGGACCTATAGCTGGCTACCTATACTGAGTGCAACTAGACATGGCTAACCAATACCTCGGGCACCTATACCTAGCTCCATGGGGGGGGGGGGGGCCCAATTTTTACACCCTCGCTCTGGGTGCATTTTAGCCTAGCAACTGCCCTGTTCCTAGGACACTGTAACCTGTAACACTGCTAGGATTTTCAGTGGAAACTTGTGCAGACTGCGTTCATCAGTAATGTGGCTTCAGCATTGTGTAGCATTTTGAAGGAATATATTTTTTTGTTTTGATATCTTGCAGGCTATAGTCTCTAAGTTGTGCCAGAACCCTTTTCAAGTTTTCCACATGTTCTGTTTCACTTGTGCCAGTCACAATGATATCATCTAAATAACACTGCACATGAGGTATTCCCTGAAGAACTTGATCCATCGCTCTTTGCCACATGGCAGGTGCTAAAGCAATGCAAACTCCTAATCTGATGTACTGGTACAGCCCTTTTGGTGTGTTACTAGAACTATATAGTACTTCTCCCTACTTCCATTAATAAGTAAGCCTGCGAGAGAACAGTGTATATATGTAAATACATTTTGGTTGATTCACAAAATGTTTTGTCATGTGTTGTTAGCAAACTAAAATCTTTTAAGGAAGGTTGCACACCTAACAGTAGCAGTACAATGCGGTGCAAGCACTGCGTCACACCACAAAAATCAGCCTTCATATAGTTGCCCCCAGTATCTATACTGCGGCAACTATACTAGCTACACTGGGGGCAACTATACTAACTATACTGGGGGCAACTATACTATCATCAGTCACTCGATGGCAACTATGCTACCATCACTGGGGGCAACTATACTACCTACACTGGGGGCAACTATACTATCTACACTGGGGCAACTATACTAGCTACACTGGGGGCAACTGTACTACCTATACTGGGAGCAACTATACTAGCTATACTGGGGCAACTATAATATGGGCAACTATACCGTACTACCTATACTGGGGGCAACTATACTAGCTATACTGGGGGCAACTATACTAGCTACCTATACTGGGGAAAACGTTATTACATATACTGGGGTAACTATGCTTCCTATACTGGGGCAGCTTTATTACCTATACTAGTTGCACCTATACATGGCATTACCTGACTAGGCGCGCTTAGTATGCCGTACTCGCTACTTTCTTTTTTGGGGGGAGGGTGGTTGCTCCTGTGAGCCCAAGCTGCCAACGATTGTGCAATTTTTGAACACCCCAAAAATTGCAACAAGATAATCTAAGTTATTCACTTAACCTATCAATGGTTTTAATGTTTTGTCTGATATATATTGCTATGTATGCTTGTGGTTGTAATAATATGCTCTTCTGTTCTGATGGTTTGTAGGCCGTGATTTGCCTGACTGACAACCACCCCATCTGTGTGGGTGTCAAGAGATATAAGCAGGCAGACATTGGCACATGCAAGAAGTCCTACAAGTGTGGATAGCTATGAGTGTGACTATACCTGTGGATGGGATGGTGGAAAGAGATGTAGGAAATACAGGAAAATAGCTCTTCTGAAACAAATAGGTAGTACATAGTTTTCTACAATGACAACATTTCTCTGGGCCCAATCTCACACACAATAAAGAAACCCCCCCCCTCCTTTAAAGGCGAATTCCAGACGCCTATAGAAACTGGCATAATTCTCCTAAACCACCCAAACCAGAAAATCAGATGCAGAAAGTCCAGCAAACTGATCTGACTGATAACTCATGAAGGTCGGGACAGCCTGACAAGACCAAATTCCAGAATCAGTCACACCAAGACTGAACCAATCGGAACCAGAACCTCAAGAACCATGCTCATCAGTACTACAAGCTCCAGTGTGATACCCATCAGAACTGTGATTTTCAGGAAAAAGCCCCCCCAACCTCTCCGAGCGGTACCCACCAACTTCCAGGGACTGTCCAAAAATGCCAAACCTTTTAATTCAATGCCCACCGAAACTGTCCTTTCCAAGCCAGTACCCACTGTCGAACCAGTCTAAGGCACCAGGACAAGTTTCCTCAGAAATCTCACAGAACACTTTGAAGCTGTATAGAGATCCCAAGAGGTTAGAATGCCCTTTAGGCTCATATGGAAAACTATCAAGAACCCCTATGGAACCTAGGGCAATTCCAGAGTTAGGTTTACAAGGACAAACATCAAGATCAGGGCTTTCAGGGACCAGAACCATCTCTGGGCATGCAGGCAGACTGGCAATATCAGAAAATGTCACCACTAAGGAAGCATCTGGGTATGCTGACACACAAGACACACTTGGGCATTCTGGCACACAGAGCACATCTGGGCATAATGGTACAAGAGAAACTTTTGGGCATGTCAAGGAACTGCGGACCTCAGAGTCAGTCACGTTAGGACCAAAACCAGGACTGGGCAGAAAATCATCATGACTAGACTTTTCAGCTACTAGACTCTCACTAAAGAATGCAGAATCAGACTTAAGTGTCACTGATTTCACCAAGATTATTAACAAGTCATGTTCAGGGGCATTAACAGGACAGGACAAATCTTCTGATATATGCACTGAACTAGATAGGGTCTCCACAACTTCCTCTGGACTGAACAGAGACTCATCATCTACTACACTGGATTGGAGCTCTAAAAGAGCTGCAAAACAAGTGAGTATTGCAGCAACCCCCACTGAACTGGGCAAGACTGAGGAACTCACTGGACCGGAAGGGGACCCCGGAACCTCTGCCACACTGGACAGAGAACCAGAACTTTCCAAGATACAAGGCAGGATTTCAGGAACACTCACTAAACAGGACTGAAATTCTGAGACTTCTATTATTTTTACCAAAGAGTCAGAATTATCCATGTTACAGGGCAAGACTTCTGAAACATTCAGAGGACAGGGCTGAAGTTCCCTGGCTGCTACAACATCAGGCATGGATTCAACGTTAGCTAAATCGGACTGTGTACAGGGTAAGGTATCTAAAACACTTGCTGACGAGGACAATGCCTCAATGGCTTCTGATTCACTGGACAGAGATTCATCAAGTTTTACTAGAATGGACTGTAATTCTAAGACAGCTGCTAAACAGGTGAATATTACTGAAACACCAGCTGAAGTAAGCAGAGCCTATGAGTCCTCTGCTAGGGTTCTTAAAGCATACAAAGTACTGGGTGAAGCATAAGACTCTGCGACCTCAGCTTCACTAGACAGGATCACTGAACAGTCCATGTTGCAGGGCAGAACCATGGAAGCACCTGCTGGACAGCATAATGATTCTGTTACCTGAGCTTCATTGGACAGAATCACTGAACAGTCCATGTTGCAGGGCAGAACCATGGAAGCACCTGCTGGACAGCATAATGATTCTGTGACCTGAGCTTTATTGGACAGAACTACTGAGTAATTCATGGTACAGGGTGAATTTACTGGAACATTTTCTGGATAAGGCAATGATTCTGTGATTTCAGGTTCACATAACAGATGCTCTGAACCATTTGCGGAACTAGAGCAAGGTGTGGAAACAGAAGGATCAGAACACAGAGTTTGCAAATCTGAACGACAGTTCTTCAACTGTGAAGTTGGAAAATTCAGATGCTGGGGTTCTAAGGTTACTAAACATGATTGCTAAGACTCAGGAACTAATGTAGTGCATCTATTGGTGTCTGCTGGATCATATGGTTTGCTGGATGCAGAAAACAAATCAGTAGGAATTTGTTTGTATTTTTTCGCAAAACGTTTTGCGATCAATTTAACAAATTCCAGGGGGTCATCAAAAACCTCATTGTTTTCCTCAGCAATGTCCTCAGCCAAAGTTCTCATCTTGCTATCAAGCAGGTATAAGATAATAAACCTGGACTGCTGAAATGTTGTAGCTGATCTGAAGAAAGAACTTGAATTCAAAATTTTGCAATTCTGCAAGAAATTAAAAAAAGACATTGCCACCATTATAACGGGTTAGAGAAGCAAGGCGTGTATCTGGAGCAAGGCTAGCAGGTGATGTTGTTGCTAGGGGCAATGGAGAGACCGAATTGACATTGGTTACTGAGTGTTGCTCACACTGACTCCCAGAGTGATCATTCAAGATCTCATTCCATGCATCAATTAACGGAATCACAAAGTTATGCACACACAGATTAATTTCAATCAAAGAAAAACAGACTCAATGCATGCATGCAAAATTATGTTACTCTTAGTAGTGTAAAATTCATAGAAATATTTCTTAGTAGTAATATTTCTTAGTAGTGTAAAATTCATAGAAATATTTTCATCATTCTCCAATTCATAAATCAAAGCTTCAATTTCCCATTTTTCAAATGGAGGATCCCATTCATTCTTGTCAGGAATTAAACAGTTATTCTGGGCATAATTTGCAGTTGGACCAGTCTTCAGGAAGCTAGCTGGAGTGGACTTGGCTTGGTTTACTCCTGACAGAGAATCATCTCGATTAACTGGAACATTACTAGGGTATTTCCTATTCTTAAAAATGTCCAGGACTTGTAACAAGTGTTGAACTGCAGAATATTTTCCTTGCTGCACAAACGATTTGATTTGCTCAATACTCTGTAATATTTCCTCATAAGAATATTCAGACAATTCTTTTAAACAAAAATCGTTATTCTCCCTGACTAGCAAGGAAAGTTCATTGATAGTTTCATTTGACTCCCATGAATGACAATTGAATTTCATTTTCTGTGAATCACAGAGTCTGACTATGGGTCTGATGCGCAGTTGCTATGGACGACACTGCTGGTTGTGAACATTTTCTGGAACATTTACGTTTAGTTTTATGCAAGACTTTAGACTTTGCTGCATTCAGATTGGTTTTAAATGCTGCTGAAGAGACATCTGATTGACGAGCAATCAGGAGTTCATTAACAACCCTGGCGTTCTATTAAGATCGCCAGGGTCGGCTGCGGGAGGGTTTTTTTTAAATTAAAAAAAAACTATTTCATGCAGCCAACTGAAAGTTGGCTGCATGAAAGCCCACTAGATGGCGCTCCGGAGGCGTTCTTCTGATCGCCTCCGGCGGCCAAAAGTAACACGGAAGGCCGCAATGAGCGGCCTTCTGTGTTTTGCTTACTTCGGCGCCATGGCGACGAGTGGAGTGACGTCATGGACGTCAGCCGACGTCCTGACGTCAGCCGCCTCCGATCCAGCCCTTAGCGCTGGCCGGAACTATTTGTTCCGGCTGCGCAGGGCTCAGGCGGCTGGGAGGACCCTCTTTCGCCGCTGCTCGCGGCGGATTGCCGCAGAGCGGCGGCGATCAGGCAGCACACCCGGCTGGCAAAGTGCCGGCTGCGTGTGCTGCACTTTATTTGATCAAAATTGGCCCAGCAGGGCCTGAGCGGCACCCTCTGGCGGTAATGGACGAGCTGAGCTCGTCCATACCGCTAAGGTGGTTATTAAGAGGATATGGTAATGGAGATATTCTTAACCAGTTATGGATCACAAAAGCTATGAATTCTAAAGGCTTTTCTCTCATAGTAGTGTGATTCAAAAAATCAACTGCCCAATTAAAAAGCTTGCCCTTGAACAGAGTGCAAACTATCTGATCAGCCCAGGTAAAGACAGGTGTAGCTTGTAAGTCTGGGTTTGACAAAAATCTAACACATTCATGCAAAAATGTGTCTGCTGTTTCAGGGCCAAGCTCTTCAAATCTTTTAAAAAACAAAGAACCATGGCCCCCCAGCATCACATTATGACGGGCCAAACACAAACCCACATGGAGGAGGGCTCTGACACAGTGTATTAAGACTGTGTCAGAGCCCTCCTCCATGTGGGTTTGTTTTTGGCCCGTCATAATGTGATGCTGGGGGGCCATACTTAAAAAGTATATTTATAGGCATCCCATATAAAAAATAAAAAAAAACAGTAAATATTTGGAGTTTTATTTCTACTATTCTTTTCTACTACACAGCTTGAATAGGAACGACACTAAAACCGCAATAGGAACTCCACTAAAAACTGCAAAATGGATACAAATTGACTTTACCTCCAAGTACAGGCAGGTCTTAAACTGATCGGTATATTATGTGCTAACATGCCCCCTAATTTCCATGAGAATAGCTATTATTACCTCATAATAT
Organism: Hyperolius riggenbachi; assembly: GCF_040937935.1. Lineage (NCBI taxonomy): Eukaryota > Metazoa > Chordata > Amphibia > Anura > Hyperoliidae > Hyperolius > Hyperolius riggenbachi. Next base: position 191,411,453 of record NC_090654.1, read on the forward strand.
ACCTCATGAGGTAAAACATGACTAAGGGCCCTTTTCCACCTGCAATCGCTAGCGTTCACGCTGAACGCTAGCGATTGCTGAATCGCAAAACCGGCGATTCCCCCGACGTTTGCGGCCGCGATTTTGCTATGCTATGCACTGCATAGCAAAATCGCGGCAATTATCGCTCCGCCGCGCGTTCGCGTTCCCCGCAAAAACGAATCGCGGTAGTGGAAATGACCTACCGCGATTCCCATGTTAAAAAGCAAACCGTAGCGATTGTAAAATCGCTAGCGGTTTGCGTTTTTGCGATTCAGCATCGCAAACGCCGCTAGTGGAAAAGGGCCCTTAAACCTACCAGAATTGCTAAATGTCATTACCTCATGAGGTACCATATTTTTCGGACGCTCCGGACCATAAGACGCACCTAGATTTTGAGGACAAAAACCAAGGAAAAAAATTAAACTAACCAGGTGTGTCCATGGTGCAGGGGCATCTTGTGGAGCTTCTCTACCCAGAGTGTCTCTGTTATCCCCCCAATACAGTAATACCCCTCCAGTTACAGTAATACTTCCCAGTTACAGTTTTCCCCTGCCCCTACCCCAATTACAGTAGTACCCCACCAGTTACAGTAATACACCACTAGTTAAAGCAATTTTCTTCCTCCCACCCCAGATACAGTAATCCCCCCTCTCAGTTACAGTAATTTACCCCCCCCCCCCCCAGTTACAGTAATCTCCCTGTTATAAAAAATACCCCCCTCAGTAACAGTAATACTCCCCACAGTTAAAGTAATCCCCTGACCCCCACCCCAGTTACAGCAATACCCCCAGTTATAATAAACGAAGGTCGTCAACTTCAGTTACAGCAATTACTTCCCCCCTTATAGTAATCTGTTGCCCACCATGCCAGATACAGTATGCACCATGGATCTCATCACTTACGCTCCCTCAGCCTCTAGTGCTGTCATGATTCTTCCTCACAGTCTGACAGAAATGGACCACAATTCCCCAACGCAACTGTACCACACAAGGATGATTCTGAGCATTGAGAAGTCAGCGGCCCCCGCTGTCTATTTATTGCTGGGAGCCAGGCAATCGCGCGGGTTGCAGTGTGGTGGGAGTTGCTGGGCACCGCGCTGAGAGCCGGAGGTCACCATCGTTGATGAGGTTATCCGGCATCATTCGAGGGTGCAGGAGGGTTAGGAGGCAGCGCTCCGGATGCCAAGAGAGGAAAGCGAACAGCCGCATTACCACAGTGTTACAGCCACATCTCTACAACTTCCTGGCAGCCGCTGATCACGTGGGTCATGAGGTCCTTCAGCCCGCACATTGAATACTTGTAGCCGCTGCCCAAGGACCGAGGAGCCACTGACCGAGGACCACCCCCTCAGCCACAAACAGTCAAACTTAGGCTCAGCTGAGCACCACCCGATGCCATCTGACCTGCGTCCTCGTGAAAGCCTCCAGTGCGTAAGTCACAGCTGGTTAGCATGCGTGCACAGCACTTGCTGCTACACACTGCTTCATCTGGCCCCCTATCTCCTCCCTCCAATTGGCGGCAGACAGGGATGCGGGCGATCGTGCATAGTCTACAGCACTATGCCGATACATGCAGCCCGTAGTTCCTTTCTCCATCCGCCAGCAATAGATAGGCAGCAGGCACATTAAAAACCTTCCAGGGGCTGCAGACTGAGCTTACAGCCTTACTCTACAATGCTCAGGCCATCCCAGCGTTTCAATGTCGCAGCAGTGATTAGTGGGGGGAAAAGGACAAGCAGTAGCGTCGGACGAAAATCTAGCATTCGGACCATAAGACGCACTGACTTTTCCCTCCCATCTGGTGGGGAGAAAAAGTGCGTCTTATGGTCCGAAAAATACGGTAAATTACCTCACATGAGGTAATTTGTTTGATAACCCTATCAGTATTGAGGCCAATGAGACTTATTGCAAATTCACAACCGAATGCAAGCAGATAAGCCAGAACTTTCCGTTTGCAGCTCCTCTGCAATGGACAGAATACGCTACAGGAGGGATCCTTACACATCTTTTATTTCTTGTAAGATAAAACAAATGAGGGACACCGAGAGCCCAATATGGTGTAGTATGTACTGGTAGTAGAGGAAGAGATGATAGAGTAAATACAATAAACCCACAAGTTAAGGTTACCTCTCAGGCAACCACTGATAATGCAGGTGGGGAGATTAGTCCTGACCCCACTCAGGATTAAGAAGTCGCTCTCTGTAGATAGGAAAAATGGGGAAAAAACACCCCTCCCCCAAGAGTGGACTTGTACAGTGTTATAGGTATACAAAGGCGCCAAAATAATAAAAGTATCTAATACTGGAGGAAGCCCCATGTAATTTCACATTTGTATTTATGTAGCTGTTTTTGTCCCTTTAAGTGACATTTTGTGTAATCGTAATTAACAGAGTACGATCATCATTTCTGGGCTGCTTGTAAGTGGGCACATGTCTGAAACAGTGGGCTTTAGCTGCCATAATCCATGTTGGATTTTTAATCTCTTTATCAAGAGATAAAACGTGTTTTACACAAAGTTGAGGCAGATCAAAGAATGTTTTTCGCTATTACAGTCACTCTGACAGTACAAAGGGACAGATCATTGTACACTACATTCAAATCCTTCATGTGTGTGGTTCCTCTTGCTTTTTTTTTGTATACTTTTTATCTAATGCACCTTTTAATAATTATCATAGCTGAAATGACAAAGTTGATGTATATCAGATCTGAATTAGTCCCTTCATCTTCTCCGTGTTTAAATAAAAGAGTCGTCGTTTTTCAAATATGTATGCTAATAATTGCATTTCAGCAGAACAAATTTAAAGCAAATTCAAAGGATTTTTCTGTCTAAAGTGCAAAGTTATAACAGTTAAACCAGTCCAGAGCCGCAGGCAGTTTTATAAGTCAAGCTTATTGAAAATCCAAAGAAATAAAAAAGCGTATTTGAATGGAAAAAATGTGTGTTGAGCAGGGGATATCAGTCAGGGCCCTGCAGGCACTGAGATATTAAATATCAGGACGTCTTCACGCCCAAAGCCTTTGTGCAGCATCATGCAGTGCTCCCTCGCTGAGATTTATTGCGGATGACACGATCTGTGAGGATTCAGAGGGACTCCACGTGGACCGTGTGTAAACAGTTCAGAAATGTGCTGAGGTTACTCTTTGTTGTAACCGCTGCGTGCTGTGAAGGAGAACTCTGTATCTCATCATTGGATTGGGAACTGAACAGAATTAAAGGCCCGCTCACACGCTCGATAAATGTCGCCTAGTGGGGACCAGGATCCATCGGGTGACATTGCAGGGCCAGAACTTGATGATGGTATTACCCAATACCTCTCTGGAATATATACACACTGCTGATTGGATTTGAATGGCCAAAACTGCCCTTTATTAAAATTAAATACCAAAATTTGCAAGATATATAGCAGTAAACATATTTAGATAACCCTCAGAGGGGGAGGCTTCGAAGGCTACAAAAACACAGAAAGCAGCACAACTTGAATAGGCCCTAGTTGCAAATGAAACCGGCTCAGGGACAGTTGTGTGCAACCAAAAAACAGTCCCAACTGTTGTCAATCCTGATTACCATAGAGAGAAACCACACTGAGGTGGATCCTGTCACCATCAGAGCCACTGACAGTTACTGGGCCTGAGAAGCCTCTCCCCTCTCTCTGAAAGGCCCTAATAACAATTAGGGCCTGAGCCCACTAACACAGCCGTGTCCACTTGTCAGTTACACATCAATGTTACAGATGCTGAAAAGCAGACAGAAACGGACACAACTGTGTTAGTGGGCTTAGGCCCTAAGGGCACTTTTACACTTAATCAGTTGGAATGCATTAGTCTGCGCTTGATCTGGAGGTGGTGCGGATCATTACGTTTTATTGGACTAGTATGTCTGGATGCGCGTTTTCTCCATAGCAGTGCACCATGAAAAAGATTTCCGTTAAAAATGCGTATAGTGGGAACAGTGCCATGGGAAATATAGTGGGAATTGTGCCATAGGAAAACATGAGGATTACTTTGAAAATCAGTTTTCTTTCAGTTATAATCCAAACATTTGTATAGCGCTTTTCTCCTGTTGAATTCCAAGCACTCAAGTTATAACTGAGAGCAATTGATTAAGTGTAAAAGGGGACTTAAAGAAAGGGAGGGTGGGTGGGGTGTTACTTAGCCACAACACACTGACATGAGTAAACCCATCCCTTCCTCTTCCTGTTCCACCAGTCAACTCCTGCCCCAACCTCCGCTCCAGGGCCAGCCCTCTAATTCCCCCAGCACTACCCTTCATTCCTGGAGGAGGCAAACCCATCATGCTGGCCCCGTGACAGCCTTCAGTGTCGCTATGGGGCCGTTATGTACAAAAACAGCACTAGCCTGCAGGTTAGTGACGTGGAGGAGGGGTGGAAGGGGCGGCGGGGGTTGGGAATCATACATTAGGGAGAACAAAGCTCTCGGTCATCGCTTGTCATTATCAGCCACCTCAACTGAGTTTTATCTAGCGTGTGTACAGGGCTTCTAGTCTTGTAGTTTACATCTTTTGAAAATATTTGTCCTTTAATACCAATCAGCTGAAAAAGTTGTAAACTTCCTCTTTAGCTAGCTGCCTGACTCATGCTATTTGAATGAGCCTGATAAAAAAAGTTAAGGGCCAGATTGGTGTATTAGCATCTCTGAGGATAAAATACTTATCAATAAGACCAATAGAATGGCTGCCTGATGTGGCATGTAACCTGGGGCCGGATGCCAGAGATGGATTAAGATGTAATGTGGCCCTAGGCAAAGTAGTTGATCCCCCACCCTTGTCTTTTTGGTAAGCTGAAGTGGAGAGATATCAGATAAGGTGACTGGTAGGCCTCTTGACACCCTCTGGGCCCCAGGCACCTGCCTAGGCTGCCTGATGATCCTGCTTTGCCTGATGCACGGAACAGTGGTAAAGTTACCATGTATAGGAAACGGGGCAGTGCGCGTTACCCCCTTAGTGCAATGCAAAATACTGGTTTTACGTTGCTATGGTAATGCATGGTGCGATAACGACGCGGCAATGCGCAGAAATAACAACAGTCATGGTGGATCAGATCTTTGAGATCCCCGATGACTCCCGCGCTGAGTACAGCAATCGCTTCAACACTCGTTCAGGCACATCAATGTGCCATACCGTGATGTCGCATTTGCCCACAAACAGGAAGATGGATTGGGGAGCGCTCGTCATTGTGGGACGTCACTGGGATCCATCTTCCTGGGTTGTGAGGTAAGTATTCAGCTTTAGGGCTGGGACCCACTTCGTAATTTGCTAAATCACGAAAGTGCTGCGATTTCACTGTGATTCCCAGAGTGATCGCAATTCGGCTACGGTAGCACTGATGCGATCACTCCAGGATCACTACCAGACTGCTGCAACAGCGTTTTGTGATCGCTCTGTTATCTCAGTGCTGCTAGTAGGACCTACTCCCTAAGAATTCACTTGCGTAGTGCTTTGCTGATCGCCAGTGTAAAAGCCCTCCTAGTGGGTCCCAGCCCTAGAAAATGATATGAGTAAAAATAAGATTCTGATTTGGTTGCATATATTCCCCAAACTAGCTGAGAGGTAGAATTGTGCTTTAAGGGTTTGTTTTTTTTGTTAAAATGGAGCTCTGGAGTTTATTAAATTACTATTTATACAATCGTCATCTTTAGTAACGGGTAAGTGACTTTTTGAATCATTGGCTTGGATGCAGAAAGTTAGCACTGCTCACTGTCATTGTGTTTTTTTTTATTTCGTTATGACACATTTCTTTTTATTTAATTTTGTTTATTACCATTTATAGCAATGTCTCTGAACAGTGTGTACTGTGTTGGTGTGTTTGCTGTGCTGTGCAGTGAGGTAAACCCATGACGCTATGAGGAGCAATAGGCATGTTGAAGCACAACTAAAGGTTTCTCAGTACAACTTGAAAGCCCAGTGTTGTCATTCTTATACATGTACAATTCAGGTTTCAAAATCTGAACCATCTTTCTTGTTAAAAGTCACTATTATGAGGCATTTTTATAGAAATAAACTTTTTTTTACAGAATTTTGTTGATTATATTGAACAGTTCATGTCACTAACTGATGGGAGTCAGAAGAAGCTGTCGTTCTTCCAGGGAAAGATAAAAAACAAACAGGAGAGGTGGTTCCCCTTATAGTGTAGTATGTAAAGGAATGCATAACGGAAAGAAAACAAATCCCCATTGGGTTTGGAGATGCCCCAAAAGATGTGTAAAACTATTAAAAACTGTTTAAAAGTCAAGAAAATTTACCGTGAACCCCAAGATCAGCCAATTCATTCTAATGCTGGATCCACACTATATAATTTTTCGGCAGATTTACCTGCCAGATGGATTATTTCCAGCATGTTCGATCTGAGGATCGATCGTTCTTGAGTGATTTTCTGATCGATTTCCATTCGTTTCTATGGAAATCGATCAGAAAATCACTAAAAAAAATGATCGATTGTCAGATCGGACATGCTGGAAATAATCGATCTGGCAGGTAAATCTGCCAAAAAATTGTATGGTGTGGATCCAGCATTACCTTGAGACACTGTTTTATTGACCTGAGGAAGTGGGTGGATGCCCGTAAAAACGTTTTGTCCAGTGTTTTTGAATAAATTATTTTTGTATCTTTAGTCCTCATCTTGGGGTAAGTTTTTCTTGCATGTCACTAACTGGTCTTAGCTCACAATGTACCTACCATAACTACAGTGTGATGTCCCAACACCCTACTATTGGCACGGGCCAAGGTTGGGAAAAACCAAGCCAAGCTATTAGCAGGGAAAAAATCAAGTCTGATAGAGGAAACCCATGCAAACAAAAAGAATATGTAAGCTCCATGCACCCACATCATACTCTCCACGTCAACAATTGCTGCTCAGCTCCAGGGCTGCGGGACAGGTATTTACCCTGCATGTAAAATGGCCTGGTCCTTAAGAGGGGTAGGCAGCCGGTCTCCAAAAGGTTAAAGCATAACTGGAGTGAGAAGAATATGGAGGCTGCTATATTAATTTCCTTTTAAACAATACCAGTTGACTTGCAGCCCTGCTAATCTACAGTATTTGGCTGCAGTAGTGTCTGAATAACACCAGAAACAAGCATACAGCTATTCTTGTCAGATCTGACAATAATGTCAGAAACACCTGATCTGCATATGCTTGTTTTATGGCTAAAAGTATTACAGGCAATGTATCAGCATCTCGCTTCAGTTGTCCTTATTTCCGAGGCAATGGATAAAAACTAGCTTAACTTACCTGGGGCTTCTTCCAGCCCATAGAAGTAATGCTTCTGCGTCACAGCTCTGGTGTTCTCCTGGGTCCCACTGGCAGCCTCTGAAGTCTTCTGGGTACGCGCCCGATGACATGGGCACGTTGTTGTGTTTGGGGCACAGGGGTGGAGTTTTAGGGGCTGGTATCTAAATAGATGTAAGTGAATCCTGGAGAAAAAGTGGATACGTTGTGTAGAGCAATAAATATATAACTAGTAAATTGAGCCAGGATTCTTAAGCCTCATGCTTGATTAAAGTCGGCTGAGGTGGCCGATGACGGTTACCTCAGTCGATAATCAAGCCTGTGTACAGTGGCGTCCGATCAGCGATCCCCAACTTGCAAGTGATCTGCCTGGCGGATCGACTCACCCCCACGAACGACAATTCCTTTGAAGACACATCCTTGGCCAAGCATCCTTATTCATTGCTATGGATGGAATGAAAGAATGAGGAAACATCCTCAGGGTCAGACTGTCCTGGGTATAGAGCTGGATCTTCCACAAGGCAATCCTAGGCAGCTGCCTAGGGCCTGTAGAGAGTCTAGGGGCCTGGTGGATGCTAGTTTCCACCAAATCTAACTAAATAAGCCAGGAGACCATCAGGGGTGGGAAAAAAGTGCTATCTTGCCTAGGGCCCCATTTAAAGGGATACTGTAGGGGGGTCAGGGAAAAATGAGTTGAACTTACCCGGGGCTTCTAACGGTCCCCCGCAGACATCCTGTGTTGGCGCAGCCACTCACCGATGCTCCGGCCCCGCCTCCAGTTAACTTCTGGAATTTCAGACTTTAAAGTCTGAAAACCACTGCGCCTGCATTGCCGTGTCCTCGATCCCGCTGATGTCATTAAGAGCGCACAGCGCAGGCCCAGTATGGTCTGTGTCTGCGCAGTACACTCCTGGTGACATCAGCGGGAGTGAGGACACGGGCGTGCAGGCGCAGTGGTTTTCTGACTTTAAAGTCAGAAATTCCAGAAGTGAACTGGAGGCGGGGCCGGAGCATCAGTGAGTGGCTGCGCCAACACAGGATGTCTGCGGGGAACCATTAGAAGCCCCAGGTAAGTTCAGCTCATTTTCCCCCGATCCCCCTACAGTATCCCTTTAATCTTAATCCTTTTCTGCATGGGGAAACCAGTAAAGCAAAGGTCTAAACCTAAATCAGTAAAAGCCTAGAAAATCCAACATCGCTGATTGCTTTTCCTTCAAGCATGGTTGGGTCAGGTGGTTAGGGGATGCCTGCGCAGATTTCCAATCTTGCTACATCCCGGGGTGTAAGTATAGCCATAGCAGTCAAGGCAGTGCCCAGGGCGAGGCCTACTTTTGTTTTTTTAGGTCACAGGAAGTACCCCATACTCCTCATTCAGATATCCTGCCAGTCGTAAGCTTCCCTAATAGGAAGTGACATCACTAGTCAAATGACATGACATGTTGTTGAGTTGTGCTTTTTCCTTTTTCTTGTGTGTAACGGGGTCCTGTGACTAGTTAGGCTTACGTATCTTTCCATTCACATTTCTCCTAGTATTACACTTCAGTTCAGGACACATTTAGGTGACGTTTCTCCTCTAGACGTGTCCACAAAGTAGAGAACGTAATAAATATATTTTTAGGATTAGTTAGGCTCATAAACAGCTAGTTGCTTTCCATTACAATGACTTGTTTCTTGATCCAAGAACCCAAAATAGAAATCAGCAGAAGCCTGGGACTTGTATAAGTTGGTGTGAAAGTGACTGTGCTTCCCCCAGGCTGTGCAGACAAGGGTTGCACATTGTGTCCTGCACTGTGAAAGTAGCAGTGGGCTGGAAAAATCACTGTCAGCACAGCTATTGGACCTCCCTGGCACTGAGGTGTAAAAGCCATTAATCATACTGTAGAGCCTTGTGATTCTTTCCCTCACTGAAAATGTGTATTTGAAATTGCAATGGAATGCAAACAAACTTCAAAGGGGCATCAGGCTCCCAGAGCTAATGGATGCAGCAGGGCATTGTTTAAACAGAGGCAGCATCCCCACTGAGATGTCGTTTGCATCTGAAAAACACACATCTCCAGACCCATAAAAAGATTCTTGTGTGGATGGCGCATCTGTACTTCACATGGGCTATCTGGTGAGCTAAACCAGTAAGTAACAGGGCCTCTGTGATCAGTGTTTCTCCAGTTTACTTCTCTAACTAACCTTATAAAAGCCTGCACTTGCCAAGTACTGCCTGGTATGAGAAAAGTTATCTCAACTAAGTGCCCCATTTTCACATACACATTTATGACTAGAACACCATAGTTGTTTATACATTATTTCCCAGCATTCTCTATTGCTTTTTATTAGCCCAAATACTTATTTGGTCTTGTTTATATAGACTTAAAGGGAACCTGAAGCGAGAGGTATATGGAGGCTGCCATATTTATTTCCTTTTAAGAAATGCCAGTTGCCTGGCTGTCCTGCTGAACCTCTGCCTCTAATACTCATAGCTATAGACCATGAACAAGCATGCAGCAGATCAGGTGTTTATTATTACATCTGACAAGATAAGCTGCATGCTTGTTTCTGGTGTAATACAGACTAGAGATGGCCCAAAGAGTTCGCCGGCGAACATTATCCAGCAAATTTCGGCTGTTGCGTTCTCCATGAACTGCGAACATATGGCGTTCAAGCCACTCCCTATACATCATCATGGAGCCAAACTTTGACCCCTTACCTCACAATCAGCAGACACATGGCTAGCAACTAGCACCCCCTCCTGGACCCCCACCCCCTATCAAACAGCAGTTGTGGTGGCCATATTGGATTCATTCTCTGCTGGCTGCTGACTGTTAGTGAGATCAGGGTCAGACTTGCTGCAGATAGGTAGTGAAAGCATTAGCTAGGCCTTTGTTTTTTGTTCCTCACTTGCACTTGCCCACTGACACCCGGAGCTGTGTGCACACTACTGCTATTGTTGTTGCCTCATTAAGTTGCACGCACAGAACCACTCCAGTGCATTATTATTTCACTGTATTCTGATAGTACTATTGCATTTCTCTGTTTGTGACACTCCACAGCCCACTGACACCCAGAGCTATGCATAATGTGATTTCTGCCCTCTAGGGATTAAAACTTGATTTTGCATCAATTCCGTAATTTTTGGTAGGACTTTTGACATGGATCCCCCTCTGACATGCCACAGTCCATGTGTTAGATCCCTTGAAACAACTTTTCCATCACTTTTGTGGCCAGAAACAGACTTTGTAAGTTTTAAAATTCTACTGCCCATTGAAGTCTATGGCAGTTCCCCGGGTTCGCCTGTTTGCAAACATTTTCGGAAGTTCGCGTTCGCTGTTCGCGCACAGAAAATTCTATGTTTGCGACATCTCTGATACAGACAGCCTGTTATCCCATAGAGCCATATCATTCCCTGCCAGGCACTGATGAGGACCAACAGACCAAAACAGGCTGTATGCATGTTAGGTTGACAAGGCTCTGTAAAATGTATAAGCTATAGGCTTGCTATACACCAGGGGTTCTGGATGTAAGCCTGGCTTCAGGGCCATAAAGAGATCATTTACATATTCAGTATTGATGAATTGTGGGAAGACACAGTAGCTCACTTAAAGCTGAATTATGGCAAAAAACGTCTGTCTCAAGAGTGCTCTGTGTGCCTCCCTCCGCCCTCATCTCTATGCTGCACATGACTTCATATTGGACCCTGTCCTGGGATTATGTACGTATACTACCAATATTGTTATTCACCATTATGTTCACTGTCCCTCATTCCTAATCATTGTCTCATGCATGTTTGTGAGCAAATTCAAACCCATATCTATTCACTGTTTCTGATTTATATGTACACTTGTTGGATGGTTGCTTAGGCACTTATATGGATGTCACAGTCACTAATGAGCTAATTTTCAGACCAGTTCCCTTGGACCCGGATTCCATTTTTCCATACTGTGATCGATTTTAGATCCCAGATGGTTATCGTGCAGCATAGAAGGGTTAATGATTATACATGAGAGGTGAGGCATGGTTATTGTTTGTCATTTCCTCACATCACATTGTGCTGTGAGGGTTTGCTTTTGTGGTGCAATGCACTCCATTTTAAATGCTTTTAAATGTCTTAGTGTTTTTGAATAAAGATTATTTGAGTACATATTTTGGTGGTGCAGCTTTTTCTCATCCAGGATTTCTGTTTCTTGATTTCTCATTGGATCTTTATTGATCCTGGGGTTTGCACACCACTTTGTGTTGGGAGTGCGGATTCACTTTTGCATGATTTCATAATACAGACAGCCTGTTATCCCATAGAGCCATATCATTCCCTGCCAGGCACTGATGAGGACCAACAGACCAAAACAGGCTGTATGCATGTTAGGTTGACATGGCTCGGTAAAATGTATAAGCTATAGGCTTGCTATACACCAGGGTGTAACGATCGGTGTAACACAGAGAGAATCTGATTATTGGTGATCTGCAGTATCACCAAAAATACAGATATATACCTGATTATTGATGATCTGCAGTATCACCGATAATCAGATATATTACTAACCTCTGGACACCTGAGAGATATGAGTGTTTGGTGCAACAGTAATACTTTGAGAACAATATCAGGAGGACAGGTACAAAGGCAGTAAGGAATACTGCTAGAGTATGAGTACCTTTCAGCAGCCTGAGAATCCCCCGCAGGGAGGAGTCAGACTGGGAGAGGAAAGGACCAGAGCGTGAGTGACACCAATAGGAGGATGTCACTAACTGATCTGTGAACTATCTCTTAACTGAGGAGATAGCTCTCAAGGTCGGACAAGCCAGGTCGGCAACACATGGACATACCGAATACAAAGACAGGAGGCTGATTCGGTAATCCTAAGGCAAGCAGGGTTTGGCAACAGAGTATCAGATATAGCGAAGTACCGAATCAGTGAACAGAAGAGTGGTCAGGAAAGCAGAAAGTCATAACAGATAATAAACAATGCCTAGTCTTGGGTGTGAGCTCCGTGATCATCAAAACCCTGGAACTAGTCTGACATATAACAGAATGATAACACGAGTCCCTAGTCTTGGGTGTGAGGTCCGTGATCATCAACACCCTGGAACTAGTCTGAAGTATAACAGAATGGTAACACAAGTCCCTAATCTTGGGTGTGAGGTCCTTGATCATCAACACCCTGGAACTAGTCTGAAGTATAACAGAATGGTAACACAAGTCCCTAATCTTGGGTGTGAGGTCCTTGATCATCAACACCCTGGAACTAGTCTGAAGTATAACTGAATGATAACACAAGTCCCTAATCTTGGGTGTGAGGTCCTTGATCATCAACACCCTGGAACTAGTCTGAAGTATAACAGAATGATAACACAGATTCTGACAATAAGGTCTGAGTGCTTCCACGTAGTGGTCGCAACGGCAGACAACCAGCGAATGACCAGCACCCAGTATATATAGCCCAGCGCCTCCCCTAAGTGCTGGACCAATGGGAACTGGGTGAATCGTCAGCTGACCGGCTTGGTCAGCTGACTCCCTTCTGGCTGTCATAAAAGTTCTGCCTCTCAGCGCGCGCGTGCGTCCTTCTGAACCTGTGTGGACTATCAGTCCCAGCCACACCAGACATATCTTGCGTACCACCCGCCGCGCTGGACGCGGAACCAGCCGCACCGCTATCAGGGCATGCGGCGGTTTCTCCGCGTTCAGCCATACTGGCAGATGTAGGCCTACGCGTGCAAACCGCCGCGTTGGATGCGGAATCAGCCGCCTTGTTCTGAGCACACGCAGCGGCTTTTCCGCGTTTTCTCACACAGGGGTTCTGGATGTAAGCCTGGCTTCAGGGCCATAAAGAGATCATTTACATATTCAGTGTTGATGCATTGTGGGAAGCCACAGTAGCTCACGTAAAGCTGAATTATGGCGAAAAAAGTCTGCTTCAAGAAGGAAAACTACACTGGTATTACGGAGATTCAGCAAGCATCCAGCAGTGTGGAAAACGGAAATAGAAGACTACACAGTAGAGTAGCACATCAACACAATTCAAAGTGGCACCTTGTGACCTTTCAGCACACCCCTACAGCCTAAGCATTAAAGCTGTTGCATATTCCAACACACTGTACATCATATAAAAATAACCAACTAAGTATATCAGTTCTTGCAATTCATTTGTAAACATCTTGTTTAATTTGCTGATTACAATGAATATTTAAACAGTTTTCCCTTGCTTGTAATCGATTTTGAAAATTAATTAATACAAAACGTTACTTTCCTGTAATATTTGTATGATCACTCGCAACGCAACTTAATACCCCGTTATCGTCACATACAGTAGAGCATACATGCAATGAAAAGTATGCTTTCAAGTCATTACTGAGCATGTGCAAACAGTCCAACGCAGCTAATAACGTGTATAACGCACAGCATGCAGCACTTTCTAATAACGTTACACGTTGCACACAAACGCAACGTATGCACTGTGAATGTTGCACAGACTTAGTATTTCTGTGCGTTAGTCTGCGGTGAAACATTTTTTAATGTGCGACTTTAACGTCGCTCTGTGAAAGAGGCCTTAAAGTGCTCAGTTTCACTTTGTGAGTCAGCGGGCCACTGTGCCTCTGCTGCCCTGGCCGCACACGTCCTCGCTACCACTCGTGTCGCCAGGAGCTTCCTGCGCAGTCCGAGGTTTTCTCATACTGCACCTGCATAGGACGCGCGCGGCCAGGGCAGCTGAGGCGAAGTAGCCGTCGACTTGTAAGTTGGTGGCAAAGAAACAGAGCTGTGGTGGGGGACTGGAGGATCTTTTGGTAACCTCACAGGCACAGGGAGGCTGTAGGGGGCTGGCAGAAGCCCGAGGTAAGTGAAACTCTTTTTTCTCCTAGTCTTCAGGCCTACTTTAATTCACAACCCAATACAATGGAAATGTTTGGGATCTTGCTTTAATTAGGGAGGGTATTTTTCAGACCAATTAACTTTTTTCCTGACTTTTCTTACAGGAGACACTTCCACGCCATACCAATAAATCACTTTTCCAGCCCCCAACAAGCAAAAAAGTCCAAATTATAAGTTGGCACAAATGAACGTAACATTTCTCACTTCCTTTTGAATACTTTTTCATTTCTAGGTGCTGTGAATCTATTTTTGCAGATAAGATGAAAAATAAATCATCAGGGAAACATTTTGGGAGAAAACTGAGCCCTATTCAAGTCACCTTTTCTCCTAGGTGATATTTTCACACAGGAGGATCAATAAAATACCTTTTAAACCACCAGCAAGCAAACAAATTTTGACAGTATTTTTTTTTAAATACTTTTTGGTATTTTTCCAATTGCAGAGTGCTGAAATTAATTTTAAACAGATGAAAAATTATCTCCTAGGAGAAATCTCAGGAGAAAAAGTTAATTGCAATGGGCCAAGATGAGAGAAATCTGGAGATTCCCTTTAGATCACATATAACAATGATGTTAATAGCCCTATCGGGGTGGGGGGCGTAGCTATAGAGCCCTGGAATGCAGTGGCAATGTTACACTTGTCCTCCCAGCACTGTACATACTACAATTACTTGGTACAGGATGACCAAATCTGCTTTCATAGCATCAGTGGTGCTCGTAATGGCCAAAAACTTAGTTTCACAAATTTCGCGAAGTTTTCCGCATCGTAAAACTTCACATTAAACTTCGCGTAGTAATTTACGAAGTTACGGGTACAGCGTAGTTACGGCTACGATACTACACGTGTAAACGAAATCGCGTAACGTAATTACGCGTCACTTAACTAGCCAGTGCGCATGCGCATACTATATTTGAATGCGTACAATCATGCTTATGATGCGTATAAACATACGCATTAAACAGCGCATGCGCGTCGCTAACATAACATGTCCGCCTGCAGAAATTTGTAAGCGTGCATCAATGCAAAATGACTAATATTTTAATGAACCGTAATTTCGCAAAGTTACGAAGTCATACGAAATTACGATACATAATTACGGTCCACACATAATTTATTACGCATCCTCCCGTAAATTTTGCATTACGATTACGATGGGAAACGGCGAGTTACGAAGCACCACTGCATAGCATGAGCAAGGGTGGGGAACAGTTTGGCAATGATCATCAATATTAATGTCATATATAGAAGTGATCATTATCCCTACAGTGCTAATAAAGGAGTGCTCTAGGCGGTCTTCTGCCCTAGGGGTCCAGATGCAGTCACAATTTCTTCATTCCCTATTGCTACACTGTTTGTATCCTACCCTCAGAAACAAACTTGTTGACAAGACCGCTGTTTTACAAGCATCTAGCAACACTAATGATGATAAGAAGGACCTAGAGACTGCATATGCAAGGGTTTAACATGGTTGCCCATATATTATTATTTTTAATATTTATATAGCGTCGACATCTTGGCATGTGTATAGCCTTGTTCCTTAACTTCCCCAGAGGTGCTAACAATCTAATCCCTACTATAGTCCTATGTCTATCCATCATAGTCTAGGACCAATTTTAGGGGGAAGCCAATTAACTTATTTGTAGTTCTTTTGGGATGTGGGAGGAAACTGGAATGCACAGAGGAAACCCACACAGACACAGGGAGAACATACAAACTCTTTGCAAATAGTGCCTGGGCTAGGAAATGTTTTTTATATTTTAAGAAAAACTTTGTAAAAAGCTAAAATGTCTCTTTCTGATGTGCAACAACCTGCCATTTTGTTTAAGGTAGGCCTGACAGTTTGATGTGTCTGATTTCGCTTCATGGATATTTAAGTATTTGTTCGCACACGCAATCTGCCTCTTCTTCACTGAACTCCACAAAAACAGAACTTTCCAAGGTTAATCCATTTCTAAAAAAAAATATAAAAGGATGTCATCTGGAACAATAGATAATTTCCCTTCTAATCCAATCTCCCGAGATTTATACACTGAAAAAAGTTTCTGTTCTCCCCCTGCCAAGTTTCTCCTTCTGCTGGAACAGCCTAGCTTTGAAAAGTGGCCTTGAAGTGGTTTTCCAGCTATTTGAACTTAAAAAGAAGAAAGGCGATGGGGGGAAAAACAGGCCAATGACAGTGTTTCATTCTTGTCTGACTGGGGAGAAGAAGTCTTATATATATATCCAAATGAGACTTCAACACAGGCAATGGGGACCTGGAATCACATAAAACAGAAGGCAGACAGGCTGCAGAGATGTGAGGTAACCTGACGGAGCTTGGCCTTTGTTCTGTGCTCCCTTATATCCCTCCCTGATTTACCATGCTCATCTGCTTTAATGCTCAGGAACATGAGTCCATCTGCTTTAGCCATCCATCATGATGAAATGACGGGGGTAACTAAGTGCCTTTGCATGCCTATTTGCTAAACTGGAGTGTTTGGTAGTGTCAAAAGGACAAAGAACGCTGGAAAGGCCTCGACAGGCACGATTTCTAGAGGAAGCTGATTACTCGGGTGCTTGAGTGTCAGCAAATCATCAATATCTCATCTAAGTAGAGTTGTGAAAAAAGGGACCCTTGTGGAGAAACCACTTCACCTGTAAAAAAAAAAAAAAAAAAAGTCAGGACTGAAAATTAACGGGGGGGGGGGGGGGGATTGGCGGGGTTAAAAAGAGAAGGTAAATATGCAAAGTGCAGTAAAAGGAAAAAAAGCGTGATGAGAAAATAAAAAAGTCAGAAGTTAGATCACTCAATCAGACCCCTTGCTGTTTAGGTCTTTCTGACTGTTACTATATAAATAGAGGGGGGAAATACAAGTGAAAGGAATAGCTTTTTCTTTTTCTTTCTATAAATGATTCACAATGGCAAAACTTAAATACTGTCCTCTGGAAAAATTCACTTTACAATTTGTACAGATAGAATCTTAAAGGAACATTTTGATGACACATAGCAGATTGTATTAAATTATTCAGGATACCCTTTTTTTTTTCTTTAGTTATACTGGTTTAAGCTGTAGAAATACTTTTCATATCTACATATAGCAGGATATTATTATGTAGCCCCACCTCTTTGTGATGTTTTTGTAATTTCAATTACAGTATGTCATTTGCCCTTCTTCTCCAGAGCCCTCTGGGAGATCAGCTGATTTTTCTGCTCAACAGACAGAGGGAGGTAAAATAACAGCAGCTATACACTTTTCCAGCAGAAATTAGGAAAGTTAGTCAGGGAGTTTTACAATGCACAAACAATCCCTAAAATATTTTGAAATGAAAATTGTAAAAAAAAAATAAGCTATTATTTTAAATAAAGTTCTTTATAGCAGTATCCCTTTAACACTTGACAAAGAACCAAAGTTATTTGCGTTATAATGGCCTCAATGATGAGGCACGTCGTATTCAGGAAACATTTTACTTCTATCTTTAACCATTTCTGCTGCCCGGACGTGAAGCTCACGTCCGGGCGGCTGCTCTGCTGCGCTCCCGTGCTTTGGCGCGCTCCCGCGTGCGATCGCGGGCGCACCCCTGTGCCCCAGTGGTGTCCCCCGGTAGCCCTGGGATCAGTGAACGGGAACATGGTTCCCGATCACCGATCCCTGTCCCCCACAGAAAAACCGAAGCACTCTCACAAGAGGCTTCAGTTCTTCTGCCCGGAAAAAATTCCGCATCCCCCTTGTACTTCCGCTTAGCGAAAAGTACAAGGAGGGAAAACAAAAATGAAGGTGGCCATCTTGTGGCCAAATAGTAAAACTACATCTACATATTTTTTACATTACAATTTACACATAACAACATTAAAATTTAACTGTTTATGTCCCACACCAAAATAGTTTTAATGGAAAAAAAATTACAATGAAAAAAAAAAAAAGACATAAATAGTTACCTAAGGGTCTGAACTTTTTAAATATGTATTTGAAGGGGGTATACTACAAACATTATTTCAATTATAAGCTTGTAAATAGTGATGGACGCAAAACGGAAACAATGCACCTTTATTTCCAAATAAAATATTGGTGCCATACATTGTGATAGGGACAACATTTAAATGGTATAATAACTGAGACAAATGGGCAAATAAAATACATAGGTTTTAATTATGGTAGCGTGGATTATTTTAAAGCTATAATGGCCGAAAACTGAGAAATAATGAATTTTTTCCATTTTTTTTTATTAATCCTGTTAAAATGCATTTGTAAATAAATACTTCTTAGTAAAATGTACCACCCAAAGAAAGCCTAATTAGTGTCGGGAAAAACAAGATATAGATCAATAAATTGTGATAAGTAGTGATAAAGTTATTAGCGAATGAATGGGAGGTGAAAATTGCTCTGATGCATAAGGGGAAAAATCCCCGCGGGCTGAAATGGTTAAAGGGTAAAAATGATTGCAGCACTGTGTAGGTTGTAGCACATACCAGCCGTTCTTCCTGCCCCCCTCCGTCTGCCGCCGTTCTCAGTTTATACATCCCGGTGTGCGGCGACTTTATTGAACTTTGCCCCGGACATACTGCGCTCTGTGCGCGCAGTATGTCCTTCCCTCTTCACTTCTGGCCGGCGCATAGTGCAAGGCTCAGAAGCACGCTGACTCCTCTGTGCTGCTTGTGCCCTCCATTACACCAAGCGAACAATTAGCCTTGGAAAAATTAATGAAAAATGAGAACCTTGTCATAAAAAATCTGATAAAGGGGGCAATGTTGTGCTAATGTCTCGAGAAAATTACATTAAAATGTGTACAACAATATTGTCAGATAAGAAACAATATAGAAAATTGGAAAATAACCCCACAGAATCCTTTGCGAAAGAACTCGAAAATTTGTTAAAAGAGGCCAAAGTGAGGGGAATTCTAGACAAGAATGACTTTGATTGTTTGATCAATAAGTCTCCTACAACGGCCACTTTCTATGCGCTACTGAAGGTCCACAAAAACTTAAGTACACCACCCGGACGCCCTATCGTATCAGGGAATAACTGCTTAACAGAACAAACTAGCAGATATATTATTATTATTATTATTATTATTATTATTTAGTATTTATATAGCGCTGACATATTACGCAGCGCTGTACAGTGTATATATATATATATTGTCTTGTCACTAACTGTCCCTCAAAGGAGCTCACAATCTAATCCCTACCATTGCCATATATCTATATTATGTAGTGTAAGTACTGTAGTCTAGGGCCAATTTTTAGTGGGAGCCAATTAACTTATCTGTATGTTTTTGGAATGTGGGAGGAAACCGGAGTGCCCGGAGGAAACCCACGCAGACACGGAGAGAACATACAAACTCTTTGCATATAGTGCCCTGGCTGGGATTCAAACCAGGGACCCAGTGCTGCAAGGCGAGAGAGCTAACCACTACGCCACCGTGCTGCCACCGTGCTGCTGGCGTATTGATTTCTTCCTAAGGCCTTTTGTTGAAAGTCTCCCCTCTTACCTTAGGGACACGATGGATTTATTGAATAAATTGAATGATGTCCAAGTCACAGAAAACGTGTGGTTGGCAAGTCTCGATGTAGAATCACTATACAACAACATAAATCATGACCTCGGTCTGAGGGCTATTGAATATTTCTTGAAGACAAGGGGTATCCATATGAGGGACCATTCTTCCTTGATCTTGGTGTTAATCAAGTTTATTCTTACCCACAACTATTTTTTATTCTAGAACAAATACTATCTACAAGAGAGAGGCTGCTCTATGGGGACGGCCTGTGCCCCCTCCTACGCAAACTTATTCTTGGGGTGGTGGGAGGACACTCTAGTGTTTGGGGAGGAACTTGCTGTATACACATCCCATGTCATCTTTTGGGGCCGTTTCATAGATGATATCTTCATCCTTTGGGACGGCCCCAGAGATCTTTTCGTGGACTTTGTGGACCAACTTAACTCCAATGAAATTGGAATGTTTTTCACCCACGAAATAGATAAACATACAATCAATTTTCTTGATGTACAAATCATCAAGAATGATTGTGGTGGTCTTGAGACTAAGATATACCGGAAACCAACAGCAACAAATTCGCTTCTAACGTGGGAGAGTTTTCATCCCGAACCCCTCAAAAGAGGGATCCCCAAGGGACAGTTCCTCAGAGCCCGCAGAAATTGCTCTAATCAGTCATATTTTGATGAGGAGTGTCAAACTTTGGCAAAAAGATTCACTAATCGTGGTTATCCAAAAGCAGTAATATCTGAAGCACGTGAGAAGGCAAAGAGTATGGATAGGAAGGATTTGCTGATTCCCAAAAAGAGAGATCCAATGATAGGAGGGGGCAAACCGAGATTCATCAGTACGTTTTCTAACCAGTCTAGCAATGTCAAAAAGATCATTGATAGGCATTGGTCAATTCTAAAATTAGATCCACAACTGAATACATAATTACCGCGAGCCCCGTTAATCACCTATAGAAGGGGGAAAAATCTGGGTGATAGTCTTATGCATTCCTTTTTACCTGTTAAGGGAGAGAATGTTGGATCAATGATGAAAAAAACATGGCTGAGTGGTCCTCTGAAAGGAATGTTCAAATGCGGTAAATGCAAAGTGGGCACAAATGTGCACAAATGTAAGGAATTTATTGCCCCTAAGGATGGACGTACTTTTGAATTATACGATTTTTTCAACTGCGATACTGAAGGGGTGGTGTATGCAATACAGTGCCCCTGCCCCCTCCTTTACATAGGTGAAACTACGAGGATGGTTAAAACCAGAATAATGGAACATCTGGGTGACATTCACCATAAACGTAAAACCTCAGTAGCAAAACACTTTGTTGAAAAACATGAGGGGAACACCAATAGTCTGAAATTTTGGGTCATACAGAGATGGAAAATGGGTCCGAGAGGAGGAAATCTGGACCAGAAACTGAGACAATTAGAGGCCAGATGGATCTATAGATTGGGCACCCTGAGTCCGGGTGGCCTAAATGAAGGATTTACCTTTGCTCCCTTTATCTGACCCATTTATCATTGGTTCTGTCTCTGTCCCCCGACCTATCTCTCTCCCTACACTTCGGTTTTGCTCTGGATGTTTGTTTTTTTCGGAGACCTCTCTCGCGAATGCTATGACCAATTTAGGGTTGTCAGTCCCTTGTCAATAGTGTTATATTCCCATTGTTTGACACCCCCCCATTGGGCACCTATATACATACATATAAAAATACTAAGGACAGCGTCAATAATCCTAATCTAGAATCAGTGAGTGTAGTATCCTCATAGGGAATTCCCTTATATATATGTTTTATAATGGCAGGTGATATAATTCAGAATCACTTTGAGAATGGATCCTGCGTGTATTTCATGTGCCGTCTAGGCTTAAATGCACTATGTTGGACTGGTAATCATGATCACTATATACATATATTTTATTATTAAAGAGGATCTAACTATATATCACTCCTGGTACGCTACCCTCTGTTAGATGCACTATACTTTATTCAGGAATCCGTGGATGTTCTTATTGAGAGCGCTTCCTGGTTGTTGTTTTTTTTTTTTTTTTAATGTTTCTTGGGTTTCCCTGGTAACCACGCTCCAAGCGTATGCGTAGTTGCAGCCGCTTGGCAGCGTGACGTCATTTAATTTATGCACTGCTCAGAGACGCGTAGGAGGCTAGGTGGAGCCGGCTAAAGTGCGCGGCGGCTTCCGATTGGCCGAGTCCCGTAGCAGATGCGATTTGATTGGCGCACCGGGAACCACCCTTTAGTATACTTTACAACCAATCAGATGACGCTATTCACGGAGGAACCTGTTTTTACACTTTTTCAGCCGGTTAGTGTATATATGGGTGATGTCATGAGCAAATGGTATAGGATGTATTGAGAGGAACCAGGCCAAGAAAAATGGGCATTGTAACTTATTTCTTTAGCCTCTTATACAATATAGTGGTGGGCTAGGATATACTTTTTTGATTGGGCAATTTCTTGATAGACAAAATCAGTGACCAATGGCAAGGTCCCTTATGGGCGGACAGGGGGGCGTAATCGCGCACCTCCTCCCCCAGCATCCATTGCGACAACCAATACACTATAAAAGGGCAGCCCGAATGGTCATACGCTTTTTGGCTGCTGGTTGCGGCCATATTACTTACCAATATGTATACTCTGTGATTTATTTAATATGTCTAAATTATTTTAGCACTTTGCACTCTTGCACTTTAGATCGTATTCACTCCTGACGAAGTTTCAACTTTATGAAACGAAACATGTAGGGTATTGGTGTGGGGTATATAATTAGTCATACTTTGGGAGATCGGTAGGATTGTCTTCATGACTAGTAACCACATATCCGCCGACCCGATTGTATCACATTGTTCATAGGTTTTAGATCTTCTATTAAAAGTTAAATTTTAAACCTTTATCTCTCTATAAGGCTTAAATCCTCGTGAATCTCCTGTATGTCAATGAAAGTTCAACCTGCATGGGATGATTGTTTCTCCTGTTAAATAATTGCACTGCATTTTAGACTCCAGCTCTGTATCAGAATGACCCCGAACAGATTATCTAGGTCATGATGGAGTTCAGTTATGAGACGTCCCCCTAATGCTAAAGCTAATATTTAATAAAGGGGGAAGCGGGGACCCCCAGAGCACATCTTTATATTGCATTTTCCGATTGTCTATTATCTTTTTACCTGTCCCTTAAGAATGCCCCATCTCATCTTCCTGTTCATTGTTACCCAATATATTTCTGTATTCTTCAGTTTCTATAAATTCTTCCCATTTCTTCCAGGTCTATTTTAATTTCCTTTCCCCTCCTCTATTTTCCTGGACTACTTGTTCCATACCTCTCTCAGCCATTCACTTACTGTTGGTGTGTGTGTTGTCTTCCACCATCTCGCTATCAATATTCTTGCGGCATTTATTAAATGTTTCATAATAGAATTCTTATATTTCTCTATGCCAGTTGGGTTGGTATGTAGGAGGAAGAACTCCGGATCTTCTGGTGGCTCCCACCCCACTATCTCCCTTATATAACCTCTCACTTCATTCCAATATGATTTAATATTCGGGCAGCTCCAGAAAATATGTATCAAGGTTCCTCTTTCCCTGCCGCATCTCCAGCATCTCATGTCGGCGCCCACAAACATCTTTCCCAGTCTGTTAGGCGTATAATACCACCTGCTCACCAATTTCACTCCTGATTCCTGGATCCTAGCGGAGACCGAACTCTTATGCATAAAGTACAGAACATTTTTCCATTCCACCTCCGTAAATTCCCTCTGTATATCCCTCTGCCACTTAGTTCTCCAGCTACTCGTCAGTTCTTGCCCAACATTTAGCATGTTGTATATTTTAGAGAGGGAGCTCCTACTTCTGAACAGGCAGAGCCGAGATTCGAACCCAGGTCGCCTGTGTCAGAGACTGAGCCCTTAACCATTGCACTATTCAGCCACAGCTGAAGGCTCCACAGTTCCGTTTTACAGCTCTGTGTGCTTTCAAAAAACTTCACTAGGGGTTCTCCCTCCTTCACCAACATCCTTGCTCTTAGAGGGTGTTGTCCCCTCCAGAGTGGGTAGTAGTTCTTCTGGCACCCCTGTGTAAAATCTGGGTTGTCTAAGATCGGAAGGAGTGGGGAAGGCTGGTTTATCAGCTGGACTCTCCGCTTATACAGATATAATGTTTTTAATGCATTCTCTAGGAAACATCCCACTGGGTGCGTGCTACCTGCCTTCCTATTCAACCAAGCTTAAATTATATTTTGTAATGTTTCTGTAAAAATGTGTAATGCATTCAGTGCTGTTATTTGTTAGACACACGTGAAGCTGCTGTCAGAAAAATTTATAATTTTCTTCCCATATCTGAGTATCCCTGTGCAAAGTGGCACGTCAGCCCTCAATAATTCCCATTATTGCAGACATAAAGTTGACATTGAAGGAAAATTGGCATTGTGTATATGTACTTTGTAAAAGGGCTGTGGAACATGTCAGGACTATATAAATACCTATTAATAATAATAAACATGGTGGAGTAGTGAATAGCACTCTCACATTGCAGCACTGGGTTGCCAGTTCAAATCTGGCACACGGTACTATCTGCATGGACATTATATGTTCTCCCCAGATTTGCATGGGTTTCCTCTCAAAAACATACAGATGAGTTAACTGGCTTTCTCCAAGCTAACTGGCCTTAGACTTTGAGTGTGATGGACATCTGACTATGGTAGGGAAAAGATTGGAATCATTGTAAAAGTGCTGTGGAAGATGATATGAATATAAAATAAATAAGTATGCTTTAAGCTAATCTTTATTGGGCATT
Organism: Hyperolius riggenbachi; assembly: GCF_040937935.1. NCBI lineage: Eukaryota > Metazoa > Chordata > Amphibia > Anura > Hyperoliidae > Hyperolius > Hyperolius riggenbachi. The sequence continues at coordinate 191,435,842 of NC_090654.1, forward strand.
TATAAACTGCCAGACTCGATCTTTCTCACTGGAGTGAAGCAATCCATGACATTAAAAGGCCAATGGGGAGGTTTGAAATATCAAAGGGAATTGAGTTCCTTCTGACACTGGTGAACTTCCTCAAAACTCTAAGTTGTACTATTAGGAACAGTACTAGTGTACATTTTTTTGCATTTAATGCTGTTTTTCGCACTAAAAAATAAAATAAAAATAAAATAAATAATAATAATAATTGACAGTGTGTTGCTTTTTCCTGGACATTATGCACATCATGTAATAAACATTAGAGATGCAGCTGTGGTGAACAGCGCTACCACTGCAGCTGCCTCCATCTCCCTGCCTATCAATCTACCCATGACTCGGGCGTCTAGCACGCCGAGGACGGGTCTGTCAGCCGCACATAGGGTCGCATTGTCACGTACGCGCGCGCGCACAGACAGGACCTTTATGCGGGGAGGAGGTGCATCAGCTGACCGGCCGGTCGGCTGACGTCAGAGGTGACGCTTGCCGCTCCTCATTTGTTGTTAGGGGTAGGCGTGCCGGAGGGGTCTCCTCTGCTTCATAAGCCTAGCTGGTTCACTCGCAACTTGTCTGCTGTTGCGAATAATTCGTGTTAGCGCTCAGACCTTTGATAGCTTAACGTGTAGCATTGAAAGACTGTATTATATTATCTGTGTATTACTCTGGCTCGTTCTGACTACTCTTCCGCTCAGTGATTCTGTACTTCTGCCCATCTGATCTTGCTGCCAACTCTGCCTTCTTGCCTTTGCCTTCTGATTTTGTACTGTATCTGTCTGTCCGTTGCCAACTCGATTAGTCTGACCACTCTACTCTCACCAGAGGGCCCTTGTTTCTGGTGAGGGGCTCTGTACTGTTAGTACCCACCAGCTCCTCTGGTGAGGTATAGCTAAACCTTTCAGTACTTACTGTTGCACCAAGCACTATACCTTGCTATTAGCTATCACATCAGTTGTTTGCTATACTTGCATTATTGGTGATTCTGCAGATCACCACATAATCGGGTATAGTGTCTGGATTGACACCTTTCGTTACAGCATATTTGTCTTATATAATTACATTGTGCAAGTGTGGAAGACACAATTATTATTATTATTATCATTATTTATTGTATTTATAAAGCGCCAACATATTACACAGCGCTGCACAAGAGATAAATGGGTTAACATACAAGGTAGGACATAGAGGAAACTCACAACAAAACAAGATCATGCAAATGATTTGATAACAATGCAGTGTCTTTAGTCAGAATAGAGACTGTTCTAGTCCACAAGAGGGGTGATTGACAGAAAGGTTGCATAATCAAGCTCGAAACACTGGGAGGAGGGCCCTGCCAGAGGCTTACAATCTAAAGGTTGGGGGTGGAGACAATAGGTGCATATGTTGAGAGGGTGTCTAACAGAATGTATTATGGTGCTCATGTAGGGGGGTATGCGTGTGTTGGGTTAAGATGTGTGGCGAGAAGTGGACAAGGGACCAGGGGGAGAAGCAGATGGAGCCAGAACATGGGGCACCAATAGGGCGGGTGATTAGGGGAAAGGTATGAGGGGGTAAACATAATGATGTGTTGGGGATACATACTGTTGCACTGGGAGTGGTGGTGAGGTAGGTAGGGAAAATGGTGTAGCAGAGGCTGGAGAATACTTAGTGGTGGGCTTGACTAGGGCAATGGAACAGTGTTTATTAGATTATTTGTGCAGTTTGTTTTTATTTGGTGGTGTGGCTTGTACTCAAAGGCAGCAATAGTGTTTAGCAATACAAGTAAATTACAACAAAGATAATGTTACCTTGCTGTGATGCTTATTTCTGATGAATTACTGGTGAATTCGGGTAAATTCGTTTTTTCGCCCTTTGAAAGCTGCCCTTAGATAGCGAACCCTATTGTCGGCGAACCGACAATGTGCTCTCCTTATATACAGTGGAGGAAATAATTATTTGACCCCTCACTGATTCTGTAAGTTTGTCCAATGACAAAGAAATGAAAAGTCTCAGAACAATATCATTTCAATGGTAGGTTTATTTTAACAGTGGCAGATAGCACATCAAAAGGAAAATCGAAAAAAATAACCTTAAATAAAAGATAGCAACTGATTTGCATTTCATTGAGTGAAATAAGTTTTTGAACCCTCTAACAATAAAAGACTTAATACTTAGTGGAAAAACCCTTGTTTGCAAGCACAGAGGTCAAACGTTTCTTGTAATTGATGACCAAGTTTGCACACATTTTAGGAGGAATGTTGGTCCAATCCTCTTTGCAGATCATCTCTAAATCCCTAAGGTTTCGAGGCTGTCTCTGTGCAACTCTGAGCTTGAGCTCCCTGCATAGTTTTTCTATTGGATTAAGGTCCGGAGACTGACTAGGCCACTCCATGACCTTAATGTGCTTCTTCTTGAGCCACTCCTTTGTTGCCTTTGCTGTATGTTTTGGGTCATTGTCGTGCTGGAACACCCATCCACGGCCCATTTTCAGTTTCCTGGCAGAGGGAAGGAGGTTGTCGTTCAGGATTTCACGATACATGGCTCCGTCCATTTTCCCGTTAATGCGATTAAGTTGTCCTGTGCCCTTAGCAGAAAAACACCCCCAAAGCAAAATGTTTCCACCCCCATGCTTGACGGTGGGGACAGTGTTTTGGGGGTCATAGGCAGCATTTTTCTTCCTCCAAACACAGCGAGTTGAGTTAATGCCAAAGAGCTCTATTTTGGTCTCATCAGACCACAGCACCTTCTCCCAGTCACTCACAGAATCATTCAGGTGTTCATTGGCAAACTTCAGACGGGCCTGCACATGTGCCTTCTTGAGCAGGGGGACCTTGCGAGCCCTGCAGGATTTTAATCCATTGCGGTGTAATGTGTTTCCAATGGTGTTCTTGGTGACTGTGGTCCCTGCTAATTTGAGGTCATTCACTAACTCCTCTCGTGTAGTTCTAGGATGCTTTTTCACCTTTCTCAGAACCATTGACACCCCACGAGGTGAGATCTTGCGTGGAGCCCCAGAGCGAGGTCCATTGATGGTCATTTTGTGCTCCTTCCATTTTTGAACAATCGCACCAACAGTTGTCACCTTCTCTCACAGCTTCTTGCTAATGGTTTTGTAGCCCATTCCAGCCTTGTGCAGGTCTACAATTTTGTCTCTGACATCCTTGGACAGCTCTTTGGTCTTTCCCATGTTGGAGAGTTTGGAGTCTGCTTGATTGATTGATTCTGTGGACAGGTGTCTTTTATACAGGTGACTAGTTAAAGTGGACCCAAACTAAAAATACTAGATTTCAGAAATAAAATCTATTTTCTAAATTATAATAATAAATAGCAGCCTTTTTTCAGCTGCATGATGACAAATATAAAAGATTTTACATTTATTGGAGAAACCCCTCCCTTCCTTTCATATTGCCGGCAAATAACTGGTGGAGTAGATGGTGTCCGGCAATGGAGGAATTGCTAATGGCTGCCACCTGTATAACCCTAGTTATGCAAAGAGGAGGGTGAAAAGCATGCACTGAAATGCTCATAGGCTTAAAGGAGTGTTTATTTATCTTTGTATGTGTCAGAGTGGTGCAACTAAATATTTTGAATTAAAAAAATGTTTGGTTTGGGTCCGCTTTAAGACAGGTGTCCTTAATGAGGGTGACTAATTGAGTAGAAGTGTCTAACCACTCTGTGGGAGCCAGAACTCTTAATGGTTGGTAGGGGTTCAAAAACGTATTTCACTCAATGAAATGCAAATCAGTTGCTATCTTCTCTTTAAGGTTATTTTTTCGATTTTCCTTTTGATGTGCTATCTGCCACTGTTAAAATAAACCTACCATTGAAATGATACTGTTCTGAGACTTTTCATTTCTTTGTCATTGGACAAACTTACAAAATCAGTGAGGGGTCAAATAATTATTTCCTCCACTGTATGTTACGGCCAAAACCAGAAATCGGCCAATTCTAGAATTGGCCGGCCGTTTCTAGAACTGGCCGATTTTACGTCGGCCAAAGTCCAAAATGCTGGGAATTTCTGACATTGGCCGGCCAGTTCTAGACACGGCCAAAGTTAGTCGGCCAAAGTCCAAAACGCACAAATTCCAGAACATCCCGGGTCCTGTCCAGCACCATGAATGGCACTTCCGCTCTGCTCTGAAAGATACAGCATACAAATCTTTTTTTTTTTAAAGAAAAGCATTTCTTAATTACAGCTGATACAAATCCTGCAATAAATCTGCAGTGTGTCTACATCCTGCTTTCTTGGGAGAAGACATTGTTAACATCCTGTGCTTTTAAATTACCTGCTCTGCTGTGGAAGTCAGGTGACACAGGGGAGAGATCACATTACAGTGGTGATTAGTCACAGATGAGGGGGAATGCATGGCTGTGGGTGCTTTGCTTGGGGGCTGTGCATGGCTGGGGTGCTTTGCTGGGGGGCTGTGCATGGCTGTGGGTGCTTTGCTTGGGGGCTGTGCATGGCTGGGGGTGCTTTGCTGGGGGGCTGTGCATGGCTGGGGTTGCTTTGCTGGGGGGCTGTGCATGGCTGGGGGTGCTTTGCTGGGGGGCTGTGCATGACTGGGGGTGCTCTGCTGGGGGCTGTGCAGGGCTGTGGGTGCTCTGCTGGGGGCTGTGCATGGCTGTGGGTGCTTTGTGGGGGGCTGTGCATGGCTGGGGGGGGTCTTTGCTGGGGGGCTGTGTATGGCTGTGGGTGCTCTGCTAGGGGGCTGTGCATGGCTGTGGGTGTTCTGTGCATGGCTGGGGGGGTCTTTGCTAGCGGGCTGTGCATGGCTGTGGGTGTTCTGCGCATGGCTGGGGGGGTCTTTGCTGGGGGGGCTGTGCATGGCTGTGGTAGGTGCTTTGCTGGGGGGCTGTGCATGGCTGGGGGGGGGGTCTTTGCTGGGCTGGTCGTGGCTGGAAATGCTTTGCATGGTCGGGGGGGGGGGGGCGACTTTGCATAGCTGGGGGTGCTTTGCTGGGCTGGGGGAGCTTTGCTGGGCTGGGGGAGCTTTGCTGGAGGCGCCGCCAGGAAGCCCCGCTCACCTCATCCCCTGCTGCCGCTAAGAACTCAGACCTCCGATCAGGGCGACCACCAGGCGGAGAAAGGCAGAGCAGCGCGCACGCTACCCGCCCGGACCCATACACTTCATATGCAGAAGTCTTCAATGACGTCACTTCTGCATTGAAGTGTTCGGGTCCAGCGGGTCCCGCGTGAGCTGGCAGCTGCTATGCCTCTCTCTGCCTCCCTGGTACGGTCGCCCTGATCGGAGGTCTGAATACTTAGAGGCAGCCGCAGCAGGGGATGAGGTGAGCGGAGCTTCCTGGCGGCGGTGAGTGGGACTTCGGGACTTGGCCGGCCACGTGAAGTCACAACGCGTTCTGGCCGGCCAAAGTCCGAAACTAAAGCCCGTTTCTCACATTGGCTGCATGAGCCGGCCACTTCGCATACTGACCGGCCAGAACCCGAAGTGGCCAGACTTCGGGTTCTGGCCGTAACATATACACAGAGCTAGAGCAATGTGTAATCAGGAAGGCCTGGTCAGCTGGCAGACAATATGCTAATTAAGTAATAGGGGTGGGCTTGTCTCCTGCAAGTTCAAACGGAGTTGTATGTGATACAGGCTTTAATGGAAATTTCAGGCCAGCCACCAGGAAGTAAGATGTGAAAAAAAACCAAGCCAGAATTCAATAGCAATTACAATAATGTCTGTAATGTTACTCAGGTGCTAACACTATTACAGAGGAAGATCAAGAAAGCAAAAGTGCACTAATACAAAAGATGGAAATCAGACATACACAGTCAAATGCAGAATGAGATTAAGGGCTCTTTCACATTAGGGCAGATTTTCTGCGTTTCAACGCAAAGGGTAAAGTTTGCGTTACCCAAGGTGAAATGAAAGTCATAGACTTTCATTTTAGCTTTCACATATAACGCAGCCTTTTTGTGCGTTGCGTTACACTGCACCCAGGCGCAGTTTTTCGGCCAACGCTAGCTTTATGCGTTACAATGTTAGTCAATGTAAAACGCACACTATGCGCGTTTTTAATCCGTTAACGCAGGCAATCAGTCCCAGAATGCAACAGAGGAACAATGTAGAAAGTTGAAAACTAAAAGAAAAAAAAAATTACCTGCGTTTTTCTATGTGCTGTAACGCATTGAAAACGGATTAAAAACGCGCACTCACTGCAGTGCAACGCATATCAAAACGCATTAAAACGCATACAACAAAACGCAAGCTCTGATAAGTTTGGTTGCAGATCGTCTTTTCACATGCAAACGTTAAGCGTCCTGGACAGCCATGTATGAAAAGCCTCACTTGGAAATGTGCGATACTAGTGGAAACTAAGCCTTAGCCATCACAATGTGTCAGTTTAAGAATTGTGTTTTTTGTATCTGTATGTTTCTCTTGGCCAACTCACTGCAAAATAATTCTCTGTTTTTGTGCTGGTCAAACTCTGAGCAAATAACCCAAACCGAAGCTCACTGTCTTATTTACTAGTAAGAGTACAAGTGGAGATCCTACACACACACACATTATTGATGTTGATTCAGTAGCCAGCCTTGACTTTTTGAAGTTCTTTGACATCAAACACTGTGTCCACCTGCGCTGATCACAGGCGAGAACAGCTTGTAAGACATCAAGGGCGTGTGTATGCGCTGCTGGACTGAGCCTCCAGATGCCAGTGATCAGTTATCACCTCTTTCCGGCCTGTGAAAAGGGTGAATTTAATGAGCTGGACCACCATGCTCAGCCGCTTTCCCAGCAGAATGATCAGGCTCACAGGTGCTCAGAGGAACTCAGCACAGGAAGCACAGTCAGCCACCTTCTTTGTGAAAGTCACAAACTGCAATCCATGGCTTCACAGCAGCGGAAAAATAAACATACATACTGTTTACAAAACATCGAAGGACCCATCCAGTACCACCATCAAGGATCAATTGCATACGTTTATATCATTGATTCATACAGTATGTATAAGCTGGACATTAATGCATTAATGCAAACCACTGGGAAAAATGCACTTAATAAGTGAAGTGCGTGCACAGAAAAACAAAGTGATAATTAAGATTTGTGTGCTCTTTATTTTCATGTCTTAAAATGTTGACTGCGGAACATGGGCAAATGAAGTGTATCTGCTGCACTTGTTTTCAACAGTGTATGTAGCAATAACTATTGCCCCCCCCCCAAAAAAAAAAGATTGTTCTGTTTTCAATTGTCATATGCACAGTAACAATTTAAAGATTAAAAAATAAAATATGGCTCAATGGCAACAACACAACTGCATCCACGCATGAGGCTCTGGGTTCAAAATATTTAAATATTTTGGGTTGAAGATACTGTATATCTCTCTTTCAAGAAAAAGTTATTTTAGGTTATCTGAAGAAGGTGATCCATTAAACTTAAACATGTCACCAGTTTCATGTGACTAGAGATGGTGTCGGCTAATGGGAGCAGCACAGTGAAACAGGAAGGGGCGGGTCTAGTTTATCACACAGGTCTTAAGCCTGGTACATACTTTAAAGGATACCCGAACTGACATGTGACATGATGAGATAGACATGTGTATGTACAGTGCCTAGCCCACAAATAACTATGCTGTGTTCCTTTTTTACTTTCTCTGCCTGAAAGAGTTAAATATCAGGTATGCAAGTGGCTGACTCTGTCCTGACTCAGACAGGAAGTGACTACAGTGCGACCCTCACTGATAAGAAATTCCAACTATAAAACACTTTCCTAGCAGAAAATGGCTTCTGAGAGCAAGAAAGAGGTAAAAGAGGTAAAAAAGCGCAATTTGTTATCAGTTCACACTGTAGTCACTTCCTGTCTGAGTCAGGACTGAGTCAGCCACTTGCATACCTGATATTTAACTCTTTCAGGCAGAGAAAGAAAAAAAGGAACACAGCATAGTTATTTGTGTGCTAGGCACTGTACATACACAGGTGTATCTCATCATGTGACATGTCAGTTCGGGTATCCTTTAAATTTTGAGTGGCCAATCACTGACCAATTTTACCACCCCCATGTAGTATGAGGGTTTACCTACACAATATGCTCATAGTTTTCAATATCTGTTGACCCTCAAACTATATAGAGAGAGATGGTCAAATTGGTCAGTGGCTGGCCAATCATAATTGAAATAGTGTGCATGTGGTCGGCCACTGATTGGATGCTGTCAGTATTTAAACCTTGCTGTGACAGTTGCATATTGCCCGTGATAGCTCTAGCTAGCTGGTTGCTCTGTACTAGGCTGTCTTGTTGTGTGGGATTACCTGGATTTTGACCTCTGCCTGTTATTGAACCTTCCTTGCCTGCCGCCTGAACCGACCTCTTGCCTGGATTATCGTTATGACTGTTTGCTGCCTGGTTTGTCCTCGGATACGTTTTTGACCTCTCTTTGCCTAGCCCTCCTGTACTGCAATATATCTGATCACACGTGTATGACCCTGGACTGTTACTGGACTTTGCTAACTGAATCCTTGTTTGGTCTGGAAGTTTATTCGCTCACCCTGCATTCAGCTCCAATACCTTGCACACTAAAGGCCTGGGTGGAACCGAAGTCGGGTAGGTGTTGTCTCCTCACCTCCCGTTCAAGCGTGGACGTGCAACATAGGGTGAAGCGTGTGGAGGTACAGTAGATTGGGGCATTGGAGCTGATTTGTGGGTCGATATTCCTACAGGCCTGACACCCCCTTTGTCTCTTAGGCCTCATTCATATTTTGTATCATTTTCACATTTTTCTGCTATATGCAAATACTCTAGAACAGAGAACCTATGATAATCAGTGGGCTCATTAACAATGAGAACGAATACGTTTTTCTGTTCATAAAAGAAAAATTAGCTGCATGCTTTTTTTCACAAGCCATTCATGTTTTTGTAGTGGTCCAATGTAGACATGTGCCTGGCTTATAGTGTGAGGGCCCTTTTCCACTAGCTACGTTTTGCCAAAAACATTAAACGCATGCGTTTGCTGATTCTTAAGTGCAGCCTGTTTAAAATAAGAATCTTGGGTGGCCTTTTCCACTGCTGCGTTCCGATTAAAAAAAAAAACGCAAACACGTGTCTGTGCGATTATGATGCGTTTTGCGTTTCAATGTAAAGTATAGGAATGCATGAAAAACACATAGAAATGCATTTGCGTTTTGCGCTTTCTTTTGATTTAACCACTAGTATCTAATTTCAAAAATCAAGACAACACTTGCCAATCAGAAAAATGGAAACGAAAACGCATAAAAAACGCACATCAAAATAGGTATAAAAACACAAACGCTTTTGCATTTTGCAGTGGATAAGGGCCCTGAGTAAAACTAAACTGTGATGCTGTCCTCCCACTAGTCTATTACTTACCTAATGGAGCTCTCATGGGCTACAACAGGCACTGTAGTTAGATAAGATCCGACTTCAGAACAGACTCCATGTGATAATTCTCCGCCTTATGCATTGGTACAGTGTCTGTTATATGATGCAGTCATATGGCAAAGCGAATAGTGACAGGACTTGTTCGTGGACCCATCAGGGCTCAAGGGCAAACATACCCAATTCATCTTATCAATTTGAGTGTCAGCCTTCAGCTATTATATAGACCAGGGGTCCCCAACCACCGGGCCGCGGCCCACTGCCGGTCCGTTGGCAGTGTCCAGCCGGGCCGCGGCGGGTCTGTCATCTTGCCCCTCCCCCCCGCGGCCGCCGCTTCTGTTACTTTATGAGCGGGCGGCCGCTTCCGGATTCCCCCATGCGCGCTCTCCTCCATGAAGTACTATCTCCTCCTATAACAGCAGCGCGTCTTGCGTCTGCTGTAAGAAGGGAAGGAGGCGGGGCAGCGGCTTCCTGTAGCGGCGATATGCATCGCCGCTACCATGGGAACCGCTGCCCCGCCTCCTTCCCTCCTTACAGCAGACGCAAGACGCGCTGCTGTTATAGGAGGAGATAGTACTTCATGGAGGAGAGCGCGCATGGGGGAATCCGGAAGCGGCCGCCCGCCCATAAGGTAACAGAAGCGGCGGCCGCACCATTTACGCATACTGGGCACTATACTAGCTATAGCTGGGCCACTATACTAGCCATGCTGGGCACTATACTAGCCATGCTGGGCACTATACTAGCCATGCTGGGGCATTATACTAGCCATGCGGGGCACTATACTAGCCATGCTGGGACACTATACTAGCTATAGCTGGGCACTATACTAGCCATGCTGGGCACTATACTAGCCATGCTGGGCACTATACTAGCCAAGCTGGGGTACTATACTAGCCAAGCTGGGGCATTATACTAGCCATGCGGGGCACTATACTAGCCATGCTGGGACACTATACTAGCTATAGCTGGGCACTATACTAGCCATGCTGGGCACTATACTAGCCATGCTGGGCACTATACTAGCCAAGCTGGGGTACTATACTAGCCAAGCTGGGGCACTATACTAGCCATGCTGGGGCATTATACTAGCCATGCGGGGCACTATACTAGCCATGCTGGGACACTATACTAGCTATAGCTGGGCACTATACTAGCCATGCTGGGACACTATACTAGCTATAGCTGGGCACTATACTAGCCATGCTGGGGCATTATACTAGCCATGCGGGGCACTATACTAGCCATGCTGGGACACTATACTAGCCATGCTGGGGCACTATACTAGCCATGCTGGGGCACTATACTAGCCATGCTGGGACACTATACTAGCCATGCTGGGGCATTATACTAGCCATGCGGGGCACTATACTAGCCATGCTGGGACACTATACTAGCTATAGCTGGGCACTATACTAGCTATAGCTGGGCACTATACTAGCCATGCTGGGCACTATACTAGCCATGCTGGGCACTATACTAGCCATGCTGGGCACTATACTAGCCATGCTGGGGCACTGTACTAGCCATGCTGGGACACTGTACTAGCCATGCTGGGGCACTATACTAGCCATGCTGGGGCACTATACTAGCCATGCTGGGGCACTATACTAGCCATGCTGGGGCACTATACTAGCCATGCTGGGGCACTATACTAGCCATACTGGGGTAACCATACTAGCCATGCTGGGCACTTTACTAGCCATACTGGGGCACTATACTAGCTATACTGGGGTAACTATACTAGCCTAGCCATGCTGGGCACTTTACTAGCCATACTGGGGCACTATACTGTGCACTTTACTAGCTACACTGGGGCACTACCTACCCATACTGGACACTATATTAGCTATACTAGGGCACTACCGACCCATACTGGGACTATACTAGCTATACTGGTCAATACAAGCTATACTGGGGCACTATACTAGCTACACTGGGGTAACTATACTAGCCATACTGGGGCAACTAAACTCCCTATACTGAGGCAACTATGCTAGCTATGCCGCCGCACCCCAGCCCCTCCCCCCATAACCCGCTGCGCACGACACTGTCCACTAGGTCGCGCGCGCAATAACCCCCCCCCCCCCCCCCCCCCCCGGGCCTCTGAGAAAAATTTGGTCAGTAAGTGGTCCCCGGGCCGGAAAAGGTTGGGGACCCCTGATATAGACCATGCCAGCAACCTGGTTATTCAACAGCCAGGAATGAAATGTTGGTCCACAAGTTCATTTGGATTCTGATATTTGGCTGAACATACATAGTTTCAGTGCTCACAGGTATTTTTTTTGACCCATAGTGCTTAATTTGGATGCTGTTTTGCCTAATAAATAGCCTAAGCACAGGCAAGATTAAGATTTTTTTGTGCAGTAGTATTAAGGGATAGTGTAGAGGGAGGTTACTTTTATTGGCTAGTGTTAGGCGGTTGGTTGGCGTTAAGGATTAAAAATTGAGTTTCATCAGGAAAGGGGTTAACACAACACACAGCTGAACACAGTCCAATGATGAATGGTGACCAAATCAACCGTACTCCTTAAGAGAACTTGGATGGCGTGAGGTGACAGCCCTGGATAAATGGTAAGCTCTACCATATAAAGTTTTGTTTAGGTTTCAGAAATCCACTGTAGAAATGCTTTAAAGTGGCCATGTCACTTTCTAGACTAGTATAAAATAAGAGTTAGGCCTAGTTCACACTTAAAATCCACTGATCACAATCGCTTAGCGCTTTTGTGAACGTTTTAGGTAAGCGATTACTGGTGTTTTTGTGCGTTTTGCAATTTTGATCAAGCGATTTTATAAGGTTTGTGATTTTTCCTATACCTTCTATTGAATCAGAAATTCTTTATTTGCCAAGCACAACAGGGTCGTGCCCGGAATTGGGTTTGGCCCGTACAAGGCTCCGAATAGAAGTAGAGTAGGAATGAAAACCTGCACAATAAAACCAGAAACATAATAATAAACAGAAACACAGTAACTAACGGTATGGGCAAGATACGTAATGGTGCTGTAGACAGTCTAAAAAGTCAAAAAACAGCGATTCCCGGCGTTTTCTGAGCGTTGGGTGATTTTGTGTAAGCACTTTTGATGAGCGATTGAGATTTTCACTTCCTGACGGCAGTCGGGAAGTGAACTCTTTGACCCGGAAAAGAATAAATACAATGTATATACACAAACGGTCATAGTGTGAACAAGCCCTTTTTATGAACGCACGCATTTTGCGGTAGCACCAGAAAAGGATTAAAGTGTACCCAGGCAGAGACGACCTAAAATAAAAGTTTTATACATACATGGGGCTTCCTTTAGCCCCATGCGCATGGATCGCTTCCACGCCGCGGTCCTCAGCCTTCAGTACGTGGTCCTGTAACTTCGACCAGTCTGTGCAAGAGAAGTGCGCTCTCTACATATCTCTCCGGCGGCTGCCGAAAGTTACAGGATCCGGTACCGGCGATCCGGGAGCTTGGGGCCGGAGAAAGCCCCAAGTATGTATTAAACTTTTACTTTATATTGTCTCTGGTTTCCTTTAAGACGAAATGGGGCCCTAGGCAAGATAGCAGTTTTTGCCAATGCAGATGATCACTTGGCTTTTTTTAGTAATATTTGATGGGGGCTAGCATCCACCAGGCCCCTAGACTCTCTCTAGGCCCTAGGCAACTGCCTAGGATTGCCTTGTGCACCTGCACCCGCCGCTCTGTGAGTGCCGATAATAGGTGGTGCATAGCAGCGTGGCTAGCCGCGGTTGTTATGCCGCTCTGCAATGCACCACTGTGAACATAGCCTAAGAGGTGGATTCTGATGATAACAATTTAGTAGAGTAATACTAACTTTTCGGTCTCAAGTTGAAAGTAATAAAACTACAAGAGATAACAAAAGGAAAATTTAAAAAATGCCTTTAGGCGTCAGCCGCCCCGGAGCAGAGAGGTGTCTCTTCCTTACTAGATCCGTCCGTAATGCTATTTACAAAAGCAATATTATAAATATATATAGAAGGCGGCCAATTCTGTTATTAATAGATGGAGACGCTAACTGTTATGACAGTTTACCTTCTCCAAGAATTTATGCCAGCACAAATATTTTGCTCAGGCTTTGAGACAGCGTCTTGACACAGAACAGCGCACGTATTTAAGCGCAGCCGGGATTTCATTGCTGGAGATCTTGTTTAGTATAAAGGTTAATTATGTCACATTTCTGAAATGAAAAATTAAGTTGCAGCCCTGGTTTGCATCTTGGGCCGTCGAGCGGCTTTGCAATTGCCCCATCAGCCCTTGAAGTGTGCACACGGTGCTGTGTCAGTGTGTCACTACTGATGCTTTTTATCCTCCTCGCAATCCCATGTGACATTGTGCAGATTTTTTTTTTAAATAAATTAATTTGTGTAAACAGCAGTATCCTTAATACCGGAATATGGAAGTGTAGACATGTCTGTTTTCCTTCTGTGAAATGTCATATTTTTGTTATGGATCGAGGCCTTTGAGGACAACAATGCAATACAAGTGCAGATAAATACGTGTTGTATGTTTGAGGTCTTTTAAGGACAGCCTTTATTTCACCCCTTAAAGGGTAATGCCACTTTCGCGCAAAAATGTCAGAGATGGATTAAGATGTAACAGGGCTCTAGGCAAGGTAGTAGATTTGGGGCCCTCTTGTGGTCCTTTTGTTCAGCTGAAGTGACACCGACTAGGCCTCAAGCACTTGCTTAGGTTGCCTGGTGGATGATCCTGCTCTGAATAATGTGATTAGGCCATCACTACACAAACCACTACTTGGCACTGACACCATAAACCAGTTTTTTGTTGTTGTTGCCAATGCTATCCATTCATAACAATTATTTTAAAGTGTACCGAGGTGACCCTTAGGAACAAAAAGAAACACTTACTGGTGCCTAAAAAGAGGAAAGCCTCTGGATCTTATAGAGGTTTCCCACACTATCTGGTCCCCTGTTGCCGAGCTCGGACCCCCGAAGATTACCTACAAGAGCTTGTCGATAGGAACCTTGGGACCTGTATGGGTACAGCTGCACCTGCACGGTAAGCTGGAACCGCTTGTGCATGAGTGGCTCTGTGCTACTGCGCCATCCATTCAAGAATATTATAAGTGTGAAGATTTGTACTAATAAAAAAAGAATTCCTGCAAGAGTTTCTAGAAGGTTTTTTGTTATTTATCTTAATATCCTCTACTACATATTGTGACCCCCATAACACCCCCTAAACACCTAATAAAAAGGTTCAGTGTCAAGGTAAATAGAACCTGCTGTAAAAATGAACAGCTCAGCACCTGATATTCAAGTGAATTGACGTAGGTAATGAGACATAGGCCACAGTGCTAGTTTCATATTGAACTCAAGCACTCTATACATAAAAATTACCGTATACCGGGTTGTCAGGAACCGGCCCCGTGGCACACCTGCAGATTCTGTTCACGGCTGGGGGTTTGACCAGATTGAGAGGGGGAGCAGCCTTATTCAAGCTACCACAAGGCTGTCACCCCTTAACACACTTCTCACTGCCACCACTAGCTGCTGCTAGACACTTCAACAATTCCCACTCTGCTGTCGAGTGGTCTGCACGCAGTCCGGTGCTTTTGTATTTGGGTCAGCTTTTCCGCTTTAGGCCAAATATGGGAATGCCACACACACAATACAATCACACAGTAGCAAGGCACAATCATGCACTAAACTTGTAACGCAAATTGCACTGCAGTCTCTTTCTCTAGGCTATGAGCTTTGGCTTAGTACAGCAGGAGTTAAACTTATTAAATAAATATTTTAATATTCCAAAAAGTGGAACATTGCAGACAATAATATATAAACAAAAGAGTTACAAAAGCAAAATAAAAATTACAAAGATAAAAGTTACAAAGATACACAAGACAGTTTGCATAATAATAAAACGGGGAAAAACGTTAACAATACAAGGTCTAACTTGGTCGTGGGAGGGCACGAATTTCCGATTCGATTGGGATCATCTCTAGCTATGCGCTACCTCCAAGAGAAGATGATTTGTGAAGGTCTTCTGCTGGCTCTTATAGGCCTATTTGTTGCCTGGGGCAATGGATGTTCAGTCCCACAATCTAATGCAATTTCCCCAAAGTGTGACATCACCATCTACCGAGCCCCCTGTCACATCTGGGCTAGCTGTGACATGCAAATGTCAAGGCTTTTCCTGTCCCACTTTGAACTTTGCAGACTTTTCCCATCTCCCCATAGATCTAATTTCCACAGGTAAAATTATATTTTAGCACATACATCAAAAAGACCTCCCTACTCCAGGTGACAGGTGACAATTGCCCAAGCAAAATACACATCTGCAGGAGAACAGAGGCGCCAAAAGGATAAAAGGAGGCTAAATGAGCTTAAAAACCAAATTCTTGGTAAATAGAGGAGGTAGTGGTGGAGTTACCTCCTCTAAGTAGACACACAACGACTGTAGTACAGACAGTCAATATATTTTATTTATGAACTCCAAATATGCAACGCATTTCGCAGGTTTGATCCCGCTTCATTAGGCAACAACAACGGAGCAATAGCAGTGGTCAGTAGAAGAGCCAGGCACCTCTGTGACACATCTGAGACAGTATTTCATAGCAGATCAAAGGTAAGGACATGGCGGGCTATTGGCCTAATTAGCCATCTCCTTGCCAGAGGCTAGCAAACCAATTTAGCATTTCCTGCTCTCCTATTCAGACTAACAGTTAGCCAATCACCTGTATAGGCTTCAAAGTGGTCGGGCAACTGTCTGATTAAGTGTTTCCTAATTAGAGGCTAGGTATACATTTCCTAATTGAATGTCTAGGTTCCTGTGCCTATCTAACGTAATTAATCTATTCAATGCAGACAATGGTAGCTTTCCTGCTGGACACTGAATGCAGATTTAATTTACTGCAATGAGCACACTTGTGCATTGGAGAGGCTTTTTAGCCCTATGCAGTGAGTATCTATCAGGTGCATCTTGTTTAAATGCGCGACCATTTCATTTTCTCCCCATTGCACAGTATTGTATTTCTTTCTCTTTGGGTTGGGTTGTGGTTGTGGGCGGTGTCCCTGGGCAGTGAGAGTTCCTGGGGCGCCGCCCATGCCGCACCCCTTCCCCTTTATATGGCCTACTGCTCCCAAGTTAACGTTGCTAGCATGTTCCCATAATGTTGGGTGATTTTAAACTTAGATAGGATGGGGACCCCGAGAGAAGGCTGCACGAGCCGTCCCTGCTAACATGCTCTGCAGCGTGGAACAGATGTCTCTCTCAATAAGAGAAGGGTAAGGTCCCCGGATAATGTGTAACGCATGGATTTGCTTCCATTGTTTGTATTGTGATGTGCATTAGTTCTTAATGCACCTGTTTCACTGCAATGAGCACACTTGTGCCTTGGAGAGGCTTTTTAGCCCTATGCAGTGAGTATCTATCAGGTGCATCTTGGTTAGATGCGCGACCATTTCATTTTCTCCCCATTGCAGATTTAATTTACATTTACATACAGAACTCACATTAGCAGCCTCCATGAAGCCAGCTGCCAGACTGGCATACATACACATCTGACATAATACACAGCAGACAGAAAATGGGAAAATATGGCTTCTGTATTATCCCAACATCATAACTAGCTGCTATATCATGACACGTGTAAAAATTAGCTTTACTCACCTGGGGCTTTCTCCAGTCCCTTGCAGCAGTCTGTCCCACGCTGTCACTTCCGCACCCCGGCGCTGCTCCGCTTTTGACGCTCTGTATTCAGGCCGACTGCGTGGTCAGCCTTACTGCGGCTGCACGAAGCGCCGCTGTCAATGATGGCCATGTGGGCCGCAGCGAACTGCGCCTGAATACCGAGCGGCGAGACCGGGAGAGCGGCGGGGAGCGGAGGTGACAGCGTGGGACAGTCGGCTGCAAGGGGCTGGAGAAAGCCCTAGGTGAGTAAAGCTCATTTTTAGTTTTTTCACCTGATAACTCCTTTAAGAAAACAAAAAGAGAATACAATTATATTACTCATGTGAGTTCCCGTTCAGACCATCCCGGACGAGCCCCCAACTGAAAGGAAGCGGTCACTATTATAACCAGACTACGGCCTAGTTGGATGTTTCAAGCCTTCTAATGCTGGTACCAGGATAAAAAGAGTTAGAATGACAACAACACACACAATATTAGTGAGCAAGTAAGCTGATTTATGAAATCCCCCAAAGTGGGTCTTTATATGCTCAAAAGTACAGGTTGTGTACATGCGCAGTATCACAGTTTACAAGAAGTCACATGATTTACAAGAAATGGCACAGTTCATTGACCAAGGGAAAAACTTGCTATTTGTGACAGCACAGTTGTTCTGGCTCTTCCTGCCCAGCTGTGGAGCTAACTGTACTTTACTTAATACAGGGAAAAACACTCTGATAAGATTGATGAAAGACATGAGCTGTTTATACATAAATGGAATGGATTCTGTTCTAAAATATATATACAGTGGGATGCGAAAACCTTGTTTAATCGTCATGATTTTTCTGTATAAATCGTCGGTTGTTAAAATAAAAAATGTCACTGATTCCTGGACATTAGTCTCCAGAATCTGCTGATACTGAGTGGAATCTATGCGTCCCTCAACTTTGACAAGATTCCCAGTCCTTGCACTGGCCACACAGCTCTACAGCATGATGGAATCACCACCATATTTTGTTTTTGCTGCGTTCTTTTTTCTCCATGCATAACGCCCCTTGTTACGCTCAAATAACTCATCAGTTCACAGCACCTTATTCCAAAATGAAGCTGGCTTGTCCAAATGTGCTTTAGCATACCTCAAGGGTCTCTGTTTGTGCTTTGGGCTTCCTTTGCATCACTCTTGCATACAGCATCTCCTTGTGTAAAGTGTGCCGAATGGTTGAACGATGCACAGTGACTCCATCTGCAGCAATATGATGTTCTAGGTCTTTGGTGCTGGTCTGTGGGTTGACTCTGACTGTCCTCACCATTCGTCGCTCCTGTTTATCTGAGATTTTTCTTGGTCTGCCACTTCAAGCCTTAACTTGACCTCCAGGTCGGCCTGACATCATCGTCGGGGACTGGGAGGCAGTGGCGGCGAACAGCTGACGGCGGAGCTGCAGCGAGGGACATGCTGGGAGCTTGAGGCTGGATGAAGCCCTGTGTAAGTAGCACTTATTTTGCTTATAATTGCCTAAAAACGCCTTTAAATACTCTTTCTCATAATTGGATTCACCTCTGTATGTAGGTCAGGGGTTACTAAGCTTACCAAGCCAATTTCAGTTCCAATAATTAGTTCTAAAGGTTTTGGAATCAATAAAATGACAACTGTGCCCAAATTTATGCACCTACCTAATTTTATTTAAACAATTATTGCACACTTTCTGTAAATCCAATAAACTTCATTTCACTTCTCAAATATCACTGTGTGTGTCTCCTATATGATATATTTAACTGACATTTCTTATTGTAACAACCAACGATTTATACAGGAAAATCATGACAATGACAATTAACAAGGTTGCCCAAACATTCACACCCCTCTGTACATATACTGTAATAATATATACATATAAATGTTCAAACCCTTTCAATTACCACTATTTAAACCACAAATAGAGATTATCAATAGCAACATAGCTAATAAAGTGGTTCAAAGTGGGGCCCCTTTAGTCCAGAGGCCCTGGTGTGGTCACAACATCTGCATCCCTTGTTGCTACACGACTGCTGACATAGGATGTACAATGCTGTACAACTTTGTACACAGTCTGTCTCAGTGCAGTTGTCTGCCCGAGAAGACCCATATCCATTTAAGTGTCCAGCTGTTTTAAATTTTAAGTAGGGGTTAAAAAAAAATACAAAACCAGAGTAAAGTTGGTGAAAAATATGGAAATAGTGCAAGGTTTGGTGTACAGAACTGGTGTACAGCAAGGGGGAGGGGGGAGGGAACCATAGCTTGGTACAGTTATTGTTGGCTGTCTCCTACTTCACCGTCCTCAGGTTTTTTCAATTGTCATGTTATGATTTTGAGTTATGATGTCACATGCTCAACAGCCTTTTGACACTTGTAATCTTTTTCAGCTTCTCCATACCGTCCCCTCACTAGGATTCAAGGGCATAGAGCATTCCTGAATTTTCTCTTACCTGTTCAGACATTGCTGCCATTTTCTCCCACATAAACTTCTGCCTTCACCTGCCATAACTTTCAAGACAACCAAGGTGACATGTGACATGATGAGATAGACATGTGTATGTACAGTGCACAGCACACAAATAACTAGGCTGTGTTCCTTTGTTTTTCTTTCTCTACCTGAAAAAGTTAAACATCAAGGGCTTGAGTCACAAAAGGGTGCTAACTTAGTTAACACGCCTAAAAGCCCCTCAGCACGCTTAAAGCCATTTAGGACGTGCAAAGGCGCAAAGTTTAGCATTGTGCGGTGCGAGCGAAACGTCACAGTGGTGCCCCTAAAACGTCGCACTAGGTGCCCCTAAACCGTCACACCGGGTGCGAGCGAAACGTTGCACTGTGCGGCATTTCGGGCGCACCGCGCAGTGCTAAGCGATCAATAAAAGCTTTGGTCTTGCTAACAACTTAGCACCCTAGTTAGCACACCCAAAGCTTTTAGGCATGCTAACTGAGTTAGCACCCTTTTGTGAATCGAGCCCCAAGTATGTAAGTGACAGGTCGGACTGGGTCAGACTATAGCATAACCTTCACTGATAAGCCATAAAACACTTTCTTGTCAGTAAATGGCTTTTGAGAGCAGGAAAGAGATAAAAAGGGTCAATAATTCATAGATTTGAGCTCTGGTGTACTTCAATAAAGGTATCATTGAGCAGAGACAATGAAACTGTGAAAACTTAAAGAGACTCCGTAACAAAAATTGCATCCTGTTTTTTATCATCCTACAAGTTCCAAAAGCTATTTTAATGTTTTCTGGCTTACTGCAGCACGTTCTACTATCACCATCTCTGTAATAAATCAACTTATCTCTCTCTTGTCAGACTTGTCAGCCTGTGTCTGGAAGGCTGCCAAGTTCTTCAGTGTTGTGGTTCTGTGATGCATCTCCCCCCTCCAGGCCCCTCTCTGCACACTGCCTGTGTATTATTTAGATTAGGGCAGCTTCTCTCTTCTCTCATCTTTTACAAGCTGGATAAATCCTCCTCTGAGCTGGCTGGGCTTTCACATACTGATGAATTACATATGGGCAGAGCTGTCTGCACTCTGCAGTAAGAAACAGCCTGACACTTCAGTGGAAGATAGCTGCAGGGGGGAAGAAACACACAAATGATCTCTTGAGATTCAAAAGGAAGGGTGTATACAGCCTGCTTGTGTATGAATGTATTTTCTATGTGTGGACATACTGTACATCAACCTACTTCCTGTTTTGGTGGCCATTTTGTTTGTTTATAAACAAACTTTTTAAAACTGTTTTTAACAACTTTTAATGTGGCGAGGAGCGGCGAAAATGTGACAGAGGATAATAGGAGATGTCCCCTAACACACTGGTATGTTTACTTTTGTGCGATTTTAACAATACAGATTCTCTTTAAAAACTAGATTTAAATATAAAATAAAACTTTAGGATTTCACAGGTCTTTTTGAGGCATTTGGTTTCTAGACTACTCCTCACGGTTTAGGCCCCCTAAAATGCCAGGGCAGTATAGGAACTCCACAAGTGACCCCATTTTAGAAAGAGGACACCCCAAGGTATTCCGTTAGTGGTATGGTGAGTTTATAGAAGATTTAAATTTTTGTCACAAGTTAGCGGAAATTGATTTTTATTGTTTTTTTTCCACAAAGTGTCATTTTTCACCAACTTGTGACAAATTCACCATACACCTAACGGAATACCTTGGGGTGTCTTCTTTCTAAAATTGGGTCACTTGTGGGGTTCCTATACTGCCCTGGAATTTTAGGGGCCCTAAACCGTGAGGAGTAGTCTAGAAACCAAATGCCTCAAAATGACCTGTGAAATCCTAAAGGTACTCATAGGACGTTGGGCCTCTTAGCGCACCGAGGCTGCAAAAAAGTGTCACACATGTGGTATCACCGTACTCAGGAGAAGTAGTATAATGTGTTTTGGGGTGTATTTTTACACATACCCATGCTGGGTGGGAGAAATATCTCTGTAAATGACAATTTTTTGATTTTTTACACACAATTGTCCATTTACAGAGATATTTCTCCCACCCAGCATGGGTATGTGTTACACCCCAAAACACATTATACTACTTCTCGTGAGTACGGCAATACCACATGTGTAACACTTTTTTTGTAGCCTAGGTGCGCTAATGGGCCCAACGTCCTATTCACAGGTCATTTTGAGGCATTTGGTTTCTAGACTACTCCTCAAGGTTTAGGGGCCCTAAAATGCCAGGGCAGTATAGGAACCCCACAAGTGACCCCATTTTAGAAAGAAGACACCCCAAGGTATTCCGTTAGGTGTATGGTGAGTTCAAAGAAGATTTTATTTTTTGTCACTGGCTTTCTAAAACAGGGTCACTTGTGGGGTTCCTATACTGCCCTGGCATTTTAAGGGTCCAAAGCCGTGAGGCGTAGTCTGGAAACCAAATGCCTCAAAATGACTGTTCAGGGGTATAAGCATCTGCAAATTTTGATGACAGGTGGTCTATGAGGGGCCGAATTTTGTGGAACCGGTCATAAGCAGGGTGGCTTCTTAGATGACAGGTTGTATTGGCACTGAAGTGCAGGAAGCGCAGGATGTTCTCAAATCGTGACCTGGACATGGCAGCAGAGAACATGGGCATGTGATGTATTGGGTGCGTAGACCAATAAGACTGCAATACATTCTTTTTGACTAGACCCATGTTAAGGAGAAGGCCCCAAACAAATGTTACGTTCGGAAACTTGGAGTGGCTTCTACCGAAAAGGCTGGGCATAGTAGCTTCTTGGATTGGCGATTGCGTATTGTGTGGCATAACGGTTGGTCTCAGCCACAATTAAGTCGTACCAGCAGTGATCAGAAAAAAAAATTCTGTCACTGCGGTGGGGCGGGTGAGGGTTTGGCCAGGTGATCAGAAGCCCGCAGAGGGCAGATCAGGGCCTGATCTGATTGATAGGAGTGCTAGGGGGTGACAGGTGGTGACAGGAGGTGATTGATGGATGTCTCGGGGTGATTAGAGGGGAGAATAGATGCAATCAATGCACTGGGGAGGTGATCGGAAGGGGGAATGCTGATTTATCTGGGGGTACAAGCAGTAGGCTCCCCATTGTGGGCACTACAAAAGCATGAGTCAGGATACTGTGACTTAACATATTGCTGAGGAGGCTACCAACCTTAAAGGACACCAGCAAATGTTACACTCAAAATGATCAAAAATTATTATGTTGATAGGTAAAACATAACATAACTTGAAACAAACATGTTGTCATTGGCATCAAAGTGTAAGCAGGACTCCTGTATCCAAATTAATTCTATGCTAATTATGGAGAAAATATTAGGGCCTGTTTACACAAACGTGAACTTGCATGCGTTTTCTGCATGCAAATTCACATGACAATACAAGTCAATGGGCCTGTTTCCATTACAGGCAAGATTCGCTTCACCCCGCAGCCGGAAAAAATTAAACAGCTGCCTCTGCAACAATTTTCTGCACGGTTTATGCATTTTCACATTAACGTGTACACATTTACGTGTTTACACATACGTGTTTCACATGAAAAAATGCAGGCAAATGCATGCGAATCCGCAAGCGTTTTTTTCTATGCGGATTCACTTAGTTATAGTGGAAACGTAGCCTTAGAAGCAGCAGATCAGGGCAACAGCTATGAAAAAAGGTATTTTTAAAAAGAGAATTAAGGATGGCAGCCTCCTTATTCCTTTCACTACAGGCTTCCTTAAAGGGAACCCCGAGGCGAAGGGAATATGGAGGCTGACATGTTTGTTATGATGCACATTTACTGGCTGTCATGCTGATCATCAACCTCTTATACTTTAAACCATAGACCCTCACCAAGCATGCAGATCAGAGGTCTATGAAAAATCTGACTAGATTAGCTGCTTGCTTGTTTCAGGTGTGTGATTTAGACCGTACTGACCAGAAAGATCAGCAGGACTACCAGGCAACTGGTGTTGTTAAAAAGTAAATAAATATGGCAGCCTCCATATGTTTCTCACCCTGTGCTAAGGCGTGGCCTTAGCCGTGTATGCACAGAAGTCCCCGACTACTGGAGCTGACAGCGAGAGAACAGACAGGACCGGACGGACACAGAGGGAGCCCATGGACTACAGGGGGCTGGAGGAAGCCCCAGGTAAGTATAAATCCTTGTGTTGTTTTCATCTCAGGACAGGTTTGCTTTACCAGGAAGCACTGTAACAACCCTAAGGAAAACGCAGACAAGTTGTGCAGAGTACAGAGCTATCCCTCTCTACGCCCCACTCTTGAAGAAAGGCCGATACCAGCGTTTGCCCAGCAAGAATGGGCTGGGAAAATGTATTAATATATTTTACAGATGGTGAAGAGTACAGAAATGTTTGCCAGTTCAAATGTCAGTGAAACTTAATCTGGCACGGACACTACAATCACGGCTGTGACAGCTGCAAGGGCTTTCAGTCAGCATGGGGCACTGTCACTGGGCCAAGCCAGGCTTAGAGTTTTTTGGAGCTTTGCGCCCTGTGACAGCTGTCGCATTTAGAGGAGAGTGTAACCTGTCAAGGAGCGGGACGGAGTTCTGTGAGTGTGAGCCGAAATCCGGGCGAGACAGACTCAGAAACCTATACTGAGAAAAAAAAATACGAGCTAATTGCCAGACGGCATTAAAAAGTATAAGCAGAAAAAAATGAGATTTTAATAAAAAAAATATACGACTCACTTCCAAATGATCGTAGCTGCCAACTAATACCAGGATCTGAATCTTTTTCAATATCAGCATATAAGAAAGCATGGAACAAAGAAGAAAAAGACAGTCTTTAAATGAATATACCACTTATCTTGAGAAAAAAATCTATAAAACACAATATATTCTAATGATCCTGGCAAAAAATTATTATAGGTTGCTTACCTTGGTTTTATGTGCATAAAACCACAGCCATTCCCAAAGAATTCCCAGCAGAAAGTGCCAGCTAAGTTTTTCCCAGCCTGTCACCAATCACGTGTGAAGTCCAGAGATGCAAGCAGAATTACTAAGGCTCCTACTCTTTGAAACAGCTTACTCATGCAGAAACATAAGGAAAACACATTAGTTATTACGGACCGCCTATTTTTGGTGCACAGACGCCTATTGTCTTTAGGTTTGCCCATAGACCACAATATTGTTGTTGCTGTGGGGGAACCAGGTGTTTATGTTTGGCCCCAGTGACCAGTGTGGCTGCTCGTCAATGATATTAGCAAGCGCATGCAGCACCACAGCCAGGGCCGGATCTGTCATGAAGCAAGATGAAACACTTACATCAGGCGCAGAGACTACAGGGGCAGCATTGTTGTACTGTGAGTGAGGTGAAGAGGGATAAAGCAGCTTGTTGTGCAGTGTGAGGAGTCTGACAGTGAGTGAGGAGGGGGGAGGCAGGAGAGCAGCAATGTTTCATTTGAATTAAATTAATCACAGTAAATCGTTGGATCCTGTGTGATCATTCCAAATCGGCAACCTCACAAGTTTTCCTCAGGCAGCAAAAAGTCTAGGACCAGCCCTGATCACAGCGAGCAAATACAACGGTAATGTGTTGAATGGCATGTATGGGGGCTTTTGCAGTTATCAGCAAAAGTTTTTGCAGTTAGCAGCAGAAGTTGGTGGCTTGATGTCTTGAGTTGGCGGCTTGATGTCATTGAGTTTAATGCAAGTTTGTGAAACTGACTTTTTCTCTTACCTCCCCTAGAGGGCGCCTTCTGAGACCTAAATCTCACCTTGCTTCATGGCATTAACATCCTTGACTGATGTGTTACAGAGATCTACAATAAATCTCATTATACATGACATCAGTAATAGCAAAACAGCAGGAAGAATTTCCCAGCTCTCCCTGCATAATAATTGTCCTTCCACAGGAGATCGGCCTGAGAACAGAGGAAAGCTGTGATATATCGTGTATTCCTGACCATGGCGACTTCTTCTCATATGTGTGAGACTGTGGATGCGCTCATTACAATACATGTCTCGCATCTGTTCTGCTTTATGTTTCTGTGTGATCTGTATCCCGGTAATCTCGGACATATATTAATAAATATCCAACATATGGGAGCGCATTTCACTTATGCTAAAATTAATCATCTTGCAGAACCGCCATCTGTAATTGCACTGACTGGCTGAACATCACTGATTTTGATAGGAGCAAAGAAAATTAGCAAAATCAGAGAGGTTATGTAAGGACCGTAGCACATATAGACACGTATAGGCACGTGAGTCCCATGGGACTGCTGCACCCCCCACCACTGCTTCTGTTAGGTGTAAAATAGAAATAATTGGTCAATTGCTTAAAAAGAAAACCACACCTCATTGTTGCTATTTCGTGACATATGAAAGGCAATTGATACTTTATCTTGGCGTTATCTTTTTCAAGGTAACATCCTTTTGAAAAACGTTGGTCTCCATAATACACTAATTTCCTACAAGAAGCGCCGCCTCTAGATCTCACCTCAGTGTGATGTTATTTGTGTCTAAGCCAATAAACCTTTACTCACAGGATGAACTCCATGACAGGTTGTGGACTAATCACCTTTTTGGATGGGGAAATCTCAAGATTTCCTTAATGGTGCTCATACATGGTACAATTTTTTGATTTTATTTTATTACATAATTTTGTTCAATTATTCCATTAAAGATTATATATAAAGATTTTTCCAACATGTCCGATTGGATTTTTTTATTGAAAAAATTGGATGAATGTTTGTTTTTCTTGATAAAAAAAAAAAAGATTATTTTCGACTTTCATTTTATTCAATCGCTTTGGTTGAATAAACGGGAAAATCAAACTTTTTTTTATCATACCGTGTATGGACACCATTACAGTGAGTTCACGCTATGCTCGTGACTTCTTACTGCATTGCTACATGTGACCACAATGGACATAAAATCATATGGGCATGTTCACATCCATGCACTGTTACGGACTACTTTATCTAAACACACTTTCTAAAGGTGGCCATACACTGGTCGATGTGCCATTAGATCGACCAGCTGACAGATCCCTATCTGATCGAATCTGATCAGATAGGGATCGTATGGCTGCCTTTACTGCAAACAGATTGTGAATCGATTTCAGCCTGAAACCGATCACAATCTGTTCAGCTGCTCCTGCCGCCTGTCCCCCCCCCCCCCCGTATACATTACCTGAGGCTGGCTCCCGGGCATCTTCTCCGCACTGCACCGCACCGCTGTTCTTGCTCCATCCCGGCGCTTCCTGTGTTACTCCGTGACCAGGAAGTTCAAATAGAGCGCCCTCTATTTCAACTTCCTGGTCACCGGAGTGACACAGG
The DNA here is from genome assembly GCF_040937935.1 of Hyperolius riggenbachi. Lineage (NCBI taxonomy): Eukaryota > Metazoa > Chordata > Amphibia > Anura > Hyperoliidae > Hyperolius > Hyperolius riggenbachi. The sequence continues at coordinate 191,462,555 of NC_090654.1, forward strand.
AAGTATAAGCGTACACTGGGACATGCGGAAATGCGGTGCAGCGAGGAGAAGAGGACCCCGGAGCCAGCTTCAGGTAATGTATACATGCTCGGATCGGGCCCGAATCGTACGCCGCAAGCGACGCGCTCCTACCGCCGGGCGATCGAGGGTAATTTCCCGCACGGCGCGATCGACGGTCCGATCCGATTTCGGGAGGGAATCGGATCGGCGGGTGCGTTTAGCGCAAGCGATTGGCAGCAGATCCGATCCCAGGATCGGATCTGCTGTCGAAACGGCCGTGAATCGAGCCAGTGTATGGCCTGCTTAAGGAATGTTTCTAGATAACTTGTGCAACTACTAATTGAGCTAATTAAATGCACATGATAATGCGTCCCCAGAAGGCTATACAGCGAAACCAACAATTCTATAGGAAAGATGCCTTCTCTTAGAGACAATATGTGAACACAATGCAATTCATTCAATTATGATGTAAAATTATAAATGTTTATTAAGGACTTGTCCAGGAACATCAAGAATTATAATGATGCACTAGTCACTTATAATGATTTGTCACTGCTTTGACCCTAGCTCCTGGAGAGATTTCCGAATTATAATCGGTTTAAGAGGGTGGTTTTAGATATTTTTAATTCTTGATGTTCCTGGACAAGTCCTTAATAAACATTTATAATTTTACATCATAATTGAATGAATTGCATTGTGTTCACATATTGTCTCTAAGATAAGGCATCTTTCCTATAGAATTGTTTGTTTCTAGATAACTTGCAGAAGATGCTGTGAGGCCCTGTACACAGGGCGCCCAGGTGGTATTGAATGTATTCGCCATTAAATAGGAACTTCAGCCTAAACAAACATACTGTCATTAAGTTACATTAGTTATGTTAATTAAAATAGATAGGTACCGTATATACTCGGATATAAGTCGACTTTGTGTATAAGTCGACCCATATATTTGACCACCTTAAGCTGGAATTTTTTTGATAACTCAATTATAAGTCGGCCCAGGAAAGTAGTATTTATGCAGTACATGGAGCAAGATACCTGGAGCAATTGACCCCCTCATGATCCCCATGCACCTTGTGCTACTGTTATTGTGTTAATACACATTAATTAACAGAAGCACAGTGTGGGGAAGAAGCTTTGCCTGTGAGACTATGAGGGGTTAATGGCACAGTTCAGTATTTAGTAATGGGTAAAAGTGCCCTGCTGTCTGTGGACTAATCTTTTCCTGGCAGCTTTCACTACCTCTCTGCTCTCAATGGCGTGGTGTAGTAACTGCTCTCCCCCGCCGTCCCAGCTGCAGATGAGTAAAAGTGCCCTGCTGTCTGTGGGCTCACCTGACAGCCTGCTCACCGATCTCCCCGATCACCGCGGGTGTCGCTGGTTGCGGGATAACTCCTGGCTGCCTGATCGGCGCTCTCCCTGATCGTGGCTGGTGTCATTTCCTCTGATGTCGCTCATGACACAATTCCCGCTATTAGCATCTGCCTTGCCGCCCCGATCATTGCTGCACTGCTGGACATGTGTAGCATCCTCTGCTCCTCCCTTTGCCTGAACTGTCAGCGTAAAGACCACCAGCAGCGCAACAATGATCAGGGCGGCCAAAAGGATGATAATAATGGGAAAAGTGTGATCGGGAGCAACATCACAGGACATTACACCAGCGGTGTAAGGGGCCAGAAACAAGTGAATCCGCAACCAGCAACACCCGCGGTGATCGGGGAGATCGGTGAGCAGGCTGTCAGGTGAGCCCACAGACAGCAGGGCACTTTTACTCATCTGCAGCTGGGACGGCTGGGGAGAGCAGTTACTGCACCGCGCCATTGAGTCCACGGACAGCAGGGCACTTTTACCCATCTGCAGCCCGGGCAGCTCGGATGATCAGAGAGCGGGTCGGCCGGGGAGAGCAATTGTGGTGGTCGGAATGGAGAACCTTTTATACAGGCTATAAGTCAGAAATGTAGGTATTATCTGAAAATAAGTCGATCCCCTACTTTGCTGACCTAAATTTCTCGACTTATAGCCGAGTATATACGGTAATATAATCTCTTACCCACCCTGTTTTAAAAGAAAAGGCAAATGTTTGATTCCATGAGGGCAGCCATCTTTTTGGTTGAAAGGAGGTGACAGGGAGCATGAGACACAGTTCCAACTGTCCTGTGTCCTGATCACCTCTCCCAGTTGCTAGGCAATGAGAACAACAACATAGGAAATCCTATCATGCTTTGCACAGCATCAGGGGAATAATGCCTGAGCAGTTTTTGATGGGGCGGAGCCAGGGGCGTAGCAATAGGCCCTGCAGCGCCTGCGCCCGCGGGGGGGCCCGGCCCCCCCCTGGGGCCCGCTCGGGGCCGTTTTTTGGGGGCTGGAGGGGTGGCAGCATGAGGGGAAAGCCTTGCCCACAGTCGGCGGGGAGAGGGGAAGTTCCCCCCTCTCCCTCACCTCGGGGCTCTCCCCTCTGCGCTCCCCTCCAGCTAGTCAATGTGTGTGGGCAGCGGGCAGCGGCGGCGGGATACATACCTTCTTCCTTGCGTTCCATCGCCGCCTTCTCGCTCTAGCGGCTGACGTCACTTCCGGAAGCGGAAGTGACGTCAGCCGCTAGAGCGAGAAGGCGGCGATGGAACGCAAGGAAGAAGGTATGTATCCCGCTGCTGCCCGCTGCCCACACACATTGACTAGCTGGAGGGGGATTTTCAGGTGTCTGCTGCCCACATTACGATTTTCAGGTGTCTGCTGCCCACATTACGATTTTGAGGTGTCTGCTGCCCACATTACGATTTTCAGGTGTCTGCTGCCCACATTACGATTTTCAGGTGTCTGCTGCCCACATTGTGATTTTCAGGTGCCTGCTGCCCACATTACGATTTTCAGGTGTCTGCTGCCCACATTACGATTTTCTGGTGACTGCTGCCCACATTACGATTTTCAGGTGCCTGCTGCCCACATTACGATTTTCAGGTGTCTGCTGCCCACATTACGATTTTCTGGTGACTGCTGCCCACATTACGATTTTCTGGTCACTGCTGCCCACATTGCGATTTTCTGGTCACTGCTGCCCACATTACGATTTTCAGGTGTCTGCTGCCCACATTACGATTTTCTGGTGTCTGCTGCCCACATTACGATTTTCAGGTGTCTGCTGCCCACATTGCGATTTTCTGGTGTCTGCTGCCCACATTACGATTTTCTGGTGTATGCTGCCCACATTAGGATTTTCTGGTGACTGCTGCCCACATTGCGATTTTCTGGTGACTGCTGCCCACATTAGGATTTTCTGGTGACTGATGCCCACATTGCGATTTTCTGGTGACTGCTGCCCACATGGCGATTTTCTGGTGACTGCTGCCCACATTGCGATTTTCTGGTGAACTCTGCCCACATTACGATTTTCTGTCCCACATTACGATATTCTGGTGAACGCTGCCCACATTACGATTGTCTGGTGAATGCTGTCCACGTTACAATTTTCTGGTGACTGCTGCTCACGTTACGATTTTCTGGTGAACTCTGCCCACATTATGATTTTCTGGTGAACGCTGCCCACATTACGATTGTCTGGTAAATGCTGTCCACGTTACAATTTTCTGGTGACTGGTGCCCACATTACGATTTTCTGGTGAACTCTGCCCACATTATGATTTTCTAAAGGCCCACATTACGATTTTCTGGTGAACTCTGCCCACATTACGATTTTCTGGCCCACATTACGATTGTCTGGTAAAATGCTGCCCACTTTACAATTAATTTACAGTGAAACGCTGCCCCATTACGATTATTTGGCACCTATGGGGGGGTGGGGCCCATCCAAATATTCGCAGGGGGGCCCAATGATTTCTAGTTACGCCCCTGGGCGGAGCTAAGCTTTTGTGCAGCTAAAAATGAGGCTTAAGTAAGAAAAACAAAGTTCTGATGCTGTGAAATTGTTAAAGAAACACCAAGCCTTTTCAGTGCTGCTGAGTAGATTTTTAGTCTGGAGGTCACTTGAAGGCTTTTTTTCCGTGGACTGCTGATAGGCAGTGAAATGCCTCTCAAACTCTCACAACTGCTCACTGCTGCCTGGTAACTGCTCTCTGCTGCCTGGTAACTGCTTTCTGAGCACACAGCTCAACAGTGCATGGAAAAGAGGCCTTACTTTTATTGTGTTTCTCCACCCTCAGTGCCCTTGAACTATGTGCAGTGTTCATTGCATGAAAATATAAATTGCCCAATTAACTCATATCCAGAGGGTAGGGGCAGGTCATATTGCTTAAGAGTGCCTACATCTGAGGGCCCCATGAAAGCTTTGCTATGGCAGCAGTGCACATTATGCTACAGTATAAGAGCACTGCAGCAAGCATTACCTGGGTAACGCACGTGTTGCTATGGTAAAGTGTGGTAGCCTTCTTGCATGAGTAGCTTACTACACATTAAGGCCTCTTTTCCACTGACTGTTGATAGGCAATGGAATGCCTCTCAAACTCTCACAACTGCTCACTGCTGCCTGGTAACTGCTTGTTGCTGCCTGATAACTGCTCACTGCTGCCTGCTTACTGCTGCCTGGTAACACACAGCTCAACAGTCCATGGAAAAGAGGCCTAACATATGCACTACCCTGGTAACACGTGGTGCACTTAGAATCAGTTCACATTAGCTATTGCCTGGAACTGGCCGTACGGTTCCATTGTCCGTTCCGCTGAATGGACAAAAAAATGTAGCAGGATCCAATTTTCCGTACCGTTTTGCACAGCGGAACAGAAACGGAAGGTTTTGCAGCTGCATAGGAACAATTAGAAAACTGACAGTTTACAGCACACTGGCTGTAAAAACAAACAGTTTTTACCTGATCCTGATGCCTGGATCCATACGGCCGGCTCCGCAAAAAAACGCAGATGTTAACCGGGCCTAACAGTGTAACGCTGGCATTAGTTGCTGATAAATTGCTGTGCAATTGCATTACTTATACACGGCAAATTTAGCATTTTTTTTTTTTTATTTAGCAGTTATTTATGCATCAAACATATAGCGTGAACTTAACCTTATTGTTTTAAAAACACTCCCTTGCAAAATCTATATCAAGATTCTGGCCAGCCTGCCTAATTACTTGCATGCTATTTTGCTAGATGGCCCGATTAACTGCTGCTTAGTAAATTATTTTGGAAACAAAGAAGATCCTGATAATCCTCCATGAGGATAAGAAATAGTCAGAAACATGCTGGTAAGAGTCAGAACCATCAGGTTAATAAATGCTATATAGGAAAATGTACATTTGCAGATAGTCCACTACTTATAGGCTCCTTTTACATTTGCCTTGCAAGTGTGCATTGCATTGCATTATCCTGTTTTACCGCAGGGTTAGGCCCGGTTCACATTAGCGTTCGCTATCCGGATTTTCCAGATCTGATCCGGACCGCATACTGTACAAAAGGAACGTACGTTCCGCATAGCAATGTAAAGTCTATGCGGACGTTCACACGCGTCCGTTCCGTACAGTACGGAGCCGGATCGGATCCGAACTCCGGACTCTTTTCCAACATGCGCTATTTTTTGGGTCCGGATCTCCGGCCCACGCACCCGGACCAGAGCCGGACCTGAGCCTGACAGCACCATCAGGAACACAGAAACCAATGGGGAACGGAAGGCACAGAACACACTGCCTACAAAAACCTGACGTTCTACCCCACTTCCTATGCGTATGCAAGCGGCCATTTCGGATGGGGACACATGGGCCAAGCATGTCTGGAGTGGAGCAGCAGTGACAGACGTGCTGAGGCTGTTTGACAGAATGTCGGAGGTGGAGGTGAGGCCTACAGCGGAGCAACCTGATTCTACACGTGCACCAGGTGCACCTTCTGCTGACCCCAACATTTTTTTTTTCAAATTTCGCTATTTTTTGCCCACGGATCCGGATGGCAGCCTGATGCATGCCTGATACAAACGGACCAGATCCGGATCGGAACCGTACGGTTCTGATCAGGATCAGGTCAGGATCCGATCAGGATCCGGTCCGTTTATTTGCCAAAACGCAAGTGTGAACGGGGCCTAACGCAACGACAATGCAAGGCAATGGGGCCTAGCACACTTACTATATCGCCTTGGAAGTTTCTGATCTGCCCCGAGCGGCCACAAAGTCAACAGCGTGTTACTGTCAGACTTCCGCAGAGATGCTGAGATGGCAGAAATAATGTCAGTCAATGGGCTACGCAGAAAATGTGTTGGCAGCGGCAAAGTGGTGCGTATGCGTGGAACAATGTGAATACTATGGGGAAACCCGGGTATCCCAGTGATGTACTTCCTGTCCAGCAGGTAGTACGTCATGTGGTGAGGGGCGGCAAAGGGCGTGCAAGAGCCGGGGGGGGGGGGGGGGGAGTGATGCTTTGCATATTACCTTGTCGGCGCACTCTGCCTCGGGGTCATATGAATGATGTTTTCTGCATTGTGGTGCGATGGAGGCAGAGCCAGGTGTACAACCGGCCACAAACAACCCGAATTACAATGTTTCAGAGATACAACTTAAAGAGAACCCGAGGTGGGTATTTGAAATCTTAAGAGACCACAGAGGCATGTCCTGTGCATAATGACATGCCTCTGGGTCTCACTATTGCCGCCTTTAGTCCACCCCGGGATCTCCTGTGCCCGTCTGTAAAAAGCGCCCAGCTAGCGACAGTCTCCTTGTCGCTAGCCGTCTATTTACCTTCTGTATGTCATTCAATGCGCGTTTCCCTGCCTCTGTCCCCGCCGTTGCCCGCCCCTGTGAGCTTCCTCCAATCGGAAGCTAAGCCACGACCTGGGAGGATCTCTTTAAAGACTAACTGTCAGGCTGCAAAAGCTAATTTAAACCTCTATTCTCCTGTGTTAAACAGTTTAGAAGGAAGCCAAAAAGGCAATACTGAAGTTAAAAATCTCTCTTACTTTTGATGTGTGCTGAACTGCAAGGCTGTTAGACCCAAGTTCTCAAAAGGACGAAAGGCCGCATACCATACTGCAAAGCATTCTGGGGCTGCTTGGGTCCTCCCCTCGGCTGCTAGTGAGAAAGTACAGGCTCATGTTACAACAGCATAGCACTGAAAAAACTCCTAGCAGAGTACACTGCAGGAGCCTGCTATTGTTCCTAGCCACATAGCTAATCAATATTCACTGCACAGTAGTGTTTTCCATTACGGATCTTTTGTGTGAGTGGAATCATCAGGAAGCAGGCAGGACATGACGACACATTTGGCTTCATAGGAGACAGACAAACATGGAACCTGCCATGAGCTGTCAGGAGCATCATTCTCTGCAAATACTATATGAAAATTCTGTGAAATCCAAACGTGGACAGTGAAATGCATATGTAATGTAAGTACAGCCAATCTTTAGCTACTGATATATGTGTTTTTTTTCTCTGAGACCCTATACCTAACAGCTCCTCTTTAAGTTGTCTCCATGTACAAAATATACAATACTCCTTTTTTATTACATATTTATTGTATGCACTGTTATAAGTAGTCTAAAAGCACATTAAAAACAACCAAAAAGCATTGTTTATACTATCCAAATCCAAAGTTGTCTGAAATTAAATCATTTGTCCACGTTTTACCACTTTTAACACAGGACTCAACTTGCAAACAATCTACAGAACCTGTAAGTAGGGAACTGCCTGTGTTGTTCTAAAATGTGCAGTTTTTACCTTATATTGCCCCTCTAAGTCACTGCAGCTTTTAAATTAAATGTTGCTGGAGTCAAGGAAACAAAATTCCAGGCTTATGATTAAAGCAGAAATAAAAGTCATCAAACCATAATGAATATTGCCATAATACACAAGGATAGAGGGGAACGTAATCCATTTATCAAACAGATGAAGCCTAATTAAGTTAGTTGGAGAAGGAAAGTCATGTTATGGCTTGGCTAGATTTAGAGGGTTCTCAGCTCCAGTGATTTAAACATTTCAAATGCAGTTACAATGAATTTGACATAACATGGCTTGTTTTTTTTTCTTATAAATGTGTCATGATCATTTGAAACTTTTGGTAAAAATAACATTCAACCTACACAGGACAATCCTACTGCACTGGTATTTAATAAGGTATACATGAGAATTGACACCCTTGTTTTCCTTTATCTCCAATTATAAGACAATAAATCTTATGATTAAAAAGCATGCGTTGTAATTGGCAGTGCTATTGATTTAGTTTCACATACCTATATGTCGGTAGTACTTGTAGTATCTAAAGGTCTGTGGAGTCTCTTGAAGAAGAAGAAGGTGGGTAGGGGAGGGGGGCGACAGAGGGGGGGTGGGGGAGGGGGGAGATTAGGGGATTCAGGGGAATGGCCAGAATGTACTACTCAAACACCAGTGAATTGAACAAAGGCCATTGCATGACCTTTTGACCATAAATATCAATAAATATAATTGTTTTATATACTTTTTTACCATTCCGTGTGTGATTTTCATGAAAACATCCACAAAATGCCTAAACTCAATTTTTTTTTACAAATTTCTTTACCAATATAGGAAGATCATTTATATTCATGAAAATTATGATTTATTATTTTTATTGATTCGATTACACCCTTAGACATTAAGTTTGTGATTATTACAAGTAGAGATGGTCAAAGAGTTGGAAATAACTCTAAATGATTGCTGTAACAAACGTAGAAGAGAAAGCTGCGGTGAACAGCGATACCACCGCAGCTGCCTCCATCTCCCTGCCTAGTGATCTATCCGTGCCTCGGGCGTCTAGCACGCCGAGGACGGGTTTGTCAGCAGCACATAGGGTCGCATTGTCGCGTGCACGCGCGCACAGACGGGACCTTTATGCGGGGAGGAGGCGCGTCAGCTGACCAGCCGGTCGGCTGACATCAGAGGAGACGTCCACCGCTCTTCATTGGCTGATGAGAGGGGCCGTGCCGGAGGAGTCTCCTCTGCTTCTTAAGCCTCGCAGTATAACTTGCAGCTTGTCTGCTGTTGCAAATACTTCGTGTTAGCGCTCAGACCTTAGTCAGATTACACAGAGGCGCTCACTTCTGCATCTGGACCCATTGAGTTATACTCCTGTTTGCCTGATGAAGCAGGACCACACCTGCGAAACGCGTTGCACTAAGTGGAGTTAAATAAAACGTTTTTTTGTATTGATATATTGTGACTCAATTGAGTTCTATATTTTTGAGGGAGGTAAGTCCACCTGAACATCCCCCTCTTTTAGACTGTTTTTAAACATTTTTATTCTACTCTGGCGCCTCTGTACACCAAGCCTTGCTGAAATCTTAGTCAGATCCGGTGTGCTTTGATCCGGGAGGAAACCGGGGATTTTACACAGAGATAGGATTTGTTGATAGCTATAATTATAACTGAAATACTGTTTATTATCTGTGTATGACTCTTGCTCGTTCTGACCACTCCTCTGTTCTGTAATTCTGTACTTCTGCCCATCTGATCTTGTTGCTGACTCTGCCTGTTTATACCTTCCTGCCTTTGCCTTCTGATTTGGTACTGTATCAGTCTGTCTGTTGCCAATTCGGTTAGTCTGACTACTCTACTCTCACCAGAGGGCCCTTGTCTCTGGTAAGAGGCTCTGTACTGTTAGTGCCCACCAGCTCCTCTGGTGAGGTATAGCTAACCTATCAGTACTACTGTTGCACCAAGCACTATACTTTGCTATCGCATTAGCTGTTGGTATACCTGTATTATTGGTGATTCTGCAGATCATCATATAATCAGGTATATATCTGCATTATAGGTGATACTGCAGATCACCTGATAATCAGAACTCTGTTACTTGCTGACACTTATCGTTACAATTGCAGGATTATGTACATTTTTTTATACAAATATGTTCAGATGAAAAACAGACCAATCAAATCCCACCTCAGTTTCATTCAATTTGTCAATTTTCATAAATTAGTATAATTTTGCATCAACTCAAAATTATTTGCATCTTGTTGGCCATCACTAATTACAATAAAGTATAAATAATAAGAGAGGGCATTTAATTATGAACTGAATTATATGAAATGTATGAAAATTCTGATGTTTGTGTACGAAATTAAATTAAGTATTTTTTTAAGTATGTTAAAAAAAAATCAAGTAGGATAAAAAATGAGCAAAGCCTAAACAAATTACTCAAGTTTATAAAAGGAAGATAGCACACCGTGTTTCGCGCAGTCAATTTAAATCTAATTTAACTATTTTTAGCCAAACAGTTATTCTAATATCTAGTTCTTCAATTGATTTTTACAATTAATATTTACAGTGATTGTTTCCAGCCTTGGGTTGGTTGATTATGGATTTAAAGTAAACCTGTAGTAAAAAAAAACCTGGGCCAAATAGATACCTACCTGAGTAGTGGGAAGCCTTTGAATAATCCAGAGGCTTTTCTCATCCTCTCCACCTCGCCACCTCACCATTCCACAGCTAGGAGCCCAGAAGCTACTTGACAGGGGCTTGTCAATTGAGAATAGCTGCACTGAGAAGCCGCAGACCACTTGCGCAGGCAAAGTAGCATGGAGCTGATCGGGGCTGTTTTTTTTTCCCGTCTGGCAGAGGAGTTGCGGAGGCTGAGTCTGAGATAACCTCAATGGCTGACTGAAGACTGCAGTGCAATCGTCTTTTTAAGAATAATAATGTGTGTGAGTGTTACATTTAAAATTACTTAGCATCAAGAGCAGAGAATGGTGGGGATGTAAGCTATGTGGAGTCTCAGAAGTGTATTGTGCTTGTATCCAGGTACCTCACTAAAAAGGTTTGCCACTTCTGGTTTGTGTGAGAAGAGTGCCAGATTATGTGTGTCACCATGCTAATGAGGCTTATTAGGGTAATAAGATAACTCACATCTCATCTCCTCCCCCAGTGACATCTCCAGATTTCTGCCAAGTGGGAGCTTTATATCAGATTACCTTCTGCTATTTTTACCCCTTTGAAATGATACTTAAGATAGTTTCCAGGATTTGCCTGTATGATGAGCTGTATTGCCTTCCGGTCATATCATCCATTTGTAGCCAGGGCAGCCAGGCATCTTGAGATTTGACTAGGCAATTACTGGCACATTGACTAACACTGCACAGGGGTTACTGTAAAACGGCTTGCCATGACCCTGAGCCTTAATGGGAGTGTGCAGTATTTTCTTATTTATTATGTCCACTAGCTGGACGCCTGGCGTTGCCCGGGTATGTATTTGGCTAGTGTTGGCTCTGCCCACTTTTCCTAACCCTAACACACAATTACTTAATGACCAAGTATGTGAGCTTTGCAGTCTTTGGCATCAATAATTTGCAATGAAATAAAATTAATCTGATTGGATGTGGCTCCACCCCTTTTCTGAATTTGAACCCCAATCACCCAATGGCCAACTGTACCAGGTACAGGTGATTAACAGTGCAAGAATGACAGCAATGTAAATATTCCCCTTAAAAATCAATAGGTGGATTTTGATTGGCTTTTATAGGCTCCACCCACTTTTCTGAATATTAATCCCAGTCACCCAGTGACCAACTGTGCAAAGTTTGAGAACCCTACCATTAACAGTGTAAGAATGGCTGCAGTTTACATTTGCGCAATGAAATTTGTATTTTCTCCACCCACTTATTTCCTAACATTGTTCAGGTATGTATTTGGCTGGTGTTGGCTCCGCCTACTATTTCTAACCCTAACACACAATTACTCAATAACCAAGTTTGTGAACTTTGTGGTCTTTGGCATCAATAATTTGCATTGAGATTAAACAAATCTGATTGGCTGTTTGTGGCTCCACCCCTTTGTCTGAATTTGAACCCCAGTCACCCAATGACCAACTGTACCAGGTTTAAGGCTTGTGCCATTAACAGTGCAAGAATGGTAGCAATTACATATTCCCCTTGAAAATCAATACGTGAATTTTGATTGGCTTTTGTAGGCTCCACCCACTTCTCTGAATATTAATCCCAGTCACCCAGTGACCAATTGTGCAAAGTTTGAGAACCCTACCATTAAAAGTGTAAGAATCGCTGCAGTTTACATTTTCTCTGTGAAATTTGCATTTGTATCCGCCTGCTGATGACCCGGCATTGCCCGATTATGTATTTTGCAGGTGCTGGCTGCGCCCACTTTTCCTAACCCTAACACACAATTAATCAATTACTCAATGACCAAGTTTGTGAGCTTTGCGGTCTTTGGCATCAATAACCTGCATTAAAATGAAACAAATCATATTGGATGTTTGTGGCTCCACCCCCTTTTATAAATTTAAACCCCAGTCACCCAATGATCAACTGTACCAGGTTTGAGGCTTGTGCCATTAACAGTGCAAGAATGGCAGCAATGTAAATATTCCCCTTGAAAATCAATAGGTCAATTTTGATTGGCTTTTATAGACTCCACCCACTTTTCTGAATATTAATCCCAGTCACCCAGTAACCAACTGTGCAAAGTTTGAGAACCCTACCATTAACAGTGTAAGAATGGCTGCAGTTTACATTTTCCAGTTAAATTTGTATTTGTCTCCGCCCCCTTTTTGGTTATGGAAATAAAAAGTATCCTATACTTTATTCCAGGTAATGTACTATGTGTGTGCCAAATTTCATTCAAATCCGTTCAACCATTTTTGCGTGATCGAGTAACAAACATCCAAACATCCAAACATCCAAACATCTAAACATCCAAACATCCAAACATCCGGACCTTCCCATTTATTATATTAGTAGGATTACTATTATTTACCACTGTCCTCCTGTGCCATACACATGTGGCTGTTTCCCATCTGCAGTCTCCAACCTTTGAAGTGGCTGTTGTATCTTCAGTTTAACAGCAACCTGGTCTTTTCCACACTAGGAGCATGCCAGTCAATAAATGGAGTTACCACCTTCACACTGAAAGGGAACTTCTGCTGAGGAATTTAGTAAAGAATCTCATACGCTATCCAGTGGCCTCCACCAAAATTACATATGGCTGCCTCTTTTCGGCTTGATCTTCGCAATGAGCAATTTTTCAAAGCCATTTTCCACTGCTAAATTATTGGGCTTCAAGAGGTGCGTATTTACTTGTGGGGTTATAGAACATCAAGTGATCCAATGTGAAAGCACTTAGAGGTTTTAACAAAGGGGCCAGATCAGAATAAAATAATTAAAAGCCGAGGTAGTGGTGGAGGACTTACCTCCCCAGAAGACTAAACAGACCAAACACTTTATTCGTGACCCCACATTGGAGTCCCGAATAAAGTGAATCTTACAGATTTACCGTCTGTTTAGTCTTCTGGGGAGGTAAGTCCACCACTACCTCCCTTTTTAAAAAGCTTTTATTTTAGTCTGATCTGGCACCTCTGTTAAAACCTCTATGTGCAAGTCTAAACCACCATTGGTGGAGGTGTGTCACCCCATTCTCTTTTCCTGTCTACAGAGAGCGACTTTTGCTTGAGTGGGTTTGGATCAATCTCCCAACCTGCAGATATAGTGGTTGCTTAGTGGTAACCTACCTATGTGTGTACCTCTCTTACACCACACTGATTATACTAACATCTTATCTTTTTGTCTTTGCAAATGTCAATCAAAGGACAGTTAACACTACAATGTTGTGATGTTTCTTATACTGGGGCACATCTGGCTTCCTGTACTGGGGGTACATCTGCCACCTATACTGGGTGGGGGGAGGATATGCATTATTGGGGGCACATCTGGCTATCCATACTAGGAGGGGGCCTAGCCAAAACTAGGGCCACATCTAGCTGCCTGTTAATCAGGAGATGTGGCTACTAGAGGTAAAACTTCAGAGAGGCTGAATTTCACAAGATGGCTCTATGAAAGAGGAATGAGAATGCAAACGACATACATGAAGGGAATTCATGCATGTACAAGTAGGTATATTACTGGAACAAACTATTGTTGGTGCAAGTGTCCGTTTGCTTTTCAGCCCTTATCAACACTTAACCCTAAATCTCCTTATCGGCGCATAACCCTAAAGCCTGGTACACACCATCAATTTTGATTGGCCAACGATTGTCCAATTTTACCATCTCCATGTAGTATGAGGGCCAACAGACATTGAATACCATGAACAGATTTGGTAGGTATGCTCTCATACAACACGGAGGTGGTAAAATTGGTCTGTGATTGGCCAATCAACATTGGAGTTGTGTACTAGGCTTCACCCTTGTTATTGCTATCCACAATTAATATATCTGTATGTTTTAGGATGTGGGAGGAAAATGGAGTGCCCAGAGGAAACTCAAACATGGGGAGAACATACATTCTCCACATAAATCGTATCCTTGGCCAAATTTGAACCGGGAACCTTAGCGCTGCAAGTTGAAAGTGCTATTCACTATGCCACTATAGATATGGCTAGTTTTTCTCTACCACACTCCCAATTGACACATAATAGTGTACCAAAGAAAAAGTCAAGCTGAACAAAAAAATTAGGCTGAAGGTTACATTGAAAACACAGTTGGATGCGTGTACATTTTCATAAATGCTGAGAAATAAATATTTCAGACACTCTCACTGTAATCTATTTTGACTCAGGTGAGTGTTGCAAAAATATATATATTGTATATACAACAGTATCTGTCTATCTATCTATCCATCTATTTATAAATCCAGGTCTGATTTGCTGGTTCACTTATGACCTCTAATGATCTTGTAACCTGGAGAACCATAATTAAACAGCCCCAATATTTTCTTCCTATGTAACGCTTTTCCTAATAATGCCTTTTGCCATGCAGGGGATTAATCCTCAGATGGCTCATTGCTTTAGTGATCTGACAATCAACAAAACTGTCTAATCTGTTTGATTGCTTCTATTACGATAAATGCAGTCGTAACCTCATATCAACACATCAAACTTCCCGACAATGATCTGTGTGTGTTTAATTATTTGCCATCATTAGGCAATGAATAATTGTTTTAAGAGTGCACAGCCAGAAAATTAGCAGAGTTTAAATGTGGAAGTAGAAAATTTAGACTTCCTCGAGAAAAAAAAGAAATACTTTTTTTACCCCTGTTTTTGTCCCCAAGCAAAAGAATAAGAAAGGAAATGAAGAGTCTTAGACTAACAAATTGTGAAGATTTCAGAATTGACCAGATGTTTGCAGTGTTTGGCTATAATTAAATCTAAGCAAAAAAAGAGTTTAAATGAAAGCAGATGATTTTCTAAATTTGAGGAAGTAGTATTAAAAGCACCCTATTATTGTTTGCAAGATAGAATGGATTATTTAAAGCCTATTTGTCACCACAGCTAAAATCCTTCCATCCAGAAGCAGGTCTGTAGTGCTATGGAAAACTAGGCTATTTTCCTGTTTTGTCTGTTTTCACTGTGTGTTCTGATCAGACTCCTCAAAATCTAATGGCAGTCATGAAAAAGAAACAGCTAGTGCTGTGAGTTCAGCACTGCCCTTAGTGTAGTGGCTTTCTCTCCTTCCTGGTGATTGCTTAGTGGTGGTGTAGTGGCTGGATGGTGTAATGGTTAAGGGCTCTGCCTCTGACACAGGAGACCAGGGTTCGAATCTCGGCTCTGCCTGTTCAGTAAGCCAGCACCTATTCAGTAGGAGACCTTAGGCAAGTCTCCCTTACACTGCTACTGCCTATAGAGCGCGTCCTAGTGGCTGCAGCTCTGGCGCTTTGAGTCTGCCAGGAGAAAAGCGCAATATAAGTGTTATTTGTCTTGTCTTGTCTCTTAACATATCAGAACTCTGGCCACAGCTCTATTCACACATGGAACCAGTCAGAGCTCCAATGAGTAGGAGTGTAATCACGATTCATGGACTTCCCCCAGCAAAACATTGATGGAGGCCCCCCCAACACTTACACCCTTCTTACTGTTGCCCCCTTAGTGACCCCCACAGCATGTTGACCAATCTACCAGGAGACATGTAACCACATCTTGCCACCATGATCTCTGACTCATAATAAGCCTGGCAACAAAAACACTTGATTTGGAGGATGATCTCCTGTATCAGAGGCAGGGATGGTAAGTAGCTGCCCCTCCCCCACAGTTTTGCTCCACTGCATTTGCAAAGGTTGCTCCCCTCATAGTTAGGCCCATGCCTAAGAGGTTGGAGGTCCTTTTTACTATATGTTTGCACTGTGTCTTGCAATATTATACAGTACAGTGCTGCAGGCTTTACTGTACCAGACTCAGCAGGAGTGCTTAAAGTCAACCTTAAGTGAAAATAAAGTGTTGAGATAAACAATTGTATATATCCGTCTACTTAAAAATATGTCAACCTCCATATCCCCCCTCACTTCAAGTTCCCTTTAAGGCCGGTTTCACACTTGTTTCGTGTGTTGCGGTGGGATGCGATGCTCCTGCCGCATCCCACCGCAGCACTAAAAATGACGAACATATGGCTTTGCAGCAGAGTGCAGCAACAGGGTCATATGCATAACGCCTCGCTCCGCTCAGTGATGTACTCCCTGCTAGACAGGAAGCGCGTCACCTGGATTCCTGTCAGTCTGCGCATTTGCGCCACAATGCACCATGCTCAGTCATTCACACTTACCGCGTCGCTCATTGACTTCCATCACCCCAAGTTAAGTATAATGCTTGCAGTAACGCGCTGCAGGCTGTGTGTCAGGATTGCGGCTGGATGCACACTTTGGCACAACGCAACGCAGTAAGTGTAAAATTCCCCATTGACTTGCATTGACATTGCGTTACCCTGCAGTAAATCAGGGTAAGGCAATGCACACTTGCAATGCAAGTGTAAAAGGGGCCTAAATTTTACTCATCTATACCAGTACCAGTCTGAAGTCCTATTTTACTGATCTGATTACAGCGTACCAAGAACTGTTTGAGTACTGTGCACAGGCATCACTACTTCCATATTGGATCATGTACAGCCGAGAAATGCCTTAGAGACGCTGCATAGAGCAGGACTTGGGTAAGCTCAATCCATGAGGCTGTACTGAAATAGTCTGGATCCTCTCAACATAAAAAGAATGTTTTTCCTGTAGCCATACTGCAAACAAACTTTTAATAAAAGCGTTTTCAATCATTCTTTTCAGACGGAGCCAACACTCAACGGTCTCAGCAACCCAGTCGCCTAATTTGTGTATATAACTTAAAAGACGAATGTCTTTTCTTGAAAGTCTTTTAAGGGAATATATCTGAGTATCAACCTTTCTTTTTGAGATAAAAGCTTCAGCTTTTCCAGGCCAGCGAAATAAGTCATTATTTACACAAATGGCGTTCTTCCATAGCTACTCTGTGCAGTGTAATCTGGATAGGGTGATCGTTAATAACACAGTGGGATTTCATAGCCAAAACACCATTCACCCTCATTTCAAATGTATTAACATGTTCCGCCGGATGGGCTGGGCCAACTTTACACTTCAGGTTTCAGTATTATTGATTTACCAAGGGTCACCTATGTTTACCAACACAGGTGATCCTAAAAACATGGCAAGTATTCACTATAATTTGGACACAGTAATTTGCAACTCTCATGGGAAACCTATGCCCTGTTTGTTGCCAGTTATTCCTATCAGGGCGTAGATTTCAGCTACTCATGCCACGCAGACCCGTCGCTTTCGCTGTTCATTCTGCACTGGCATCGCTGTAGCCGATCGTGGATGGAGCTCTGCTGTCATAATGATTTAATTGGCTCATAACCCTGTGGTCACTGTGATCCAATCACAGTGATCACAGCGCTATTTCTGGGAAAAAAAGTCTTAGGTCCTTAAAGGAAAGGTCCGAGCGAAATAAAAAAAAAAGAAAATCTAGTTACCTGTGGCTTTCTCCAGCCCCTGGCAGCTGTCTTGAGCCCTTACCACAGCTCTGCTCCCAGCCCCTCCCTTGCAGATGCCGACCTCGCCAGGTCGGCATCTTCTGCGCCTGCACGAGCGCCACTAGTGATCATGTTCACGTGGTCTGGAGTGTTCTGCACAGGCTCAGAATGCTCCAAGTTACATGAGCATGGCCACGTGCTTACGCATACGCAGTAGATGCCGGTCGGCATCTGCAATGGAGTGAACCCTGAGGCATCGGCTGGAAGCTGAGCTGCAGCGAGGGCGCAGGACGGCTGCCAGGGACTGGTGGAAGCTCCATGTAAGTAGATCATCTTTTTTTACACCCCGGATCTTCTCTTTAAGGGGCCAGAGATCACGCGTTCGTAGGTGGTTAAAGCAGAATTACAGTCAAACTTTCCCCTTTGCTCCAAAAATTGGTGACATCATTATAACTGCTAAAGCCTACACATGCTAGATGGTTCACGGTTAAGGTGGCCCCCATACCATCATCACCCAAAGCAGTCAGGGAGGAGCTAGAAGCACTGTGAACACACAGTTTGCCTCTCCCACCTCTTCCCTGAGCTCCATGGGGGGAGGGGGAGTAGCTGTGCTCCCTCCTGTGTAAAAGTGCGGCCACACTGCCCAGTCACAGTAGGGTTTACGCTGCTTTGTACTACTGTGCAGACGCGGGACATACTTTGCACCTGCACTTTATGGCCACGCTTGTACACAGAGGGGGACGCGACAATATTGTTGAATATCTTCAGAGGGCCACAGCACAGGAACTGAGTGGTGAAAGAAGATCGGAAAAGCCTCTGGCCTATCCAGAGGCTTCCCTCTACTGATGTAAGTATATAGAGTTTATTTTTTATTGTGAGTTAAGGTAGCTTTAAGTACCTATAAATGTGTTTGCTAAATTATGTGATTTTATTTTACAGCATGCATAGAGCTGGAGTTCTCGTCCCCTGTTACTACTATGTGATCAGAGGTAATAGTAATAGCAAATGTGTCATAAAAGGATAGAGGCACCCTTTCCAATGTAATATTAGTCCTTTGTGATCATGTGTCTATTATGATGTATGGCGGCTTTGCCTGGAAATACACAGTGGTAGGGCAATAGGGGATGCACACGTAGTGACTGCACCTGTGCTGCTAGACCAGAAGGCCCACCTAGGACTCTCTTTTCAGTCACTGATTCTCATTGATGCTGCAGCAGTAATGAAGACTTCTTCATATGCTTGAAACAGTGGTAAACATTAACAAACTGTTATCCCTTCCACTGCTCACACCTCTGTGACACTGTGGTTGTCCTTGGAAAACAGGTTTTGGCTCTGTGTCGTGAGATATCAGTTATGCATATTTGCATTTACATGGGAAGACGAAGTGCAGCCACAAAGTGTACACCTGCCTTATAGCAAATCTGTCTTTTGTGGGCCAATTATAAGCTACCTGCATGCCCAGAATAACACAAGCACTGTTTCTGAATCGTCCAGAAGCCAAAGAAATGTTGCACTCTCTTGCCCTGACTTTGCGGACTGACATTTCTTCTGGATTTCCCCTCCCTTCTGTACTGCAATTGTACAGGGCTTTGTTCATTCTCCTGAGATGCTTTCTTGGGAACTGGAAGCTAAGCTAGCATATTCAGTTCATTAACTGCTGATCAATTAGCTGGAAGCTTATTAATAAACACTGAAGCTTGATGATTGTTTGGCAGCTAGTGGCTTTCATTTGCTAACATGACTTTCACTTCCTGTGTCAGTGGATATTAATTTTATTGATTTTTTTTTCTATTTATCTAACTAAGCTTCAGAGGCGGTCACTCACAATCGAAATCGTACCATACTCATATGTCCATCAAAATCTAAAGCTACGTCTACACGTAGTAATCCGGCGGCTCGATTAGCCGCCGGATCGCCTCTACCGCATCCCTGCGCGTACCCGCCGCGTCACCGCTCGCCCGCGCGTGCGTCGCATTCGCTCAGCGCCACTTATCTTCTGCTCGATTCCCTGCCATTGTCCCCTCGTGGGGAACGAGCAGGGAATCGACGGTGGCGAGATCCGACCTGTCGGATCTTATCAATCGAGCTACATCAGCGGCTCGATTGATAAGCCAAATCGCCGCCGGATCGCTACGTGTAGATGTAGCTTAAGGCAGGTTCTGAGCGATAGCAATTAATGTATCCATATGCTTTTGGAATGTTGGAGGAAACCGGTATGCCCTGAGAAAACCCACTGAAACACATAGAGAACATACAACATGACTTTAGAGAAGAGAGCCATGACACTTTCAGACCCAAACATATTTTCCCAGAGGTCAAACTCTTGCAATACCTTAAGTTATTTAGACCATTCAAAATTCATGTGCAAAAGATATATTTTCATGCACAAATGTTTATAATGATCGCCATCAGCTGCAAAGAGGCACCAGGAAAATACAATGGCCCAAGTTAAAGTTAACCCAGTGGCCCCCCTGACACCTACCCCTCCCAACCGAACTGACCCTCCCCACCCCTCCACCATCCCTAAAGCAGTATTAGGGGCCCTTTGTTGCCAATTCCCCCCTAGGGCTCCGAGCCTATCCACTATCTCACTGTGGACTGCCAGCACTGATATTTAACTAATTTGGGACAGCAGGCTCTGGCCCCTTTCAAGACCAGAGACTTTTTTTCAGTTTTGCACTTCCTGATCACTGTGATTGGCTCTATTGCGTTCCTTGCTTGGGAGCAGCCAAGGTGTTAAAATTACACCGCATCAGGCTTAGGCAGCTACAAGTGCCGCATAGTTTTAAATATCAGCAGTCCCAAAGCAGTTAAATCTACTTTTTACGTTTTTTCTGGTTACTTGTATCTACCCAATGATACATTCATTGAAGTATGCTAGAGCTAAAATCTATGAATTATAGACCCCCACTGTGATTGGCTTACAGTGATCAATGAAACTGGCCCCTTACCAATGGGAGGAAGCTCGGCTGTCACATGACAGCTGAATTTACTCACTCGGGTGGATCAACTGGGGACCACAGGAAGCCGCAGCATTTAATCTACACCACATCAGGGTTAGAGAGCTGCACATAGATTCTAACTACCGCGGTCCCAAACCGGCATAGTCGTAGCAATAGGGGGTGCAGAGTTTGCGACCGCATCGGGGCCCTTGGGCCAGAGAGGCCCTCCCTCAACTGCAGTATTAACTCTCTATTGGTCCTGTGCTGGTTATAATCACTTCTATAGATGCTTTGAATAGTAGTAATCACACTGTGGTTGTCCTTGGCAGGTTTTGGTGCGTCGTATCAATTGTTATGTATACAGTTCTTGGAGATCCCCTATGTAAAACTTGCACCGGGGCCCGTGGCTCTTTAACTACGCCACTGCAAACCGGTTAACGTTTAGTTATGCCAGTGTTCAAAAGTAAATACACTGGCTGTGCTCGGTTTGGCCACTGGACATTAGATCGCATCAAAGAGCTGTTTTGCCTGTTTGTTCTCACTTCTCTTCCGCCCTTCTATCCAAGCCGGTGGAATGCGTTTCACACTCCCACCTTCACATACCTGGGGGGCTCCTATGGGCTCTGTGGCAATTGCTCCCTTTGACTCTATTATAGCGCCTGCCCTGAAGGTAGTAAATATTATCTTCCTCACCACCCACCACTGATGTCTAGTGCCTAACTTACCCCAAGACCAGGCACTCCTCTGTTCCAATCAATGACCCAGATGGCGATCTATCTGATAGAAAAGCCATATAATTGTACAAACATGTACAAAGTCTCTGCTTTCCATTCTATTGTTTCTGTCCAACTTTCTGTTTCTCCATTTCCATTGTGACAAACTGTATATGTAATAATCAAATTATAAATGCATACACACCTAACAACTGATGTTGCCCATCAGGGATAAGGACCTGACCCTCTTGGGCGATATAGCTGGGCCGGCCTGTAAAAAGGCGTGCCAGCTTACAACACGTTCTGTTGCTATGCAGGAGGCAGAGCGCTGCGTGCGTGACGTCACATGGTGGGCAGGGGGAGTGGCATCTTAAAAGAAGTTGGCCGCTGCTCAGCCAAATAAAATTCAATGGGCGGATCACTTGCCGATCGACCAACACTTGCTGGGAGCCTCTGTACACATGCCTGACTATCGGCTGCCTTGGCTGACTTTAGCCAGGCATGTGTACAAAGCTTTAGAGAGATGTAAACAGCTTGTTAGTGACGGGCACTATGCAATGTACACATAGTGGTGATTATTATTATCACCATTGCACCAACGAAGAGGTAATAAATCCACCAAAGAAGTGCCCTTCATGGACCCTCTAGTTCATGGAAGTCCAGCAGGGTGCTCCTGACAAGGAGTTTCCTCAGGTTTGCTGCCACTGGCTGTCTATAGGCAAGAAGTGGTGGTTCTGGGAAGACTGCTTTGAGCCTGTTGTCCACGAGTAAGGGTTGTGGCCCTCTGGTGATTTTTCTCAGCACACAAAGTTGTTGGTGGTATGTTACCACTTAGGGCACTCTGCCAGGTTTCTGCTTTTCTCTGTACAGCAGAAGCTGGACCCTGGGTATGCAGGTTGCTCTCCTGATGATTTATGCTTCTATAGTTGTAGTCTGTAGCCTCTGTTTAAGAAGTCCCTCCTGAGGTTAAGGTAGAGGTCCCTTTCTCTGGCGTTTAAGCAAATGTGTTTGTAGCGCAGAGCTTGGCTAAAGATGACCGATTGCTTGGTGTGGGGTGGGTGAAAGCTATCGCTCCTAAGGTATGTTGGCTTCCGGTATACCGTGGTCTTAATACAGTTGTTTTTAATCTGGATAGTTGTGTCCAGAAAATGTATGTGTGAGGTGAAGTGGTTCACTGCTCCTCACTTCCATTCCAGATAACAAGGATATCATTGATAAATCGGTATTAGGAGAGGGCATTTGTAGGTGCATATTGTAATGAAATTGTTTTCTAATTTATCCATGAATAGGTTAGCAAACTAGTGCAAAGCGTTCATGGGAACTGGTCCCCATCTTCTGTAATTGAAATAATTTTGGGTGAGAATTTGATATGCAATCTGTACCTCTGAGCCCAATAAACTTGGCTTGATAAAATAATTGTGGTCGAAGATGGACATCATGAGGGGTAACACCAATGTTGTGGGGAGGTGCTCCTGAATCAAAAAGTGTTCCATCCTCATGTGGAATATTGGTGTATTTCACATTCATGATAGCCAGAATAGTCCCCCTGGTAGCAGGCCCATTGACTACAGTTTCCTCAGGCGGTCTGTGGTGTCCTGTATAAAATTGTTAGCATCCCTCACCAGGGGCTTCAGTATATTATCCACCTAGTCTGAGATGTTCTCTGTTAGGGTGCTGATACCTGAAACTTGTAACGATTGGTGTCAACACGCAGAGAGAATCTGATTATTGGTGATCTGCAGATTCACCAGTAATGCAGATATACACCAGATTATGAATGATCTGCAGAATCACTAATAATCCAGGTATGTCTAACCTCTGGACACCTGAGATATGAGTGTACAATGTAACAGTAGCACTTTGAGAGAGAACCGCCAGAGGAACTGGAGGTATGAAGAAGGGATTTCACCTCAGACTGTGGGTGAATCCCTAGGCCAAAGGCTCCCTAGGAGAGGGGCCTAGGCTTGGTTGCAGGAAACCCTGCTGCTAAGATAAACAGGCTTGCCCTAACCAGGTGTGAGGGCCTATTCTCTATGCCCTGGAACCGGGTTTAGGTATAAGATAGAAATGACACAGTATCCTAGTCTTGGGTGTGAGGTCCGTAGTCACAACACCCTGGAACTGGTCTAAAGCATACCATAGAAGTGACACAGTATCCTAGTCTTGGGTGTGAGGTCCGTAGTCACAACACCCTGGAACTGGTCTAAAGCATAACATAGAACTGACACAGTATCCTAGCTCAGTGTGGATTCCCAGGTCCTTCCTGGTTCAACCACACTGTAGGATCTGACTGAGGTCTGTGTGCTAACACATAAGCATTTGCAACGGCAGACGATGTGAGACTGAGGGACGAGTGGTTATATAGTGCAGCGCTGGCCAGTGCCGCCCAGTCCCTTCCAGCCAATCAGCACACAAACTTGGATCAGCTGACCAAGGGAGTCAGCTGATCCCTCTCTGCTTTCCATAAAGCTTCTGTCTCGGCGCGCGCGTGTATTCCTCAGCCTATGTGCACAGGAAGGCTGCATCAGGTCAGACCGGAACCGCCAGACTGGACGCGGAAAGGCCGCCACGCCGTCAGAGCACGCGGCGGCCATACCGCAATCCTTTACAGTACCCACCTCCCGAGGAGTGGACTCCGGACACTTCCGACCAGGCTTCTCAGGATGTAAGTCATGGAACTCTCTCCTTAATTCATCTGCGTGCATGCGGCACTCTGGTAAGCAAGTTCTATCCTCCACACCATAACCTTTCCAGTGTACCAAATATTGCACAGAATTTTGCACCAGCCGGGAGTCCAGAATCTTCTCAACCTCATACTCGGGTTGATCATCAACCAATACGAGGGGGGGGATGGGGGGAGTTGAATCCACCTGCACTGCCGGCTTGAGCAATGACACGTGGAATGATCTTACACCACGCATACTGGTAGGAAGATCAACGACATAGGTGACAGCATTAATTCTCTTGGTGACTGGAAAAGGCCCAATAAATCTGGGCCCCAACTTGGGTGACATTTGTTTCAATGCCAGATGTCGCGTAGACACCCAGACCAAATCTCCTGGTGAAAAGTCCCATTCAGCAGCGCGTCTCTTGTCGGCCTGCTTTTTCTGAGATTTGAAAGCCTTCCCCAAATTTTTTTTCACCATAGCCCAAATTTGTTTCAACGCCAGCCGCCAATCCTCCAATGCTGGGAAAGGAGTAGATGCCACTGGCAAAGGAGCAAACTTAGGGGACCTCCCTGACACTACCTGAAAAGGGGAAAACCCAGAGGAAGAACTTTTCAGGTTATTGTGCGCAAACTCCGCGAAAGGTAAACATTTTACCCAGTCGGTTTGTGCATCAGCCACGTAGCATCTGAGAAACTGTTCCATGGATTGGTTGACCCTCTCAGTCTGGCCATTCGTCTGCGGGTGGTAGCCTGATGAAAATGAAAGATCCATGCCCATAGAATGACAAAATGCCCTCCAGAACTTAGAAACGAATTGGACTCCCCTGTCTGACACCACATTCTCCGGAATGCCATGCAGCCGGAAAATGTGCTGGATGAAGAGGTTAGCCAGCTCTTGGGCGGAGGGGAGTCCTTTCAGAGGGACAAAATGGGCCATCTTGCTGAATCTGTCTACCACCACCCAGATGACAGTCATGCCTTCAGATCTGGGGAGTTCACCCACGAAATCCATGGACAGATGAGTCCACGGTTCATTTGGAACCGGCAAGGGTTGCAAAGTTCCCACCGGAGCCTGTCGGGAAGGTTTGCTCCTAGCACACACAGCACACTCTCTCACAAACTCCTTACAGTCTGTGGCCAACGATGGCCACCACGCACACCTGGCAAGGAGATCCTGTGTCCGGGTGGCCCCTGGATGACCAGCATTCTTATGGGAGTGAAACAGCTGTAAGAGTTGTAAGCGGAAAGGCAGGGGCACAAACAACACACCCCTCGGGCTTTCCTTCTGGGACATCCTGCTGATATGGGGCCAGGGTAGCAGTCCAATCCCTCCAGGTCTCTGTGGCTGCCAAAACCACCTTCTGAGGCAGAATAGTCTCGGGTGCCGAGGGCTGTGCCGTCTCGGGCTCAAAACACCTGGATAAGGCATCAGCCTTAACGTTTTTACTACCAGGAGTATACGTAATTACAAAAGAGAATCTGGAAAAGAACAGTGACCACCGGGCCTGTCGGGGACTGAGTCTCTTAGCGTTCTCTATGTACTCCAAGTTTTTATGATCTGTGTAAACCGTAATAACATGTTCTGCTCCCTCTAACCAATGTCGCAATTCCTCAAAGGCTAACTTGATGGCCAGGAGTTCTCGGTTGCCTATATCGTAGTTTTTCTCCGCTGGGGAAAACCTACGGGAGAAGTAGGCGCAAGGATGAAGCTTACTCTGCAAACCAGAATGCTGAGACAGCACAGCCCCCACCCCCACTTCAGAGGCATCAACCTCTACTATGAACGGGAAGGTGACATCGACGTGTCTCAGAATAGGAGCAGAACAGAACAGTTTCTTTAGGGTATCAAAAGCCGTAAGAGCTTCCTCGGACCAGTGGTGAGTATCAGCCCCTTTCCTAGTAAGACTGGTAAGGGGTACAACCACCGTAGAGTACCCTTTAACCACTTGAGGACTGCAGGGCTAAACCCCCCTAGTGACCAGGCCATTTTTAGCAAAATTGGCCACTGCAGCTTTAAGGCCAAGCTGCAGGGCCACACAACTCAGCACAGAAGTGACCCCCCCCCCCTTTTCTCCCCACCAACAGAGCTCTCTGTTGGTGGGGTCTGATCGCTCCCCCATGTTTATTTTTTTTAAATAAATATTATTGTTTGGTTTTTTTCTTGAAAAACCCGTTTCTTTAAATTTCTTCCCTCCCTCCCTCCCCACAGCCAGCCAATTATGGCGATCGGCTGTCATAGGCTTTTGCCTATGAGAGCCGATCGCTCTCTTGTCCCCCATGGGGACAGCCGTGTCACACGGCTGTCCCCAGTGCAGCGCTGCTGCTCATCGCAGCGCTGCACCTAGTAAATAGACAGCGTGATCGCCGTCTAACAGTCTCCCGAGCGGCAATAGCCACTCGGAGACTGAAGGCGGGGCGGAGCTCCGCCCTCCGAGCATGAGATGCGCGCGCACCATGCGCGCGATCTCATGCAAAACAGAGCCCCAGGACTTTACGCCAATTGGCGTTAGGCGGTCCTGGGGCTGCCGCCGCGGCCACGCCTACTGGCGTGACGCGGGCGGCAGAAGGTTAATAAATCTCCTGTAGTAATTTGCAAAACCCAGAAATCTCTGGAGGGCCTTTAGACCTACAGGCTGTGGCCAGTCCAATACCGCAGAGGCTTTCCCAGGGTCCATAGAGAGGCCCGAGGTAGATATTACATACCCCAGAAACGCAACAGAGGTCACCTCAAAAATGCACTTTTCCAGTTTGGCATATAATTGATTCTGTCTTAGTCTTTCCAGCACATACTTGACATGTCTCCGATGTTCGGCAAGAGTGGCTGAAAAGACTAGTATTATATCATCAAGATATACTAATGGAAATTTACCCAAAATTGGTCTGAAAACCTCGTTAATCAGCTCCTGGAAGATGGCCGGGGCGTTGCACAACCCGAAGGGCATCACTAAGTACTCGTAATGCCCATCGGGTGTATTAAAGGCCGTCTTCCACTCGTCACCGTCCCTGATACGCACCAGGTTGTATGCACCCCTTAAGTCCAATTCCTAGAACATTTTAGCATTGGTGATCTGGGAGAATAAATCGTCAATCAGAGGTAGCGGGTAGCGATTTTTCACAGTGATCTTATTTAGACCCCGATAGTCTATGCAGGGACGGATGCCTCCATCTTTTTTTTTAACAAAAAAGAACCCAGCGCCCGCAGGTGACCGGGAGGGGCAGATAAAACCCTTAGCTACATTTTCTTTGATGTACTCCTGCATTGCCAACTTCTCTGGCCCGGACAGGTTATAAAGGTGACCCCTAGGAGGCATACAACCAGACCTTAATTCAATCGGACAATCAAAGGGACGGTGAGGGGGTAGTCTGTCTGCTGACTTAGGACAAAAGACATCAGCAAAATCTTTATACTGCTCTGGCAATCCTTCTACCTGAATTCTGGTGTTACCCATGGTTACCTTTGCCAAACAATGATGATAACAGCGGATAGACCAGCTCGTTAGCTGACCAGAGGCCCAATCAATCTGAGGGGCAAGAAGTCGCAACCATGGCAGACCAAGGATGACGGTGGAAGTTGCCATTCTTAACACAAACAACTGCAGACTCTCTCTATCTAAAACCCCTATGGTGACCCCCAACTCCAGAAGTCTGAGACAGAGGGTATTTACTCTGCAGAGGAGAGTCATCCACCGCAGTAACTAACACTTTATGATTCAATGGGACAATAGGAATTCCCAGGTTTTTAGCAAAATCATAATCAATAAAATTGGCAGCCGAGCCAGAGTCGAGAAAGGCCTCAGTAGAAACTGTCTGGTCCTCCCATGAAATGGTGCATGGGAGAAGCAGTCGATCGTCTTTGAGAGGTAAACTCTGTGCGCCTAGGGTGTTACCTCTGACCACTCCTAGGCGACAGCGTTTCCCGACTTTTTGGGACAGTTCTGTGCTTTATGACCCTCCTCTGCACAGTACAAGCAGAGTTGTTCAGTTTTTCTACGAGTCTGCTCGACCCGGGACAATTTTGAACGTCCAGTCTGCATGGGTTCAGGGGGAGGTGACGTAGGTGGCGAGGAAGCATAGGAAACATATCTCACACTACTCCTGCCCCGACTTTGTCTCTGATACCGTAGGCGACGGTCCACTCTGATCGCTAGAGAAATGGCTTCATCAATAGGTTTTGGCTCAGGATATCCCAACATCAGATTAGACACTGCATCTGATAATCCTGACAAGAAACAATCCAACAATGCAAATGAGCCCCATCTAGCTGATACCACCCACTTCCTGAACTCAGCTGCATAAGTCTCTACCGAATCTTTGCCTTGCCGCAACATCTTGAGCTTCCGCTCAGCGGTCGAGGCAAAGTCTAGGTCATCGTAAATTAGAGCCATAGCTTTGAAAAATTCCTCCACAGAGGTCAGGGCCCCATCCCCTGGTTGAAGGCCATATGCCTAGGTCTGGGAATCCCAAGTCAACAGTGTTTTAATAAAGATAATTCTCTGTGCGGCAGTACCTGAAGTATTAGGTCTCAACTCAAAGTAAGATAACACTCGATTTTTAAAGTTTCGAAAGTCAGATCTATGACCAGAAAATTTCTCGGGCACAGGCATGCGTAAGTCTGTAACAAGAGGGGATCGCACTGCATTAACAGTTGTCTGAAGGGCTTGTATAGACCCAGACAAGGCATTGATCTGAGTCTGATGACTATCCAGCACGCTGATGCAATTCTCCACCGAGGTGGTGAGTGCAAGCAGACGACTGTCAAGTGTGTCCATATTGTTTTGGTCTGCCGTTCTGTAACGACTGGTGTCAACACACAGAGAGAATCTGATTATTGGTGATCTGCAGATTCACCAGTAATGCAGATATACACCAGATTATGAATGATCTGCAGAATCACTAATAATCCAGGTATGTCTAACCTCTGGACACCTGAGATATGAGTGTACAATGTAACAGTAGCACTTTGAGAGAGAACCGCCAGAGGAACTGGAGGTATGAAGAAGAAGGGATTTCACCTCAGACTGTGGGTGAATCCCTAGGCCAAAGGCTCCCTAGGAGAGGGGCCTAGGCTTGGTTGCAGGAAGCCCTGCTGCTAATATAAACAGGCTTGCCCTAACCAGGTGTGAGGGCCTATTCTCTATGCCCTGGAAACGGGTTAAGGTATAAGATAGAAATGACACAGTATCCTAGTCTTGGGTGTGAGGTCCGTAGTCACAACACCCTGGAACTGGTCTAAAGCATAACATAGAACTGACACAGTATCCTAGTCTTGGGTGTGAGGTCCATAGTCACAACACCCTGAAACTGGTCTAAAGCATAACGTAGAACTGACACAGTATCCTAGTCTTGGGTGTGAGGTCCGTAGTCACAACACCCTGGAACTGGTCTAAAGCATAACATAGAACTGACACAGTATCCTAGTCTTGGGTGTGAGGTCTATAGTCACAACACCCTGGAACTGGTCTAAAGCATAACATAGAAGTGACACAGTATCCTAGTCTTGGGTGTGAGGTCCGTAGTCACAACACCCTGGAACTGGTCTAAAGCATAACATAGAACTGACACAGTATCCTAGCTCAGTGTGGATTCCCAGGTCCTTCCTGGTTCAACCACACTGTAGGATCTGACTGAGGTCTGTGTGCTAACACATAAGCATTTGCAACGGCAGACGATGTGAGACTGAGGGACGAGTGGTTATATAGTGCAGCGCTGGCCAGCGCCGCCCAGTCCCTTCCAGCCAATCTGCACACAAACTTGGATCAGCTGACCAAGGGAGTCAGCTGATCCCTCTCTGCTTCCCATAAAGCTTCTGTCTCGCCGCGCGCGCGCATGTATTCCTCAGCCTATGTGCACAGGAAGGCTGCACCAGGTCAGACACATGTCGCCGCGCGTAAACCGCCGGACTGGACGCGGAAACGGCCGCCACGCCGTCAGAGCACGCGGCCATTCCGCAATCCTTTACAAAACTATAGTGCGCTCTGCGTTAGGTGGGATCTTGGTTCAGTTTTTCACAGTTCATGGTTTTTGAGAGTTATCTTTGTGCATCTTTAATGTAATCCATGTTCACTGGTTTTATGATGATATATTTGCTGTTTTTCAGGGTTTTTATGGCATTCTTTTCCTGAGGGGCAGGGGCGTAACTAGAGGGGAGTTGTAAGAGATTGCGGAGAAGCCGCCACGCAGACTAGTGGCGAGGCGGCTGACTCCGCATCCAACGCAGCGGTTTGCACGCAGTAGCGTGCGTCTGAGGTGGCTGGGCCTGTTAGTGCACACAGACTGAGGAATACGCGCGCGCGCGCTGAGAGGCAGAACCTTTATGCCAAACGAGGAGGGATCAGCTGACCAGGTTGGTCAGCTGATCCCAGAACTAGTGGCCATTGCTTGATCAGCGGTGGGTGGCGCCGGAGAGGGCCGCTCTATATATACTTATTGCTGGTCAGTCTCAAGTTGTCTGCCGTTGCGAACACTTACATGAAAGCACTCAGACCATAGTCAGATCCCACAGTGTGTTTGAACCAGTAGGACCTGGGAATTCACACTGAGCCAGATTACTTCTGTATTATCATTGTGTTATACTTCAGACTAGTTCCAGGGTGTTGAGACCACGGACCTCACACCCAAGACTAGGGATTCTGTGTTATCATTGTGTTATACTTCAGATGAGTTCCAGGGTGTTGAGACCACGGACCTCACACCCAAGACTAGGGATTCTGTGTCATCATTGTGTTATACTTCAGACTAGTTCCAGGGTGTCGAGACCACGGACCTCACACCCAAGACTAGGGATACTGTGTTACCATCATATTATAATTCAGACTAGTTCCAGGGTGTAGAGACCACGGACCTCACACCCAAGACTAGGCATTGTTTGATATCTGTTATGACCTATTGCATTCTTGACTACCCCTCTGCTTTCTGATTCGGTACCTACGCATATCTGATATCCTGTTGCCAATCCTGCCTGTCCCTGGTTTCCGAATCAGCCTTCTGTCTCTGTACCTTATCTGCCTGTGTGTTGCCGACCTGGCCTGCCCGACCTTGAGAGCTATCCCTCTATCCCTCTCAGGGCCTTTCTGCTTTTTAGCCTGGGGCTCCACCCCTTTGGACGTCTCAGGCTGCTGAAAGGTCTTTGCACTTATCTGAGGGAGGTACTCCCATACGGCCAAAGACCACCTGCTCCTCGGGTGGTCCCACTCAAAGTCATTACTGTTGCACCAAACACTCACATCAGAAGCGGCCTTAAAGTATGCGGGGCCTGGGGCGAGTGTCATATGCGGGGCCTAGAAACGCAGATATGTTGCAGATACACACACACACACACACACACACACACACACACACACACACACACACATACGCCTAGTGGTTAGCGCTCTCGCCTTGCAGCGCAGGGTCCCCAGTTTGAATCCAAGCCAGGTCAACATCAGCAAGGAGTTTGTATGTTCTCCCCGTGTCTGTGTGGGTTTCCTCCAAGCACTCCGGTTATGAATGAAATTATTAGATTGTGAGCTCCTCTGAGGACAGTCAGTGACATGACTATGTACTCTGTAATGTGCTGCAGAAGATGTGTGAGGAACAAAGGGGGTTTTTGGACTGCAATATATGATAGAAAAGATTGCACTATGGCAGAGAGGGGAGATGAAAAGATAGAGAATGTGATGGGGAGGAAGGTTTAAAGACAAGAGGTCTCAGCTGAACCGTTTATGTTGGACAAGCTGCAGAGGAAAGACAAGCGAACAATCAGCAGCAGCCCCCATTCCCCCTCCCTCCGGTAATTGATCTTATCTTTATTGCAGCTGTCTGCAGTTATCTTAGAATTCCCCTTACTTGCCTGTGAAGGCTTCAAAACTTTTTCTGCAGCTCTGGAATCCTCTTGAATCTCCCGCAGTGTTGAGACAGGCAGCCCGGAGAGGAAGGGGGCGTGGCTGCAGGACACACAGCTTCCTTACAGGGAGAGAGGAGGGGGAGGACTCGGAGAGAGACAGGCTGCAGGCATAGACGTCACTGTCTATGAGAAGCCTGCAGCGTCATCACCTCCCACTGCCTCCTTACATCCCCGACTGTCAAATACAGCTGTTGTGGCCGCCCGCAGCTTCCTGCAGCAATGGGTCAGGCTGTCTGCTGTCTGCACGGGCTCCTCAGAGGGTGCGGGCCCTCTTCAGGTGCGGAGCCTGGGGCGATTGCCCCACTTGCCCCCCCCAAAGGCCGGCTCTGACTCACATTACATAGGTGTCCAGAGGTTAGCTATATCTGTATTATTGGTGAGTCTGCAGATCATTAATAATCAGGTATATATCTGTATTCTTGGTGATACTGCAGATCACCAATAATCAGATTCTCTCTGTGTGCTGACACCGATCGTTACAGAACGGCAGACCAAAACCAAATGGACGCACTTAACAGCCGTCTTGATGCGCTCACCACCGCGGTGGAAAATTCCATCCGAGTGCTGGACAGCCATCAGACCCAGATCAACGCTTTATCTGGGTCTGTACAAGTCTTTCAGACGGCTGTGAATACAGTGCGATCTCCCCTAGGTACAGACTTACGTATGCCTGTGCCCGAAAGGTTTTCTGGTCACAAATTTGACTTTCAGAATTTTAGAAATAGAGTGTTATCATACTTTGAGTTGAGACCTAATTCATCAGGGACCGTGGCACAGAGAATTACCTTTATTAAGACTCTGTTGTCAGGGGATTCCCAGACCTGGGCATATAGTCTCCAGACAGGGCATGAGGCCCTAGCCTCAGTTGAGGAGTTTTTTAAAGCAATGGCTATAATTTATGATGATCCGGACATTGCCTCTACCGCTGAGCGGAAGCTCAAGACGTTGCGGCAGGGCAAGGATCCGGTTGAAAATTACGCAGCTGAGTTCAGGAAATGGGCAGTATCTGCTAGATGGGGGTCATTTGCATTTCTGGATTGTTTTTTATCAGGGTTGTCAGACGCAGTCTCTGATCTAATGTTGGGACATCCTGAGCCAAAGTCTATTGATGAGGCCATTTCATTAGCAGTCAGGGTGGATCGTCGTCTACGCTACCAGAGACAGACTCAGAGTAGGAACAATGTGAGATATGTTTCCTCCGAGTTAAGACTCACAGTGGGGTGTTACATAGTGAAAGTCTGCAATTTCTGGTTTTGCGGATGACAACTTCCACGATCATTCTTGGCATGCCATGGTTACTACTTCACTCCCCTCAGATCAATTGGGCTTCAGGTCAGCTAACGAGCTGGTCTACCCATTGCCATCATCATTGTTTAGCGAAGATAACCTTGGGTAACACCAAAATTCAGGTGGAAGGTTTGCCAAGCCAGTATTCAGAATTTGCTGACGTGTTTTGTCCCAAATCAGCGGATAAACTTCCTCCCCACCGTCCCTTTGACTGTCCCATCGATCTCAGGTCTGGTTGTATGCCCCCTAGAGGTCATCTCTATAATCTGTCTGGGCCAGAGAAATTGGCTATGCAGGAATACATCCGAAAAAATTTGGCTAAAGGTTTTATTCGTCCCTCTCGGTCACCAGCAGGTGCAGGATTATTTTTCGTGAAAAAGGACGGAGGCCTCCATCCCTGCATTGATTATCAGGGCTTAAATAAGATTACAGTAAAAAATCGCTATCCTTTGCCTTTGATTGACGATTTGTTTACTCAGGTCTCTAAAGCAAGAATTTTCTCGAAGCTGGATTTGAGGGGTGCATACAACCTTGTACGTATCAGGGACGGTGATGAATGGAAGACGGCCTTTAACACACCCGACGGGCATTACGAGTACCTGGTGATGCCCTTCGTGTTGTGCAATGGGGCGTCTTCCAGGAGCTGATTAACGAGGTGTTCAGGGAGGTGTTGGGCAGGTTCGTCTTAGTGTATCTAGACGATATTCTGATTTTCTCATCCAACCTCTCAGAGCATAGGAAACATGTTAGGTTTGTGCTTCAGAAGTTGAGACAGAATTTGCTGTATGCTAAATTGGAAAAATGCATTTTCAAAGTGACCTCTGTCACCTTTTTGGGGTACATTATCTCGACCTCTGGCCTCTCTATGGACCCTGGAAAAGTTTCTGCTGTCTTGGAGTGGCCTCAACCTGTGGGTTTGAAGGCACTCCAGAGGTTTCTTGGGTTCGCCAACTACTACAGGAGGTTCATAAAGGGGTACTCTACGGTGATCGCGCCCCTCACTAGTCTCACCAAGAAAGGGGCAGATACTCACCACTGGTCTACAGAGGTCCATGCTGCTTTTTCCACTCTGAAGAAACTGTTCTGTTCTGCACCCATATTGAGACATGTAGATGTCACCTTTCCCTTTATTGTGGAGGTTGATGCCTCAGAGGTAGGGGTGGGGGCTGTGTTGTCTCAACGTTCTGGGTTGCAGGGAAAACTCCATCCATGTGCTTATTTTTACCGTAGATTTTCACCCGCAGAGAAAAACTACGATATCGGCAACCGAGAACTTCTAGCCATCAAGTTGGCCTTTGAGGAATGGCGACATTGGCTAGAAGGGGCCGAACACACCATTACAGTTTACACTGACCACAAAAATTTAGAGTACATCGAGGGCGCTAAGAGACTTAGCCCCCGACAGGCTCGGTGGTCATTGTTCTTTTCGAGATTCAGATTTGTAATTACGTATACCCCTGGGAGTAAGAACATCAAGGCCGATGCCTTATCCCGGTGTTTTGAGCCCGAGACAACACAGCCCTCAGCCCCTGAGGCCATTCTACCTCAGAAGGTGGTGCTGGCGGCCACTGAGACCTGGAAAGACTGGACGGTCACTCTTAGTCCATTCCAACAGGACGTTCCAGAGGGGAAGCCTGAGGGGGTCCTGTTCGTACCATTGCCTTTTCGTCTGCAACTGTTACAGCTGTTTCATTCCCACAAGAATGCTGGGCATCCTGGGGCCACCAGAACTCAGGATCTGCTTGCTAGATGTGCTTGGTGGCCGTCATTGGCAACAGACTGTAAGGAGTTTGTAAGAGAGTGTGCAGTGTGTGCTAGGAGCAAACCCTCTCGTCAGGCACCTGTTGGAACGTTGCAACCACTACCAATTCTGAGTGAACCGTGGACCCATGTGTCCATGGATTTTGTGGGAGAGCTCCCCAGGTCTGAGGGCATGTCGGTCATTTGGGTGGTTGTTGATCGATTCAGTAAGATGGCTCATTTTGTCCCCTTGAAAGGACTCCGCTTGGCCCAGGAATTGGCTGACCTCTTCATCCAGCACATTTTCCGGCTGCATGGCATTCTGGAAAATGTAGTGTCAGATCGAGGAGTCCAATTCGTATCTAAGTTTTGGAGGGCATTCTGCCATCAGTTAGACATGGATCTTTCCTTCTCATCAGGCTACCACCCACAGACCAATGGCCAGACCGAAAGAGTCAACCAGTCCCTGGAACAGTTTCTTAGATGTGATGTTGCAGATGCACAAACCGACTGGGTAAAGTTTTTGCCATTTGCAGAATTTGCACACAACAACCTGAAAAGTTCCTCTTCAGGATTTTCCCCATTTCAGGTGGTGTCGGGAAGGTCACCCAAGTTTGCCCCATTGCCAGTAGCTTCAACTCCGTTTCAAGCCCTGGAGGCTTGGCAGAGGGCCTTGAAGCAAATTTTGGGAATGGTTAAAAGAAATTTGGGGAAGGCTTTTCAGAACCAAAAGAAACAGGCGGATAAGAGACGTTTCATAGAATGGGAATTCTCTCCAGGGGACTTGGTCTGGGTGTCCACACGACATCTGGCTCTGAAACAGTTGTCACCCAAACTGGGCCCTAGATTCATAGGTCCTTTTCCAGTGACCAGAAAGATTAATAATGTCACTTATGCTATTGATCTCCCAAACCAGCATGCGAGGTGTGAGATCATTCCATGTGTCCTTGCTCAAGCCGGCGGTGCACGTGGATTCCACTCCCCCCCCCCCCCCCCCGTGTTGATTGATGACCAACCTGAGTATGAAATAGAAAAGATTCTGGACTCCCGGCTTGTGCAGAACTCCGTGCAGTACCTGGTTCACTGGAAGGGATATGGCATAACAATAACAATAATATTTATATAGCGCTTTTCTCCCTGGGGACTCAAAGCGCTGTGACCCTGCATTATGCAGTCTCAAAGGCTAGGGAAAAGAGGTGAGTTTTTAGCCTTTTTTTAAAGCTGTCCAGAGAAGGAGCCTCTCGTACTGATTGTGGAAGTGAGTTCCATAGAGTAGGGGCTGCATAGGAAAAGGCCCGAGCACCAAATGTTAAGTGTATCCTGGGAATAACCAGCTTCATCTTGTTGGCAGAGCGGAGGGTGCGTGGAGGGGCATAAAGTTCCAATAGATCCGCTATGTATTTGGGTCCCATGTGGTGTAGAGCCTTGAATGTCAGCAGGCAGATCTTAAAATTGATTCTCCATTTTACTGGCAACCAGTGAAGAGTTTGCAGTACTGGGGTGATGTGTGAGCTGCGGGGGGCATTGGCTAGGAGTCTGGCTGCAGCATTCTGTACTAGCTGTAAGGGGCGCAGAACCTTATCTGTAGATCCGATTAACAGGGCGTTGCAGTAGTCTAGGCGGGAGGATACAAATGCGTGAACCAGGGCAGGTAGGTCTTCAGCTGGGATTAGGTGTTTTATTTTCGCTATATTTCTTAGATGGAAGAAGGAAGACTTGACGACAGCTGATACCTGCTGTCTGAGTTTTAGATTTCCATCCAGGATCACCCCAAGGTTTCGCACAGAGTCTTTATACTGTACAGTATCTCCCCCAATTGCTAGTTTGAGGTGGTGAGCGTTGAGTTCAGCCTCAGCCAGCTGGTGTTCATCCAATTTTGTAAATCCACTAGACACGCATTTATAGATGCTGATGGGTCTTGGGTGCCAGGCTTGAAGGACAGATACAGTTGTGTGTCATCTGCATAACAATGGTATCCTAAACCATAGTTCTGGATTATTTTGCCCAGTGGGAGCATGTAGACTGCAAAGAGTAATGGTGATAGTACAGAACCCTGTGGAACTCCATAGGCATAGAGGAGAGAACTTGGGTGCCAGATTGTCGCATGCACGCGGATGAATTGAAAAAGGAATTCCATGACTTGCATCCTGGAAAGCCTGGTGGGAAGTGTCCGGAGTCCACTCCTCAGGGGGGGGGGGGGGGGGGGGTTACTGTAAGAGATTGCGGAGAAGCCACCGCGCAGACTGGCGGCGAGGCGGCTGACTCCGCCTCCAGCGCGGCGGTTTGCACGCAGCAGCGTGCGTCTGAGGTGGCTGGGCCTGTTAGTGCACACAGACTGAGGAATACACGCGCGCGCACTGAGATGCAGCACCTTTATGCCAAACGAGGAGGGATCAGCTGACCAGGTTGGTCAGCTGATCCCAGAACTAGTGGCCATTGGTTGATCAGTGGTGGGTGGCGCCGGAGAGCGCCGCTCTATATATACCTATTGCTGGTCAGTCTCAAGTTGTCTGCCGTTGCGAACACTTACGTGAAAGCACTCAGACCATAGTCAGATCCCACAGTGTGTTTGAACCAGGAGGACCTGGGAATTCACACTGAGCCAGATTACTTCTGTATTATCATTGTGTTATACTTCAGACTAGTTCCAGGGTGTCGAGACCACGGACCTCACACCCAAGACTAGGGATTCTGTGTTATCATTGTGTTATACTTCAGACTAGTTCCAGGGTGTTGAGACCACGGACTTCACACCCAAGACTAGGGATTCTGTGTCATCATTGTGTTATACTTCAGACTAGTTCCAGGGTGTCAAGACCACGGACCTCACACCCAATACTAGGGATTCTGTGTTATCATTGTGTTATACTTCAGACTAGTTCCAGGGTGTCGAGACCACGGACTTCACACTCAAGACTAGGGATTCTGCGTTATCATTGTGTTATACTTCAGACTAGTTCCAGGGTGTCGAGACCACGGACCTCACACCCAAGACTAGGGATACTGTATTACCATCATATTATAATTCAGACTAGTTCCAGGGTTTAGAGACCACGGACCTCACACCCAAGACTAGGCATTGTTTGATATCTGTTATGACCTATTGCATTCTTGACTACCCCTCTGCTTTCTGATTCGGTACCTACGCATATCTGATATCCTGTTGCCAATCCTGCCTGTCCCTGGTTTCCGAATCAGCCTTCTGTCTCTGTACCTTATCTGCCCGTGTGTTGTCGACCTGGCCTGCCCGACCTTGAGAGCTATCCCTCTCCGTTGAGAGATTAGTCTCCAGACCTGCTTGTGATGCCCACCTTCTAGGTGTCACTTAGCCTCAGGGCCTTTCTGCTTTGCAGCCTGGGGCTCCACCCCTTTGGACGTCTCAGGCTGCTGAAAGGTCTTTGCACTTATCTGAGGGAGGTACTCCCATACGGCCAAAGACCACCTGCTCCTCGGGTGGTCCCACTCAAAGTCATTACTGTTGCACCAAACACTCACATTACATAGGTGTCCAGAGGTTAGCTATATCTGTATTATGGGTGATTCTGCAGATCATTAATAATCAGGTATATATCTGTATTCTTGGTGATACTGCAGATCACCAATAATCAGATTCTCTCTGTGTGCTGACACCGATCGTTACAGGAGTGGCCCCTTCCTCCGATACAGGGACTATACTTCAAATCAGGTGCTTTTGTGGCCACACTTGTTATGGGTTTAAAGGTCATGATAGCCACACTTGTTTTATGACCCCTGTGAGATGGGCCTTGAGGCCATGAAGAGCACCAAGTGGAGGCAAGGAAGGGAAGGGGTGTGGACATTGTGTGTGTGCGTGTTTGTGTGTGAAAGGGGGGGGGGGGGGTGGAATCAAAATTTTTCTGGGGGGGGGGGGGGCACCATGAACTGTAGTTATGCCACTGCTAAGCAGAATGGATTTGTTCACCCTGTTTCTATAGGTATCAATGAATTTCAATGTATCTTTCAAATGCAGGCTTAAAGGGAACTGAGCACATTCTCTTTCAATGGAATCTCTCCTGGCATAGGAGCTGCCATGTTCCCCCCTCCCCTTCTCACATTCCTTATTTACAGAAGTCAGAGATGCTATCTTGACACATTGACACAAACTAGGTCTTTGAAGAAACAGTCCTAATTACTAAGCCCCTTTGTTGTCTAATAGCATTGTTTACCTCTTGGTAATTAGCCCAATAAAACAATTAGGAACCTGAAAGCTCTGCGGCCGGGGACGGCCGGGCAGCCCTGCTGAAACAGGGTAATTAATCTACTTTGAATGTAAAATACAAGGTAAAATGAAAATTTATTTTAATAATGAAACAGATTGTCGGCATGCATTTTTCATGTGCTATAGAAATGTCCTGAATGATAAAAAAGGTGCTCGGTTCACTTTAATACCTGCTGGCAGAGTCCACCATGAATCTTCTTTTGGTTTGTATGTGGTGTATATGTGGTGTATATGTGGTGTATATGTGGTGTATATGTGGTGTATATTTGGTGTATTTGGTGGAATCAAAATTTTGCTGGGGGGCCCCATGAACTGTAGTTATGCCACTGCTAAGCGAAATGGACGTTTTCACCCTGTTTCTATAGTTATCAATGTATTTTTCCAATGCAGGGTTAATACCTGCTGGCAGAGTCCACCATCATTCTTCTTTTGGTTTGCTGTAGTTAATATGTGGTGTATTTTCGCTTGTTAGGTTAGGTCCATCGGTTCTGCAGCAATTGGCTGGTCGTGATAAAATTCCCTAAAGAGAACCCAAGGTGGTTCGTGGTGGGGTTGGGGCGTGGTACGGGACAGATGGGACACAGGGGTATGTTCTCTGCCTCATGACATGACATGCCTCTGCGTCCAGCTCTCTCTGCCCCCTCCACCACGCTATAGTCCCCAGAGCTTGGTGACATTATGTGTCGCTATCTCAGAGGTAGACATGTGGGAGAGGGATTCCTTGTTCAAAATGCTTGCCAGGGGCCCACCTGCAGGGTTTCCAGAGCTGCCATTGGGCAGCTCTCTCTCCCTGGCCGCACCCCCTGCCACTCCCCTGCCTCCCTGCATGCTGTGAATGAGAGACAGTCTCTCATTCCAGTGTTGTGACCCAGAGGTCACTGAAAATGAAAGTGGGCCAGTGTGGCCCAGAGGAACGGCGGAGAGTGGCGTTTTTTGCTGCTACCTGCCCGCTCAGCCCCCTGGATCAGATAACCTACTTTTTTATTTTTATTTTATGAGCCCACCTTGGGCTCTCTTTAAGCCCCATTCTTCTGAAGAAGTTCTCTATAACTGTGATGTGATTATATTGTCCGTTGCAACACAATGCAACATCTACAATGTGAAAGTAGCCTAAAAAGGTACAGGTAGATTTGGTCCTAAATCAGACATTGTGCATTGCAGTAGAATATTATCATTTATTATTTGTAAGGCACCAGAATATTCCACAGCACTATGTGATGGCTAAATAAAGAAATATAATCTTTATTACACAGGAACAAACCGGGCTACGTGACTCAAAATAATGGAAAGCGGGTTTTGCTTGCCAATAATTCATAGAGTTTCGCTCTATTAAGTGCTTCAACACATCAGTTCATCACTGTCATAACTGCGAGATGGAATTGTACAAGTAAGCAGAAGGATCATACTGACCTCACTGTAAATCAAGCAAGCCATAAATTAAGTGAAACTTGCAAATCCCATAAATAAAACTTAAAATACACTTTTTTTTCCCGTCAGACGTCACCTTGAATGACATTGACGCTATCTGTAAATGATGGCTTGTTTAGGATGCTTCTGCAGGTGTCCACTGGTGGGAGGCTGATGAGACCCAAGCAAAGCTTCTGCTGAGATCACTGAGTGTCCAGTCAGCTATAAGAAGCATAAGTTATGATGGAACGATGGCGTCATGGTAACACCAATATTTCATAGGCTGATTGATGTCAACGTCTTATACCATTTGGCTGTAATAACTCTCTGCCTGATGTATATACCGGCTGATCTAAACAGAGGTTCAGTGTATTTATTGCCTTTTTTACTCTATACTGTTATTTAATGCACTCCACTAATGGTTTTATATCACAGATGGGATGAGAAACAATCACATTGACATAAACACTAGCCAATCCATTTCCATTTAAAAACACCATTGTTAAGAGGGTTACCTGGCTTCTTAAATGTTTTCAATGGTCCACTTTTTAAGATGGATAGGATGAATAAATATTTTTAATGTGGACTTGTAAAAGCATTTTCAAAGTTCAGCTAGCATGCCTTGAAAGGAAGCATAGAGTGTTATTAGCATGTTTGCTTTATTTGCACTTTTGTTGTAACATTAAAAGCTAGATGTTATAAATAATAATTTTAATTTTACTTTGTTATTAGTAAACTAATCTGAATTTACTGCTTCGGGTAATAAGTCTTCACCAAAACAGAGTCCAGACTTTGTAAATGAATACAAGGCCCTATAATTCTTTGTTGAGCCATCTAATCTTTACCATACAGCAGTAAATGTTGGTCAAATATTCCAATCATCTATTGCTCCAACATATCAATTCACTTTTGATTTATATTGTGTAGTTTACCAATTGGAAGTCTGAGTGGACATGTTGGGACATTTGTATACGAGGGGGGGGGGGGGGGGGGGGGGTTGAGCAGAAGCGGTGGGGGATTGGTGATCCACAGCATTGCATTGAATCAAGCAGAGCAACAACTACCGTTCGAGTTTACTGTGTAGGATGGGAATTAATCACTATTAGATCCCAGTCAGATAGGGATTGACTGACTTGGTGTATTAGGTCATAACTGACCTGTGCATGGTCAGACAGCTTTAAAAAAGCTTTACAGTGAAACCAAAAAGGCGGTAATCAAATTTTAATTTGTGATATTTAATATTTTTTTTGAAGAAGAATAATAAAACATTGTAATTCTAAATCTAATACATCTAATAGGTAATAACTAATAGATACTCATAGGGAAGAGGGCCAGATCTCCATGATTTGTCCATTATAATGCTGTTCAGATGCATTCCTACTATTCCTGCAATTTTTATGGTGGGACTTGCAGGTCCACTTTAAAGACAGAGTTTAAAGCTTCGTACACACACCTGACTTAAGTCATCTGAGGTGGGCAATAACGACCGCCTCAGCTTTCAATCAGGTGTGTGTATGGCAGCTGGCGACCGCCAACCCACGAGCAATATGCCGGGCAGATCTACTCAACCCCAGCGATGCCAATCGCCCCACTGATCCCATTGTTTGTGCCACTCCCTCACCCACCACATGACGGCACGCATGCACCACTCGCCGCTCCTTCCCCCCCTTCCCGTATAGCAACACAGAGCGTCAGGCGTGTGTGCAGTCCGCCCCAGCAATGTTGCCCAAGGGGATCAGCTCCTGATCCCCAACAGGTAACATCCATCAAAGGTGTGTATGCACCTTAACCCCTTCAGTACCAGCTTAAAGAGACACTGAAGCAAGACTAAATCTCGCTTCAGCTCTCATATATAGCAGGGGCACGTGTGCCCCTGCTAAAACGCCGCTATCCCGCGGCTAAACGGGGGTCCCTTCACCCCCAACCCACCCCCGCAAAAGTTGGTCGGAAAGTTGGTCGCTGAAATTGTCTTCCTGGTGGCACGGCTAACGGCTGCAGCCCTGCCTCCAGTCGCGTCTATCAGATGCGCATCGCCGCCTCTCCCCCGCCCCTCTCAGTGAAGGAAGACTGAGAGGGGCGAGGGAGAGGCGGAGATACGCGCTGACAGACGCGCGTGGGGCAGGGCTGCGGCGGTTAGCCCTGCCCCAACCAGGAAGCGCTCCCCCGCATTACGGAGGGGGTTTGGGAGGACAGGGACCCCCGTTAAGCCGCGGGATAGCGGCGTTTTAGCAGGGGCACACGTGCCCCTGCTATATATGAGGTCTGAAGCGAGATCTATTCTTGCTTCAGACTCTCTTTAAGGACCAGAGACCACCGGTACCAGAAACCAGTGCATACAAATGTCACCTCAGCCCACCCAATCTGCAGTCTCTATGACGGCAGAGCGCTGTGAGCCGGTCAGGAGCCAATTTCATTGTCTCCTGACCCCGTGATCAATGTGAGCCAACAAGATTGGCTCACATTGATGACAGGGTCCAAAGCCAATGAAATCGGCTCCTGACTGGCTCACGGAGCTCTGCAGTCGTACCGACAGCAGGGTGAGTGAGCTGCAGCAGGGAGAGAGCTATGCGATCGGCGGGAGCGATGAGAGCGGCGAGAGTATGCAGCGCAAGTGAATTGAACCTACGCCCCGGCAGGAATAACAGCCTCCAAACAAGGTGTAGATTTCAATCACTGCCTGTTGAAAGCGGTTAAGGCTTAAATTCACACTAGACATATAAACAGACATGTTGATAGATTCCGTGTTATCTATAGGATCTGTTCAGACATGTACATTTCCAACTTATCAGTTGTCTCTGTTGCGGTAGTGGAAGACAAAGTCCCATCTTACATGACTTTTCCAGACACCGCATTCACTACAAATGCTGAAAAACACAATGAAAGTCTGTATCTATTCTCACTAATGCTTTCAATAAAAATTGAACATGACAAAAAAAATATCAAAGAGCTACCCCCTAAACCCATTCCAAATCACATTTCCCTTGCTGACCATTGTCAAAAGGCATGCTACAACATACAACAAAATATACAAAATAAGGATGGACACAGGGCCCAAACTTCCAAAAAATTTTTGTATAGGGTGTGGCATCAGGTAGAAGGTTAGGTGTCAGGGAGAAGGTGGTGTGTGGTTTGGGGGTGGTTAAAGTTAGGTGTCAGGAAGGGGGTTTGTGCCAGGGAAGCAAGGTTAAGGTTAGACACCAGGAAGGGGAGTTTTAAGGTTAGGCATGGGTGTGATGGGTAAAGTTAGGCATTGAAGCGGAACTGTGTGAGAGTAGGGTAAGGTTTAGCTGTATTAAAATATCGATAATATTTACAGATATTTTACTGAATAATTACAATTTTAAAATTGTAGAATATCGTCCAAGGTTACCAATATTGTAATATTCTACTAATAGCTATTTTCTGGCACCCACATTTTCTGGCGCCTTTATTTCGCGTTCACACAGATCTTACATCTCATATGCTGTGACCATCATCTGGGCATAGTTTGGTCTTAGCCTAACACAGATATTTAGCAGGTAACATTTACAGGGATCAGCAACAATTCATTCATATTCCTCTCAGTTCAGGTTCCCTTTAAACACTGTTATTACAGAAATGTTGTTGCTTTATTTTACTTGAATTTCGTTTCTGTTTTAATTAACATTGAAACTAACAATATGATAACGTTTTCCTTTCTGTCCAATAGACCAGCTGCTGATGAGAGGGTTGATCAAGTTCTTTCATATCAAAAGAACATTTTGTTGGCTTGCAGCAGGCATGCAGCCTGTTGAAAAACATCAGAGGATGAAATGCGGGTGGGCTAATGATGTACAAAGAAAGGGAGCAACATCTGCCCAAATCTCTTACAGATTACATGCTGCAATGGCTGAGCGATAGCATCAGGCCTCTGAGACGTATACTGTAAGGAGAACAGGCTGCAAACTTTGTTCTTTGAGGAATTATTGCG
This sequence comes from Hyperolius riggenbachi, assembly GCF_040937935.1. Taxonomy (NCBI): domain Eukaryota; kingdom Metazoa; phylum Chordata; class Amphibia; order Anura; family Hyperoliidae; genus Hyperolius; species Hyperolius riggenbachi. The sequence goes on from NC_090654.1 coordinate 191,507,025, forward strand.
ATAGGCCTCTGATTTTGTTTAAGCAACGTGCTGCATGGACTCAGCTGCTGAGGTAAACAAGACATCGATTCCAGTTTACGGGATCTGTTTACACGGCCCAGGGCTGGTACCCTGTGCCAGGAATGAGATGCAGATTGATTGGCGGGACTCATACCATAGAAATAAATTCCAAATGTGAGGACGCTCATCTCCGTTCAGGCCTCAGGAAAACTCAGGATGAGCTTCAGATGTTCTTATTACTCACAGGGACCAATGGGATTCTCTCTTTCACATTTTAGATTGTGCAATTAACGGGATAATCGGATTGCTTTTATGGGCAACAAAAATATTTATACAAAATATACCATCTTCTGATACAGATCAGCATGACTGACAATGTGTTGGGCCAGTAAAAGCCCTGAAGTTCAGTCCATTTACAAGTGACTCGCCAGCCATTGCCGTGGCAACGTGCCACTCAGGGGTGCCTTTAGGCATAGACAGTACAGGCTATTGCCTGGAGTTCCATTAGTCCTGGGGGCGCCATGTTGCTGGATTAAGCCTCCCCCCCTGAGTGAAGCCCCACCCCCTGACTAAGCCCCACCCTCATGGGTGATCTATTACTTGCTTTTGCTGCATTTGCTTAACATAAGTTGCAGACAGCTGCCACTGTGTCCCCCTTTGCCTTGTGCATCCTTTTTTGCCCCTTTGTGCCTCCTTCTGTCCCTTTTGTGCCTCCTTCAGTACCATGTCTGACTCCCTGCTTGCACATCTGTCTCCCTTTATGCCTCCTGTCTCCATTTGTGCATCCTTCTGTCTCCATGTGCCTGCTTCAGTCCCCCTGTGCCACCTATGCCTCCTTTTGTGCCCCTTTGTGCCTCCTTCTGTCCCTCTGTGCCTCCTTATGTCCTCTTGTGCGTTTCTTTGTCCCCCTTGCTACCTCTACCCCCTGTTCCTCCTTCAGTCCCACTCTGCCTCCTTCTGTCCTCGTGTGCCTCCTTCTGTTTCCCTTTGTGCCTCATTCTGTCTCTATGTGCCTCTTCAGTCCCCCTGTGCCACCTCTGTCCCCTGCGCCTTCCTCTATCTCCCTGTGCCTCCTTCTGTGCCCCTTTGTGCCTTCTGTCTCCCCATGGCTCTGTCTGTCCCCCTCTGCCTCCTTCTGTCTCCCTGTGCCTCCTTACATCACCTCTGCCTTCTTCTGTCCCCCTTTTGTGCCCCCTTCTGTCCCTTTTTCTGCATCCTTCTGTTCCCCTTTGTGCCTCCTATTGTCTCGCTGTGCCTCCTTCTGCCCCCCCTTTGTGCTTTTTTTCTGCCCTCCCATTGTGCCTCCTTCTGCCCCCTTTGTGCCTCCTTCCCTCTTTGTGCCTCCTTCTGTCCCCTGTGTGCCTACTTCAGTACAACTGTGCCTTCTAATTTCCTCCTGTACCTTCTTTTGTCCCCCATTGTGCCTCCTTCTGCCCCACCTTGTGCCTCCTTCTGTCCCCCTGTATGCCTCCTTCAATCTCCCTGTGCCTCCTTCTGTCCTCTTTTGTGCCTCCTTCTGGCCCTTATGCCTTCTTCTGTCCCCCTGTACCTCCACATGTTTTCTCGCCTGGAGTGGTAAAATGGCCAGAGGCGCCCCTGGTGCCACTACTGGGAGCAGACTGGGGAATGGAGGGAGTAACATGGGCAGAAAGCTTCCGCCTGCCTGGCATCTTCCTCTTTCCCAGGAGTAAGAACAGGATCAACCAGGTAATGGTATCAACAAATATAAGAAGATTTTTGTAAAAGGGGGACTATGTTAAACTAATTGTACTAAGCACAACAAAGATGGTCCAGGCACTGTCCCTTTAAAGCTTTGATTTATATTGCCGCAATGTCATATACAGAAATCAACTCCATATAATCAGAAAGGCATGATACATCTGACCTGCGGTTCCTGGTAACGTGAGGTGGGTGAGGGAGATGGTGGCCAGGGGAAGTAGGACGGCACAACAGCTGTTTCGCGCCGGTGTGGTGCTTGCTCATGTACTCTGAGTCCTTGAGGACTCAGAGTACGTTGAGCAAGTGCCACACCGGCGTGAAACGACTGTTGTGTATATGACATTGCGGCAATATAAATCAAAGCTTTAAAGGGACAGTGCCTGGACTATCTTTGTTGTGCTTAGTAACTTTACGTGTTTTCTGAATTTGACCGGCTGCACGTCCCTGAGCTGAATAAGCCGCCTTTATATGAGTGACTGTAGGTGGAGTTATATACAGATTTGCTTGCCATCTCCGTGAGGGCTGGGCCCTCCACCTCCGTTCACCGGGTGCCGAGAAATATTCCCTCAAGTGTACTGACAGTTAAACTAATTGTACCTATTGTACCTAAGAAAGATGAAGTTTCAGATGAAGTTTATGATACTGGAATTGATCTTTAGTGGATATAAGTGATCATTTTAACAACACTTAATACAGTGGGATGCGAAAGTTTGGGCAACCTTGTTTATCGTCATGAGTTTCCTCTATAAATCATTGGTTGTTACGATGAAAAATGTCAGTTAATTATATCATATAGGAGACACACACAGTGATATTTGATAAATGAAGTTTATTGGATTTACAGAAAGTGTGCAATAATTGTTTAAGCAAAATTAGGCAGGTGCATAAATGTAAGAAATCAGTATTTAGTAGATCCTCCTTTTTCAGAAATTACAGCCTCTAAACCCCTCCTGTAGATTCCAATGAGAGTCTGGATTCTGGTTGAAGGTATTTCTCGACCATTCCTCTTTACAAAACATCCCTAGTTCATTCAGGTTTGATGGCTTCCGAGCATGGACAGCTTTCTTTAAATCACATCACAGATTTTCAGTTATATTCAGGTCTGGGGACTGAGATGGCCATTCCAGAACGTTGTATTTGTTCCTCTGCATTAATGCCTTGGTGGATTTTGAGCAGTGATTAGGGTCGTTGTCTTGTTGAAAGATCCAGCCCCGGCGCAGCTTCAGCTTTGTCACTTATTCCTGGACATTGGTCTCCAGAATCTGCTGATCCTGAGTGGAATCCATGCGTCCCTCAACTTTGACAAGATTCCCAGTCCCTGCATTGGCCCCACAGTCCCACAACATGATGGAATCACCACCATATTTTACTGTAGGCAGCAGGTGTTTTTCTTGGAATGCAGTGTTGTTTTTCCTCCATGCATAACACCCCTTATTATGCCCAAATAACTCAATTTAAGTTTCATCAGTCCACAGCACCTTATTCCAAAATGAAGTTGGCTTGTCCAAATGTGCTTTAGCATAGCTCAAGCGGCTCTGTTTGTGCTGTGGGCGGAGAAAAGCATCTCCTTGTATAAAGTGCGCCTAATAGTTGAACGATGCACAGTGACTCCATCTGCAGTAAGATGTTGTTGTAGGACTTCGGTGCTGGTCTGTGGGTTGACTCTGACTGTTCTCACCATTAGTCGCTTCTGTTTATCTGAGATTTTTCTTGGTCTGCCACTTCAAGCCTTAACTTGAACTGAGCCTGGGGTCTTCCATTTCCTCAATATGTTCCTAACTGTGGAAACAGACAGCTGAAATCTCTGAGACAGCTTTCTGTATCCTTCTCCTAAATCATGATGGTGAACAATCTTTTTCTGCGGGTCATTTAAAAGTTGTTTTGAGACCCCCATGTGACTACTCTTCAAAGAAAATTAAAAGATGAGGCAAACGTACAATTGACCCCCTTAAATACTCTTTCTCATAACTAGATTCACCTGTGTATGTAGGTCAGGTGTAACTGAACTTACCAAGCAAATTCAACTACCTAACGACCGGGTCACGCCAATGGGTGTGACCGCCACGGCAGCCCCAAGATTGCCTAGCGCCAATTGGCATCAAGTCTTGGGGACAGCTACTGCAGAAGAGATTGCGCGCAGGCTGCGTGCGCATCTCCTGCTTGGGAGGCGGAGCTCCGCCCCGCCTTCAGCGAAACCGCCGTCTTTTTACTAAGTACAGCGCTGCGCTCTGCAGCAGCGCTGTACTGGGGACAGCTGTGTGACACGGCTGCCCCCCTGGCACACAGAAGAGCGATCGGCTCTCATAGGCTGAAGCCTATGACAGCCGATTGCGTCATTGGCTGGCTGGGGGGAGGGAGGATTTTCAAGGGAAAAAAATAAATAAATAGTACATTTTATAAAAAAAAATAAATATATATATATATATATATATATATATATATATATATATATATATATATATATAACAATAAAAAAATAAATAAACAATGGGGGGGCAATCAGACCCCACCAACAGAGTGCTCTGTTGATAGGGAGAAAAGGGGGGGGGGGGAATCACTTGTGTGCTGTGTGGTTCGGCCCTGCAGCGAGCCCTTAAAGTTGCAGTGGCAAATTTTGTGAAAATTGGCCTGGTCTTTAGGGGGGTTTAACACTGCGGTTCTCAAGAGGTTAAGTTCCAATAATTAGTTCTAAAGGTTTTGGAATCAATAAAATTACAACAGTGCCGAAATTTATGCACCTGCCTAATTTTAATAAAACAATTATTGCAAAGTTTCTGTAAATCCAATAAACTTAATTTCACTTCTCAAATATCTCTGTGTGTGTCTCCCATATGATATATTTAACTGACATTTTTTATTGTAACAACCAACGATTTATACAGGAAAATCATGACGATTAACGAGGTTGCCCAAACTTCTGCATCCCACTGTAGATTATATGGATGACTGCTGGTTATATATTGCTTCACTGTTACATTAGTTTGAGGTTTTAACCCTTTTTTTCTTTTTTTGGACAATTTTCATTGTTTGAACATGCTTCACTTTTTGATATGTTTCACTGCTAGATTAGTGGTTAGTTTCTCTCCTGTTGGGGCACATCACCGCCGTAGGAGAGTCTATTAGGGATAATTTGTGCACAACTTATGCTGAAGCTAACACCCCCTTTACTGTACCTGTTTTGAATGCAAGGTGTGTAACCTGCCCGTTAGTCGAGCTCTTATACTTGTGCAGGTAGTCAATTCAGGTGCAGCGTCTGTTTGGAAGCGCTGCCATTTCCTTCTGCTGTACAACTCAGCTTTAACCATAATAAGTGTGGGCATTTTCATTTTCTCATATTTCCAAACTACTCAGTCGGGGTTTCCCAGTGGGTTTTATGCTCCATTTAAAAAAAACGTAAAGTAGCTAAGACTTTGCTACACACTTCACTGAGTCCACTGCATAGTCTGCAGAATGTTGGTATAAGTCTTAAAATTCTTAAAATTCTAAGGGACATTCAATGTCCCCAGTCTATGTTCCATTGCTTTCTTATCCGGTGTTCATTGTTCTGCCTTTAATAATAAAGGTTTGTTTGATGTACATTTCAGAACTTTGATATCGCGCCTGGCTGATGGATAACAGCTCGGATCTCTTGTGTTTATAGGGCTGAAACTAATTGCTCTAGGATTGCAAAACACATTAGGTATTACGGCTTGCCTGCATTAGAGGACAAGGTTAGAACAGATACGCTTGTCACGGCTGGAAACAGTCACGGCTGTTGCTGATGAATTCAATGTGGATTTTCTTTTTTACTTGTGTGTTTTCATGTTTCCAGTGGGCAGGTATATTTATTTTATTTATTTATTTATTGTATTTCTAAAGCGCCAACATATTACGCAGCGCTGGACAATAAATAGGTATATGTCAAGAAATGCTAGAAGGATATGCAAGGTGCCCACTAGAGACAAATGTAAATGTGAATGGAAAACATCAATCTTGCAGCAATGAATAGAAACCAGATCTTAGTGAATAACTTTATTAGAACACATAATGCATTTTGTGGGTTCCCTCCACTTCCTCAGGTTACAGTGCCATCAGCAGTACGAAGTGTGCAAGGAAACCTGTTAGTCATAACACTTTTTTTTAAGTGCTTTAAAATCGATATTCAGCAAGTTTTGGTTTCTGTTTTATGCATATCGGGGTAAGTGGTTTAAGTTTAAGGTCTTTGGACACATTCCTTAATTGTGTTTAGAAGTGTGACTGAGAGAGAACCATGTCCTGAGCAGAGATGAAGAGAACCTTCTCAGTGATTACATGTATGGTATTCTAAATTCTGTATGTTTCCTTTCCTGCAAAAAAATATTTTACAACCTTGCTCTGTGTGCAATATAGCCTAGAAACTGCCCTGATAAAGGTAACGTGAGGTGAGAAAAATGTGGAATGCTGACTTATTTAAAGATATGTTATTTGCTAAGCTGTTGTGTTCATCCTATGCCTTTAATATTTTATGAATTACTAACCCAGAACGAGTATATACAGTGGCGTACCTAGGGCATTTGACACCCGGTGCTGGGTATTAAAAAGACACCCCCCCCCCCCATTAAAAAAAAAAAAAAACAGCAAATGTGGCATGCTAAACGTGACACGGCGGGTAATGCCAGGTGTAGGCTCGCTCCCCCCCCTAAAGTTGTCCTTAGTATAGTATAGTGGCACCAGTATAGCTAACAAAAAATGGGTGCGGTTATAACATGCGGCGCGCATTGCGCGCCGCGGCGAAAAATGGGCGTGGCCATGACCGGATGAGGGCAGAGCTAACTAATTTAAAGTGAACCCGGGATAAGAGTGATATGGAGGCTGCCATATTCATTTTCTTTTAAACAATAGGCAGCCCTGCTGATCTATTTGGCTGCAGTAGTGAACTGAATTACACCAGAAACAAGCATGCAGCTAATCTTGTCAGTTCTGACAATATTGTCAGAAGCCCCTGACCTGCTGCTTGCTTATTCAGGGTCTATGGTTTAAAGAATTAGATGCAGAGGACCAGCACAGCAGCCAGGCAGCTGGTATTGCTTAAAAGGAGATAAATATTGCAGCCCAATATTATTCTCACCTCGGGTTCCCCTTAAAAGTGCAACACAAAGACAGTGGGCCTTTCCCCAGAAAATTCACATAATTGTTCAGGTTTTCTCAAGAAAATACACGTAATGTGAACAGATTTGACCAGAAAATAGTTCAATCATGTCGGCAGATTTGCCCAAAAAACACGTTCAATCATGTCGGCAGATTTGCCCAAAAAACACGTTCAATCATGTCGGCAGATTTGCCCAGAAAATACATGCAATCATGTCGGCAGATTTGCCCAGAAAATACATGCAATCATGTCGGCAGATTTGCCCAGAAAATACATGCAATCATGTCGGCAGATTTGCCCAGAAAATACATGCAATCATGTCGGCAGATTTGCCCAGAAAATATATGCAATCATGTCGGCAGATTTGCCCAAAAAACACGTTCAATCATGTCGGCAGATTTGCCCAAAAAACACGTTCAATCATGTCGGCAGATTTGCCCAGAAAATACATGTAATCATGTCGGCAGATTTGCCCAGAAAATACATGCAATCATGTCGGCAGATTTGCCCAGAAAATACATGCAATCATGTCGGCAGATTTGCCCAGAAAATACATGCAATCATGTCGGCAGATTTGCCCAGAAAATACATGCAATCATGTCGGCAGATTTGCCCAGAAAATACATGCAATCATGTCGGCAGATTTGCCCAGAAAATACATGCAATCATGTCGGCAGATTTGCCCAGAAAATATATGCAATCATGTGGCAACCTGGCCAGAAAACACTTCAATCATGTAGCAGACCTGGCCAGAACAGTCGATACACCTGCTAATATAAATTAAATAAAAATTTACTCACCTGAAGCAGCAGCAGACCTCCTGTCCCGGCCTCCGTCCGGCGCGCAGCTCTCACGATCCTCTGCAGCCAGCAACTGAAACTCCCGCGGTGAGAGCAGGGCTACGGGAAAATGGCGCCCGAAGCCCTGCATTGCAGACTCAGTCTCCAGAGCAGGGCTTCGGACGCCATTTTACTGTAGCCCTGCTCTGCCGCTGTTGGAGCTGCGGGCTGCTGCTGTCAGTGAACTGACACAGCGTCTATTAGACGCCGAAAATCAGTTCACGCTGGGGGTGCTTGGACAATATTAGGGGGTGCTTCAGCACCCAAACCACCCCCCTGGCACCGCCACTGCCCCAGTATAGCTAGTATAGTTGCCCCAGTATAGCATAGTGGCCCCAGTATAGTTTAGTGTAGCATAGTGGCCCCAGTGTAGCATAGTGGTCCCAGTGTAGCATAGGTGCCCCCAGTGTAGCATAGTGGCCCCCAGTGTAGCATAGTGGCCCCCAGTGTAGCATAGTGGCCGCCAGTGTAGCATAGTGGCCCCCAGTGTAGCATAGTGGCCCCCAGTGTAGCATAGTGGCCCCCAGTGTAGCATAGTGGCCCCCAGTGTAGCATAGTGGCCCCCAGTGTAGCATAGTGGCCCCCAGTGTAGCATAGTGGCCCCCAGTGTAGCATAGGTGCCCCCAGTGTAGCATAGTGGCCCCCAGTGTAGCATGGTGGCCCCCAGTGTAGCATGGTGGCCCCCAGTGTAGCATAGTGGCCCCCAGTGTAGCATAGTGGCCGCCAGTGTAGCATAGGTGCCCCCAGTGTAGCATAGTGGCCCCCAGTGTAGCATAGGTGCCCCCAGTGTAGCATAGTTGCCCCCAGTGTAGCATAGTGGCCCCCAGTGTAGCATGGTGGCCCCCAGTGTAGCATGGTGGCCCCCAGTGTAGCATGGTGGCCCCCAGTGTAGCATAGTGGCCCCCAGTGTAGCATAGTGGCCCCCAGTGTAGCATAGGTGCCCCCAGTGTAGCATAGTGGCCCCCAGTGTAGCATAGTGGCCCCCAGTGTAGCATAGTGGCCCCCAGTGTAGCATAGGTGCCCCCAGTGTAGCATAGTGGCCCCCGGTATGAGGGAAGCTTGGAAGGTGGGGTGGCGGGGTCCCCTCCTTCCGGCGCTTCCCCCTCCTAATTAGCAGCAGCCAGCAGCTTAGCGAAGCGGGCGGGGAGGACTTACTCACCTGCTCCAGGCGATGGCGCATAACGTCATCCTCACGTGACGCTGGTCTCTCTGTCGCTCACTGTGCTTCCGCAAATCAGGAAGCACAGTGGGCGGTGGAGAAGGTGGAGACCAGCGTCAGGTGACGATGACGCTATTTGCCATCGCCTGGAACGCAGGAAGTAGGTGAGTAAGTCTTCTCCGCCCGCTCCTGCCCGCTCATCAAGCTGCTGCTAATTAGGAGGGTGAAGCGCCAGAAGGAGGGGACCCAGGTGAGGGAGGTGGGGGGTCCGGCCCCCCTCCCCGCCGCTTTCCCCGCCACCCCTCCTTTCCGGGTTGCTTTCCCCCTCCTGTCCGGCCGGCACAGGCCTCTGTGGGGGCCTTGATGACACCCCCTGGGGCGCCCGACACCCGGTGCGGGGCGCCCCATGCCGCCCTATGGTAGGAACGCCACTGAGTATATAGACCAAGCATTCCTATTTACAGTAGTTAGGTTGTTTGTCTGTTCAGTTGAAAACTTCCTTGTACTCTTGAAAAGCTGACTTGACCGAACGGAAGGAAAAAGGCCTTAGTATGGACCAATTAGCATCAAACGGGAAAAAATCCTTCCAGACTCTAAATGGCAATCAGATAAAATCCCTGGATCAACTTGTTACCATTACTGAAAATGAAGGTACTTCTTTATGTTTTATCCTTTTAGGAAAGCATCCATGCCTTTGTCAAAGCTCTAGCTGTCATAGCTGCTGGAACCAGTTCTGATTGAAGACTATTTAACGTTTTCTGTATACTCCAGTTATTGCAGTGATAATATTTTCCCTTAATTTCTAGGATAAAATACATGAGTATTAGTAAATTATGTATCCCAGAGTAACATGCATTATAAACGACTTTTGTCCTATGTATCTGTTACTTACAGTGGGCACAGGCGTCTCACCCATCAGGCAACTCTAAATTATTGCCTGGAGCGCCACAGGCGGAGAGAGCGCAAAACCACGCTACTGCAGTGTGTTTTTTAATTTATTTACATTCATGCCTGCCCTACTCAGTGTTCGAGTGCCGCCTCTCGTACCGCCCCCTCTCCTCTCATTCAGAGCGAGCAGCCACACAGATTGATCCAGCAGATCGGAGATGCTGCATTGCTCCGCCCCTTCCTGCCTCTCTCTACTGTGCTTGACACAGTTTGAAAAAGAGAGCGGCAAGCAGTAATGTTATTATGACCAGGAATGAAGAGGCCAGAGAGCGGAGGAAGAAGGAGGCAGAGCTGATCTGTGATGCAGATCCTCCAGAGGTAGATGCTGCTGGAGATGATGGGGACTCGGAGGCTCATCCATGCTGGCTGCCAAAGTGATCTTGGGCAGAGAGAGGGAAGCAAGCAAATGGCTACATCAAACCCTGCAAGGGCGCAGACTGCAGGCACCAGGCAGCACACAGTAAGTAATTACAGGCATCTTTCACATTGCCCCTACTGATCTATCCCAGCTGCCAATCCCCATCATCAGAGAGAGACACATGGGCTCACTGCAAAGTTACTTCCTGTCTGCGTGATGGAGCTAATTGTTTCTCCTCTGCACTGTGATGCAGGCTGGGTGTCTGCTGGGCTCTGTCAGGGGTCAGTAAAGGATGGGTATGGCTTCTGCTGTGTGATGCAGGCTGGGTGTCTGCTGGAAACAGTAAATTCGGGCGCCTGAGGCTAGTGGACAAATCGGGCGCCGCCATTCACTCCTATAATAAATATCGTTTAATGGGCGCCCGATAGGAAAAAAGGGCGCCGGTGAAAAATAACGTTTTAAAAGCGGTGCCCGGAGACTTAATGTTTTATTACTGCTTCTCATGATTACACATTATTTAATGATTTATACATTTTTAAATATTATTTTTAAACGAAAAACAGTACAATATTTTTTTTCAAACATTATTTTTAAACGAAAAACAGTACATTTTTTTACATTATTTTTAAACGAAAAAACCAACAGGGGGGTCTTAGGTTTAGGCACCAACAGGGGGGTCTTAGGTTTAGGCACCAACAGGGGGGGTCTTAGGTTTAGGCACCAACAGGGGGTCTTAGGTTTAGGCACCAAAAGGGGGGTCTTAGGTTTAGGCACCAACAGGGGGGTCTTAGGTTTAGGCACCAACAGGGGGGTCTTAGGTTTAGGCACCAACAGGGGGGTCTTAGGTTTAGGCATCAACAGGGGGGTCTAGGGGTTAGGGGTAGGTACAGGGAGGGTTACTTAGTAATTTTTTTTTTTTTTAACGTTATTATACGTTTCAGTATTTAAACGAAAGATTAACGTTTTTACAATTGCCGATTTAATGCACATTAATTAATGATTTATAACTTTAAAAAACATTAATTTTAAACGAAATACAGTACAATACATTTTTAAACGTTATCCATGCTTATCGTTAAAAACCCGGCGCCCTTTTTTCCCAGCGCCCCTTTTTAACGTACGCGTGTCTGCTGGGCTCTTTCAGGGATCAGTGAAGGATGGGCATAGCTTCTGCAGAGACGTTTCTGACAGGAGTTTATCTCCTGTACTGTGGTGTCGGGTGTCACAGGAGCTGGATGACTGTCCATGGTGCAGGATCAGCAGAGGGATGTCCTCATGTGTAAATGTATGCTGCAACCCTGCAGAGTTGGGCCGAACCTCCGATTTTAGGTTCGCGAACCCTGTTCGCGAACTTCCGCAAAAGGTTCGGTTCGCGAAAAAGTTCGCGAACCGCAATAGACTTCAATGGGGAGGCGAACTTTCAAAGTTTTAAAACATTCTATCAGCTGGAAAAATGATAGAAAACATGTTTCAAAAGCTCTAATACCTGGAGCCACACCTAATTGAGTGAAAAACACATCACTGCTTACCCACCCCCCCTCCCTCCTCCAAGCAAGGTCCTTTATACCATTTGCCTACCTACACTAATTAGTTATGGGACAGCTGCTACACACTCTGCTAGGGAGATTTTAACCTCCCTCCTCCCTTTCTACTCTTCTACCTATTCCCTCCTCCCTCCTACCGGAGGGAGGAGGGTCTCTTCTGCCAGGGAATTATACTATTTTAAAAACCAGTATACATCATACCATAGCTGGGAATACATACATGAGTATAAATCATACCATAGCTGGGGATACATACATGAGTATACATAATACCATAGCTGGGAATCGAACCCAGATCTCACTGTGTGGTGGGCACGTCACCCTAAGCACTGTACCACTACAGAAGTAAGTGAAGCTTGCCTAAAATTTAACATTTATGCTCAATGCAATAGAACCATTAGGTTGCTTAAAGGAGAACTGTAGTGAGAGGTATATGGAGGCTGCCATATTGATTTCCTTTTAAGCTATACCAGTTGCCTGGCAGCCCTGCTGATCTATTTGGCTGCAGTAGTGTGAATCACACCAGAAACAAGCATGCAGCTAATCTTGTCAGATCTTACAAAAATGTCAAACACCAGATCATACCATAGCTGGGAATCGAACCCAGATCTCACTGTGTGGTGGGCACGTCACCCTAAGCACTGTACCACTACAGAAGTAAGTGAAGCTTGCCTAAAATTTAACATTTATGCTCAATGCAATAGAACCATTAGGTTGCTTAAAGGAGAACTGTAGTGAGAGGTATATGGAGGCTGCCATATTGATTTCCTTTTAAGCTATACCAGTTGCCTGGCAGCCCTGCTGATCTATTTGGCTGCAGTAGTGTGAATCACACCAGAAACAAGCATGCAGCTAATCTTGTCAGATCTTACAAAAATGTCAAACACCAGATCATACCATAGCTGGGAATCGAACCCAGATCTCACTGTGTGGTGGGCACGTCACCCTAAGCACTGTACCACTACAGAAGTAAGTGAAGCTTGCCTAAAATTTAACATTTATGCTCAATGCAATAGAACCATTAGGTTGCTTAAAGGAGAACTGTAGTGAGAGGTATATGGAGGCTGCCATATTGATTTCCTTTTAAGCTATACCAGTTGCCTGGCAGCCCTGCTGATCTATTTGGCTGCAGTAGTGTGAATCACACCAGAAACAAGCATGCAGCTAATCTTGTCAGATCTTACAAAAATGTCAAACACCAGATCATACCATAGCTGGGAATCGAACCCAGATCTCACTGTGTGGTGGGCACGTCACCCTAAGCACTGTACCACTACAGAAGTAAGTGAAGCTTGCCTAAAATTTAACATTTATGCTCAATGCAATAGAACCATTAGGTTGCTTAAAGGAGAACTGTAGTGAGAGGTATATGGAGGCTGCCATATTGATTTCCTTTTAAGCTATACCAGTTGCCTGGCAGCCCTGCTGATCTATTTGGCTGCAGTAGTGTGAATCACACCAGAAACAAGCATGCAGCTAATCTTGTCAGATCTTACAAAAATGTCAAACACCAGATCATACCATAGCGGGAATCGAACCCAGATCTCACTGTGTGGTGGGCACGTCACCCTAAGCACTGTACCACTACAGAAGTAAGTGAAGCTTGCCTAAAATTTAACATTTATGCTCAATGCAATAGAACCATTAGGTTGCTTAAAGGAGAACTGTAGTGAGAGGTATATGGAGGCTGCCATATTGATTTCCTTTTAAGCTATACCAGTTGCCTGGCAGCCCTGCTGATCTATTTGGCTGCAGTAGTGTGAATCACACCAGAAACAAGCATGCAGCTAATCTTGTCAGATCTTACAAAAATGTCAAAAACCAGATCATACCATAGCTGGGAATCGAACCCAGATCTCACTGTGTGGTGGGCACGTCACCCTAAGCACTGTACCACTACAGAAGTAAGTGAAGCTTGCCTAAAATTTAACATTTATGCTCAATGCAATAGAACCATTAGGTTGCTTAAAGGAGAACTGTAGTGAGAGGTATATGGAGGCTGCCATATTGATTTCCTTTTAAGCTATACCAGTTGCCTGGCAGCCCTGCTGATCTATTTGGCTGCAGTAGTGTGAATCACACCAGAAACAAGCATGCAGCTAATCTTGTCAGATCTTACAAAAATGTCAAACACCAGATCATACCATAGCTGGGAATCGAACCCAGATCTCACTGTGTGGTGGGCACGTCACCCTAAGCACTGTACCACTACAGAAGTAAGTGAAGCTTGCCTAAAATTTAACATTTATGCTCAATGCAATAGAACCATTAGGTTGCTTAAAGGAGAACTGTAGTGAGAGGTATATGGAGGCTGCCATATTGATTTCCTTTTAAGCTATACCAGTTGCCTGGCAGCCCTGCTGATCTATTTGGCTGCAGTAGTGTGAATCACACCAGAAACAAGCATGCAGCTAATCTTGTCAGATCTTACAAAAATGTCAAACACCAGATCATACCATAGCTGGGAATCGAACCCAGATCTCACTGTGTGGTGGGCACGTCACCCTAAGCACTGTACCACTACAGAAGTAAGTGAAGCTTGCCTAAAATTTAACATTTATGCTCAATGCAATAGAACCATTAGGTTGCTTAAAGGAGAACTGTAGTGAGAGGTATATGGAGGCTGCCATATTGATTTCCTTTTAAGCTATACCAGTTGCCTGGCAGCCCTGCTGATCTATTTGGCTGCAGTAGTGTGAATCACACCAGAAACAAGCATGCAGCTAATCTTGTCAGATCTTACAAAAATGTCAAACACCAGATCATACCATAGCTGGGAATCGAACCCAGATCTCACTGTGTGGTGGGCACGTCACCCTAAGCACTGTACCACTACAGAAGTAAGTGAAGCTTGCCTAAAATTTAACATTTATGCTCAATGCAATAGAACCATTAGGTTGCTTAAAGGAGAACTGTAGTGAGAGGTATATGGAGGCTGCCATATTGATTTCCTTTTAAGCTATACCAGTTGCCTGGCAGCCCTGCTGATCTATTTGGCTGCAGTAGTGTGAATCACACCAGAAACAAGCATGCAGCTAATCTTGTCAGATCTTACAAAAATGTCAAACACCAGATCATACCATAGCGGGAATCGAACCCAGATCTCACTGTGTGGTGGGCACGTCACCCTAAGCACTGTACCACTACAGAAGTAAGTGAAGCTTGCCTAAAATTTAACATTTATGCTCAATGCAATAGAACCATTAGGTTGCTTAAAGGAGAACTGTAGTGAGAGGTATATGGAGGCTGCCATATTGATTTCCTTTTAAGCTATACCAGTTGCCTGGCAGCCCTGCTGATCTATTTGGCTGCAGTAGTGTGAATCACACCAGAAACAAGCATGCAGCTAATCTTGTCAGATCTTACAAAAATGTCAAAAACCAGATCATACCATAGCTGGGAATCGAACCCAGATCTCACTGTGTGGTGGGCACGTCACCCTAAGCACTGTACCACTACAGAAGTAAGTGAAGCTTGCCTAAAATTTAACATTTATGCTCAATGCAATAGAACCATTAGGTTGCTTAAAGGAGAACTGTAGTGAGAGGTATATGGAGGCTGCCATATTGATTTCCTTTTAAGCTATACCAGTTGCCTGGCAGCCCTGCTGATCTATTTGGCTGCAGTAGTGTGAATCACACCAGAAACAAGCATGCAGCTAATCTTGTCAGATCTTACAAAAATGTCAAACACCAGATCATACCATAGCTGGGAATCGAACCCAGATCTCACTGTGTGGTGGGCACATCACCCTAAGCACTGTACCACTACAGAAGTAAGTGAAGCTTGCCTAAAATTTAACATTTATGCTCAATGCAATAGAACCATTAGGTTGCTTAAAGGAGAACTGTAGTGAGAGGTATATGGAGGCTGCCATATTGATTTCCTTTTAAGCTATACCAGTTGCCTGGCAGCCCTGCTGATCTATTTGGCTGCAGTAGTGTGAATCACACCAGAAACAAGCATGCAGCTAATCTTGTCAGATCTTACAAAAATGTCAAACACCAGATCATACCATAGCTGGGAATCGAACCCAGATCTCACTGTGTGGTGGGCACATCACCCTAAGCACTGTACCACTACAGAAGTAAGTGAAGCTTGCCTAAAATTTAACATTTATGCTCAATGCAATAGAACCATTAGGTTGCTTAAAGGAGAACTGTAGTGAAAGGTATATGGAGGCTACCATATTGATTTCCTTTTAACCACTTGAGGACCCACCCTTTACCCCCCCTTAAGGACCAGCGCTGTCTTAGCTGATCTGTGCTGGGTGGGCTCTGCAGCCCCCAGCACAGATCAGCGTGCAGGCAGAGCGACCAGATCGCCCCCCTTTTTTCCCCACTAGGGGGATGATGTGCTGGGGGGGTCTGATCGCTCCTGCCTGCCGGGTGTTGCGGGGGGGGCACCTCAAAGCCCCCCTCCGTGGCGAAATCCTCCCCCTCCCTCTCCTACCTGGCCCCCCCTGGAGATCCGGGCTGCACAGGACGCTATCCGTCCTGTGCAGCCAGTGACAGGCTGTCTCCTGTCACATGGCGGCGATCCCCGGATTATTTCCGCTTGTGTTTACATTTAGCCTGCGAGCCGCCATCGGCGGCCCGCAGGCTATTCACGGACCCCTCCGCCGTGAATTGACAGGAAGCAGCCGCTCGCACGAGCGGCTGCTTCCTGATTAATCAGCCTGCAGCTGGCGACGCAATACTGCGTCGCTGGTCCTGCAGCTGCCACTTTGCCGACGCACGGTATAAGCGTGCGGTCGGCAAGTGGTTAAGCAATACCAGTTACCTGGCTATCCTGCAGATCCTCTGCCTCCAATACTTTTAGCCCTAGACCCTGAACAAGCATGCAGCAGATCTGGTGTTTGACATTTTTGTAAGATCTGACAAGATTAGCTGCATGCTTGTTTCTGGTGTGATTCACACTACTGCAGCCAAATAGATCAGCAGGGCTGCCAGGCAACTGGTATAGCTTAAAAGGAAATCAATATGGCAGCCTCCATATACCTCTCACTACTGTTCTCCTTTAAGCAACCTAATGGTTCTATTGCATTGAGCATAAATGTTAAATTTTAGGCAAGCTTCACTTACTTCTGTAGTGGTACAGTGCTTAGGGTGACGTGCCCACCACACAGTGAGATCTGGGTTCGATTCCCAGCTATGGTATGATGTATACTCATGTATGTATCCCCAGCTATGGTATGATGTATACTCATGTATGTATTCCCAGCTATGGTATGATGTATACTGGTTTTTAAAATAGTATAATTCCCTGGCAGAAGAGACCCTCCTCCCTCCGGTAGGAGGGAGGAGGGAATGGGTAGAAGGGTAGAAGGGTAGAAGGGTAGAAGGGTAGGCCAATTAAAATCTCCCTAGCAGAGTGTGTAGCAGCTGTCCCATAACTAATTAGTGTAGGCAGACAACTGAGTCAAATAGTATAAAAGGACCTAGCTTGAAGGGAGGGTGGGTGGGGTCTTTAGCACTGAAAGCAGTGTGTTTCACAATAACATGTCTGCTGACAGTAAAATGGAGGCGAAAATTTTTGCTTTATGGGGCGAATCGAACTTCCGCAAAAGTTCGCCTGATGCAGGCGAACGCGAACCCCCAAAGTTCGCCTGGAACCGTTCGCCGGCGAACCGTTCGGCCCAACTCTAGTCCTCATGTGTAAATGTATGCTGCAACCCTGCTGTGTCCTGCATTTCACAAGTATAGCACATGAATATAATGTGATGTCTAATGAATGTTTGTGTTCATGCAGCAGTCTGTATATTTAGCACTGATTTTGGTTACATGCTTAAAGTGTACCTGAGCCTTATTTATACTTACCTGGGGCTTCCTTCAGCCCCATAAGGACTGTAGGCTCCCTCACCATCCTCCCTAGTCACTCTGTTGTCGCCTTCTGTATTATCTTAAGTCACGGCCAGTCGTGGTGTTCTGCACATGCCCAGTCACGAGTGTGCCCCATTCTTCGCCCAAGAGCAAAATACTTCCAGCCACGGCAACGTGTGACCAAGCTGCACATGCACAGAGCACTGCAACTAAAAAAGATCCGTGAGGCGATGCTGGGACGAAGGAGTGGTTGATGTGGACGACGAGGAAGCTGGCAGTCCTTATGGGGTGGGAGGAAACCTCAAGTATAAATTAGGCACAGTGAACTGTCTGAGGTCCACTTTAGCAACTGAGTGTCAGTGCCTGAAATGATAGAATGCATTAATTATCAATTTGCTGTGAATGCTTGAGCTTTCTAAGCTACACATAACTGTATTAAAAGTAAAGATAATCATCCCTTTGGTATGTAAAGAATGAGACTGTGTTGTTGGATGTAACATGATGCATACCTTGACGCCAGGAAACTATAGGAATGGGAGGAAGGCATACGCAGCATGTAAGAATGGGGCGTGTCTAAAAGTGTGGCAGGGGCATGTCTTAGTGTCCCTCTTTCCAGGTTCCAAAAGTTGGGAGGTATGACGTGCGTGCAGCCAGCGTGTGACGCACCAGGCATTCGGGCGCCACCGCTGGCTTCAGACAGGAGACTGTGCTTCCTTGACGTGCCCCCCTGGCCCCATTCGCTTGTTTGTTGTGTGTCTCCCTCAGAGCTCCAGAGGCACAGCAGGCAGCAGGTAGTCCAGCACACCCTGTGTGTGTGGGAATAAGGACTGGTGCTGTGTGGGGTGGGGGCGCCCTGGGAGGGGGGGGGGGGGGCGCCACAGGTTTTCTTGCCTGGAGTGACAAAATGGCTAGAAACGCCCCTGACAGTGGGCAATAGAAATGTGACAGATCTGACAGATTTTAGAAGGGGGGTTCTTTGGAATTAAAAACTCCCTGGATGGCAGAGGCACACTTCCGCTGCCAGAATAGGGTGCACAGGAGGAGACTGGCTTTCCTGAATTTCTGTATGGGTCCTTTAACCACTTGCCGACCGCGCACTCATAACGCGCGTCGGCAAAGTGGTAGCTGCAGCTGCATTAATTAGCCGGCTGCAGGCTAATTAATCAGGAAACAGCCGCTCGCGCGAGTGGCTGCTTCCTGTCAATTCACGGCGGGGGGCTCCGTGAATAGCCTGCGGGTCGCCGATCGCGGCTCGCAGGCTAAATGTAAACACAAGCGGAAATAATCCGCTTTGTTTACATTTGTACAACGCTGCTAACAGTAGCAGCGTTCTACCAAATCAGCGATCCCCGGCCAATCAGCGGCCGGGGATCGCTGTCACATGACAGGCAGGAGCCTGTTAGAGGCTGCACAGGACATATCCGTTCCTGTGCAGCCTCCGATCTCCGGGGAAGGGAGGGAGGAGAGGGGGAATCCTGCGGTGGAGGGGGCTTTGAGGTGCCCCCCCCGCCAGCCACACGCAGGCAGGAGCGATCAGATTCTCCCAGCACATCATCCCCCTAGTGGGGAAAAAAGGGAGGCGATCTGGTCGCTCTGCCTAATGTTTGATCTGTGCTGGGAGCTGTAGAGCCCACCCAGTACACAGATCTCTGTAATAAGTGCTGGTCCTTAAGGGGGGGTAAAGGCTGGGTCCTCAAGTGGTTAAAGGGAGTGCTTTTAAAAGGGTTGCAGGAAAAAAGGGTGCTAGAGGCTAGTGGACAAAAAGAGCACCGCCATAGAATTGAATGCATTTATCTCTAATGCAGCACTCAAAGCAGAAAAAAGGGTGTGGGATAAATATCGTTTTCAACATTACAACATTAAAGTTTTTGAAATATGTTATTGTATGTACAGATTTTACGTTATCAAATATATTATTGTTTCTATGTGTGTAAAGGTGTTTGTGCAGGGGGAGTGGTTAGGGATAGGCACCACCTGAAAAATGTTTTAAATTTACTTTATTCTCATCCTTTAAATGAATATATTTTTTTACTTTCAAATGTTATTATGAAATAACACCAATGATGACAGAAAGGACCAATGTGGTTTAAATGATAAAACTACATATTTTGCTTATGTATTCTTTGTGATATGCATGACTAGGGGTGTGACAGGCAGGTGTCTTAAGCCTTGTCCACATGGACCAACCTGCTGCCTGATTATCGTCTGACTTTAGTCTGTTTGATTATAATCAGGCATGTGCATGCGCACAAACGACTAGACAAGCGATCGTAAACAGGCAGACCTTCGGATCTACTCACACAACTGTTGGGCAGATATCATGCAGTTGGTTGCAAGTGTACAAGGCATTTGAATGACTTGTATTTGTTTTGAATGGGGCCATATTGTGCAGTCCGTAGTTCTGCTTGCTTGCACAGTATGCAAATGAGTTGGTCGTTTAGACGTGTGGACATACAGGTCGTGCATTTGGTCAGGTCGTGCGGTTGGTCAGGTTGTGCGATTGGTCGTGCGCTTGTTGGAAGTGTATACAGGACCTTTAAGTGCCATTCTTTCTTTATCTTTACTTAAAAAGTTGGTTGGTATGGACTTGATAGCCACCCAAATAGGTGGAAGGGGATTTTCAGCAGACCCTTTGCCTATTTGCAGCATCGCAGCATCTTAAAATGGAATTAACCTCATTGTGGGTAACCCAGAGTCAGGCTCGGGGTGGAAAAAAAAGAAAACAAGAGCAGTAATCCTGAGCCTGTCTCGGGGTAGCTGCCTGGAGGTATGGGGAGACAGCGCAGCATGGCGGTGTTTCTAACTTATCTCCCCCGGGACCCAGACACAGGCAGCCATTCTTCTTCCAGTCCTCGGAGGCTCTCGATCCCTCTGGTGAGATCGTCGTTTGTTGTCATGATGACAGACAATGATCTCACTATAGGGGTACAGTGCCACCCAGAGTACGGAGGGAGAATTGCAGCACTGGATCCCAGGGAGGGGAGTCTGTGCAGGGGCTGCCACAGATTTCACTCTGGTATGATTTTTTTCCTGGTTTTAGGGTCTAAAAGCTTGTGAAAATTTTTTACTGCTCTTAGACCCTAAAATCCAGAAATAATCATACTGTCATGGAGGTTAATAAAGCATGACAGGCTTTAATAGTTTAATTTCTTCTTAGTGTTGATAGATGTTTGCAGGGTTTTTCTCCGGGACCCCAGTCTTGATCCGTCGCACGCATGTGACTTCGCTAGCAACAGCCCCCTGGGAGATACAAACAGCAGGTATTTATGGGAAAGAACACAATCAAAATCAGGTTTTGCAAACCTTGAAATGGCGCTTCAGCAAAGCATGGCATCAAGTCCTAAATCTGCCTCTTGGCCGAGAGCCATCTCTAATATTTTCCTAAGGATGAACTGTTCTTTTTGCAGCCTTTATAAAAGAAGAGAAATCCCCCTTTTCCTTTCCTTTTATTCTCACAAAGACGTGTAGGTGAACAAAAACAACCAAAGAAAAACGACACTTTGATATTCTGACTGTTTCCAAAAGAAAAAAAATCGCATTGAAACTGTACGATAGAAAATAAAGAAGAAAATCAGAATGTGGTAATCTCTGTATATTTCAGATGATTACTCACATTACACAAAAATGTCTCAGATGTTGGACACTAAGGGGTGAGGAGTAATGCAAAATAGGGAGAGCATGACAATTCATGGATAGGGAGATTAAACTTCTTTGTTATAAATGGAGAAAATGCACTTAATGTTCATAATTATTTATATTGTTATTGTGTATTTATATTGAGATGACCTCTTCTGCAGTACTTTACATAGTACATAGTCATGTCACTAGCTGTCCCTCAAAAGACCTCACACTCACAATATAATACCTACCACTGCCCCAGTCTATGCTCCTAGCACAGTCTAAAGGTGGCCATACCCTAATGCTAGGTACACACCATTCAATTTCCCGACAGATCGACTTGTCGAACCGATAATTTCCAACATGTATGTGTAACGATTGTGGAACTTTCTCCGTGATCAGCGCACAACGCGTGCGCTGATACGGCGGAAATCCTCCACAAGCGTATAATTGCAGGAACCCAGCAAAAGGTGCTACGCACCCGTAGAGGGAAATTCCTGTCGGCAGATGGCGCTGGGGAGTGCAGAGGAACCAATCCTCTGTACCTCCACAAATGCCAGAGAGGAATTGTACGAAGCGCAGAACGCAATCGCAAGAGAAGCGATTGCGAATGAGAATGAGCAAAGGGACAGGTTGTATGTGTGTGCGCCAATCTAGTCGCCACCCCGCGACAGCGCACACACAACAGCAGATACGAAACAGAAACGCAACCGCAAGAAAGGCGATTGCCAGAAGTGACACAAGGCAGATCAGAACAGAATACGAGTATAGCAAAGGCACAGCAAATCATACAACAAGAAGGTAAAGAAAACAACAAACGCTAACTGAATGCGAACACCGCACTCATTCGCAACAGTGCACGCGTTCGTGCGTGGTCCCCGCGTGATAAGCACAACAGGGACAAGCACGCTTAACTAACCACAGACAGACAAACATAAAACAGAGGATGCGAGCGCTTGCTTAACGGTTACCTCACCGAGCCTCCAGCAAGCGTTCGTAGCAGACAAGACAGACACACGAAAACAGGAACAAGCGAGAGACAGGACCCTCAGCACTAGCGAAAGAGGCTAGTGCGATACAGGAAGACAGAACAGAAGGATCCACAGCGCTAGCGCAAGATGCTAGTGCGATCCAGGTACAGAGTAGCAGAACAGAAGGATCCACAGCACTAGCGCAGGATGCTAGTGCGATCCAGGTACAGAGTAGCAGAACAGAAGGATCCACAGCACTAGCGCAGGGTGCTAGTGCGATCCAGGTACAGATTAGGAGAACAGAGGGATCCACAGCATTAGCGCAGGATGCTAGTGCGATCCAGGTACAGAGTAGCAGAACAGAAGGATCCACAGCACTAGTGAAAGTGGCTAGCGCGATCCAGGAAGACAGAACGGGCTACCAGTAACAACCGCTGTTCCGGTTAGCACCCAGACACACAGAACGATTTCCTGTCGACCACCGCTGGGACAGGACAATCGCAACAGACAAACAAAACAGATAAGCAATCCTAACTGCACTAAGGAAACCTGCCCAGTGCAGTTTCCAGGGATTACTCTAAGCTGATATACAGACAATGAGCAAGGCTGACACTCTCCAGAGTGTTTCACAGGAAGACTCCTTATGACCAGCCAAGCATTGTGGGAAACACATATTACTTATAGTACACGCCTCCAATGAATGTGGCCAGGCAATTTGCATGACAACGTATGCAAATTCCTCAGCAAACACAAGCTGCAAAACTGACAGAAGCTCTTCTTTCCAGAGTCCTGCAGCATGCAAACCTAAACAATGGTCAAAAAGCTGTCTGCCTGCACAGGCAGCTGAGCAGATCATTACAGTACCCCCCCTCCCTCCAGGGTCGAATTCCAGACGACCCTCAAAACTGCTATAAGCAAAAAACTCCAACCGAAGACTCATGAAGGTCGGGACAGCCCGACAAGGTCCAATTCCAGAGTCAGTCCACCCGAAACCGACCTCATCGGAAACAGAAGCCACCAAAACATGCCCATCAGTACTACAAGTCTCAGCATAACACCCATCAGGACTGTGGATACCAGAGAAGAAGCCACCGACACCCTCCAGACAATACCCACCACCTTCCAAGGAGCGTCCGAAAATACCAAATCTGCCACAAAACCTGTTCGAAGTGTCTCTTTCAAAACAAAAGCCGCTGTTGATCGTATTGAGGGTACCAAGCAAAACTTCTCTTGGAATCTCCCAGAACGCCTTGAAGCTCCGCAGAGATTCCAAGAAGCCAGAACGCTCACCAGACTCACATGGAGAGCTACCAAGCACCCCCATGGAACCTATGACAGTTCCAGATTCAGAATTAGCAGGACACCCATCAAGATCAGGACTTTCAGGGACCACTTCTGGGCATGCAAGCAGGCAGGCTAAATCAGAACATGTCTCCACCGAGGAAGCATCTGAGTACCCTGGTAACCGAGGCACACTTGGGCTTTCTGGGTCACAGAGCACACTGGGGTACACCAGCACAGGAGAAACCTCAGGACACGTCGGGGAACTGCCAACCTCAGAGTCCGGCACGACCAGACCAAAACCAGGACCGGGCAGAAAATCATCACGAGTAGAGGTCACAGGTACTGGTATTTCAAAAGAAGACTCGGTCTCAGGCTTAGAGATCTCAATGACTGTAATGGTATCTGACAGAAATTCATCATTGACTACCCATGACTGAAGCTCCACCAGAGCTGAAAAGGTAGCCAGCAAGGCAGCAAAGCCTACGGAAGAGGGCAACACCTCAGAAGGACTTGGGTGGCAGGAGACATCTCCTACAAGTTCTGCACCCTTTGGGAGGGACTCGGAGACCTCCAGAACATCATACAAGACCTCAGGAACATCATTTTCCAGGTTTTCTAAGAAGGATTCTGAACTATCCATGTTACAAGGCTGAACATTAAATACCTCCTGCAGGCAGGGCAGATGTCCCAGGAATGGTTCCACCATAACCTGAGACTGAACTTCATCATAATTAGCGGGATGTACGGGAATATTTACTGGAACACACACTGACTCCCTAACTTCATTTTCACTGTACCCAGAATTCTGTGTGGCAGTCAAACTAGCTTGTAACTCCAAAACTGCAGAAAAACAGGTGAGTATAGTGGCAATACCTAGACGAGCCTCTAGGGACACTGCAGGGGATTCTAAGCAAGGCCACATTGACTCATCCAGAGTACAGGGTGCAGAATCAGCACTTCTCTCAGAGCAAGAAAGGGGCTCACAAACGTCAGTGTGAAAGGAAAACATGTTTTCAATCATGGTACAGGGCAGGTTCAGAGAAAGCGTCTCTGAGTAAGGCAAAGAAGGTTCAGCATCAGATTCGCAAAACTGAAGCGCTGTCTCACTCTTAGATTCGGCTAACAATGTCGAATCCGAGGAATCAGAACGCAAAACCTGCAAATCAAAATTCACTTTAGATTGTGAAACTGACGCTTCCATAGCGCAAACCTCCACGATCTGCGGAGCAGACTGCAAGGCATCTAGGACCGAAACACTGGAGCAACTGTCATCAGGCAACGGGCCCCTACAGGTGTGAACAGGGTGAGACAGAGACTTATTTGCAGAAGAAATAGCGACATCAACAGGATAAACTTTATTAGGCATATTAATTTTACTTTTGACGCTGCATAGTCGAGAAATTTTCCCCATAGCAGGGTCACAGACGGAAGATCTCAAAGATCTGTTTCTAAATGAAAAAGGATCCCACACATCCTTGAGGAAACCGGCAGACTCATGCCGATCACAATCTGCAGGAACATCCGAGAAACAGGCATCAGATCGCACAGATTCAATCTGCACACTGTCAGGAGAGAATCCTTCAGGATTCACACAGGAATCAACCACAGCGGCACACTCATTAATTTCAGATTGCACAAAGTCAAGACTCTCATGCTTTACCCCAGAAAGGCAGGAACAATCATCCGACAACGATGTCTCTTTATTGGAATCAATTGGTTGGTGTGTGTGCAACTCATCCAAAATCGTCTGCCACACATAAATCACCAGATCCACATCACCCTCGTCACATTCATAGGATTCAAGCAAAAGGTACATAGAATCGAGACATTCATTCAAGACATCCTCGCTTTTTGCAATGTAAAAATCGCAAAAGGCTTTCCAATCAAAATCGAATTCCTCCAGCAAGGCCCCAACATCCCAGGAAGCAAATGGGGGTTCAAACAGGCCAATATCCAGATAATCTCCATATGGGCGGAGTTCAGGAACAAGAACAGATTTTTTAACTGCTTTAATATAGTGTGCGATCCTACCTATAGTAGGATCCACATAAGCTTTGGATTGGGGCAAAAAACCTGGAAACTGATCAGCAGATGCATACTCAACAAAATCGTACAAATCGGAAATTCCGTCTACACTGGGGTTTTGGGTTGGGCATACTGTAACGATTGTGGAACTTTCTCTGTGATCAGCGCACAACGCGTGCGCTGATACGGCGGAAATCCTCCACAAGCGTATAATTGCAGGAACCCAACAAAAGGTGCTACGCGCCCGTAGAGGGAAATTCCTGTCGGCAGATGGCGCTGGGGAGTGCAGTGGAACCAATCCTCTGTACCTCCACAAATGCCAGACAGGAATTGTACGAAGCGCAGAACGCAATCGCAAGAGAAGCGATTGCGAATGAGAACGAGCAAAGGGACAGGTTGTATGTGTGTGCGCCAATCTAGTCGCCACCCCGCGACAGCGCACACACAACAGCAAATACGAAACGGAAACGCAACCGCAAGAAAGGCGATTGCCAGAAGTGACACAAGGCAGATCAGAACAGAATACGAGTATAGCAAAGGCACAGCAAATCATACAACGAGAAGGTAAAGAAAACAACAAACGCTAACTGAACATGAACACCGCACTCATTCGCAACAGCGCACGCATTTGTGCGTGGTCCCCGCGTGATAAGCACAACAGGGACAAGCACGCCTAACTAACCATAGACAGACAAACATAAAACAGAGGACGCGAGCGCTTGCTTAACGGTTACCTCACCGAGCCTCCAGCAAGCGTTCGTAGCAGACAAGACAGACACACGAAAACAGGAACAAGCGAGAGACAGGACCCACAGCACTAGCGAAAGAGGCTAGTGCGATACAGGAAGACAGAACAGAAGGATCCACAGCACTAGCGCAAGATGCTAGTGCGATCCAGGTACAGAGTAGCAATACAGAAGGATCCACAGCACTAGCGCAAGATGCTAGTGCGATCCAGGTACAGAGTAGCAATACAGAAGGATCCACAGCACTAGCGCAGGATGCTAGTGCGATCCAGGTACAGAGTAGCAGAACAGAAGGATCCACAGCACTAGCGCAGGATGCTAGTGCGATCCAGGTACAGAGTAGGAGAACAGAGGGATCCACAGCACTAGCGCAGGATGCTAGTGCGATCCAGGTACAGAGTAGCAGAACAGAAAGATCCACAGCACTAGTGAAAGTGGCTAGCGCGATCCAGGAAGACAGAACAGAAGGGGCTACCAGTAACAACCGCTGTTCCGGTTAGCACCCAGACACACAGAACGATTTCCTGTCGACCACCGCTGGGACAGGACAATCGCAACAGACAAACAAAACAGATAAGTAATCCTAACTGCAGTAAGGAAACCTGCCCAGTGCAGTTTCCAGGGATTACTCTAAGCTGATATACAAACAATGAGCAAGGCTGACACTCTCCAGAGTGTTTCACAGGAAGACTCCTTATGACCAGCCAAGCATTGTGAGAAACACATAGTACTTATAGTACACGCCTCCAATGAATGTGGCCAGGCAATTTGCATGACAACGTATGCAAATTCCTCAGCAAACACAAGCTGCAAAACTGACAGAAGCTCTTCTTTCCAGAGTCCTGCAGCATGCAAACCTAAACAATGGTCGAAAGGCTGCCTGCCTGCACAGGCAACTGAGCAGATCATTACAGTATGATCTGCTTCTAATCAATAACGAGCTTGATTTTTGGCAGTAGAAATTTGAAAATTTATCCTGTTATTGACTGGGAGCAGATTAGACATGTTGGAAATTATTGGATACACCCATCGATTTGACAGGATATTGGATGGTGTGTACCTCGCATTATAGATGGCCATCAAATCTGACTATTAGATAGATTCCTGTCAGACACCTGTCAGATCAAATCTGTCAGGGATCTATCTGATGTGTACCACACACTAATAACAGATTTTTCAATAGATTTCATAATGAAACCTATTAAAAATCTTTGGAACCACAGCATTGCACTGTTTGATCCAGCGCAGTGCTATAAGATGCCAATCTGCCCCTGCTCTCAACCCACCACCAAACGACCTACGTTTTCCAATCTCGACCGATCAATCCATTTGACCAATTTTGGCTGGAAATCAGTTAAATGCTCTATCGGCCCACCTGCTGCATTGATTTCCAGCAGACTCGATCAGAGTGATCAAATCAACTGGATATCAATGGATAAAATCGATATGTGTACGACCACCTTAAAACCAATTTTGGAAGGGATTATAATATTGAATTACAATAAGTAGCATGCTTTATTGAAGATATTTACAATATAATTATTGCAGTTCATTCAAAATGGTTAAAAGGGGAATTCTTAAGAGCACATCCCCCCAATCCACAAATAAATAAATAAACGCATGTACATAACATAAGCAAGGCAGATTATGCTATTCTATGACACAGCGTAAAAGCACAATCCCATGGAGGAGGACAAGATTCGCTGTTTTTCTAGCACTGTCGTCAGTAACTCAACTGCCCCGTCTCCAGCATCTGCATCTTCACTGAACTTGGGACTGACATGTTCAGGAAAGGAGACACCCGTTTATGTGGCACACAGTCTCTAAGTACTGTTTGGCAAACAAGGATCCTCTTACTATATCTGGTGGCTAATAGTTTTAATTTTTGATGCTTCACTCTGACATAATAAATAGGGAATCTAGTCTACCGGAACTGTTGTTTTGGTTTGAGTCTTATAATCAACTTATTTTCTATATCAAACCACCTTTTTGTACTTTGTATTGTTTATGGACCACTGACCTTTAATTACCTTCTCTTAATGTTCCGGCTTCCTCCTGACTTTTCAATCTTTCTGTCCATCCTAGGTGGATAATGGATCTCTTGATTAGACATATGTTTTTTATTCTCCTAGATCTTCATCTCCTAGGTTCTTTTGACACTTTCCCTATCTCCTATCCTCCTTTTTATGTACAAAATCTAAGCCCTGGTTGCAGCTTAGCAGGCAAAAGATCAGATTGGCCAAAATGTCTCTTATAAGGTGAAGGCCGTGACTAGCATATCCATTAGGGTGAACTGCCATCCTATGACTGGGAGTTACGACTGGGGAAGCATCCTGAGACATTCCACTGTCCCTCCAAGGATGCTTTGGTGAAGGTTGGTAGACTTTGCATCCTGGAAGCAGCTCAATTCATGTAGGACTCCCTCTGCCTGTACTGCATGCACCTAACAAATACCTTCCTTAGAGACACCTTTGTTGAATGCCAGCCAGCATTATAGTGTTGTGACATAGTCCCAGCCCACCACATATATTTAATATCATAAGATGCTACATTTGGGTTAAGTCTATGCCTAATATACTGCTTTGATGACATACAGTTGACTGGCCTTTGGCAATGAAACACAAGAGTTTTTAGACATTTGACAGTTCAACCATGTACTCATAGGAAGCAATACTATTGTCTCCACTCTTTAAACTAAAACCATCAGTCCAGTTATAAATGACGTATGTAATAACTTCTGTATTAGTATCTTCTGAAGTATATATACCATGGAAAAAATAAATTAATGTTGTACTTTGCCGATAGGCAGTGGCTGGACTTCAATTTGGAATAGACTCTTCACTTGGAGGAGGGTGCTGTCACAGCCCATTGATAAAGGAGTAATTACAATCAAGCATGTTGTGCTGCTGTATTTGCATTATATAATATAATTAGGTAAGTGATCAGCATGAAGCTTTGCATGGATTATGTGAATTACTTTAAAGGGATACTGTAAGGGGGGGGGGGGGTCGGGGGAAAATGAGTTGAACTTACCCGGGGCTTCTAATGGTCCCCCGCAGACATCCTGTGCCCGCGCAGCCACTCACCGATGCTCCGGACCCGCCTCCGGTTCACGTCTGTAATTTCAGACTTTAAAGTCTGAAAACCACTGTGCCTGCGTTGCCGTGTCCCCGACCACTGCTTATGTCACCAGGAGCGTACTGCGCAGGCACAGACCATACTGGGCCTGCACAGTATGCTCCTGGTGACATCAGCGGGATCGAGGACACGGCAACGCAGGCGCAGTGGTTTTCAGACTTTAAAGTCTGAAATTCCAGTAGTGAACCGGAGGCGGGGCCGGAGCATCGGTGAGTGGCTGCACGGGCACAGGATATCTTCGGGGGACCATTAGAAGCCCCAGGTAAGTTCAACTCATTTTCCCTCGACTCCCCTACAGTATCCCTTTAAGGATATGCTTTGTAACCATTGTTGGTTTGATGGCCATCATTATATCTTTAAAGTACCAGTATATTGAAATCTGCCAATATCAGACTTACAAGTGCTGTTTCAAAAAGACCTTAGTTCTCTACCCAGTCACATTTGACTTCTGATTGGCTGAACATAATCACTGGAGTCTGGAACATATGTCAACTCTGTTTATGTTTTGTCGACTGGATTTCTATTTAAGCGTAACTGGTAGGAAATATTCAAATGACAAAAACAAAAAAGGTAGCCTCAACTTGACATCTTTTTATATTCTGGAAGAGTTTCCCCCACAAAGGAGTTTCTTCAGTTCTAATGAGTAGAGATACCTAGGTAGTTACAGGTAATCCACTAACTATCAGACAACCATTAGGATATATTGATTATCACCATTGTGGGAAAACTGTTCTTGGAAACATAAAGCTATTAAAAATGGCCGGTAGAATCAACAAAATACAAGAGGAACTAGAACCCGTGGAATACCACGTACTTTTAAAAAAGGTGCCTGGTATCACCAACAGTAGTAAATTAGTAATTTTCCTGATATTCTACTATCATACTAACTAACCTAATTCTAAATAACCTTCCCCCGTCTGTTCCTAACACTAACCTCCCCCCACATGCTCCTAATACTACCACCCTCACTCCCCTTCCTCCTAGCACTACCCTCACACCCTGTACCCCTAACACTAAGTTTTTGTTAAAACTGTCATCTTCGTGTTTACTGTTTACCTGCATCAGTGTTTTTCTTCAGCTAATATCTGGAAATATGGCCGAAGAAGGGGACCAGATCCCTGAAAGCTTGCATAATTTAACTTTATCAGTTAGCCATTAAAAGCTATTACTTTTACAAGACTTTGTTTTTTCTACCTACCTAATTTGTTTGGCTAACACGTTATAGAAACGTTTTTTACTACTAACGTACTCTAATTTTACCAGGATAATGTATGGGCTAGTATTGATTTATCTGTCAGTATAGGGTGCGCTCATGCCTCTTGCCATGCTGATGGTGTTTTTGAGCTGATATTATTGGTTGCTGTTGGTAGCTGTTCACCACTATGAAATGAAGCTCATTTTTTTCTCCTTTCAAAGTCAAAAGAAAGTGAAAAGCGTCTGAAAAACAAACAGCTTAAATCAGGATCTTATCCCATCCAGCAAATCAAGTGTGTGCGGAAGAGCTCCAGATCTGCCTGTGTGCACAGGACAGATAGTGCCTTGGAAATGAAACAGGCCAGATGTGCTCCAACTTTGTGGAACTAATTTCAACAAGATGTTGATGCAGTTACAAAGGGCGGAATTATTTTGGCACAGCGCTGTGTTCAGACACCTGGTTTTGACAAACATTTCTTGAAACTCATGATCATTTGTTTCTCTCTTGTCAAGATCTGCTTAGGAGAAATGCATGAAATATATAATATATATAGGGTGTTATGCTGAAACTGTATTCATCTGGCATCTCACATAGAATGTGTTGTTAATCTACTGTTTAAAAATTGTATTGTGTTATATAGTGGAAAATAAAAGTCATATATTTTGTTACTAGTATGGATTTTCATTTGTGAAGATTGATTTCACATAGAGCAGGCATGTCCAAAGTCTGGCCTGCTGGGGCCAAACACGGCCCACCAAACCTTTTCTGGTGGCCCCCATAACTCTCTATAATTGTGAATTACATACGGTCCGCAGGCCGCAGCTTCGTTGCCGCATGCAGGGGCAAGCTTGTGTTACTCTTTGCTTACCCCTTTGTTCAGCTGTTGGTTATCAGCCACCACTGTAGCAGTAGCAGCCACTGATTAGCAGCCGCCACTATGCCAGCGGCAGTAGCAGTTACTGATTAGCAGCTGCCACTATGCCAGCAGCCGTAACAGCCACAGATTAGCAGCAGCCACAATGCCATCAACATATAATAAAAATGGAATACAAGCAAGCTAGGATTAGTAATACAGTATAGGGTATATGTATTGATTCAAATATAGGATTGATACTATATGTATATATGTTTATCTCATCATGTTATGAGGCACTTCAGATACACTTTAAAAAGTTAAATTTTTTTCTACATAAAAAAGTTCATATAGTGCAGCTGTATATCAATAATAATAATAATAAAAATAATAATACATTTCCAAGAATTAACAGCAAAAAAGCTGCTTACTGAAGGTAATACTCTTATCTCCGCTGACAACATTTTTTATAGAATTCAGTTTTTTGGTTTTATAGGAGTCTGAACATGTAAATTAGGCGCGATTGCGGCACTTTTAAATGCACGTGCCCGCACGTAAGATCATCTTTTATGGGTGGGGGAAGCCGTGGCCGCATTTGTTCTACGAATGCTGCCAGGTGGTCCTCCTGGTTTTGGTGGTCACTACTAGGAAAGTGGGTATGAATATTGGGAGCCTCTATCAAAGTTTTGCATTGTCCTCATGTCTTGTTGTTATGCCCCAGTTAGTAAACTGTTATGCTGGAAATACACAATGAGATTTTTCAGTCGATTTACTGTCCAATCTTATTTCCAATCCATTTTCTTATCAATTTCCATTTACTTCTATGGGAAATCGATCAGAAAAACGATATAAGATCGGACATGTCGGAAATTATCTATTGAACCATCTATCTGCTGAAAAAAACGTATGGCGTATTCCCAGCATAACGCGTTGTCTGAAGATCTATGGCTGGATTTGACCTTTATGTTTAAGTGGCCGTATTAGTGTAAAGACACACAGGAAACTGTCAGGTATAACAGCCTGGAAGCAGATGGTAATTCAGTCACTGCTCCCTCCTGCTCAGACTGGGTTTTCATTGTGACTCAGAAATTCTTGTGCATAGAAGTGAGCTGATCCCATCTCTTGGCTGTACACACCACTCCTGTGAATTGAGACCTGTTTATTACAGACCTGTAGCTACAGCTCCATGTTTGTCAAGCAGGTGTTACTGGAACGAGCATTCATTTTCCTAAAAGGTAACTTTTTAATATATTCTGCACTCAGCTTTTCCATCATTTTTCAAGCGGAGGTTTCAGAGCAGGAAAGGATTATGTTGAAATGAAAGGTGCAATTATCTTAATCTGTAATCTTTACAACGGTAAATAAACTAACCACCTGAACAGGGGCCCTTTGCAAAATAGATGTATTGAACCAATATGGGACACTGGGCCCATTCACACTTAAAAGCGCAAAATGGTAGCGCTTAGCGCTACCGTTTTGCGTGGGTGATTTTACCGTGGCTAGCATGGTAAAATCATTGTACACTCTTTTATAAGCACTGTATCGTGATCACTCCTGAATCGCGGCAAAATGCCGCAGGGAGCATGTTTTACATTTGCAGCTAATTGCGAAACAGCCGCAATCGGTGGCAATCGCGGCAGTGAGATCACTGCCATAAGGTCAATATTGCGCTAGCGCTTTAAAAAGCGCCAGCACTTCAGTGATTAGTGGGAATCACCCGCTAATCGTTTAAGTGAGAATGGGCCCTTACCATGAAAACATATAAAATGGTATAAATACATTGCACAATGAACATTTTATGGTATGGGTATCATATAGATGATACTGGCCACAAACATTAATATTACAATAATATCACAGCTGGATTTACATTGGAGCCTATAGGCACTGACTGGCACCCCGAAACTCCAGCCTCCGAACTGCAGTGCACCACAAGTGTGCTAGCTGCCCCCATTTTTTTCCCTGAGAATGGTCACCATCTCCCCCCTAGCTTACCCTGTCCATCCAGTCCACCACCTGCTCTCTTTGGTACATGCACGGCGTGGGCTGGTCACTGCCAAGGGAGCATAGAGAACTGGATGTTATGTTGAGTAGGCAATCCATTGTAAACCACCCAACCATTTCTTTATGCTCCCTTCTTAGTGACATCAGCACAGCTCCAGGGTGGTAAGTGCTAATGGCCAACTGGGCCCTCTACTCATCTGGGGGATAGAATTTGAATTATGTAAAAATAAAGATTTTGCCTGGCTTTTTAATGTACTTGTATCATAACCACATACAGTTTACAGATGAGGTAGATGACCATGGTTTGCTAACTAGCCAAGGTATTAAAGAATGCCAGAGGTCTGGTTTTTGATGCACTGCAACTTTCTCCTCTTCCCTTGTGTTCTGCTGGTCTCTGGCTTCAACTGAAACTTGGTTAATGACCTTGTCAAACAATAAGGCCTCGTTCACATTGGGTGTGTTGAGAAATGCATAAAAGGGCATGATAAAAAAAACACATGTGTGTGGGCGCTTTAGTGCACGTTTCAGTGCATTGCAGTGCGCTTTGTTTAAGCATGTTTTGCTTATTGTAGCAGAAGTAGTCAATAAAGACTTGGTTTCAAATGAAAATGTGTTTTTTTTTCATTTGGGATAAAAAAACGCATGCGTTTCTATGCACTTGCATGCGCACCCACTCATTTGCATTGATGTGCTCCTTAGAGCTCAACACACAGAAATGCATGCAACACTATGTTTTTGTAATGCAGCTCAGTGCAGCGCATAGATGTGAACCAGGCACATTAATTACATGGGAAAATCAATACCTTGCAGAATGCACAGCGCAATGCACTCTGAAAAGGTACCTAGTGTGAACGAGGCCGAACACTTACAACTCGCCAGATGCAAGTAAGGATGCATATGCTTCTCTGTGGCATGGGAGGTAAAGTGGAAGATGTAGCTTCAGAGTCAGGACAGGACAGGTGCACATGCTGTTTGCAAGTGGCTACAGGTATTTAAGTTTACTGACGCATTTAAAAAAAAATACACATTTCTTATAGGTAACCATGGTTTGGTCAGTAAGCAGAGTTTAACACCCCGTCACTCCCAGGATGTTTCAGGTGTGAAACATCTTTCTCCAAAGCCAAGGAGACAAGAATAACAGATCCAGGCCTTTTATAACTGGATGGACTGTTTGACTAAAAATGTATGAAAATAGAGTGGAGCACTATGATTTTGTTCTATATTTTTAAACAGTAACACTAATTTGGAAGAGAGACAGTGACCAAATCACAGACTTCTGTATAACAAGATGGACTGTAACTAAAAATATACAAACATTTATTGGAGTAAAATGTTATTACTTTTTAATAATATTATGGTAGCATTGACGTTAGCTATTTTATTGAGATAAGCTACACAGTGCATTGTAGATTGCTTTTAAAATGTATATACTTTTTGGGGGTGCCTCCGCTCTCTTGCTATTGTTTTTCCATTGCTTCCTGCAGATGCTTAGTTGGACTGAGATCTGGGAGATCTGTAAGTCAAAGAAAACATGATTCATCAGATCAGGCAAAGATGTATTAAAGTGTACCCGAGCTGAAGCTTGGGTACAAATTGAGATACTTACCTAAAAAGAGTGCAGCCTCAGCAGGGCCGGGCTGAGGCAGAGGCGAGAGAGGCTTCAGCCTCAGGGCGCAGTGTAGGAGGGGGCACACAACTCACTCAGCTATCATTTCCTATTGTATTTGAAGCAGAGAGAAATAAGAAAAAGGGGATACATGGCAGTGACTGCAAGCCAGATAACTAGTGATTATTAAAGAGTTGGGGGTTTGGGGACCCTGGGGGGCCTCGTAGTCTGATAGCTATCAGTGTGTGACGACTGGGGTGGGAGGGATGGAGGGGCGCAATTTGGTGCCTCAGCCTTAGGTGCTGGAGGACCTTGTCCCAGCTCTGAGCCTCAGGATCCTATTGTGGCTTTCCTCTATATTCTGATGTCCCTCATTACTGAGCATGGCCCCCAGAAGATTAGCAACAAGGCATTGTTGCACTGAAGTTCCTCTTCTTGCAGAATGGTCGTGCAGCAGCTGCGCGAGCCCGCTCATGCATGCGCAGTGAGAAGGAGCCATGGGCAAGAAGAGAAACTGTGTATATCCGATATTGAAAGTGGCCTCGCTCATCGACAAGGGAACATTGGACCACCGAGGGCAGCCTCAATGGGATCCTGAGGCTTCCCTCTCTTCAAGTGAGTATCATACTTTGATCTCGGGATCGCTTAAGATTCAAAGGAGCCCTAGGCAAGGTAGTAGCTATGACTCATCTTTATCGTTCTTTAGCTAATTTGAGGTGGAGGAGTGGTCAAATAAAGTGGCTATTGGGCCTCTGGTACCCTCTAGGCCCCAGGCATCTGCCTAGGCTGCCTTGTGAATGATTCCGCTCTGGCACCAGGACACCTTTTTTTATTGCTCAGTGGTCCAGTTCTGATGCTCATGTGCCCATAGGCTGTTCCAGCAGTGGATAGGGGGTGAGCCTCGCACTCTAACTGATCTGCTGCTATGCACTGCAGCCCCATATGCAGCATGCTGTGAAGAGTGCAAATCACTGGCAGAGTTATCTGAGAAGATTAGGTTTTGAGACATCTGTGCTTCAAGTAACTTAATTAGGGTCTCCTAACCAGGTACTTTCAATATCACTTAGTAGCTAATCAGTGAGCTTCTATGCCTCTGTAGGGAGCAGTGAAAAATGGCGCCAGGCGCGGGCGCTAAAAAAAATGGCACTTCATTGAAAATCATTATTAAATGATATTTATCGTTTTATAAAGTTAAAAAATGGCGCTGACCGTCAAAACATTATTTATCGTTTTAAAACCTGCTTTTTTTTTTGTCCTGCCTGAACGATATTTATCGTTTTAAGCCCTGCTTTGCTGCCGTTTGGAAAATGTCTGGCCGCCGACTTTAATGTTTAATAGCACAGCCCCGTTAAAAGCTAGAAACACCACATTTTCAGGTTATGTTAAGAAGAAAATTGGGAACAAGACGAACTTTTTTTTTTCTCAAAAAGACCTTATAGTTTTTGAGAAAATTGATTTTAAAATTCTCCTTCTGACCGTGGGAAAATGCCCGCCGACTTAAGCGGTTAATAGCAAATCCTCTTTAAATGCCAGAAACACCAAATGTGTAGGGAATGTTAACAAGAACAGTGGGAACAAGAAGACATTTTTTTTTCAAAAAGACCTTATACTTTTTAAGAAAATCGATTTTAAAATTTCAAAGAAAAAAAGTATACATTTAAATGCCGTAATGACAGTTCTTAGGGAAACAATTCCCGCCGACTTTAGCAGTTAATAGCAAAGGCCCTTTAAATCCTAGCAACACCAAATTTGCAGGATATGTTAAAAAGATAGTGGGAAACAATATTTTTTTAAAAAATAGATATATATTGTTTAATTAATTATTTTTTTAATGTGCAGGGTGTGGGAAATTTTGTATAAAAAATGGTGTGGGGTCCCCACTCTGGAGGCTTTGTAACCCCTTGACTCCCATGCAGGCTGGGATAGCCAGAATACGGAGCACCGGCCAACTGGGGCTTCGCACCCTGAGCTATACTAGCCCACGTGGTCCATGGTATGGGTAGAGATGAGCGTAATGACCTAATTACGATTTCGCGAAATTTCGCATAATTAGTGTAATTACGATTATGGCCGTAAGTACATAATCGTAATGAAGAAGGATTTTGCGAAATTTCGCGTAAGCGTAATTTTTGCGTAATTTTCACATTACAATAGTTATTTGTTCATGCCGTAATTTCGCATTAAACGCTACCGTAATTTCGCGTTAAACCGTAACGCTCCGTATAATATAAAAAAGCCGCCGACTTTAAGGGTTAATAGCAAAGCCCCCTTAAATGCTAAGAGCCTCAAATTTGGAGAATATATTAAGGAGATCAGGAGGAATAAGAGGAAATTTTTTTTTTTCAAAAAGACCTTATAGTTTTTGAGAAAATCGATGTTAAAGTTTCAAAGTAAAAATGTATACATTTAAAAACCCGCCGACTTTAACGGTTAATAGCAAAGCCTGCTTAAAGTTTAGGAACACCAAATTCCTAGGGTATACTAAGGGGATCAGTGGGAATAAGAGGAAAAAAATTTTTTTTCAAAAAGACCTTATAGTTTTTGAGAAAATCGATTTTTAAGTTTCAAGGGCAAAAATGTCTTTTAAATGCGGAAAATGTCAGTTTTTTTTGCACAGGTAACAATAGTGTATTATTTTCGTAGATTCCCCCAAGTGGGAAGAGTTTTACTTACTTCGTTCTGAGTGTGGGAAATATAAAAAAAAAACGACGTGGGGTCCCCCCTCCCAGACCTCTTTAACCCCTTGTCCCCCATGCAGGCTGGGATAGCCAGAATGCGGAGCACCGGCCGCGTGGGGCTCCGCACCCTGACTATACCAGCCCGCATGGTCCATGGATTGGGGGGTCTCGGAAGGGGAGGGGCAGCCAAGCTTTCCCCTCCCCCTCCGAGCCCTTGTCCAATCCAAGGACAAGGGGCTCTTCTCCACCTCCAATGGGCGGTGGAGGTGGAGGCCGCGATTTCCTGGGTGGGGGGTTCATGGTGGAATCTGGGAGTCCCCTTTAAAAAGGGGTCCCCCAGATGCCCACCCCCCCTCCCAGGAGAAATGAGTATAGAGGTACTTGTACCCCTTACCCATTTCCTTTAAGGGTTAAAAGTAAATAAACACACAAACACATAGAAAAAGTATTTTAATTGAACAAAAAACATAACCACGAAAAAAGTCCTTTAATATTCTTAATTAACCATTAATACTTACCTGTCCCTTTAAATAAATGATCCCTCGAAATATCCTCGGAAATGTTCTATCAGTTACAATGTAACAAAGTTATTACAATGTAACTTTGTTACATTGTAACTACGCCGCACCCGACGTCACTCGCCGCTCACCCGCCGCATACACTTACGCGTCCTTGCAGGACGCTAAGTCCCCGCCGGCTCCCGCTGTC
The DNA here is from genome assembly GCF_040937935.1 of Hyperolius riggenbachi. Classification (NCBI taxonomy): domain Eukaryota; kingdom Metazoa; phylum Chordata; class Amphibia; order Anura; family Hyperoliidae; genus Hyperolius; species Hyperolius riggenbachi. Next base: position 191,545,347 of record NC_090654.1, read on the forward strand.
CACCCCGCCCACATCTGTCACCCACATGTGGGTGACATGTGGGTGACATGTGGGAGAGGCGGGGAGGGCAGCGGAGCCGGCGGGGACTTAGCGTCCTGCACGGACCCGACAGAGCTCTGAGCTATATAGCTCAGAGCTCTGAGAAGCATCTTTGTATTTGGGCTCCAAGGAGCCCCATTGGTCCTTAGCAGACCAATGGGGTTCCTTCAAATCAGAAGGAACCCCATTGGTCTACTAAGGACCAATGGGGCTCCTTGGAGCCCAAATACAAAGATGCTTAGAGAGCTCTGAGCTATATAGCTCAGAGCTCTGTCGGGTCCGTGCGGCGGGTGAGCGGCGAGTGACGTCGGGTGCGGCGTAGTTACAATGTAACAAAGTTGTTACATTGTAATAACTTTGTTACATTGTAACTGATAGAACATTTCCGACTATATTTCGAGGGATCATTTATTTAAAGGGACAGGTAAGTATTAATGGTTAATTAAGTATATTAAAGGACTTTTTTCGTGGTTATGTTTTTTGTTCAATTAAAATACTTTTTCTATGTGTTTGTGTGTTTATTTACTTTTAACCCTTAAAGGAAATGGGTAAGGGGTACAAGTACCTCTATACTCATTTCTCCTGGGAGGGGGGGTGGGCATCTGGGGGACCCCTTTTTAAAGGGGACTCCCAGATTCCACCATGAACCCCCCACCCAGGAAATCGCGGCCTCCACCTCCACCGCCCATTGGAGGTGGAGAAGAGTCCCTTGTCCTTGGATTGGACAAGGGCTCGGAGGGGGAGGGGAAAGCTTGGCTGCCCCTCCCCTTCCGAGACCCCCCAATCCATGGACCATGCGGGCTGGTATAGGCAGGGTGCGGAGCCCCACGCGGCCGGTGCTCCGCATTCTGGCTATCCCAGCCTGCATGGGGGACAAGGGGTTAAAGAGGTCTGGGAGGGGGGACCCCACGTCGTTTTTTTTTATATTTCCCCCCCTCAGAACGAAGTAAGTAAAACTCTTCCCACTTGGGGGAATCTACGAAAATAATACACTATTGTTACCTGTGCAAAAAAACCTGACATTTTCCGCATTTAAAAGACATTTTTGCCCTTGAAACTTAAAAATCGATTTTCTCAAAAACTATAAGGTCTTTTTGAAAAAAAATTTTTTCCTCTTATTCCCACTGATCCCCTTAATATACCCTAGGCATTTGGTGTTCCTAAACTTTAAGCAGGCTTTGCTATTAACCGTTAAAGTCGGCGGGTTTTTAAATGTATACATTTTTACTTTGAAACTTTAACATTGATTTTCTCAAAAACTATAAGGTCTTTTTGAAAAAAAAAATTTTCCTCTTATTCCTCCTAATCTCCTTAATATATTCTCCAAATTTGAGGCTCTTAGCATTTAAGGGGGCTTTGCTATTAACCCTTAAAGTCGGCGGCTTTTTTATATTATACGGAGCGTTACGGTTTAACGCGAAATTACGGTAGCGTTTAATGCGAAATTACGGCATGAACGAAACGCGAAATTTCGCGTTGAAAATTACGCTTACGGTATTTTCAATTACGATTTTAATGGCAATTTTGCTACGCTAATTTCGCATCGTAATCGCAAAGTTCGCATGCGTAATTATAGTAATGCGAAATTACGAAAATTTCGGCTCAACTCTAGGTATGGGGGGCTCCAGGGGAGAGGGCAGCCAAGCCTTCCCCTCTCCCCCCGAGCCCTTGTCCAATCCATGGACAAGGGGCTCTTCCCCACCTCCAGTGTCCCAGGAGGAGGTGGGGGCAACGACTCCCTGGGGGGGTTCATGGTGGCATCTGGGAGTCCCCTTTTAGAAGGGGAACCCAGATGCCTGCCCCCCTCCCAAGAGAAATGAGTATAGGGGTACAAATTACCCCCTACCCATTTCCATAAAGGGTTAAATGAAATAAAAACGCAACAACGAGAAAAGTCCTTTAATGTTCTTAATTAACCAGAAATACTTACCTGTACCTTTAAGAAAAAGTTCCCATGCCAATATCCTTGGGAAAGGTTCCACGCTATAATCTGTTATGTCCCACGAGGATAGTACCCTCTATCTTGCGATCTTCAGAAATACTTACCTGTACCTTTAAGAAAAAATTCCAACACCAATTTTTCCACGCAATATCCTCTATCTTGCGATCTTCTGTTACATGTCGATTGAAGATCTCCGCGCGCACCCGACGCCACACACGCCGCCCCCCGCCGAACTGCTCTCGGCTATAGTATAGCTGAGAGCAAAAAACATTTTTAAATTTTGGCACCAAAGCTCCCCATTGGTTCCTTAACAGACCAATGGGGATCAGGAGGATCCCCATTGGTCGATAAGGAACCAATGGGGAGCCTTGGAGCCAAAATTTAAAGATGCTTTTTGCTCTCAGCTATACTTAGTATAGCTGAGAGCGCATCTATGCAGACGCATTACCATTGGCTCCCGCTGCCCTCCCTGCCTCTGTCACACCTGTCACCCTCACCCATGCTGGCACCCATGGGTGCATTGGGAGCCAGCATGGGTAAGGGTGACAGGTGGGGGGAGGCAGGGAGGGCAGCGGGAGCTGGCGGTATAGACCAGGCCCGGCCCTAGACTTTTTGCCGCCTGAGGCAAGCTTTCAAGAAATCGCCCCCCCCCCCCCCCAAGCCGTGGGTGTGAGGGGCTGCCCGAGCTGGAGGGGATAGCTGGCAGGAAGGGGGTATTGGGCCTAGTGGCGGGGAGGGGGGTCTGACCCCCCCTCCCTCGCCTGGGTCCCTCGTCCTCTGCAGCTAAAAGAGGCAACAGGCGGGCGGGGATCACTCACCTCTTCCTCGTTCTAGCCTGCGCTCCACTGACGTCACTTCCTGCTACGCCGCTAGGCCCAATACCCCCTTCCTGCTCGCTATCCCCTCCAGCTCGGGCGGCCCCCCACACCCAGCCCCCCACACCCACGGACGGGCGGGTGCCGCCCCCCCAGAAGTGCCGCGTGAGGCAAAAGTTTCACCCCGCTTCATGGGCGGGCCAGCCCTGGTATAGACGCGCTCTCAGCTATACTGTATAGCTGAGAGCTGCGGCGAGTGTGGCGTCGGGGCGGCGGAGATCTTCAATCAACTGTAACAGAAGATTGCAAGATAGAGGATACTGTATTTGTGGGATCATTTTCTAAGGATAATGGTGTGGGAACATTTTTTTAAAGGTACAGGTAAGTATTTATGGCTAATTTAGATTAATAAAATACTTGTTGCATTTTTATTTCATTTTTAACCCTTTGTGGAAATGGGTAAGGGGTACTTTGTACCCCTATACTCATTTCTCCTGGGAGGGGGGCGGGCATCTGCAGGTCCCCTTCTTAAAGGGGACTTCCAGATGCCGCCATGAACTCCCCCAAGGAGTCGTTGCCCCCACCTCCTCCTGGGGCACCGGAGGTGGGGAAGAGCCCCTTGTCCATGGATTGGACAAGGGCTTGGGGGGAAGGGTAAGGCTTGGCCGCCCCACTCCCTCAGAACCCCCCAATACCATGGACCATGCGGGCTGGTATAGCTCAGGGTGCGAAGCCCCAGTCGGCCGGGGCTCTGCATTCTGGCTATCCCAGCCTGCATGGGGGACAAGGAGTTACAGAGCCTCCAGAGGGGGGGGGGGGCACGACGTGGGGTCCGGTTCTTTTTGTATTGATTTAAATGAATCGGTTCAGAGCCAATTCATTTGATTCAATACAAAAAGAACTGGCTCATTCATGAGCCGGTTAGTAATAGCTTAGAATGCGTCCTGTGTGGACGCGTAGCTGCTGGCTCCCGACTCTCCTCCCCACCTGGCTGCACCTGTCACACCTCACCTAGCAGCACCCATGGGTGCTGCTAGGTGCAAGGCTAGGTAAGGTGAAAGGTGAGGAGGCGGGGAGGACAGCGGGAGCCGGCAGCTATGCGTCCCACAGGACGCATTCTCTGCTATGTGGGGGGCAGCGAAGATATTCAACCAACTTAATTGAAGATCGCAAGATTGGAGGATACTGTATTCATTGGATCATTTACCAAGGATAATGGCGTGGGAACATTTTTTTAAAGGTACAGGTAAGTATTTCTGGTTAATTAAGATTAATAAAATACTGTGCTCGTGGTTGTGTTTTTATTTCATCTAACCCTTTGTGGAAATGGGTAAGGGGTACTTAGTACCCCTATACTCATTTCTCCTGGGAGGGGGTGGGCATCTGGGGCCCCCTTCTTAAAGGGGACTCCCAGACACCACCATGAACCCCCCCCCCCCCCCCCGGAGTCATCGCCCCCCACCTCCTCCTGGGGCACCGGAGGTGGGGAAGAGCCCCTTGTCCATGGATTGGACAAGGGCTCGGGGGGAGAGGGGAAGGCTTGACCGCCCTCTTACCCGGAGCCCCCCTGTACCATGGACCATGCGGGCTGGTATAGCTTAGGGTGCGAAGCCCCAGTCGGCCGGGGCTTCGCATTCTGGCTATCCCAGCCTGCAGAGGGGACAAGGGGTTACAGAGGCTTGGGAAGGGGGACCCCACGCCATTTTTTTAAGATTTCCCACACTCAAGACAGAACATTCCGCAGAATTAAAAATTTTAATTTTTTTTTAAATATTGTTTCCCACTATCTTTTTAACATATGCTGCAAATTTAGTGTTGCTAGGATATAAGGGACCTTTGCTGGGAAATATACATACTCTTTGACCGGCAGCATTTAAATGTATCAATTTTTTTTTCTTTGAACTTTTAAAATCGATTTTCTCAAAAATAAAAGGTCTTTTTGAAAAAAATGTTTTTCTTATTTTTTCCACTGTTCTTCTTAATATTCCCTACAAATTTGGTGTTTCTGGCATTTAAAGGGGCTTTGCTATTAAAGCGGAATATAACCCTGCATTTCAACTTTGCTTTAAAATATTATTTACAGCATATTATATGCAAAAAGCATTTTTTTTTTACTAGACCAGCATTGGAAGGGTTAAACACAGACGTTTCAAGTTCCGTGGAGAGATATGCAGAAGTTCAGATTGTTACATTCTATGTATCTATTGATAAACAGTTACACACTCTTTGGCAGTCCTCCAAGCTCCTTCTCAGTCAGAGAGATGAGTCATTCAACACTTAGATACATTTCTGTAAACAAAATGTATCTCTTTTCAGCTTCGGATGCGTCTGCAGAAATCTAAAGGAACTTTAAAGCCCTGTGTAACCCTTCCAATGCTGGTCTAGTAAAAAAAAAATGCTGGTTGCATATAATATACTGTAAATAATGTTTTAGAGCAAAGTTGAAATGCAGGGTTATATTCCGCTTTAACCGCTAAAGTCGGTCAGAAGGAGAATTTTAAAATCGATTTTTCTCAAAAACTGTAAGGTCTTTTTGAAAAATTATTTTTTCCCCTTGTTCCCAATTTTCTTCTTAACATAACTTGCAAATTTGGTGTTTCTAACTTTAAAGGGGGCTTTGCTATTAAACGTTAAAGTCGGCGGGTAGATATTTTCCAAACGGCAGCAAAGCAGGGCTTAAAACGATAAATATCGTTCAGGCAGGACAAAAAAAGCAGGTTTTAAAATGATAAATTACGTTTACAAGGTCTGCACTATTTTAACCTTTTAAAACGATAAATATTGTTTTAAACAAATATCGGGCAGAAGAGGGCGCCATTATTTAACCGGCGCCATTTTTCACTGGACGCGCCTCTGTATACCCTCCCAGGACTACCTGTGTTCCTGGTGTTCATCTCTATATTCTGGGGTGCTATTTATCAACACAAGCGCAAAGATAACTGGAGCAGATGTGGACAGTAAAAACAGAGCGAGCAATATACAATCAGCTAATAAATGAAATAAGAAATCTTATTAGTTGCTCTATGGAAATGCTTCACTTTTGCATAATTTGCATCTGTTTTGATAAATCAGCCCCTGAGTATCTAATGTGCACTTACAGTAAGCATGGGCTATTTTTGTGCTTCCATATTACACTACATTTATATATAGCCACCATGTTTGTAAAGCTGAGTCACTGTAACAAGCAGTCTGATGTGTGCTTCTTGTTACAAATGCCAGTGGGAGCGGGCTGACGTAATGAAAGATTTTGACCTTTCACTGGTTTCCAGTAAAGTGTGGGAGGTGTTCTCAGATGTTGGGCAGCTATGAGTTTGGTCTAAGCACTGTTTTCCAGTCTCTCCTCCCATTAAACTGAATGTTGCTTATGCAGCTTATAGAGAAACTCCAGTGTTAACATAAAGAAAATTATCCCCTCTGGGTCACTTGCATACATTTAAGGCTACATACGTGTGGCGTTGCATCGCGGTGCCCTCCCTGCTCCCTTGATGCATCTCGTCGCAGTGGCCAGTAGTCTCTATGAGACAGGCCACAGTACCCACGATGCAATGCAATGCAACAGAAGTGCCAGGGAACCACAGAAATGATGCACAGGCTGCAGTGCATTACCTTGAGACTCCCAGAATTCCCTTTTAATGGTCGCACCGCGGCTATAACACACGGTGTGACTTTCCTACTCTGTTGCGGTGTGTTTGTCCAGCTAATGCTAATGTATAACAGATTGCTCAACTTATACCTGGGACCTCTGTACATCATTGTGGTTCTGATATGAACCTGGCTGGGGAGTGGGGACAGGAAATGAAGGACAGATGACTCCTTCTGGACAGGAAGTGGGGGACCCAAAGCAAGAATAAAAGAGGTTTTAATCCGCTTTCCCACTAGAGTTTAAATATTTTTATCCCCTAGAATTTGGCTTTAAAACTGTGTTGCTGTACTTCTAATAATATTAGCAAGGAACAGGAGAACTGTTAAATTGTGTTAATCCTTTCCTCCTCTGCACTCAGCAGATATCCTGGGGCAGGAAGTTTTAGTAACAAGCTGTCCCCTAATGAACACGGTACTAGTGGTAATAGAATCATTTGCTATGTATTTGCTGTCTTCATTCGATACATCTAGCAGATCAAGCACACCATGTTAATGCCAATAGTCCTTGGTGTCTTTACAACCTTTCTTATGTCTGTTCTGTTCCCCCAGAGGTAGAAGGATTGGGTGTCAGTTACTATCAATGGGCATTGTTGGATTAAGGTCCAGGGATACTCTGCAGCCAACAATGTACTGAGATGAAAAATCACTGCAGGAAAATATTTTTCTTGAAGAATATTTATAGAAAAACTGGAGTAAAGAAAGAAAGTGGCTAACTATTTAGTATTGAGCTGCACACAGTAAGGTAATATGAAGCTAGACATCCAGGTACTAATTGATGGCCTCCGGATGATCTGAGAACATAGCACCTAACTGTGCCTCTTTTGGAGGGACAGTCCCTCTTTGGGAAGCTAGTCCCTCTGTCCTTCTTTCTCCCTCATGTGCCCCTCTTTCAGGCCTGATGAACTGGTGATCTACAGTATGTATTTTTCTACTGAAAAATATGAGTGTAAAGTTTATTCCTATCCTTTAAAATGATATATTTCTTATTTTAAAATGTTAATATGAAGGAAAATGAATCAGGACAGAAAGGACCAGTGTGGTTTAAATTACGTATAAAACAACATATTTTTCTCATGGAATCTTTACAGTGTTTGACAAGGGGTGTGGCAGGGGCGTGATTAGAGGTATGGCAGGAGTGTGGCTTAAGGGTCTCTTTTTCTGATCTTAAAATGTTGGGAGGTATGTGAGTGAGGCTGAATCCTTCCACACACTAAGCACAGATTTTCAATAGACTTCAGCATGAACGCTAATGAATATCTTTGGAGCCGTGCACTGCCTGCTGGGATCCCCAGGTCTCCCCCATCTATGTGTCCCTGGATCATGCAGAGCGTAGGCAGCAGAGCTTACACTCACCGTGTGGCTTCTCTCCAACCTGGGCACTCCTTCCTGTGCCTTCTCTCCCAGGGCATCCGTGTCACGTGATAAGCACTGAACACTAGAGGCAGAGCCGGGACAAGGTCCTTCAGCACCCAAGGCTGAGACAGCAAATTGCGCCCCTCCATCCCTCCCACCCCAGCTGTCACACACAGATTGCTATTAGATAAGTAGGTGCCCCAGAGCCCCCAACCTCCCCAACACCTTAATCTCTAGTTATCTGGCTTGCAGTCACTGTCATGTATCTCCTTTTCTTATTTCTTTCTGCTTCAAACACAAGTGGGAATGACAGCTGAATGAGTTGTGCGCCCCCTCCTACACTGCGCCCTGACTAGAGGCGTGTACCTTGCATGAACACTAGAGGCTTCTAGTGTTTGGAATTTAGCGTTTGTCATGTGCCTTGTAAGTTATACAGGCCACAATGGCTATGTAACATATGGTATCCGTGATTAAAGAGATGAAATAGCAACTCTGCCTGGTGGAGGTTGGATTTGGCGCTGGGAGTGAAAACGATGGCAGGACAGTATCAGTTAGTGTTGACCACTGAGGATTTTTTCCCCTTTAGGACCAGAGTAATTTTCACCTTTCAGTGCTCCTCCCTTTCATTCGCCGATAACTTTATCACTACTTATCACAACAAAATGATCTAAATCTTGTTTTTTTTTCACCATCAAAGAGTCTTTCTTTGGGTGGTACATTATGCTAAGAATTATTTTATTCTAAATGCATTTTAATGGGAATAATAAGAAAAAAAAATGAAAAAAATCATTATTTCTCAGTTTTTGGCCATTATTGTTTCAAAATAAAATGTTCTACTGTGCATAAAACCCACTCATTGTATTTGGCCATTTGTCTCGGCTATTCAGGCACGGAGCTAGGGGGGGTCGGGGTAGGACAAGTGCCCCGGGGCGCCTGGTCCCCAAGGGCGCCCAGCTGCGCTTCGGGGTTTTTTTTTTGTTGTTTTTTTTTTTTATGCGGGGGGGGGGGGGGGGGGGGGCAGCGCAGAGAAGAGGGAGAGCTGTGCGGACGGTGGGGAAGGGGGGCCATCTCCCCCCTCCTTCCCTCACCTTAGGTGCTCTCCCTCCCTCGCTGTCCCCTCGCTCCAGCGCCGGCCGGAAGTTCGGGTGCGCAGCCGCTACTCTGGTCTGGACCAGACCAGAGTAGTGGCAGATCCATCCGGCGCTGCGACAAGACGGAGGTAAGTTGCGCCCGCCGCTGCCAGCCACCCGGACATTGGAGGGGACAGCGATGAAGGGAGAGCAGCTCTTCCTCTTCTCTGCGCTGCTCCCCTCCTGCTGGGGAGGGGGACACCTGACCTGGCTACCTACTCTGGGCACATATACCCCTAAATACATATACTGGGCATATATACCCCTGGCTACATATATTGGGCACATATACCCCTAACTACATATACTGGGCATATACCCCTGGCTACATATATTGGGCACATATACCCCTAACTACATATACTGGGCATATACCCCTGGCTACCTACTCTGGGCACATATACCCCTGCCTACATATATTGGGCACATATACTGGGCATATACCCCTGGCTACCTACTCTGGGCACATATACCCCTGGCTACCTACTCTGGGCACATATACCCCTGGCTACCTACTCTGGGCACATATACCCCGGGCTACCTACTCTGGGCACATATACCCCTGCCTACATATATTGGGCACATATACCCCTAACTACATATACTGGGCATATACTCCTGGCTACATATATTGGGCACATATACCCCTAACTACATATACTGGGCATATACCCCTGTCTACCTACTATGGGCACATATACCCCTGCCTACATATATTGGGCACATATACCCCTAACTACATATACTGGGCATATACCCCTGGCTACCTACTCTGGGCACATATACCCCTGGCTACCTACTCTGGGCACATATACCCCTGGCTACCTACTCTGGGCACATATACCCCTGCCTACATATATTGGGCACATATACCCCTAACTACATATACTGGGCATATACCCCTGGCTACCTACTCTGGGCACATATACACCTGGCTACCTACTCTGGGCACATATACCCCTGCCTACATATATTGGGCACATATACCCCTAACTACATATACTGGGCACATATACCCCTGGCTACCTACTCTGGGCACATATACCCCTGGCTACCTACTCTGGGCACATATACCCCTGGCTACCTACTCTGGGCACATATACCCCTGCCTACATATATTGGGCACATATACCCCTAACTACATATACTGGGCATATACCCCTGGCTACCTACTCTGGGCACATATACCCCTGGCTACCTACTCTGGGCACATATAGCCCTGCCTACATATACTGGGCACATATACACCTAACTACATATACTGGGTACATATACCCCTGGCTACATATACTGGGCATATATACCCCTGGCTACATATACTGGGCACATATACCCCTGGCTACATATACTGGGCATATATACCCCTGGCTACATATACTGGGCACATATACCCCTGACTATATATACTGGGCACATATTATACCCCTGGCTACATATACTGGGCACATATAACCCTGACTACATATACTGGGCACATATACCCCTGGCTACATATACTGGGCACATATACCCCTGGCTATATATACTGGGCACATATACCCCTGACTATATATACTGGGCACATATACCACTGGCTACATATACTGGGCACATATACCTCTGGCTACATATACTGGGGACACATACCCCTGCCTACATATACTGGGCACATATACCCCTGGCTACCTGTTCTGGGGACATCTATACTGCTGGCCACCTATTCTGGGGACACCTATAGACCTGGGGCTACCTATTTTTGGGGAAGCACTGCTGTCAGATTGAGTGTATTTTGGGGAACTGCTGCCAGGTGAGAGGTGTCTACCATATTAAGGGGGCATTCTGCCTATTTATGTGAAATGCTGCCTATTTATGTGCCTCATGACTGCTGAATTTGTCTTGTTGGGGGCCTCATGGTTACTGAATTTGTCTTGTTGGGGGCCTCATGATTTGTTGGGGGCCTCAAGATCGCTGAATTTGTCTTGTTAGGGGCCTCATGATTGCTGAATTTGTCTTGTTGGGGGTGTCAGGATTGCTAAATTTGTCTTGTTGGGGGCCTCATGATTGCTGAGTTGGTCATGTTGGGGGCCTCATGTTTGCGGAATTTGTCTTGATGGGGGGGGCTCATGATTGCTGAATTTGTCTTGGAACATGCTGGAAGGTACATACTGAGGGAGGGTGGGTGAGCGTGAGCCTGCTAACCTCCATGTACATTTGAAGGGGCATGGCCAAATGTGGAGCACCCATAACCACGCCCACATTTGGTCACGACCCTTCACCTTAGGGGGCGCATTAGTAGTCCTTGTCCCCGGGCGCTGAAAACCCTAGCTACGCCTCTGTGGCTATTGCAACATTTAAAATATTTCCCTAGTACAATGTATGGCACCAATATTTTATTTGGAAATAAAGGTGCATTTTTTTCAGTTTTGCGTCCATCACTAATTACAAGCCTATAATTTTAACAATAACAGTGATATACCCTCTTGTCATACATATTAAAAAAGTTCAGCACTGACGATAACTCTTTGTAATGATCTGCGCTGCTGTCTGCACAGGCAGACAGCTGTTTGACCATTTGGTAGGTCTGAATGCTGCAGGTCCCTGGAAAAGAGACCTGTCTCCACTCTGCAAGTTGCAGAGTTGCTGTTCTGGGGAGGAATTTGCATTCATGTGTCATGCAAATTGCTTAGCTGCTTCCTCTGATGGCTTGCAGTATAAAACCCATTTCTTCCCAGAATTCCTTGCTGGTCATGATGGTTTGTTCCTGCTAACTTACCTGGAGTCTCAGCCTTTGCTAATTGTTTGTTAACATTATCTTAGAGTAATTCCTTGGGAGTGCACTAGGCATTCATTCTAGCGTAGTCAGGTTGTTGTATTATCTGTATAGCCTTGTACTGTCTATCTGTTGCGATTGTCTTGTCGCCAGCGGCGGTCGACAGGAAATCGTTCTGTCTGTTGGGATCGCATTCGCCCTAGCAGTAGTGGCGGTGGTTCCTTCTGTACTCTGTCTTAGGGGTGCAAGCCAGAGCAGCGGTTGCTACTGGTTGCTCCATCTGTCTGTCTGTCTGGATCGCATCCGCCCTAGCGGTAGTGGCGGTGGTTCCTTCTCTACTCTGTCTGGGAGTGTAGGCCAGAGCTGCGGTTGCTACTGGTTACTCCTTCTGTCTGTCTTGTCTGGAATGAACGCTTGCTGTAAGCTCGGTGAGGTAACAGTTTAGCAAGCATTCGCATTCTCTATTCGTTTTCGTGTTACATTGGTTAGTTAGGGTTGGCGTGCTTTGTCTCTGTTGCGCTTTTCATGCAGAGACCGCGTCATTTGCGTGCTTTGTCGCTGTTGCACTTTTCGTGCGGTGACCGCGTTTAGCGAGTGCGTTTGTTATTTTCCTTGGCGTTCTGATCATTGTTATTTGCTGTGTCTTTCTTGCTATACTTGTGCTCTGTCTTTATTCGGTCTTGTGTCACTGTTGGCAATCGCCACTCTTGCGATTGCGTTCCCACTTGATTTCCGTTGTTGTGTGTTCACCATCACCGGGGGGGGGGGGGGGGCGACTAGATTGGTGGACACACATACATTCTGTCGCTGTGCTCACTCTCTCTCTCTCTGAGGGCTATCTTGCCCTGCATTGTTGCAATTCGTACAATTCCCAACTGGCATCTGTGGCAGTGCAGAGGGGTTGTTCCTCTGCACTCCACAGCTCCATTTGCCGGTTGGAATTTCCCTCTACAAGTGCATTGCACCAAGCTGGGTTCTGCCGTTTTATACACTTGTGGAGGACTTCCACCGTGTCAGCGCACACTTTGTGCGCTGACCACAGAGATAATTCCGCAATCGTTACACTATTCATGTATTTTTTTAATGCAAAAGTTTTACTTGGGTGACCATGGGAGAGTGTGGGAGGTAATGGGTTTATTTTAAATGTTATCCTGTAATCAAATGTTTATCAAAATAAATGTACTGTATGTAGGTGTAATATTACTATTTGACCACAAGATGTCCTCCCTCATTATCTTCCTGAGCTATTAGTGCGCTAACAGGAAGAAATACATGGATGTATTACTTTCATTATTACGATGACTGTAGGCATCTCATTGATGCTGGCTATCTTTGAAACGGGGACTTAGACTTAGAACTGCGTTCCCATTCATTGATCTCCCCTCTAACGAGCCGTGTGACACGGTTGTCCCCCTGGGACACAGGAGAGCGATCGGCTCTCATAGGCTGAAGCGTCATTAAGGTCATTGTGTATACAATAGAATATTGAATATCTCATAATGCAATCTGAAAGAAGTTTGTATGTTTTTTCCGTGTCTGTGTGGGTTTCCTCCGGGCACTCCTGTTCCCAAAAACATATAGATAAGTTAATTGATCTTTCCCTAAAATTGGCCCTAGACTATGATGGACTATGGTGGGGATTAAATTGTGAGCCCCTGACAGAGGCGTATCTAGAGGGGTGCAGGCATGGCTGGTGCCATGCATGCCCCTTTGCTGTGCCGCCATGCCTGTCCCCATCACTCAGACCTCAGATCTGATTCATTCTGTTATCTGGGGAGCATGGCTACTTAACTTGTGTATGGAGGGCGCACTTGGCTTAGTCTTAGAAATGAGGACAGAGAGGGAATAAGAAAAGATACTTCCCAAAAAGTAACTTCAGCAATATCCCGAGCCAAAAAAACACAGGCAACCATAACACACGTATTAGAGAGAGAATGCTGTTTTTATAGAGGAAAGGGGCTCTGACCGGGAAGGGGGAGGGGTGGGCGCGATTTCAGTGTTTGCCATGGGCTCTGTATTACCTAGATATGCCCCTGGCCCCTGAGAGATAAACTGTGTAAAGCATTATGGTAGATAGCGCTGTATAAATTAATAACAATAATAATAATAATAATAATGTAAGGCTGGAGACCTATATATGTTGCGCTTTATGCCTGTCCCTTCTATAATTACATTTTATACATAGTGATTACTTTTTCCTCTTTGGACACTTCAGCTTTTGCAAAATGTTGCACCTACAGTGTATATCTCCATCTATTTACTATGGCAGTTTTTTATTTTACAGTTTGTAGTCAATATGGCCTATGGATCTGTACAAAGATATGAGATTTTTGCTTTTAGAGAATGATATTTGGGTGAGCGAGATAAAGCAAGTTATCACTCCAGGCTGTTCAGAATTCATAAAAAGCTTGCATTAAGACACCTTAGATGAAAGAGGAATGACACCACCCTTGACTTATACCTTGCAGTATAAGGGAGAAAGTCATACCTGCTGGCCATCTAAGAAATCCTAGATCCTCAATCCTAGACCTCAGTGGAAAAAGAAATGTTTAGATCTTGGCTTCAGTTTGATGAAGGTAAAAAGGAGATAGAAAACAGTATTTCATTTCTAAAGCCATACAAAGAAGATAAACCTTTTTGAAAAATGTACGGTAATCAGTAACTAAGAAAATATGTAGAAACTACAAAAATGGAGCATGCATTAATCTAGACATCAAGACAGTAATCAATTTACATTTCTTTTATTTGAAATTCAGAGATATTATAATTGCGTTCTTATGATGAGAAACTTGAAAGTAAAACAGATTGATACGGCTTCCCTTCTCATAAAATCAAAGAAAAAAAAATCGAAAAAAAATCGAAACATTCTACTGATACTGCACAAATAATGTGAACATGATAAGTGCCTTCAACTTTCACTGAAATCAAGTACATAACATGTTGTCCAAAAATTAACATCTGCTCCAACTAGATCCAAAAGGAATTCAGATTGCAGATGTAGGGCCATTGATAACATACTGTAAAGGAAAGATCAAGAGGTCTATCTCAATTGAGTTTTAGGATAAAACATGGTGACCATTGGCTTAAAGAGGAACTTTTACCCAGGATTGAACGTCAGTAGCTGATACCACCATTCCCATGAGAAATGTATACCTTTCCTCAAATAGATCAATGATGGGTTGGTTTTGCGTGGCTGATACAGTGGAGGATTCGAGGAACCCCTCCCACAGTGTGATTCCAGAGCCATGGCCCTGACCGTTTCCTTCTCACTTTGCAATGTATAAATGTATTTTTTGTCCCACTACTACTATATTTTGGTAAAGTTGTTCTTTAACTTTTTGCCGACCGCTCCACGGCAATTGGCGTGAACGCGGCGGCAGCCCCATGACCACTCCACGCCAATTGGCGTGAAGACCTGGGGGCGGTGATTGCAGGGGATCGCGATCGCTGTTAGGAGACTGTTAGACGGTGAAACCGTAGTCTATTTACATAGTACAGTGCTGCGATCTACGGCAGCGCTGTACAGGGGACAGCTGTGTGACACTGCTGTCCCCCTGAGACACGCAGGAGCGATCCGGTGTCATAGGCTGAAACCTATGACAGCTGATCGCTGTCATTGGCTAGCGGGGGGAGGGAGCATTAATAAAGTTAATAACAAAGTCTGTTTATTTATTTAAAAAAAATAAGAAGAATAAATATTTATTAAAAAAAAAACAAAAAAAAACATCCTGGGAGCTATCAGAGCTCAGCATTAGAAAGCTCTGTTGGTGGTGGTGGTGGGGGGGGGGGGGGGGGGGGAGGTTTACTCACCTGGGGCTTCTACCAGCCCCCTGCAGCAGTCCAGTGCCCTCGCAGCCACTCACTAATCCTCTGGTCCCCCGCTGTCAGCTATTTTCGTTTTTGCCGACAGGCCTTTTAGGACTGGCCACGCGTAGCTTTTTCCGTATTCCCGACTGTAATTAGCGCTATTGCGGGCCGCAACACATACAAAAATACGCGTTGTCGCAATACGAACGCATTGATATGTGGCAACGCGTATTTTTGTCCAAGTTGCGGCCCGCAATAGCGCTAATTACAGTCGGGAATGCGGAAAAAGCTACGTGTGGCCAATCCTGACGGGCCTGTCGGCAAAAACGAAACTAGCTGGCAGCGGGGGACCAGAGGATTAGTGAGTGACTACGAGGGCGCAGGACTGCTGCAGGGGGCTGGTAGAAGCCCCAGGTGAGTAAAACTCATTTTTTTTTCTGGCTTAAAGAGGAACTGTAACGACAAAACGGCCCCTGGGGGGTACTCACCTCGGGTGGGGGAAGCCTCCGGATCCTAATGAGGCTTCCCACGCCGTCCTCCATCCGTCAGGGGTCTCGCTGCAGCCCTCCGTGCAGCGGTGACGTAATATTTACCTTCCTGGCTCCTGCGCAGGCGCTCTGACGGCTGTCGGCGCCGAAGTAGGCGGAAATACCCGATCGCCGTCGGGTCTGCTCTACAAGTTTCCGGCGCCTGCGCAGTAGAGCGGACCCGACGGAGATCGGGTATTTCCGTCTATTTCCGTGCCGAAAGTCGCCACAGCGCCCCCGCTGGAGCCAGCAAAGGTAAATATTGAACTGACAGTCGGCACAGTCGCCGGCTGTTCGGAGGGCTGCGGCGAGACCCCCGTGGGACAGAGGACGGCGTGGGAAGCCTCATTAGGATCCGGAGGCTTCCCCCACCCGAGGTGAGTACCCCCCAGGGGATCTTTTTGATGTTACAGTGTCTCTTTAAGGTTCACTTTAAGTGGTTAATAAGATGTCTCTTCCTGTCAGGATATTTTAGTGTGGTACATGTAGACATTGCAGATATATGGATGTAATAAAAATGTTACCCAGTACTTCTGGGTCCACCATAATGTGCTTTATTAAAGGGTGGTGGTGGATTTTTCTATGCCTATATTTACAAATCGCATACATTTGAAATCGGCGCCGGTAGACTTGGGTGCAGGATACAGCCAGTATATGGCTGATCCTGCTGCTGCACAAGTCCTGGCCGTGTTGGTATTACTATTTTCCCTACAGGCCGCCATGGATGGTGGGGAATTATATAATTCGGCTTCCAGCTATTGCTGGAGGCCGAATTATTGTGTTTTAAAAGCAACTTCAGCTCCGTCTTCTGACAGCGCCGAGGTTACTCGCTGAGCGCCGCTATAGATGTAATTCCTATTACAGTCTATGGTGGCGCCGGCTGTGCCCAAATCTTCCTGCGCTGAAAAGCACTGCTGTGTTACAAATCAGTTGCTTTATTCCCAGATTCATGAACGGACGCCTACTGTTGGTAAAAGGGAGTTTGCTATGGGTCCAGAAAGTTTCTAGATTTTTCCCTACGTGGCTGGCTTTTAGATTATATAACCTTACAAATCTATTTTTTCATCTAATATATTCCAAATGGATATAAACGATAATCTGGTTGTCATAATCTATATAATTGAAAACTATGACGCTAATTGGAAGATTCATGTTGGTAGACCAGTTACACGCATGGATATTTCTGTGCACAGGTCACCCCTGTAACAAGATGCCCTTTAATAATTACTAGTAAGCGTGTCCCATTTGCTGTGAACTTGTTGTGTGCATTACTTTCAGAGGAAAGATCAAGTACATAATGTTAATGCCAATAGTTCTTGGTGTTTTTACAACTTCTCTTTTGGTCTGTTCAGTGTTACTTCTAATCGTCTTTGCGTGGTTTCAATTGACTTTCTACCATAAAGTTCAATGACATCATTGTGCATAACTTAACCCCTGCTCATGACTGTGGCTTTAGAGGGGAAATTTCACCAGTAACAGGTTAAAAGGGCATCTTAAAGCAGAACATAATCCAATTTCTACTGCAATAGTGAGTCCTTTTATTAAAAAAGCAGTAAGGATAAAAAATAAAATCTATGTACCAATTTTGCAAATAAACGGACTCCTCGCAGGATTGTCTTACATGATAGTTAACAGTAAATTAAGCCTGAAACAAAACATGGCAGGGGAAGAGATAGGATGGTGCACCATGTAATCAGAGCTGTACAGTGTTATCATTGGGGAATGAGCTGCTGCATGAGAACAGCAGGGAAAGACCAATCACCGCTGTGCATTGCCCAAACATTTATAGAGACAGTATCTATAAAAGGTTAAACTGGTCAGATCAGATTTTGTATCTCTGAAGATTGGTTATACCGGGAACTTTTTACCAAATATGGCCAATGACTCTCTTCAGAGCTGCATGGAAAAGCTTTGACCTCTGAGAACAGGGTCTGTTGTCAGGTGTTTTCTTAAAGAACAAGCGACACCCATGCTAACCTAGAAATAAAAAACACATATATAAGTAGATAAATACTACCTCTACTTACATAACAGATGTATTGTGCTATCCTCCCTGACTCTTGTTTCCCCCCTTCCTTCTCTTGCTCATTGTGTATTCATTAGCTGCCCTCCTCCCAGAGTCTTTTTTTTTTTATTTACACATCCAATCACTGAGTCACCTCAGCCTAGCTTGTAAACACAAGTGATCAGATAGGCAGGGAAATAAATGGAAGAGGAGGAATAAATTATAGATAAAAAGAACTCCCAGCATTCAAAAGAACTCCCAGCATTCAACTTTTTGGCACTGTTTGGCACTAGGGCCAGTGCTCCTATAGTATGTAATAACTCCAAACCATGACAGCAGAAAAAAGTTTTGAATGCAGGATTAACATCATTATTACTTAATACACTCAGACCAGTTGCTGTTGAAATTTGATTTTTATGGTGACAATACCGCTTTAAATAAAAAAAAACTTGACTATAAATAAGGGTTTGCTGTGATGCTGTTGTGGTGTCATCGGCAGAGCTGGATTTCTGCAAAGGTCACCAAGGGAGAAACAGAAGTAGCAGGTAGAGAGGGCAGCATCAAAGCTTTTGTCAGGGAGTCTCGTGATTTGTAGTTATGCCACTGGTAGGGGAGTGAAAGAGAGGGTAGGAAAACTGTTTATTCTTTTTAATTAGGCTTATCCAGCCAGTGGTCTGTTATTGTTCCTTTACTGGCCATGGCTGTATGTGAGAGGGTTGCTCAAACATGTGACCTATTATCAACCAATCAAGTCTGGTGGTCAGGGTTTTCGGTAGCAGGAAAAAAGGCGCCAGAGGCTAGTGGACGAAAAGGGCGCCGGCATAGACTCTAATGCATTTATTGTTAATTCGCTCCCAAAGCAGAAAAAAGGGCGCCTGATAAATATCGTTAACAGCATTAGAACATTAAAGTTTTTGAAATATGTTATAATTTTAGAAACTTGCAATGGTATAGTTTTTGTCATATTATATTGCTTGTATATACAGATTTTATGTTATCAAATACGTTATCGCTTCTATGTTTGTTATGGTGTTTGTGCAGGGGGTGGTTAGAGTTAGGCACCACTGGGGGGGAGTGGTTAGGGTTAGGCACCACCACGGGGAGTGGTTAGGGTTAGGCACCACCAAGGGGGTGGTTAGGGTTAGGCCCCATCAAGGGGAGTGGTTAGGGTTAGGCACCATGGGAAGTGGTTAGGGTTAGGCACCACCAGGGGGGTGGTTAGGGTTAGGTACCACCAGGGTAGGGTTCTGTGTGAGAGTGGGGTTATGTTAAGCTGTATTGTTGAATTATGTAACGATTTTTAAAGGTAATATCTTTTTGTTTTTACCTCTCATCTGTACACATAACCAATTTCGTTAATGATGTTCATCGTTATTGAGATTTCGTTATCCACAGGCGCCAATTTGTTATCCATCTGGGTCCTTTGTTCCTGGCACCCTTTTTTCATGCACCTTTGTTATCTGTAGTTTGTTTATTTCCAGAGCATACTCCACAATGTTTTGGAATACGAAATCCCCCATAAAAAACACCATGCTAGCAACATGCACCTTGTTGCTAGATGGCTGTTTACCTTAATGCTGCCAGTCACTGCTGTCAGGAACCGGCCCGCGGCATGCCTGCGTATACGGTTCCCGACTGCGGGTTTGACCAGATCAAGCGAGGTGCAGCCTTATTCAAGCTAAAAACAAGGCTGTGACCCCTCAAACACTTCTCACTGCCTCCACTAGCTGTTGCTAGAAACATCCACTCTGCTGTCGAGTGCTCAAGCAATCCGCGTTTTCGTATTCGGGTCAGCTTTGCGCTTTAGGCCGAATAAGGGAACGCCACGCACACCCACACACAGTACAGTTGTACAGTAACACAGCACAATCAGGCACTGACTTGTAATGCAAGTTACACTGTCGTGCAGCAAAACCACTAACAGTCGTTCCGAACGATACTGTTAGCCACTCTGCTGTCGAGCGCAAAAGTGCCCCATACACACAATGCAATTACAATCTCATACAGTAGTGTTGCTCAAATGTACAATCCGGCATGGACTTATACACAGTTACACTGCAGTCTCTTCTAGGCTATGAGTCTTAGTTTAGTACAGCAGAAGTCAAGCTTATTAAATAACAATTTAATATTCCAGGAAAAAAGTGGAACAATGCAGAAAATAATATATACAAAAGATGTACAAAAAACAAAGTAAAAAAGTTACAAAGTAAAAGTTACAAGATACACACAAGGGTATTTGCTTACCAAAATAACAGGGATCAAGATAGAAGAATCTTGGACTTGGGTTCTGTGGACGGACACCGTTCTGGTTGGACCAGGAGCCAACTTAGCTTGGACCGAGAATCCGGCTTCAGCTACCATCAGGAGTGGACTGATTTTAGGTATCTGCCCCCTGCCTTTTATGCTGGAATATTTGCCTTGAGGCTGCAAGCCCGTTTGGACAGGGGAACTAGTTTAATTAAATCTCAGACATAATTCAATTTCCAGAGATCTAACTTCCATGTAAGAGTGCATTTTCGCACACACCCAACAAAAGACTTCCTTAACATCCAATTTACCCAGGTAAAAGTCTATACATCAAAAGATTGTGAAGTGAGGCTTTTCAACATTGCATCAGGCTGTCATACGTAAAGTACCGAGTTTCCTGATAGCCTATGAAGTTGGCAGATTCAATTAGTACGATTGTCTTTTGGGACAATTGGGTGTCTACATGTCAAAGAGTTCAAAAGCTATGCAGACAACGCAATTTAGCAGTGTCCCACTCTCAGAGGAACTGCATACCAAAACTCAAAAGCACTTCCTATTGTCATACAGTAAACACAGCTTTCTCCAAAGCCAGAATTACACAGCAGTACACAGCAGACAGGAAAATGAAAAAATATGGCTTCTGTATTACCCCAACATCATAACTACTAGTGTTGGGCGAACAGTGTTCGCCACTGTTCGGGTTCTGCAGAACATCACCCTGTTCGGGTGATGTTCGAGTTCGGCCGAACACCTGACGGTGCTCGGCCAAACCGTTCGGCCACATGGCCGAACTAAGAGCGCATGGCCGAACGTTCCCCGAACGTTCGGCTAGCGCTGTGATTGGCCGAACGGGTCACGTGGTTCGGGCCCGAACGCGCTCTGATTGGCCGAACGGTCACGTGGTTCGGGTAAATAAATACCCGAACCACGTCATATCTCCGCCATTTGTCTGTGGGTTTAGCTTTGGGTAGGCAGGCAGGGTAGTTCGCTCTCCAGCCACGCTAGCCAGGGTCCCCCCCAGTCATTGTGTGTCGCTGCTGGGAACAGTAGTACACCGCTCGCTCAGCCACACTATATATAGCATTGTTTACTGCCACTGTGTACCTCGCTCAGCCACGCTATATATATAGCATTGTGTTTTCTGACACTCTGTGTACACGGCTTAGGCTAGTCTGACTAATATAGCATTGTGTGTACTGCCACTGTGCACCTCGCTCAGCCACGCTATATATAGCATTGTGTGTACTGCCACTGTGCACCTCGCTCAGCCACGCTATATATAGCATTGTGTGTACTGCCACTGTGCACCTCGCTCAGCCACGCTATATATATAGCATTGTGTTTTCTGACACTCTGTGTACACGGCTTAGGCTAGCCTGACTAATATAGCATTGTGTGTACTGCCACTGTGCACCTCGCTCAGCCACGCTATATATAGCATTGTGTGTACTGCCACTGTGCACCTCGCTCAGCCACGCTATATATAGCATTGTGTTTTCTGACACTCTGTGTACACGGCTTAGCCTGACTAATATAGCATTGTGTGTACTGCCACTGTGCACCTCGCTCAGCCACGCTATATATAGCATTGTGTTTACTGCCACTCTGTGTACACCGCTCAGCCAGACTATATACCGTTGTTTACTGACACTCTGTGTACACCGCTCAGCCAGACTATATACCATTGTTTACTGACACTCTGTGTACACCGCTCAGCCAGACTATATACCATTGTTTACTGACACTCTGTGTACACCGCTCAGCCAGACTATATACCATTGTTTACTGACACTCTGTGTACACCGCTCAGCCAGACTATATACCATTGTTTACTGACACTCTGTGTACACCGCTCAGCAAGACTATATACCATTGTTTACTGACACTCTGTGTACACCGCTCAGCCAGACTATATACCATTGTTTACTGACACTCTGTGTACACCGCTCAGCCAGACTATATACCATTGTTTACTGACACTCTGTGTACACCGCTCAGCCAGACTATATACCATTGTTTACTGACACTCTGTGTACACCGCTCAGCCAGACTATATACCATTGTTTACTGACACTCTGTGTACACTGCTCAGCCAGACTATATACCATTGTTTACTGCCACTCTGATTCTGCTGGGAACAGTAGTACACCGCTCGCTCAGCCAGACTATATGGCATTGTGTTTACTGCCACTCTGTGTACACCGCTCAGCCACACTATATAGCATTGCGTACTCTGCCAGTCAGTGTGTATATTGCTGGGATCAGTAATACTCCACTCACCGTCAACCACTATATGAGCTCAACATGAGTTCCCCAGAGACCTCCGCTGTGAGCAGCACTCCCAACAACAGCAACAGCCAACGCCCCACGCAAGCTATAACATCCACCCCAGCAGCCAGTGGTCAGCAGCAGCCCTCCCCGGAGGAGAACGTTGTGTCCATCGGTCCGGCGCCAGAGCGATTAATGAGGGCTGCCATTGAGGAGATGATGGGGCCTGATGTGGAGGAGGAGGTCTGGCTCAGGCCAGCATCCCAAGTTAATGTTGAGGACGATGAGGGGTCTGTGTCTGGGGATGTTGGGGTGGCAGAGGTGGTGGGTGGTTCAGACTCAGGAGAAGAGTTGTATGATGAGGATGATGATCGGGACCATCTGTATGTGCCTCAGAGTCTGACCCCGGAAAACATGTTGTATCGTGTGTTTAGGTACTAAAATCTGCGTTCCCTCCCAGTAGTGTTGGGCGAACAGTGTTTGCCACTGTTCGGGTTCTGCAGAACATCACCCTGTTCGGGGTGACTATATAGCAGCCTATATAGCATTGTGTTTAATGCCACTCTGTGTACACGGCTCAGCCACACTATATAGCATTGTGTTTACTTCCACCCTGTGTCTGCTGGGAACAGTAGTACACCGCTCACCCGCCACTGTATAGCATTGTGCTCTGTGTCGCTGCTGACAAAAGTGGTACACCGCTCACCCAGCACTGTATAGCATTTCTGTACTGCCACTGTACTGCTGCCAGTCAGCGTGTACTTTAAGGATAAGTGAAATGAGGAAGAAATCCGGTGAAAGAGGGAGGGGCAAGGGAAGAGGTGTTTCCCCTGACGGTTCACGTACAGGCCACAGGGGAGCACCCAAGAAAACCCACTCAATACCGCCCATGTTGTCCAGGACAACAACCCTCACAGATCCAAAAGAACAGGACCAGATAATTACTTGGATGACCTCTCAAGCGTCCAGCAGTGGGTGAAGCAGCACCAGCACATCACGCACGAGGTCCGAGTCCTCAGCCAGTTACAAGGAGCCAGTGGGCACAAAGCTGACACAACCGGCAGCGACACCACGCACACAACTGCCAGATAACCAGACGACGTTGGAGTGAGCTGCGCAGAGGTTGTTCTGGGGAGCTCTACTCCACGGCGGCGGCCCCCCACAATGACATATGACGAGTTTGAGGAGATGGAAGAGGAGGGTATGGACAATGTGGACATAGACCCAGATTTTGTTTGTGAACGAGAACATCGCCGTCGTAGCAGCAGCACAGATGAGTCTGTTGAGGAACCCACTGCTGCACGAGTTCGCCTTGTGCCACAAGGTAGGCGGCGCGCAATTTCAGGCACCGCAAGCATGGTTCAAGTGAGAGGCAAAAGAGGCGCAAACAGAAATCGCCAGCAAGGCAGGTGCTCCAAAGTCTGGGCTTTCTTTGAAGACTGCACTGAGGATGTTACCATGGCGATTTGCAAGGTGTGCAAGACCCGCCTGAGCAGGGGGAAAAGTATTAACAACCTCTCCACCACCAGCATGAGCCGCCACATTCTATCCAAACATCCCACACTGTGGGCAAACGCGGCAGGACAGGGTACCACCAGCAACACTGCCTCCCTTGGGTTCACCAGACTCACCACCAGACCCGCCTCAGCAGCAGCAGTAGCCCAGCCATTGCGTGGTTCACAACATTCACAAACATCAGACGATGCTGACACTGTCACTTTCCGGACTAGTGCTCTTGAGGTCTCCCAGTGTTCATCAAACACAACAACCAACAGCCCTTCGGTGTGCAGCCCTACGGTTGAGTTGTCTGTCTCTGAGATGTTTGAGCGCAAGAGGAAATTGCCAGCAAATGACCCCCGGGCCGTGGCAGTAACAGCCAGCCAGCATAGCCAAGGTTCTGGCCTGCGAAATGCTGCCATATCGAGTGGTGGAGACAAACAGCTTCAAGGGCATGATGTCAGTGGCCATCCCACGTTACGTGGTTCCCAGCCGCTACCACTTTGCGCGCTCTGCAGTGCCTGAGTTGCATGAGCACGTGGTCAGCTAAATAACCCGAAGCTTGAAGAATGCCGTTGCCTGCAAGGTTCACCTCACCACTGACACCTGGACGAGTGCGTTCGGCCAGGGTCGATACATCTCCCTTACCGCGCACTGGGTGAACCTTGTGGAGCCTGGCAGCGATTCCTCACCTGCTACGGCGCGGGTGTTGCCCACGCCGCAAACAGCTGCACCGCCGTCCCTCCCACTGGATAACAACAGCAGCACCTACCTCTCTGACTCCTTCTCCTCCAACGCATCTCAAAGCTGTACCTCATCCGGAAACGCTAACCCAGCACCAGCAGCAGTAGGATCGTGGAAGCAGTGCAGCACAGCTGTTGGCATGCGTCAGCAAGCGTTGCTGAAGCTGATCTGCCTTGGGGATAAGCAGAACACAGGGGAGGAAATTTGGAGGGGAATAAAGGAACAGACAGATTTGTGGCTGGCACCGCTGGACCTGAAACCGGGCATGAAGCTAGACACCTGGCACGAACTGGCAATGTACGCAATAGAGGTGCTGGCTTGCCCGGCAGCCAGCGTTATGTCGGAACGCTGTTTCAGTGCTGCCGGAGGCATCGTCACAGATCGGCGTATCCGCCTCTCCACAGAAAATGCAGACCGTCTGACTCAAATTAAAATGAATCAATCCTGGATTGGAAACGACTACGCAACACTCCAGGACCCCAACCAAGTAACATGACCAATGAACATCTGGGATGGTTTAGCGTTTCCGGTCCCTGTTTATTGAACCTCTCATCTGTATTACATTTATGACTGCATGGCGGTACAAAGCATGCTATCCGCACGCTTCTTGTCCTCATGCAAGGCCTGGGTTGTTGTGTCTCACAAAGCGTGGCCTTCTCCTCCTGCGCCTCCTCCTGTTCCATCACGTGTGCTGCTGCTGCTGCTGCTGGGTTAGCGTTGCCGGTCCCTGTTTATGGAACCTCTTATCTTTATTACATTTATGACTGCATGGCGGTACAAAGCATGCTATCCGCACGCTTCTTGTCCTCATGCAAGGCCTGGGTTGTTGTGTCTCACAAAGCGTGGCCTTCTCCTCCTGCGCCTCCTCCTGTTCCATCACGTGTGCTGCTGCTGCTGCTGCTGGGTTAGCGTTGCCGGTCCCTGTTTATGGAACCTCTTATCTTTATTACATTTATGACTGCATGGCGGTACAAAGCATGCTATCCGCACGCTTCTTGTCCTCATGCAAGGCCTGGGTTGTTGTGTCTCACAAAGCGTGGCCTTCTCCTCCTGCGCCTCCTCCTGTTCCATCACGTGTGCTGCTGCTGCTGCTGCTGGGTTAGCGTTGCCGGTCCTTGTTTATGGAACCTCTTATCTTTATTACATTTATGACTGCATGGCGGTACAAAGCATGCTATCCGCACGCTTCTTGCCCTCATGCAAGGCCGGGGTTGTTGTGTCTCACAAAGCGTGGCCTTCTCCTCCTGCGCCTCCTCCTGTTCCATCACGTGTGCTGCTGCTGGGTTAGCGTTACCGGTCCCTTTTCCTGGAACCTCTTATATGTATTACATTTATGACTGCATGCCGACAAAAAACATGTTACCTGTGCAAAGAAAACAGACATTTCCCGCATTTAAAAGACAGTTTTCCCTTTGAAACTTTAAAATCGATTTTCTCAAAAACTATAAGCTCTTTTTGCTAATTTTTTTTTTCCTCTTGTACCCACTCCCAAGGTGCACATACCCTGTAAATTTGGGGTATGTAGCATGTAAGGAGGCTTTACAAACCACAAAAGTTCGGGTCCCCATTGACTTCCATTATGTTCGGAGTTCGGGTCGAACACCCGAACATCGCGGCCATGTTCGGCCTGTTCGGCCCGAACCCGAACATCTAGATGTTCGCCCAACACTAATAACTACCCCGTATATCACCACAACTGCCACTCCCCTGCCTCCTCTATAGCGCTGCTCCCCGCCTGTGTCCCTTCCCTCCAATCAGCTTATGGAGGTGGAGAGGGAAGGGACGCAGGCGGGGAGCTGCGATATAGAGTAGGCGGGGGAACGGCGGTAACTGGCAGCATTAAGGTAAACAGCCAGCTAGCGACAAGGTGCATGTCGCTAGCATGGTGTTTTTTTATGGGGGACAGCAGAGTGCAGGGGGGGCCTGGGGGGACACAGTACAGACAGAGAGGCTGGTGATAGTATGCTGAACCAGCCTCTGCGTCCTAATAGCATTCTTCAAACCTACCTTCTCTACACATCCCTATACCTTAAGTCCAGAACCCCTGCCACACCCCAAGCCACATATATTGTGAGAAATGTATAAGCAAATTATGTACTTTCATTATTCAAACTGGTCCTTTCTATCATCACTACTTTTCCTTCAAAGTAGCATCTGGAACTAAGGAATACATGAATATATGAACTTAGACGAGAAAAGAGAATAATGTTTACATAAACTAATTTTTATTACAGAAATGCATATTTTTACATGGATGAGTACAACAGGCCTTAGGGTTCTTTTACACTATATCTGTTGCTGTCACTTATAACTGAAAGGACAAATGTTGTTCAAGGTAATGTCCATGTTTCCCTATGGCTCAAATCACATTATACATGTTTTAACTGAACACATCAATTCTTCAGCATAGAGTGTAAAAGAGGCCTAAAGGAGGAAAAAATGAAACGAAGGATGAATGTGATTTAGCTCCCTATTTGGACCCAGGGCCGTCCTTTGCCCAGCGCCTGAGCGATTATATTAAACTATTGTGGTATGCAGTAGGCACTTTTTTGGTGGGGGCTTTGCTTTATTTACCTATTCATTCCCTTCAATAAATTGTATATAATTGTGGACCCCTGATGAAGCACACTTTGGGTGAAACATATTGGCTTCTTGGAGTTGTAATGTTTTAGCATGCTTGTTACTACTGACAGACCATTTGAAATTTTTAGGGACTGTGATTTGAGTGTCTGAAGTCTGCACTCAACTTGGGGGTCAGAGTCTAGGGAAACACCTGAGTGACACTTGCATATTAGGACTAGAGTAGCGGCGAACTGTTCGCCTGGCGAACATCTCTGGGGCTTTTACTACTTCCGGGTCGCACTGACCCGGAGTATGCCTGCGCTGCCCGGCGGAGCCCGGCGTCGTAGATCGCGCTCCTGTTGCCGGGCACTCTCTGCATATGAGCGTGACATCGTTCATGACGTCACGCACACGCACAGAAAGTGCCCGGCAACAGGAGCGCGATCTAGGACGCGCTCCGCCGGTGTAATGTCAGAATGGCCAGCCCGGAAGCAGCCTTCCTCACTGAGTATGACGCATACTCAGTGGGAAGTTAGACATTACTTACCTGAAATATCTCCGCTTCCGCACCTCCTACACTCCTGAAATTTTCAGGGGAGGGACGGGACCCCCAGATCTAGCTCTGTGCCAAATTGCAGCTCCCGAGCCCTACTAGTTCCCGAGATAGGTTTGCTAAAATCAGTCTCGGGAACCAGCGGGGTTCGGGGGCTGCAATTCGGCACAGAGCTAGATCTGGGGGTCCTCTCCCTCCCCTGAAAATTTCGGGAGTGTACGTGCTGCGGAAGCGGAGATATTTAGGACGTTTTACGTGGCTGCACAATTTAATGGGATGCAGGCTCCTACTGCTCATGCGGGGCTGCCCAATCTGCGGGGCTGCCCATTCTGACACTACACCGGCCAGCGCAGGCGTACTACTCTGGGTCAGTGCGACCCGGAAGTAGTAAATGCCCCAGGGATTTGGAGATGTTTGCCACATCTCTAATTAGGACTAGCCACCTTCTCTGAACCTCCTTAGGTATTGCATAGCCCTATCTGACTATTTTGCAGTGCATGCAAAAAATCATTTACCACTTCCATAACATGCAAAATTTTGAGATGGATTACGTGAAATCAATTCAATTGTAAAATTGTAATAATGCGTATTTGAAATTTTATGCAAAATTATATGCAAATTTTATGCAAGTAAGCAGAATAAGCACATTACTATCATCACGAACACACAATAACTGTTGCCCTTAATGATCGTTAGGGAAACAGTTATGGACAAAAGTTCTATAAGTGATTGGTTTCCTGGGGCCTGGAAGAGCAAAAACACAATGGGACCTATTCAATAAAATAGTGGTAACATTTCCCTGTGCAGGCATTGTAACTTATGCTAGTTGCGTATTAGCGCAACTTGCATTATCTAAGTAATGTGCATATTGCTAGCATACCAGCGATAGGCAACTGTCGTAAGTAACGGTGGAATTGCTGCGAAGCAGGTCAGCACTCAGTGCCTAACTGGGCGCCGTTATAGCAGCACAGCTATGATGCGCACCCCACGCAAGAGTAATTTGGGTATTCAGTGATTGCCAGATCCGGAATGACACCTTCCTCCGAGTATCTAACACCGTTGGGGAGTTTAACTGCAGCAGGGAGAGCCATCATTCTGCTCGCCCTGCGCCGAACTCACCGGCGACGAGGGTATACGTACACAATTGCTATACACGTGGCAATTTTTTACCGCTATTTAGTGAATATGCCCCAATATGCTCTTTTGTCGCTCATTCGCTCATGTTTAATGACCCAGTGTGGGGGTACAAATCTTGCAGGGGCCACCAAAGTCAAGTTTCGCTCAGGGTATTGTGAAACCTAGGGCCAGCCATGTTTGGAGCTATGGGAGTTCTCAGTTTAATTATCAATTTCAGCATTTATAACACCTCTAAACAACACAAGTCCTCCACGCAGTGGTCAGCAGGGTGCAAGCAGCAGCAGGTATACAGTACAATATGTGCGTGTGTGTGTGTGTATGTATGTGTGTGTATGTGTGTATGGTGTGTGTGTGTGTGTGTGTGTGTGTGGTGTGGTGTGGTGTGTGTGTGTGTGTGTGTATGGTGTGTGTATGGTGTATGTGTGTGTGTGTGTGTGTGTGTGTGTGTGTGGTGTGGTGGTGTGTGTGTGTGTGTGTATGGTGTGTGTATGGTGTATGTGTGTGTGTGTGTTGTGGTGTGGTGAGGTGGAATGTGTGCAGTCTTCTCCATCCTCCAGCTTCTTTCTATAAATAAATGGCCACTGTGAGTTTCCACAACTACTGTAAGGCATTTTACGCCAGTTAGGTCACAGGCGGAGATGTTAATATAGTTTAATCATGTTTTTCCAGCTGTGTTATAACATAACTTTGCTTATGTACGAGAGCTCATCTTTTCAGGTCTGAGTGACCTTGGCTCTATCCAAGGACTGTGTGTTCAGCATTGCATAACCTCCATCTATACTGATGTTGTACTGAGGCTAAGAAAGTAGAAGTTTTGTTTGGAATCAGGCATGCGTATCTGGGCTGCTGATTGGTAGACACATCTCGTTACCTTAGTATGTCTGGGTCTATGGCGCATTGGTTATTATGCATTGCTTCCCAGGTGCACACACCTGTGAACTTTTAAAGGGGAATTATATCTGAAAGTCTCATTAAATTAAGCTCTATGCATTCTGTTGGTAGGGAGTGGAGGAAAAAACCAGAACCAATTTCCTTGAACTTTTCATATTTTTCTATATTAATTAAAACGGCATTTTCATTACAGTAAAAATTATTATCCTTTTTTCTCATTTTCCAGATAATGGCAACATCCTGATATGAGATGGGCTTTACATTATGCTTATTATTATTATTGAGGACCCACCCTTTACCCCCCCCTTAAGGACCAGCGTTATTTTTTGTGATCTGTGCTGGGTGGGCTCTGCAGCCCCCAGCACAGATCATGTTTCATGCAAAGCGATCAGATCGCCCCCCTTTTTCCCCCCTATGGGGATGATGTGCAGGGGGGGTCTGATCGCTCCGGTGGGCAGGCATGTTGCGGGGGGGGGGCACCTCAAAGCCCCCCTCCGCTGCGAAATTGCCCCCTCCCTCTCCTACCTGCTCATCCCCGGTAATCGGGGCTGCACAGGACGCTATCCGTCCTGTGCAGCCAGTGACAGGCTGTCCCCTGTCACATGGCGGCGATCCCCGGCCGCTGATTGGCCGGAGATCGCCGATCTGCCTTAGCAGCAGCGCCGTACAATGTAGACAAAGGAGACAAATGTCTCCTACGTTTACATTTAGTCTGCGAGCCGCAATCAGCGGCTCGCAGGCTATTCACGGAGACTCGCTCCGTGATCTAACAGGAAACGGCCGCTCGTGCGAGCGGCCTTTCCTGATTAATTAAGGAGGCACCTGGCGACGCACAGTTGCGTCGCTGGTCCTCCAGCTACCACTTTGCCGCCGCATGGTATGAGTGTGCGGTCGGGAAGTGGTTAACTTGAGAGGTGGAATCAAGAGACTCCAGGAAACCATAAGCAATGATGCAAAGAAGAAAAATCAGTAGCCAGTAGTGCAATATGCCCCAAACTCCAAAATATAGGAAGGATAGCATAAATGCTCACAAATGTCAGGTTGCAATTACTTGAGGGAAAATTCCTCCCCTGCTTTGGCTTTTGTAGGGATCCAAAGGGTCGATCTCCTGGTAAAGGTAGGTAGCTCCTTTAGGATGAGACTAAACTAAATTTACAACAAAGGTGTGATGGAACAAACACTGGTGGATGGAGGCACCCCACAAATATATAAAACTATTTAATACAGTTGCAAACAGGGGATGTATTAGTTGGCTTACCTCTCCTGAAAAACAAACAAACAATTGAGCATATGTTTATCTATATATTTATAGCACACAAACAGGACAACGCATTTTGCAGGCGTCCCCCACTTCCTCAGGTCACTATAAATTTTTTCATTTGACAGATAATAGGGATTATTAAAGGAAAAGCTATGCATGGATTTATTTTGTGAGTTTAAGGAGACATTTAACATTAATGTTTATAATAAAATTATATAATAATATTAATGAATATGTTACGGGTGTGATTGTATTGACTGATGTATTTATTATCTGCCATCTGCCTCCCCATTCCTCCCAGACTGTCCTGCAAAGAAGCACATACTTTACCTGCTTTGGCAGCACTCTGTCCAGGCACGGTCCTCCTGCCACTGCTGCAGCCCGATGTTGTGAAGTATCCTATCTCCCTACAGCTCCCAATGCTTGTTGGGAGGAATACAAAGGTAGGAGGCTTCACAGTGCCAGTGCCAGGCTGCAATAGAGACAGAAGGACCGTGGACAAAGCACTGCTAGAGCAGGTATAGCGTGTGCTTCATTGCACTTCTCGGCAGGGTTGGATAGAAGGGGAGCCGCCTAATACAGCTGACAAAGGTGGGGGTTGGGGAGAATGGAGGACTGCCTAACAGACTATTACTGTCTGCTTAGTATCTCTATTAGTGTTGGTGTGTTAGGGTCGGAGGGGGGGGGGGGGGGTGTTCATGAAATGTCATAGAAGCTACTTAATTCTTGAGGGTGATGAGGGCACAGAAACTACCTGATTTTGCTGAGGAGGTCTGTAGAGACTACCTGATTCTGGGAAGGGGGCACAGAGGCTGCCTGAACATTGGACTGGCTGTGGCTTAGCTGTGCAGGTTAGTGTACTAAGAGATATACTAATGGTGCTACGTTATAGCGACCTGGCATGTCGTCTGTGTAAGAATCTTCACTGGGGCCTGTATAAGCCAGGTTCTGTTACATAGCCCTGCCCGAGAGGGTGGAGCAACACACCAAAACTCAGATCTTTACTTAGCACCATTAGTGTACGGGAGCAACACACCAAAACTCAGATCTTTACTTAGCACCATTAGTGTACCTCTTGATTTGTTAGTTATGCAAGTGATACACTTTAACACAGTTCCATTAGAATGCATGAGTGTGCTGCAGGGCTGCATGTGCTGTGGAAGGTTAATACTGGGCTCAGGGGTACAGGTTGGTCACCAAAAATCTTGGCTATGTTACGGTCATAACATTTTGAGCTCCTCTGAAGGACAATTAGTACCATGAACAAGGGGCACATCCAGGTAATATAGCGCCTATGGCAATCACTGAAGTTGCTCCCCCCCCCCCATTAAAGTTGCTAGAGTTAGCTTCCCAGTATAAGTGCCCAGAGGTAGTAGCCTAGTGTAGGTAGCCCCCAGTTTTGGTTGCCTTCCCAGTATCGGTAGTTAGAGGTGTCTCACCCAGTATAAATAGCCCCCTTTAGGTGTCCCTCCCCATAGTATAAGTACCCCACCAGTATAGGTAATTTATAAGTTATAAGTTAAAAATAACTTTTATGTCCTACATGGATATCAAAATAACTGTGATGATATTAATCCTTAAGGATAACATAGAGGTACCATAGAGGTACTTGTAGTAATAATATGCTTTCTGTTGGCAGTATGGGCTCCCTAGAGGAGATAAGGACTCTGTGGCTTGATTGTAGCCAGCTGTAAAGTCATACTGTCATACTTGTTTCTGGCTGTAATTGATCCACAGAATAGCAAATACACTACCTGACCCAAAGTAAAAGGACACACAAATGCTACATATATCCTGTTTGAGCATTTAATTTCAAAACTATTGGCATTATTATGGGCACACTTTTCCTCTTTTTTGGCATAACAGCCTTTCACTTCTGAGAATTCTTTCTTCTAGGATCTGGAACATGGTCATTCAGAAACAACTTTATCAGACAAGTCAGGTTCATGTCAGGTGATTATGTCTGTTTTGCAGCCAGCATTCCCAAAAGTGTTAAATGAGATTGAGGTCTGAGCTCTATGCAGGCCGATCATGTTCTCACAGATTCAGTGAACAGTCTCTAAATGGGTTATGCTTTAGACACAGGGTCACTGTAATGCAGAAACAGATTAGGACCCTCCTTAAACTGTTGCCACATCCCTTTACAAACACTACCCATTTTGCCACACCCCTTCGACTCGACTCACTTAATGTTTACAGCTGCTGAATCTTGAAATCAGTAAAATGGCAAGAGAAAAAAACTAAACGTCACAACAGCTGTGGGTGGTGGTTTTTCACAACAGTGAGTTTCAAAGAATGGTTAGCTGTAATCACTTGTGAATTTTGTTACTGCTTGTCTGCATCATCTTCATGCATCACCATCACTAGTCTAAAATCTTACCTCCAAACTCCAACTTAAGTTCTACTTTCCAATTTCTCAAAGAAAATGGCTGAGGAGATGGTACGGTACGCAATGTTCTCCCTAGAGGCTTTCAGCTGGGCGCTCCACCCGCCTAGTTAAGGGGACCACCCGGCTGTTTTGTCTATGGCCTGTATCGACACTGGCAGCAACAATCTGCGGCCAGCAACAAAGCTCCATGTACACATTTATCAATGTACAGCTTCACAGACAGCGATCCTGTCTGCAGGTCACCTGAGGCCCGCCCACTCTATCCTGCCCTACAGAGTTTTCTCAGCAGCTCCACACGGTATGAAAGGAAGCTGGGTGATCTCTGGCTTCCCTTACAGCTTAGGAAGCCAGAGATTCTCATCACACTGCACAGAGCTGCAAATCTGGGACAGAAGAGTCAGCATTCGGGGCAGCCTTTACTCTGCATGCAGAGACACTTAACTCTGCCCCCAAACTGACATTAAGCACCACCCCAACTGACAATAAGCTCCGCCTACACAGTCATGTGCTGTGAATCTACAGCATTGCAGCAAAGGGAGAGGATGGAGATGCTGCTCCACATTTAGTGCCGCCATGACAGACAAGAAGAGGGATTTCCAGAGGTACTGTATATTCCTGCGTATAAGACTACTTTTTAACACTTGAAAATCTTCTGAAAAGTTGGGGGTCGTCTTATACGCCGGGTGTCATTGATACAGGGTGATATGTCCTATCCTGTTACCGCCTCTCAGATTTCACTGCTGAGGACTGTAGTGAAGCGGCGCAGGTGCATATATGCGAGATCTAAGAGGCAGAAAAGGAGGTAAATAGGATACAAGGTTGGGCCAGGCAGGTGAAAGAGGTGTGTTTTATGGGCACAGCGCAATCTATTCTTCCATACCGCTCTGATAAACAGGGAGACAAGGAGAGCTGACCAATCCACTTATGGAGAGGGAGAGTTGACCAATCCAGCCAGTCAATTGATTTTATACTGTTATATACTGGGTAACACATACAGTACAGCACCAGAATATGTCCAGTGTATAATTTTTTTTTATTTTAATGTGGTGTGTGTTGGAAGAGGGGTAGTCTTATACGGCGAGTATATCCCAAACTCTATATTTTAACTGTAAAAGTTGGGGGTCGTCTTATACGCCCAGTCGTTTTATCTGCCGGAATGTAATTTTATTCTCTCATACACCTGATGAAGGGCGGAGCCCGTAACATGTAGTGTGGATGACATGCAATAAACTGAACACAAGTTCAAGCCAGTGGAGTGCCTTCTTCTACGTTATCGTTATTCACAGTGTGTTGGTAGAAGTGGATTGGAGGATTGGCACCGGCAACAGCTCTCCTAACCAGGATTGAGCTTTACCCTAGACCAAGAGTCTTACTTGAATCGTAATTTTATTCTCTCCCTGTCTCCTCACTGACCTGCATCATGGATCCCTGGCTCTCTGTACCCCCCAGCACCCTCAGTAGCACCTCCCTATTCCCAGCCACCGTCCAGCACCCCCAGCAACCTCTCTTTCCATACACCCCCCACCTTAAGTAACCCCCCGTCACCAAAAGCATTAGGGGACTAGTGTCTATTTCATAACGGGCGCCGGGGCCGCCTGCTATTTGTAGCCACAGTTTTGTATAGTTTGATACTCCACCCGGCTTGAAAAAAAATCTGGGGAGAACATTGGGTATGTATGCTTGTGATATCCTTGCATAGCTTCACATTGTTTTATCTTTTCCTTTGGTGCCATCCGGTCAGTGCTACCTCTGCCTTCTACCCCAGCCAATGAGTTGAAATGCACTTCACCTGACTCTGCAATAGGAGAGCTAGGCAGTCGTTTGTGAGACAGGAGGGGTCATTAATTACATTGCTATGTTTGTCTTCAAAAGATTGCAGCTGCGCTTGAGCCTACCCAAACTGGCATCTGAACTGGCACCTACACGGTGGGTCTCAAGCTTAAGCATTGCCGGGGGGTACCAGTTAGTCGAAAGGCATCGAGAGGAGGGCTTGTGTTAGGTTAAGCTGGGTTAGGTCATGTAAAATATCGGAAAAGATTACAGATGTTTTACTATTGGACTTAACTAGTAGAATCTCAGTAATTTTACCAATATCCCACTAGTGGCTATCTCTGGCACCTTTTTTACCGCAGCACCCTTTTTACATGTAGGTGGTCAGATGGAACAGTGACATGATGTGAGTCTAGCTGTTGTACTCACTAGGATCCAGCCCTGTCTTCTTCATCCTCCTATCCTGGGTATCCTCTGGGATGGCGTGGGTGTGTTCCTTTAGCTCCTCCTTCGAGTGTGCCCCTTGGGTATTGCTGAGCTTGATTTTCGCATAGCCATAATTTGGCATCAGAATTTGTAATCACAATGCAAAATTTTCTGTGAACATAATAATGTTGCATAGTTTTGTGATTACGCATGATTACGTGAAAACGCAAAATTTGATTCTTTAGGCACAGGAAAAATAATTTTAAAAAGACGTTGTTGTTTTTGAGAAAGTCAGTTTTAAAGAAATTCAAGAAATAAATGTTTTTTAAAACTTGGTAAAATTGTATTTTTCTGCAGTACACTTACCAAGCTCCATATACCCATTTTATACAACTTAAGAAAACTGACAGAGTAGGGTCCCCCAGCAAGCCTCCTTAACCCTTGTCATCCATGCAGGCTGATATAGCTAGAATTTGAAGCCTGGATCGTGTGGAGCTTCTGCACCCTGAGCTATACCAGCCCACAAGGTCCATGATGTTGGGGACCTCTGAAAGAAAGAGGCGGCAATGCCTCCTGGCGTTGTGCCAAGTACAGTGAAGCATACAGTCAATGAAAAGTATGCTTTACTAATGTGTGTGTTTAACAGTAACATACTGCATGCAGTGCATTATGATGCCGCAATCCATTATGCTACAATGCACCCGCTACACTGTGAACGTTGCATAGGTGGTGCATTGCAGAGTGGTAAGCGGTGTTACAAAGATGCTGGTACTTCACATCGCAACAAAACACACCACTGAAAACATGGCCAAACTGTCTCCTTGTCTTGTCAGTCCTATTACCTTGGCCTGTCAGTCCTGTTGCCCTGGAATACTAATTCAGTCTGCATCTCTTGCCCTGGTCCCTTACCTGCAAATCCAGTCTTCATCTGTTGTCCTTGTCCCTGTCTAGTCAGCCAGCCAGCCAGCCAACTCAGCCTCAGTCTCAAGTTCTTACACTCTCCTCCCTGCAGGGATCTCCATCCTGTTCTTCTCATCAGGGCAGCCATCAGGAGGGAGACAACTGACACTGAAGTGAGGGGCCCAGGGCTTCTGGGGGCCCTGAGCCCCCCCAAAGTGCTGGAAGGGCTGCATGTGCTGGCTGTGGGCCTGTGGCTCACTAACCAGCACACCGCATTCCAGCCCTGAGAGAAGAGTGACATCAGCGCTTGAACGTGGGGTGCAGATGAGTGAGCCCACTACACCAGACTTTCTTTACTGGGGCACCACCTATATCTGGCTACAGGCTACCTATACTGGGCCACCACCTATACCTGGCTACCTATACTGGGGCTGGACAAAAGAGGCAAAGGAAGAAAAGAGGGGGACAAAAGAGAACGGATAAAGGATAGAACAGACCTACAAGTCCCGATCTCATTTGTTAACTGGGGACTACCTGTATTTTGCTAGTATTTGGCCCCACCCACAAGATTCCATGGTCAGACCCACGCTGTGCATGCTGCTTTCTTCAGTGACGGTGCCATGCACATTTTTCGCCGAAGCTCACTTCGCACACAGATACGGAGTTGGGGTGGCTAGTGGGCGTGCACAGCAACCAGTGGGTGGGCCCAGCAACCTAGTGGGTGGGCCCAGGGAGGGGGGGGCCCAGGCCTGGTGATGTGTGAGGGTCCCAAAAATTTCTGATGGCAGCCCTGCTTCTTATTACTGCTGGGGGGTAACCCCCAGAGGTCGCTACCTGGATGTCCTTAAAGCAGTTCACTGCCCACTAGGGATAATGTCCCATCACTCTTTGTAGTTCACTATAAGCAAAATAGCTGAATGACATTGGTCCACCATGCTATCCCATGATTCTACAAATCCCATGCAATCATTCTACAAATCCATTATTATATTTTTGGTTTATTTTTAGGGATAATTCCTAGTTAACAGTGAAAAGCTTCCTCGAATTAAGTATTAATATGAAAATCTGCGCTTTCTTTCACCCTTGAGATTCCATTCAGAACACAATGGAGGATTTCTGTGCTAGGCGCAGAAAGAGAGGAAGTGTCCTACTGTCACAATTCAAATGCTTGGCCACAAAATCAAATTAAACTCTTAGAAGAAGTCCCAATAAAAATACCAGTAATTGTTTTAATCTACAAGGCTACAGACGGCATACTAACTGGTTGTGATTTGGCACCCATTAAAGTGAAACAGCCGTAGACAGATAAGTCGACTGTTTTGGATTAAAGGGTCCCTTTTATTAGAAAAGAGAGTGTTCAGATTTTTAGATAAATTCAATTATTCATTATTTGTGCCGTTGATGACTATTTTTAACTTCTTTGTGCTGTACAAGTCTTGGCGATGGTTTCTAAGAGGCCTTAGGGCTGAGAAAGAATGTTGGAGCACTGAAGTTTCGAACTTGGCGGACCCAGCTCCTGCAGGTGTGATCATTTGTTGACTTTCCAGTCAGAGCTACAGAAAACAGCTCTGTTTATGTAGGCCTTTCATCAGCTTTTGTTTGAGGTGGCGCTTTGTTGAGGACTTGAATCTGAAAGGTACGTGAAGTACAAAAAAAAGCCCTGTTGGTGTTGGACTATATAAGAAGGCTAATGTTCTATTGATTGAGTGCTTACACTGAGTAATTTAAACCCTTTGTGCTCTTTTTGTGTGTGTTTGAATGGTATACCACGTAGGCCTCAGCATTCTTACCTGTCACAACTACGACCTTTGGCACCTAGCACTATTTGTAGCTGCTGTTAGAATTGTACTAACTGACTTTTCACCCGTAGGATCTCACCTGGCAAACATGATATTTTCTGTTATAACACCTGCACCAGACAAAGGTAAAATAACCACATTTCTGGAGTGTTATACATTCCCACCTTGCAGAGCCTTTCAGAATTTTTCTGACCTTTTTCTGACACTGATTTATTAAGGTTTTGTGCTTCTTATCTTGTTCAGCTCAGTATCATGACTAACAACATAATATAATTCAGTTCAGGTATCTAGATCTGACTATGGGGTTGATTCACTTATGACAAATAGCACACCTTATCAAAGATATCACACCTTATGAAAGTTAACATGCCTTATCAGAGTAGCATAACGAGTGCTACGAAGTTATGCCTGCTAATTGGCAATGGCATTCGTCCTGCCCTGAGCCCCTGCGGGTTCGTAGCGCTTGCTATGCTACTCTGATAAGGCGTGTTAACTTTGAAAAGGTGTGATATCTTTGATAAGGTGTGCTATTTGTTATTGCATGGTTTAGTGAATCAACCCCTATATGTGATGCTCAAGGTGCTTCCTGTTCAGTATGCCAGCACCTATTCAATAAGGAGTCATTGGGGAAGAATCCCTAACACTGCTACTGCCTAATGAGTGAGCCCTAGTGGCTGCTGCTTTGAGTCCACTAGGAGAAATGTGCGATATAAATGTACTGTGTGTGTCTCATGTAAATACAATGCGTATATTGCATGTGTAACTTGTGTTATGTGAGTTACGCCCAGTAAAGAATAGCACATATGAACTTTACTGTAGTTTAAAGAATCTGCTACATTGTTTGAACTAAACATTACAGTCAGAAAAGTGACAAACATAAATGGTATATGAATTACATTACAGCAGTGCACACCAGAGAAACTAAATACAGTGGAAATATTGACTAATTGCTTGCAGGGTGGATTGTGCATAACTCAGGGCACTTGAGATTCTATAAGACAATGACTGCACTGTTCTTATTTCACTAAAGTATTCTATTAACTTTTTTTGTGACAATTGGAAAGCAGTACTCTCCTGTTCTTATTCCCCTGGAATGGGGCAGAAATCTTGTCACAGTTGTACAGCGATTGAGGATGAAGAGGTTGCACCAGGGCTTCTGGACCAGATGGGCTCACAAGGGGCACTCCTTCAAAAGCTGTGTTAGCTGGTAGTTGGTGCTACTGCTACACATGTAATCATCACACCTGTATGGTCTTTAAATAGTGGTTATCGGTGAGGAGCTCGGCTACAATAACATATCCCACAAGCTCTTGTAGGATATGTTTCTGGAGGTCTGAGCACAGCAACAGTGAGGCGAGGAGGACACAGAAAGCCTCTGGACAATCCAGATGCTTC
Organism: Hyperolius riggenbachi; assembly: GCF_040937935.1. Taxonomy (NCBI): domain Eukaryota; kingdom Metazoa; phylum Chordata; class Amphibia; order Anura; family Hyperoliidae; genus Hyperolius; species Hyperolius riggenbachi. The sequence goes on from NC_090654.1 coordinate 191,585,195, forward strand.
CTTGTTTGTAGGTAAGTATCTCCATTCTTTGTTTCAATCCCCCTCGGTAACACTTTAATAGGTAAGGTGGTGTGCCCAAAGACCACATCGCACCATAAGCTCCCTCATTGCATTACCCCATCTTATTTTTCAGCATACTAAAACAGAGAAGATCCTCTTGTCCACCACAATGAATAAGTGTTGCTTTACAAAGAGGAGATGATTTGTCTACCCATGTGGCAAGGTTTTAATGTTATAAACCATATTTCTTGGTATTGGTCAGAGGGCGTAGCTATACACTCAGGGGGTAGAGCTTCACCCTCACAGGTCCTTGTCCTGCCTTGTTGGCCAATAACAACGTGCATAGTGGAATTAGTAGTCAAAAAGTCTTGGGGGGAATTTACACTGTTTTTAGTGTATACAAAAAAATCTATGATAATATGATCCTTATTTATAATTAATGAAAATATATAATAAATTAATAATATCATACTTATTTGAGCCACAAGGTATGTTTTATAAACCTCTTCCCTGCGTACCTACATTTTTCTTAACCACTTGAGGACCGCAGTCTTTTCACCCCTTAAGGACCAGAGCCTTTTTTCCATTCAGACCACTGCAGCTTTAACGGTTTATTGCTCAGTCATACAACCTACTATCTAAATGAATTTTACCTCCTTTTCTTGTCACTAATACAGATTTCTTTTGGTGCTATTTGATTGCTGCTGCGATTTTTAGTTTTTATTATACAGGGAGTGCAGAATTATTAGGCAAGTTGTATTTTTGAGGAATAATTTTATTATTGAACAACAACCATGTTCTCAATGAACCCAAAAAACTCATTAATATCAAAGCTGAATATTTTTGAAAGTAGTTTTTAGTTTGTTTTTAGTTTTAGCTATTTTAGGGGGATATCTGTGTGTGCAGGTGACTATTACTGTGCATAATTATTAGGCAACCTAACAAAAAACAAATATACACCCATTTCAATTATTTATTTTTACCAGTGAAACCAATATAACATCTCAACATTTACAAATATACATTTCTGATATTCAAAAACAAAACAAAAACAAATCAGTGACCAATATTGCCACCTTTCTTTGCAAGGACACTCAAAAGCCTGCCATCCATGGATTCTGTCAGTGTTTTGATCTGTTCACCATCAACATTGCGTGCAGCGGCAACCACAGCCTCCCAGACACTGTTCAGAGAGGTGTACTGTTTTCCCTCCTTGTAAATCTCACATTTTATGATGGACCACAGGTTCTCAATGGGGTTCAGATCAGGTGAACAAGGAGGCCATGTCATTAGTTTTTCTTCTTTTATACCCTTTCTTGTGGAGTATTTGGACGTGTGTGATGGAGCATTGTCCTGCATGAAAATCATGTTTTTCTTGAAGGATGCAGACTTCTTCCTGTACCACTGCTTGAAGAAGGTGTCTTCCAGAAACTGGCAGTAGGACTGGGAGTTGAGCTTGACTCCATCCTCAACCCGAAAAGGCCCCACAACCTCATCTTTGTTGATACTAGCCCAAACCAGTACTCCACCTTGCTGGCGTCTGAGTCGGACTGGAGCTCTCTGCCCTTTATCAATCCAGCCACAGGCCCATCCATCTGGCCCATCAAGACTCACTCTCATTTCATCAGTCCATAAAACCTTAAAAATTAAGTCTTGAGATATTTCTTGGCCCAGTCTTGACGTTTCAGCTTGTGTGTCTTGTTCAGTGGTGGTCATCTTTCAGCCTTTCTTACCTTGGCCATGTCTCTAAGTATTGCACACCTTGTGCTTTTGGGCACTCCAGTGATGTTGCAGCTCTGAAATATGGCCAAACTGGTGGCAAGTGGCATCTTGGCAGCTGCACGCTTGACTTTTCTCAGTTCATGGGCAGTTATTTTGCGCCTTGGTTTTTCCACACACTTCTTGAGACCCTGTTGACTATTTTGAATGAAACGCTTGATTGTTCGATGATCACGCTTCAGAAACTTTCCAATTTTAAGAATGCTGCATCCCTCTGCAAGATATCTCACTATTTTTTGACTTTTCTGAGCCTGTCAAGTCCTTCTTTTGACCTATTTTGCCAAAGGAAAGGAAGTTGCCTAATAATTATGCACACCTGATATAGGGTGTTGATGTCATTAGACCACACCCCTTCTCATTACAGAGATGCACATCACCTAATATGCTTAATTGGTAGTAGGCTTTCGAGCCTATACAGCTTGGAGTAAGACAACATGCATAAAGAGGATGATGTGGTCAAAATACTCATTTGCCTAATAATTCTGCACTCCCTGTATTCATCAAACAAGACATAAATTTTGTCAAAAAATGATTTTTTTTTTACTTTCTGTGCTGACATTTTTCAAATAAAGTAAAATGTTATATACATTTTTGTCCAAATTTATTGGGCTACATGTCTTTGATAAAAAAAAACAACCATTCAGTGTATATTTATTGGTTTGGGTAAAAGTTATAGCGTTTACAAACTATGGTGCCAAAAGTGAATTTTCCCATTTTGAAGCATCTCTGACTTTTCTGAGCACCTCTCATGTTTCATGAGGTGCTAAAATTCCAGGATAGTATAAATACCCCCCAAATGACCCCATTTTGGAAAGAAGACATCCCAAAGTATTCATTAAGAGGCATGCTGAGTTCATAGAAGATTTTTATTTTTTGTCACAAGTTAGCAGACAATGACACTTTGTGACAAAAAAAAAGTTTCTATTTCTGCTAACTTGTGACAAAAAAAAAAAATGAAATCTGCCACGGACTCACCATGCCCCTCTCTGAATTCTTTGGGGTGTCTACTTTCCAAAATGGGGTCATTTGTGGGGTGTTTTTACTGTCCTGGCATTTTGGGGGTGCTAAATTGTAAGCACCCCTGTAAAGCCTAAAGGTGCTCATAGAACTTTGGGCCCCTTAGCGCACCTAGGCTGCAAAAAGGGGTCACACATGTGGTATCGCCGTACTCTAGAGAAATAGTATTTTGGGGTGTATTTTTACACATACCCATGCTGGGTGGGAGAAATATCTCTGTAAATGATAATTTTTTGATTTATTTTTTTTACACACAATTGTCTATTTACAGAGAGATTTCTCCCACCCAGCATGAGTATGTGTAAAAATACACCCCGGAACACATTATACTACTTCTCCTGAGTACGGCAATATCACATGTGTGACACTTTTTTGCAGCCTAGGTGCGCTAAGGGGCCCAACGTCCTATGAGTACCTTTAGGATTTCCCAGGTCATTTTCAGGCATTTGGTTTCTAGAGTACGCCTCATGCTTTAGGGCCCCTAAAATGCCAGGGCAGTATAGGAACCCCACAAGTGACCCCATTTTAGAAATAAGACACCCCAAGGTATTCTGTTAGGAGTATAGTGAGTTCATAGAAGATTTTATCATAGAAGATTAGAAACCAAATGCCTCAAAATGACCTGTGAATAGGACGTTGGGCCCCTTAGCGCACCTAGGCTGCAAAAAAGTGTCACACATGTGGTATCGCCGTACTCAGGAGAAGTAGTACAATGTGTTTTGGGGTGTATTTTTAGAAGATTTTATTTTTTGTCACAAGTTAGCGTAAATTGATTTTTATTGTTGTTTTTTTTCACAAAGTGTCATTTTCCACTAACTTGTGACAAAAAATAAAATCTTTTTATGAACTCATCATGCACCTAACGGAATACCTTGGGGTGTCTTCTTTCTAAAATGGGGTCACTTAGTGGGGTTCCTACATTGCCTTGGCATTTTAGGGGCCCAAAACCGTGAGGAGTAGTCTAGAATTCAAATGCCTCAAAATGCCTGTTCAGGGGTATAAGCATCTGCAAATTTTGATGACAGGTGGTCTATGAGGGGCCGAATTTCGTGGAACCGGTTATAAGCAGGGTGGCCTCTTAGATAACAGATTGTATAGGCACTGAAGTGCAGGAAGCGCAAGATGTTCTCAAATCATGACCAGGACATGGCAGCAGAGAACATGGGCATGTGATGTATTGGGTGCGTAGACCAATAAGACCGCAATACATTCTTTTTGACTAGACCCTGTTAAGGAGAAGGCCCCAAAAAATGTTACGTTCGGAAATTTGGAGTGGTTTCCACCGAAAAGGCTGGGCATGGTAGCTTCTTGGATTGGCGGTTGCATATTGTTTGGCATAACGGTTGGTCTCAGCCACAATTAAGTCGTAGAGACCAGCAGTGATCAGTAGAGATGGCCCGAACCTCCGATTTTAGGTACGCGAACCCGGAACCGCCATAGACTTCAATGGGGAGGTGAACTTGAAAAATTAGAAAAAATTATGCTGGCCAGAAAACTTCAAACACCTGGAGGGAGACATGGTTGACTCGGATAGACGTCAAGAGTTCCGGAAAAAAAATTGGTTTTTAAACAAAGCAGTGTTTTAAGGGCAGAAATCCCATTCAATGCTAAATTGCAGCCCTACACTACTTTATGTGTATACATCAATCCGGGAGTGTAATCCCCCCTTCCCCTCCTCTGGAGGAGGATCTTGTCATCCAGGGATTTGTAGGATGTCAAAAGCACACTCACATACCTTGGCCAGGAATCAAACCCAGGTCGACTGCTTGGAGGGCAGCTATGCTCACCACTATACTACCAACACTAGAGGCTGAAGCCAGTCTAGCTGGCCTGGGAAGGATGAAAAGCTAGGTGGCCATGCAACCATTCCTGCTAACTTAAAGCTTACTTGTGTCGTAGAACACATTGGCTTAAGACTTTACCAAATCCAATGCTCCAATATGGGGAAGCTTCTCTGTTTGCTGTTTTTTTTGTTTTTGTTTTTTTAAGTGTTGTGTCACTGTTCACTCATCTCTTCAACTACAAGAAAGGCCCAGGAGTAGTATTAGCATAATATCTATGTTAAGGCAGGGCCCTTATTACACTTTCTCTTACAGGGCTATTGTATACAATGTGGGCGGTCGGCAAGTAGTTAACATGGGGAAAAAGCAGCGGGCTGTCTGTTGGTGATAGTTGCAGTCATTGCCAGAAAAGCTATAATGGCTGTGAATCTGCCTCCACCCCCTCCAACTTAAATGGGCCGCTGCAATTTCTTCAACAGAGTAGCGTCTCACCTGTCCCAAATCGCTTGCTTCTCTGTCACTCTGTGGCTCCATGCACTCCCTGACTTCATCCTTGCAGGGATGCTTCTCCTCTGTGACCTGGCACATATTATTACATAATAACATGCTTCGGGGCACAGAGAAGATGCAGCCAGCAGTGGATAAAGATAGGGAGCACAGATCCACAGACTGACAGAAGAGTGTGCCAGCTGGGACAGGTGAGATGCTACTTTGCCGAAGACATTGCAAGGGCCCAGTTAAGTGGGGTGGGGGGGGGGGACCTTAAGGAGTCCCTACATGATCTGGTTTCCTGGGGCAATTGCCCCCTTTACCTTTATGGAAGCGCCAGCCCTGCAGGTGTGGGAAATCCACTAGGTTCTAAGAACCCCCCTCCATATTGTCTTGAAAACAATGTTGCTCTGGTGTTTGTGTTTACATGTTGCTATGCCCACTCATATCATGGGGAAGAGGAGAGTGGGTATAATTGATAAAGAATAGCTACAAATGGGTAGCAAAACATGGAAGAGGGGAGCTGTTACACATGTAAGTGGGGGCTGCACATGGAATAAGTGGACAACTGATGCCACACATGGTAGTGGACCCACTAGAATAAAAGATAAGACTTCAGCACAAAGCAGGTATTGGCTCTTCTCAAAGCTCTTCTCAAAGCTCTGTGCCTGTGCAGCTGCCTGTCAGGGGGAGTACAGGGGCATCACGTACAGGGGCATCACGCTAGCATTGTGTCATTAATGCACATGCGCAATTAAACAACTAATTATCAGCTGATGTCGGCAGACCTCCGCACTTAGGCGTTCAGTTTGAGCTGCCTGCACACCGGACGCTCCAACTGGACTAAACCACTTCTCCGTATGGGGGTTCTGTTCTCCATATGGAGTGCTCCATTCTCCCTGCACACTACTCCATTTTCTGTGCGCAGTGCAATCAGTGAGTGTTTTTTTTTTCTTCATACTGTAAGAAATATGATATTGCTGAAAATATTGCATCAACAATGGGATATTATTAAAGACAACAATACCGATTTCTCGTAAGTTCTAGGTGGTCGTTTGGCAAAGAAATGCACATCAACAAGAGTGTAAATAAAGTTTATATTGCAAGTGGTATTTGCGATACAGGTACAGATATTGATGTATTACAGTAAGCGACAAGTACAGAGAAATTGGACCATATAAACACAAAGCTTAGAAACCAATGCCCACAATGCACAGTCCCAGAATGCGCAGATACAGCTTACCTTGCCATGGTTTCCCGCTAACAGCCTCACCAGTCCATTCCAGCAAAAGCCCCCCCTAACCACATGGTCAAAGACTCCATATACTTCTTGACTCCACCCCTTCACCACACATCACTTCCGGCTCAGTGTCATTGGCTGAAAGGATGCTTTTCAGAAGATTTGAACTTTATCTCCGCCTAAGGTCAGTTAAGCAGGAAGTGAATTCTTTTGTCTGAAACATGTGCTCTAAGAATGGATTTTCAAACAGTCCAATTCTTACAATCTGGGGGAAGGTGATCGAAATTTATGAGAGAACCTTCACCAAAATGTAACAGTCCATAGATCCATGAATGGGAATTAAATTGGATTCCAATGTCCATATAAAGAGTCCATCAATGTAAGTTTCCCACAAAAACAGTCCATAATGTTCTCCTTTTATGTAAATATTTTCCAAATTGCAGATTTAAAAGTTCATAACAACTCCAGTGGCGATGCATTCAGTCTTTTGCACAGTCCCAGAAGTTATCAAGACGTCTGCAGATAGCACATCCGGCTCAGGGATCCAGCTCCCTGGATTCTTGGTTAACCTACATTTGCGCAAAATAACAGAACACAAAACACAATTCCCAGAATCACAAGTCCTACTTTATTACTTTAGGCCGTTTTGATAGGACTTCTGATTGAAAATGACAATGATATACCAAGACACTGCATGGGACCCATAACATTTTCCAAAAGTACCAATTTGGAGACTAGCACACACTCCATCCACTACTACTCCATGTTCAGGTCATGCCTAGAATGCAAACCTCTGCCATTATCTGCCCAGCTCACAGTCTCAGCTCTCTGATCACTCACCACTCTGGGTGGTCACACTCCAGCTCTGTGTGGCTTCTGCTGCCGAGTCCCTCTCCCAGCTCATACTGGTTCACAGTGGGTTTGTGCGGTGGCTGAGATTTAGACTTCTATGGCAAGTTACACCTGCCTCTCCACTTACTCAGCCCGCACTGACAGTACCACGTCACACTCTGGCAGCACTCAAGCATGCCACTTACCAAGCCAGGATGGACTCATGATGCTCCCACACTCAGTTTGTGAGGCACACAGCAGCTTATTTGCCACATGGACTGGAAAATTAGCCAAAGAGCTCTCCACTCCGTGATTCTGAAACAGACAGGTTAGCAGACAAAGCCAGGCAATGGAACCTCATTATGATTTCACAGCTTCAAAAGCATATGCGTGAACTAGATTACCTACTAAGTACAACAGTACTGCAAACTGATTTCAATCACTAGGGTCACCCATGTTCTTGTACATCAGCATCATCTCAAATTGTGACTCTGTAAACTTGCAACACATGGAAACATTATAAAAACATAACCGACTTTGATATCTGGACTGTAACAACCTGAATACAATGTGCTTAAACCACTCTGTAAAACAATCTCTATAAGATATAGACATACACCGTTTAATCTCAATACACAGTTACACAATCGTATGGACCTTTGCAGTGGCGTACCTAGGGCATTTGACACCCGGTGCTGGGTATTAAAAAGACACCCCCCCCCCCCCATTAAAAAAAAAAAAAAACAGCAAATGTGGCATGCTAAACGTGACACGGCGGGTAATGCCAGGTGTAGGCTCGCTCCCCCCCCTAAAGTTGTCCTTAGTATAGTATAGTGGCACCAGTATAGCTAACAAAAAATGGGTGCGGTTATAACATGCGGCGCGCATTGCGCGCCGCGGCGAAAAATGGGCGTGGCCATGACCGGATGAGGGCAGAGCTAACTAATTTAAAGTGAACCCGGGATAAGAGTGATATGGAGGCTGCCATATTCATTTTCTTTTAAACAATAGGCAGCCCTGCTGATCTATTTGGCTGCAGTAGTGAACTGAATTACACCAGAAACAAGCATGCAGCTAATCTTGTCAGTTCTGACAATATTGTCAGAAGCCCCTGACCTGCTGCTTGCTTATTCAGGGTCTATGGTTTAAAGAATTAGATGCAGAGGACCAGCACAGCAGCCAGGCAGCTGGTATTGCTTAAAAGGAGATAAATATTGCAGCCCAATATTATTCTCACCTCGGGTTCCCCTTAAAAGTGCAACACAAAGACAGTGGGCCTTTCCCCAGAAAATTCACATAATTGTTCAGGTTTTCTCAAGAAAATACACGTAATGTGAACAGATTTGACCAGAAAATAGTTCAATCATGTCGGCAGATTTGCCCAAAAAACACGTTCAATCATGTCGGCAGATTTGCCCAAAAAACACGTTCAATCATGTCGGCAGATTTGCCCAGAAAATACATGCAATCATGTCGGCAGATTTGCCCAGAAAATACATGCAATCATGTCGGCAGATTTGCCCAGAAAATACATGCAATCATGTCGGCAGATTTGCCCAGAAAATACATGCAATCATGTCGGCAGATTTGCCCAGAAAATACATGCAATCATGTCGGCAGATTTGCCCAGAAAATATATGCAATCATGTCGGCAGATTTGCCCAAAAAACACGTTCAATCATGTCGGCAGATTTGCCCAAAAAACACGTTCAATCATGTCGGCAGATTTGCCCAGAAAATACATGTAATCATGTCGGCAGATTTGCCCAGAAAATACATGCAATCATGTCGGCAGATTTGCCCAGAAAATACATGCAATCATGTCGGCAGATTTGCCCAGAAAATACATGCAATCATGTCGGCAGATTTGCCCAGAAAATACATGCAATCATGTCGGCAGATTTGCCCAGAAAATACATGCAATCATGTCGGCAGATTTGCCCAGAAAATACATGCAATCATGTCGGCAGATTTGCCCAGAAAATATATGCAATCATGTGGCAACCTGGCCAGAAAACACTTCAATCATGTAGCAGACCTGGCCAGAACAGTCGATACACCTGCTAATATAAATTAAATAAAAATTTACTCACCTGAAGCAGCAGCAGACCTCCTGTCCCGGCCTCCGTCCGGCGCGCAGCTCTCACGATCCTCTGCAGCCAGCAACTGAAACTCCCGCGGTGAGAGCAGGGCTACGGGAAAATGGCGCCCGAAGCCCTGCATTGCAGACTCAGTCTCCAGAGCAGGGCTTCGGACGCCATTTTACTGTAGCCCTGCTCTGCCGCTGTTGGAGCTGCGGGCTGCTGCTGTCAGTGAACTGACACAGCGTCTATTAGACGCCGAAAATCAGTTCACGCTGGGGGTGCTTGGACAATATTAGGGGGTGCTTCAGCACCCAAACCACCCCCCTGGCACCGCCACTGCCCCAGTATAGCTAGTATAGTTGCCCCAGTATAGCATAGTGGCCCCAGTATAGTTTAGTGTAGCATAGTGGCCCCAGTGTAGCATAGTGGTCCCAGTGTAGCATAGGTGCCCCCAGTGTAGCATAGTGGCCCCCAGTGTAGCATAGTGGCCCCCAGTGTAGCATAGTGGCCGCCAGTGTAGCATAGTGGCCCCCAGTGTAGCATAGTGGCCCCCAGTGTAGCATAGTGGCCCCCAGTGTAGCATAGTGGCCCCCAGTGTAGCATAGGTGCCCCCAGTGTAGCATAGTGGCCCCCAGTGTAGCATGGTGGCCCCCAGTGTAGCATGGTGGCCCCCAGTGTAGCATAGTGGCCCCCAGTGTAGCATAGTGGCCGCCAGTGTAGCATAGGTGCCCCCAGTGTAGCATAGTGGCCCCCAGTGTAGCATAGGTGCCCCCAGTGTAGCATAGGTGCCCCCAGTGCAGCATAGTGGCCCCCAGTGTAGCATAGTGGCCCCCAGTGTAGCATGGTGGCCCCCAGTGTAGCATGGTGGCCCCCAGTGTAGCATAGTGGCCCCCAGTGTAGCATAGTGGCCGCCAGTGTAGCATAGGTGCCCCCAGTGTAGCATAGTGGCCCCCAGTGTAGCATAGTGGCCCCCAGTGTAGCATAGTGGCCCCCAGTGTAGCATAGGTGCCCCCAGTGTAGCATAGTGGCCCCCGGTATGAGGGAAGCTTGGAAGGTGGGGTGGCGGGGTCCCCTCCTTCCGGCGCTTCCCCCTCCTAATTAGCAGCAGCCAGCAGCTTAGCGAAGCGGGCGGGGAGGACTTACTCACCTGCTCCAGGCGATGGCGCATAACGTCATCCTCACGTGACGCTGGTCTCTCTGTCGCTCACTGTGCTTCCGCAAATCAGGAAGCACAGTGGGCGGTGGAGAAGGTGGAGACCAGCGTCAGGTGACGATGACGCTATTTGCCATCGCCTGGAACGCAGGAAGTAGGTGAGTAAGTCTTCTCCGCCCGCTCCTGCCCGCTCATCAAGCTGCTGCTAATTAGGAGGGTGAAGCGCCAGAAGGAGGGGACCCAGGTGAGGGAGGTGGGGGGTCCGGCCCCCCTCCCCGCCGCTTTCCCCGCCACCCCTCCTTTCCGGGTTGCTTTCCCCCTCCTGTCCGGCCGGCACAGGCCTCTGTGGGGGCCTTGATGACACCCCCTGGGGCGCCCGACACCCGGTGCGGGGCGCCCCATGCCGCCCTATGGTAGGAACGCCACTGGACCTTTGACTGCATTTATAAAAACTTTCATGGGTGATGATACTCATAAAAAGAGCACATGGGGCTTTCAACTTCTGCTGAATCTGTTCAACAATTCTGGCTAAATCTTAGCTTAGATATGGTCTGCATATTGTATCTGTACACTTAATTATTTGGGCATTTACCTTAACAATATGAACAGTTTCAATTGTGCTTTCTGCAACAAAACATCTGTACTAGAGCAAACATCCCCCACTTGACTATCTATAAAATCCCCAACCCAGTAAAAGGATTGAAAGCAAAAACTGTTGTTGTGTGCTTTGCAATTCTCAAGTATATGCAAAGTATCTGAAACAAAGCTTACAACCAGAAACAAAAACCCCAAATTAAACAAGGCCTTACTATTTGTTCATTAACATAATTTGACCTTACATTACAAATTTTAAGACCTTTTAAATCTGGTTTTCCCAAAATGAATTGTTGCCTTTGCAAAACGCTAAATTCAAAAACATTTCAATGGCCCGCAACTTTGTGCATGGATCCTTACAAGAGGTGAGAAAACAAAAATTCAATCTCACCTGCCATGCCTTCAGGCCATTCACAAAACCCTCTACTATAGTAAAGTAACAAAGGCAACCCATTCAGATTTACATTGTTACAGTCAGCACCTGAAACTACAACAGTAATTTAGAATTTAACTTTTCTGACTGTAGATAAAATGATCAATTAAATAAAGAGGCTTATTCCTAACTCTAAAAAAATATGTTAGGATCCTCTTTATACATAAATGCATACATAGACAGACAAACAACAAAACACAGCCAGGATCTTCTTTTGTTCCTCGGTTTCCTACGAAATAGAAACTGAAAAACCATTATTAACATTTGACAAAGTTCCTCCTAGGAAAACTGTGTTCTGGAATGTTCCTCATTGTTCTACATTCCAGTATCTCCTGCTTTATTTCACTAACCTCCTGAGCAAATTTCCCTCGAAGCCAACTTACCTCAGCTTGTAATTGCTCAGTATGTGATCTGAGAACTTTGTAAGGAACCCAGGCCCTGTCCTGGCTCCTCTGCCTGCTCTCCCACCTAGGAGAGTACACCTCAGTTTCTCTCCTCCTGGTAAGGAATTTGTTACCTCTGAAATAATTCTGTCTGTCTCTCCCAAGTGATGGGCAAAACTGTTTTATGTGGCCCTGCTCCCCACATTGAAAGCACCGCCGGGTCTCTTGCCTTCTCTGGGGCTTATTCACTATATGTACAGCGCTGTCCCTTATAGGCTGCACAGCAAACACCTTATTCAAATTTCTCTTGTGCTGCTCTGACGATTTGAAAGGGGTTCCTTTTCAAATCATCTCTTGGACTCTCTAAAGTCATGTTCCCCTGAATGGGCCTTTCCAGAGAATGCGCCTCCTGCGTACTCTCTGGCAACTCAATAACTGAAGAACCACTGCATTCAGAAGAACCACTATAACCAGCATCACTTTCACTTGGACACTGATTAACTGCTTCACTACTGGAGGACACAGACAATGGCCTCAATTCACTAAGGTTGACTCCTGTCTTTAATAACTCTTCTGAGCTGTTTTACAGTTATCACCATGGTGATATAATTGTGATAACTGTAAAACAGCTCAGAAGAGTTATTAAAGACAGGAGTTAACCTTAGTGAATTGAGGCCAATGTTTCCAACTTGCATTGTGCATCCTTCAACTGCTCAGTCAGACCTGCATTCTGACAAAGCAATCTTTTATTTTCCTCAACAATTTGTTGCTGGGTAATGGCAACCACATTGGCCTCTTCAGCAGCAATTGTTAAAATGGAGACTGCACTTTGTAAGTCTTTTACATTGTCCTTCAGCCTCTGAACCTCATGTTCTAGGTTTGAGTTTTGCGCTGCAAAAATAAGCATAGCTTTGCCTTCCTTTTTCTTCAACTTCTTATTATTTATCAGATCATACACATACATCTGGGCATGCTTCCATGGATCTACAGAACTTTGCAATATATTCACAATACCTTCCTGGTTCTTTACTTTAGTCTGTTTCAAAAGCAACAATTGCACAGAGGTCTCCATTTTGTTTATCCCAAAACAAGACAATGGTCAGTCTATTCAATCCAAGCACTTTGATCTCTGTACACAACAATAGTTTACAGTGAAACTCACAGTCTACCTCACCACATAGCTTGGCTGTTTGCACAATTTCTCCCCAAAAAACTGTCTGCAGTATAACATCAATATCAAACCTAAATCTCAAATCCAACATCCAATATTATACAGCTATTAATATGCTTTCCCGCCAAATCATAACACACCTCCTACCTGCCGCTCACCATTTATGTAAGAAATACGATATTGCTGAAAATATTGCATCAACAATGGGATATTAATAAAGACAACAATACCGATTTCTCGTAAGTTCTAGGTAGTCGTTTGGCAAATAAATACACATCAACAAGAGTATAAATAAAGTTTATATTGCAAGTGGTATTTGCGATACAGGTACAGATATTGATGTATTACAGTAAGCGACAAGTACAGAGAAATTGGACCATATAAACACAAAGCTTAGGAACCAATGCCCACAATGCACAGTCCCAGAATGCGCAGATACAGTTTACCTTGCCATGGTTTCCCGCTAACAGCCTCACCAGTCTATTCCAGCAAAAGCTCCCCCTAACCACATGGTCAAAGACTCTATATACTTCTTGACTCCACCCCTTCACCACACATCACTTCCGGCTCAGTGTCATTGGCTGAAAGGATGCTTTTCAGAAGATTTGAACTTTATCTACGCCTAAGGTCAGTTAAGCAGGAAGTGAATTCTTTTGTCTGAAACATGTGCTCTAAGAATGGATTTTCAAACAGTCTAATTCTTACAATACCCCTGGGGAGTGGAGAAGGGGTGATTTTTTTCTCATACACCAGGGGCAGAAATTGATTAAAAAGGAATGAGGCTCTAGGGAAGATAGCAGTTTTTTCCCCTTGCTAATGGTCACTTGGCTTTTTAAAAAAATTTTTTTTTACTAAGATTGGGGGAAAGCAATCAGTTATTTTCCCCTTGGACATCTTTGACCATAAGATTGCAGATACATTTAAATATCTTGGAGTTTGGATCCAGCGCTTCCCTGAGAGGTTCCTCGAGTCTCAACCAATCCTGGATTCTATCGAAACCCGACTCAAAAAATCGATATCTATGCCTCTTAATTTATGTGGCAGAGTCTGTATAATTAAAATGATAGTAGCTCCTAAACTTCTCTATCTCCTGCAGATGGCTCCAGACTGGCTCCCGCAATTAATATTTAAGTGCATTGACTCGCTTGTTGTATCCTTTATTTGGTCGAATTCTGTTCCCAGGGGGGGCTCGCGGTACCTAATTTTTTCCTCTTCTAACTTACAGCACAACTTATACCTATTAACTACTGGGTTAGCAAACACAGACGAGACTCTTCGTTAGCTCTTGAAGCTGACGTAGCTAGTTCCTATGAATCCTATGAATCCTTGTGTGGAGCCATCTACAGGTACTCGATTCCAAATGAGGGTGGGGGTACTGACCTTATACAAAACACAATTAAAATCTATAAAACTACTCGTAAACTCCTGAATGAGCCCCTGAAGCCTGTTTACCTCAGCTCGCCAATATGGTTCAATCAAAACCACCCGGAACTGCTCACTGTTCCCGACCCCGCTTCTGGATACAACATGATATTAAATACCTGCACCAGCTCTTCTCTGATGGCAACTTTAAAGACTTCTCACAATTCCGTGAGGAATTTGGTATACCCAGACATGCTTTGTTTAGGTATTTTCAGCTTAGACATGCTATACAGACCCAAATTGGACTGCACAATGCAGAATGCCTACTCTTACAAAAAGGAAGAACTAAGCAGATTTCCAGGTATTACAACTTTTTATTGGCATCTCGTTCTGCCCCTAAGATTCTGGCTGTTAGGAGGCGGTGGATGGGCACAGAGACCATTTTTACCAAGGAGGACTGGGTAGAATTTGAAGTGTTATTATAAATCAGTTATTGCCTCACATGGCAGACTAATTAATCTAAAATGGCTCCATCAGGCCTACCTATCCCGCCCGCTTAAAAAGAATGAGCTCTCTACACAGTGACTGCTGTTTTAAATGTGGCCAAGTGAAAGCGGATTTCCTTCAATGTGTGTGGTTCTACCCTCAAGTGAATAGTTACTGGAAATCGGTAATCCATTTCCTTAGAGGCACTTTAGATTTACCTGAAATTTTCAACTTTAAAACTTGTATGCTGGGCATACTGCAAGACATTCCATGTAGCCGACAGGAAACTCAACTCCTTCAGATTCTGCTATTTTATGTCAGGAAATCTTTGGTCCTACACTGGAAGCAAAAGGTGATTGTAAGAGATTGGTGTTGTGACGAATTGCGGAGAAACCGCCGCGCGTTCTGGCAGTGAGGCGGCGGAATCCGCGCACAGAGCAGCAACATGCTTCTGGTTTGTCTGGACCTAGTAGTGCACACAGATGGAGAGCTACGCGCGTGCGCGCCGCAAGACAGGCTCTTTATGCCAATAGGAGAAGGATCAGCTGATCGAGGCGGTCAGCTGATCCCAGCTCAGCAGGTGATTGGTTGATGGGAGCTGGGCAGCGCTGTGGAGCTCTTTACTATATATATCTCTTGCTGTTCAGTTGTTGGTTGTCTGGCGTTGCAAAAACCTATGTGTTAGCACTCAGACCTTAGTCAGATCCTTCAGTGTGGTGGAACCAGGAGGACCTGGGAATCCACACTTAGCCAGTTCACTGTATTATTATCTGTGTATTCTCTAGCATAGTTCCAGGGTGTAGAGACTACGGACCTCACACCCCAGACTAGGAATATTGTATCTCATCTGTCTTATTCCTTAGACCAGTTCCAGGGTGTAGAGACCACGGACCTCACACCCCAGACTAGGAATATTGTATATCATCTGTGTTATTCCTTAGACCAGTTCCAGGGTGTAGAGACCACGGACCTCACACTCAAGACTAGGCATTATTGGATATCTGTTTATGAATTGTATCCCTCCTGACTTCTCTTCTGTTTTCTGATTCGGTACCTTCGCACATCTGATCTACTGTTGCCGACCCTGCCTGTCCCTGGTTACCGAATCTGTCTCCTGTCTCTGTACTTTATCTGCCTGTGTGTTGCCGACCCAGCCTGCCCGACCCTTCTGGCTGCCACCCAACCTTTGGGTGCTCAGTCCTCCTGCAGGGGTCCCTGCTCCTCGGAGGGGGGCCCTGCTGCAAAACCAGGCGGGGACTCTCCCTCCTGGAGCCCTTGACTGCAGTAAAGTCTTTCTCTACTTATTGGACCTCCTGCTACCCCGGTGGTTCAATTCCTACTGTTACACCAAACACTTACACGCTTCAGGTGTCTAGAGGTTAGTACTATATCTGTATTATTGGTGATTCTGCAGATCATCCATAATCAGGTATAGATCTGTATTTTTGGTGATACTGGAGATCACCAATAATCAGATTCTCTCTGGTTGCTGACACCTATCGTTACAGAACGCCAGACCAAAACAAAATGGACGCACTTAGCAGTCGCCTTGACACACTCACCACCTCGGTGGAAAATCTCATCAGAGTGATGGACGGTCAGCAGGCCCAGATCTCTGCTTTATCTGGGTCACTACAAGTCCTTCAGACGACTGTAAATTCAGTGCGATCCCCTCCAGTCACAGACTTAAGAATGTCTGTACCCGAAAAGTTTTCTGGCCATAGATCTGACTTTCAGAATCTTAAGAATCGTGTAATGTAATATTTTGAACTGAGGCCTAACCTGTCAGGAACAGAGGCACAGAGAATTATCTTTATTAAGACCTTTCTCTCAGGGGATGTTCAGACCTTGGCGTATAATTTAGCGTCAGGACATGAAGCACTCAGGTCAGTTGAGGAGTTTTTTAAGTCCATGGCCATAATTTATGATGATCCAGACATTGCCTCTACCGCTGAACGGAAGTTGAAAACCTTGCGTCAAGGCAAGGATCCAGTGGAGGTTTATGCAGCTGAGTTCAGAAAGTGGTTGGTGTCAGCTAGGTGGGGGGCTTTTGCCTTGCTGGATTGTTTTCTATCAGGGTTTTCAGACGCAGTCTCTGAATTGATGTTGGGATACCCTGAAAAAACCATTGAGGAAGCAATCTCTTTGGCAGTACGGGTTGATCGCCGGGTACAAAAAACAAACCCGTGGTAAGGACAGGATCAGATATGTCTCCTATGCCACTCCTCTGCCTACCTCACCGCCACCTGAGCCTATGCAAATAGGTCAGTCTAAATTGACGCGGTCAGAGAGAAATCGCAGGAAGACAGAACAGCTCTGTTTATACTGTGCAGAGGAGGATCATAGAGTGCAGAATTGTCCCAGGAAGGCCTCTTGCACACTGCATGCATTTCAGATTCCGATTCCGCTTTTTAATCTGTTTTTACATCCGATTCCGATTCAGATTTTTAATCTTAACTGCATGCTGCGTTTTTTGATCCGTTTTTCTGTTGAATGTATTCAAGGAAAATCGGAAACGGAATCGGAAACGGAATCGGAATCGGAAACGGAATCGGAATCGGAAAACGGATTTGCAGTGTGCAGGGAGCCGAAGTTGGGAAACGCTGCCGCCTAGGAGTAGTCAGAGGTAATACCCTAGGCACGCAGTCTTTACCTCTACATAACAATCGTCTGCTACTTCCCTGTTCTGTCACATGGGAAGATCAGACTGTCTCCACTGAAGCTTTCATTGATTCCGGTTCAGCAGCTAATTTTATAGATTACGAGTTTGCTAAAAAATTGGGAATACCCAATATAATTATTATAAAATTCTTCCTCTGTACCACGATGGTCTGAGCCATGCTTATGCGCTTTGAGTCCCACGGGAGAAAAGCGCTTTACAAATGTTATTTGTTGTTGTTGTTGTTACCCATGCTCCCCTTGGATCAACCGATCCTGGTCACTGCTGTAGATGACTCTCCTCTGCAGAGTAGACACCCCTTATCCCGTACTCCAAGTTTGCAACTCAGTGTAGGGGTATTACATGGGGAGAATCTGCAATTTCTGGTTTTGCATATGGCAACCTCTACCATCATTCTTGGCATGCCCTGGTTACAAATTCACTCACCTCAGATAGACTGGGTTTCAGGTCAGCTAACGAGCTGGTCATCCCACTGTTATCATCATTGTTTAGCGAAAGTAACCTTGGGTAATACCAACTAGTGTTGGGCGAACAGTGTTCGCCACTGTTCGGGTTCTGCAGAACATCATCCTGTTCGGGTGATGTTCGAGTTCGGCCGAACACCTAATGGTGTTCGGCCAAACCACGTTCCCCGAACGTTCGGCTAGCGCTGTGATTGGCCGAACGGGTCACATGGTTCGGACCCGAACGCGCTCTGATTGGCCGAACTGTCACGTGGTTCGGGTAAATAAATACCCGAACCACATCATATCTCCGCCATTTGTCTGTGGGTTTAGCTTTAGGTAGGCAGGCAGGGTAGTTCGCGCTCCAGCCACGCTAGCCAGGGTCCCCCCAGTCATTGTGTCGCTGCTGGGAATAGTAGTACACCGCTCGCTCAGCCACACTATATAGCATTGTGTTTACTGCCACTCTGTGTACCTCGCTCAGCCACACTATATAGCATTCTGTTTACTGCCACTCTGTGTCTGCTGGGAACAGTACTACACCGCTCGCTCAGCCACACTATATAGCATTGTGTTTACTGCCACTCTGTGTCTGCTGGGAACAGTAGTACACTGCCGCTCACTCAGTCACCCCATTACTATATAGCATTGCTGGGATCTGTAGTACTCTGCTCACCCACCCATACCATTGTACTGCCAGTCACTGTGTATATTGCTGGGATCTGTAGTACTTCACTCACCGTCAACCACTATATAGCATTGCGTACTCTGCCAGTCAGTGTGTATATTGCTGGGATCAGTAATACTCCACTCAACGTCAACCACTATATGAGCTCACCATGAGTTCCTCAGAGACCTCCGCTGTGAGCAGCACTCCCAACAACAGCAACAGCCAACGCCCCACGCAAGCTATAACATCCACCCCAGCAGCCAGTGGTCAGCAGCAGCCCTCCCCGGAGGAGAACGTTGTGTCCATCGGTCCGGCGCCAGAGCGATTATTCAGGGCTGCCATTGAGGAGATGATGGGGCCTGATGTGGAGAAGGAGGTCGGGCTCAGGCCAGCATCCCAAGTTAATGTTGAGGACGATGAGGGGTCTGTGTCTAGGGATGTTGGGGTGGCAGAGGTGGTGGGTGGGTCAGACTCAGGAGAAGAGTTGTATGATGAGGATGATGATCGGGACCATCTGTATGTGCCTCAGAGTCCGACCCCGGAAAACATGTTGTATCGTGTGTTTAGGTACTAAAATCTGCGTTCCCACTTCCCAGTACTGCCCGGGTCCACGGATCCATATAATTTTTTGGGCAGCACTATCAAACTGTGGTACTATGAGTGAGTTGCCATGGTCCTTCTGTGCTGTCACACTCACCGTCTGTCTGCAGATGGATTGTTCAACACAGCTACGCCATCTGACATGTAGTCCTTGACCATCTTCTCCAGGCGATTGGTGTTGGAGGACGTGGAACTGCCCGATTGCTGTTCTGTGGGCTGCTGCATGGGTGTCAGAAAATGTTCCCACTCCAAGGACACTGCCAATACCATTCCCTTTTGGGCACTAGCAGCAGCTTGTGTTCTTTGCTGCCCTCCTGGTCCTCCTGGGTTTGCTGAAGTCAGTCTGTCGGCGTACAACTGGCTAGAGAAGGAGGAGGATGTCAATCTCCTCTTTAAAGTCTACATCCTCAAGGGCCTGCTGGAATTGTTCCATTTTTGACCTGTCTGACACTTTCTTCAATCAGTTTTTTAACATTGTGTTTGTATAAACTGGGTATAAACCCAGTAATTGGTGTTGTCCAGAATAATGAATAATAATGAATAGTGAATAATGCGCGGGCCGCGTTCAATGCAGTCTAGCATGAATTGAGCCATGTGTGTCAGAGAATCCTGCCAGACTCCTCTGTCTTCATGTTCTTGTGAGCGTTGTGATTGTTGTGATGCACCATATTCGTCACCAGCATCACTTTCTTCCTCTTCTGCTGTCCATTCCCGCTAAATTGTGGAAGTCCAACATGCACCGCTCTGTCCCTCGGCAGTGGGGGCATCCAATTCCTGCTCCAACTCCAGCTGTTCCTCGTCCTGTTCTTTGTCATTGCTGGGACCAGCGTTTCCTGAGGCAGGTTGCCTGATGTTGGTATCATCACGCTGATCGTTTTCATCTTCAGATTCCCCCACTTGCATCATGCTAGCGGTTTCCATCTTCAACATTGATTTCTTCAGTAAACACAGCAGTGGTATTGTAATGCTGACTGTAGAGTTGTCACTGCTCAGTCACAAGCAACGTGGATTGCTCAAAATTTTGGAGGACTTGGCAGAGATCCAACATGGTGGCCCAATCAGATCCACAGAAGCTTGGTAGCTAGCTGCTGGAATGCGCCTCGGCACTGCGCAAAAGCGTGCTAGCATGTGCAGCGTAGAATTCCAGCGCGTAGGGAGGGACATCACCCAGCGAGCGATGGTGCGCTAGATTGAAGTGCTCCTGCATCTCTTGGTGAGTCCTTCAGAAGCGGTACTGGACTTTAAAAAATGTTTTTTTTTTTCCTTCAACAGAAGATCTGCCACGTTGGAGTGAGGAGGACGCCGCCGACCCCGACACCAAGCTGAACCCCGGCGAACTCCAAGCAGAGGATCTTCAGGAACCCTCAAGGCTTTGAGCAAGCTGAGGAGGATCAGCAGTCCCGACGAGACCTCTCCTCATATGTGACTGTGTGCAGTGGAGTAGAGCTCCCCAGAACAACCTCTCACTTGTCACTTTGTCACTGGTCACTTTGTCATTTTGTCACTTTGTCACTTGTCACTTGTCACTTTGTCACTTGTCACTTGGTCACTTGTCCAGATGATCTCGGTACACCTCCTGCGATTCAAATTCCTGCACACATTGCTCTGGGATTTGGGTGTGATGAATGATGCATCTAACTGGCCACCGGAGGCAATTAAGGCCTTCAAAACATTGAAAGCAGCTTTCTGTTCCGCCCCCATTTTGCGTCATGTTGAGTTGTTGACGTCATGTTCATCCTCGGCCTCGCCTTGCATTTCAGTGCGAGGTGCATTTTCCACAGAAAAAGGTTGTGAATCCGGGCACAACATTTGTGGCTGTTCCATTGACCTTTCACAGGTAGAAGATTGTGGGGGTGGGAATAGCTCCTCCGAATAGCCCATTGTGTCCTGAAAACTACTCATTGCATTGCTTTGCGCACGCATTTTTTTGTCCTCATGCAAGGCCTGAGTTGCGCCTGAAAGCATGGCCTTCTCCTCCTGCGCCTCCTCCTGTTCCATCACGTCTGCTGTTGCTGGGTTAGCGTTGCCGCCCGGTCCCTGTTTATTGAACCTCTTATCTTTATTACATTTATGACTGCATGGCGGTACAAAGCATGCTATCCGCACGCTTCTTGTCCTCATGCAAGGCCTGGGTTGTTGTGTCTCAAAGCGTGGCCTTCTCCTCCTGCGCCTCCTCCTGTTCCATCACGTGTGCTGCTGCTGCTGCTGGGTTAGCCTTGCCGGTCCCTGTTTATGGAACCTCTCATCTTTATTACATTTATGACTGCATGGCGGTAAAAAGCATGCTATCCGCACGCTTCTTGTCCTCCTGCAAGGCCTGGGTTGTTGTGTCTCAAAGCGTGGCCTTCTCCTCCTGCGCCTCCTCCTGTTCCATCACGTGTGCTGCTGCTGCTGCTGGGTTGGCGTTGCCGGTCCCTGTTTATGGAACCTCTCATCTTTATTACATTTATGACTGCATGGCGGTAAAAAGCATGCTATCCGCACGCTTCTTGTCCTCATGCAAGGCCTGGGTTGTTGTGTCTCAAAAAGCGTGGCCTTCTCCTCCTGCGCCTCCTCCTCCTGTTCCATCACGTGTGCTGCTGCTGGTGCTGGGTTAGCGTTACCGGTCCCTTTTCTTGGAACCTCTTCTCTGTATTACATTTATGACTGCATGGCGACAAAAAGCATGTTACCTGTGCAAAGAAACATGACATTTTCCACATTTAAAAGACAGTTTTTCCTTTGAAACTTTACAATCAATTTTCTCAAAAACTATAAGCTCTTTTTCAAATATTTTTTTTCCTCTTGTACCCACTCCCAAGGTGCACATACCCTGCAAATTTGGGGTATGTAGCATGTAAGGAAGCTTTACAAAGCACGAAAGTTCGGGTCCCCATTGACTTCCATTATGTTCGGAGTTCGGCGCGAACACCCGAACATCGCGGCGATGTTCGGCGAACGTTCGCAAACCCGAACATCTAGGTGTTCGCCCAACACTAATACCAACATTCAGGTTGAAGGTGTACAATACGCAGAATTTGCTGACGTCTTCTGTCCTAAGTCAGCGGACAAACTTCCCCCCCACCGTGCCTTCGATTGTCCCATCGATCTGAGATCTGGTTGTATGCCGCCCAGAGGTCATCTTTATAACCTGTCTGGGCCGGAGAAACTAGCTATGCAGGAATACATCAGGGAAAACTTGGCAAAAGGGTTCATTTGTCCCTCTCGTTCACCAGCAGGGGCAGGTTTCTTTTTTGTAAAGAAAAAAGACGGAGGCCTCCGTCCTTGTATCGATTATCGAGGCCTGAATAAGATCACAGTGAAAAACCGCTACCCTTTGCCATTGATTGACGATTTGTTCACGCAGGTGACCAACGCCAAGATTTTTTCCAAGCTAGATCTCAGGGGTGCATACAATCTAGTCCGCATCAGGGATGGTGACGAATGGAAGACGGCCTTCAACACACCCGACGGGCATTACGAGTACCTGGTGATGCCCTTCGGGTTGTGCAACGCACCGGCCGTCTTCCAGGAGTTAATTAATGAGGTGTTCAGGGAAGTGTTGGGGAAGTTTGTTCTGGTCTACTTGGACAATATACTAATCTTTTCGTCCAATCTATCTGAACATCGCCAGCATGTCAGATGGGTATTAAGGAAGTTAAGACAGAATCAACTTTATGCCAAACTGGAGAAATGCCTCTTTGAAGTAGAGTCAGTAGCCTTCTTGGGGTACATTATCTCCACTTCTGGTCTCTCGATGGACCCAGGGAAAGGTTCTGCTGTCCAGGAGTGG
The DNA here is from genome assembly GCF_040937935.1 of Hyperolius riggenbachi. Taxonomy (NCBI): domain Eukaryota; kingdom Metazoa; phylum Chordata; class Amphibia; order Anura; family Hyperoliidae; genus Hyperolius; species Hyperolius riggenbachi. Next base: position 191,608,163 of record NC_090654.1, read on the forward strand.
CCTCAGCCTGTGGGGCTGAAGGCACTTCAGAGATTCCTGGGGTTTGCCAATTACTACAGAAGGTTCATTAAGGGGTACTCTACCATCATCTCCCCTCTCACCAGTCTCACCAGAAAAGGGGCTGACACTCATCACTGGTCACCGGAGGCTCATGCGGCCTTTTCAATCTTAAAAAAACTGTTTTGTTCTGCCCCGATACTGAGGCATGTTGATGTCGCCTTTCCCTTCATCGTGGAAGTTGATGCCTCAGAGGTGGGGGTGGGAGCTGTGTTGTCTCAGAAGTCAGGCTTGCAGGGCAAGCTGCACCCATGTGCCTACTGTTCCCGCAGATTTTCACCCGCCGAGAAAAACTATGACATCGGCAACCGGGAGCTCTTGGCCATCAAATTAGCTTTTGAGGAATGGCGACACTGGTTAGAGGGTGCAGAACACATTATTACAGTTTACACAGATCACAAACATTTGGAGTATATTGAGGGGGCTAAGAGTCTTAGCCCTCGCCAGGCCTGGTGGTCCCTGTTTTTTGCAAGATTTAGATTTGTAATCACGTATACTCCCGGAAGTAAGAATGTCAAGACCGATGCTCTCTCCAGGTGTTTTGAGCCCGAGTCAGTGCAGCCTACAGCCCCTGAGACCATCCTACCCTCAAATGTAGTTTTGGCAGCCACTGAGACCTGGAGAGATTGGGCAGCCACTTTGAGTCCCTACCAACAGGATGTTCCAGAGGGGAAGCCTGAGGGGGTCATGTTTGTGCCACTGCCTTTCCGCTTACAAATCCTACAATTCTTTCATTCTCACAAAAATGCTGGTCATCCTGGAGCCACCAGAACTCAGGATCTATTAGCTAGATGTACTTGGTGGCCTACTTTGGCTACAGATTGTAAGGAGTTTGTAAGAGAGTGTGCGGTATGTGCGAGGAGTAAGCCCTCTCGTCAGGCCCCGTTGGCACTTTACAGTCCTTGCCAGTCCCCAATGAACCCTGGACTCATATTTCCATGGATTTTGTGGGTGAACTCCCTCGGTCTGAAGGCAAGTCGGTCATTTGGGTGGTAGTGGACCGTTTCAGTAAGATGGCACACTTTGTCTCTCTGAAGTGACTCCCCTCGGCCCAGGAATTGGCTGATATCTTCATCCAACACATCTTCCGGCTGCATGGCATTCCGGAAAATGTAGTGTCAGATCGGGGAGTCCAATTTGTTTCAAAATTTTGGAGGGCCTTCTGCCATCAGTTAGACATGGAACTCGCGTTCTCATCAGGCTATCACCCACAGACCAACGGTCACACCGAGAGAGTTAACCAATCTCTGGAACAATTTCTCAGGTGTTATGTTGCTGATGCGCAAACCGATTGGGTAAAGTTCTTGCCGTTTGCAGAGTTTGCACACAACAACCTGAAGAGCTCTTCTTCTGGGTTCTCCCCATTCCAGGTGGTGTCAGGGAGATCACCTAAGTTTGCTCCCTTGCCGGTCGCATCTACTCCATTTCCAGCTCTGGAGGATTGGCAAAGGGCCCTAAAAGAGATTTGGGGAATGGTTAAGAGGAACCTAGGGAAAGCTTTCCAAACCCAGAAGAAGCAAGCAGATAAACATCGGTCTATAGAGTGGAGTTTCTCTCCAGGAGATTTGGTGTGGGTGTCCACTCGTCACTTGGCCTTAAAGCAATTGTCACCCAAGCTGGGCCCTAAGTTTATAGGACCTTTTCCAGTGGCCAAGAAAATTAATAATGTCACGTATGCTGTTGATCTCCCAGTCAGTATGAAAGGTGTGAGATCATTCCATGTGTCCCTGTTAAAACCAGCAGTACAGGTGGACTCCTCTCCCCCCCCCCCCCCTGTGTTGGTGGATGACCAACCAGAGTATGAGATTGAAAAGATTCTGGATTCTCGCCTGGTGCAGAATTCTGTGCAGTATTTGGTCCACTGGAAGGGATATGGCATAGAGGAGAGATCTTGGGTGCCAGATTGTCGCATGCATGAGGAAGAATTAAAGAAAGAGTTCCATGACTTACATCCTGGGAAGTCTGGTGGAGAGTGTCCGGAGTCCACTCCTCGGGGGGGGGGGTACTGTGACGGATTGCGGAGAAACCGCTGCGCGTTCTGGCAGTGAGGCGGCGGAATCCGCGCACAGAGCGGCGGTTTCCCCGCAGCAACATGCTTCTGGTTTGTCTGGACCTAGTAGTGCACACAGATGGAGAGCTACGCGCGCGCCGCAAGACAGGCTTTTTATGCCAGTAGGAGAAGGGTCAGCTGATCGAGGCGGTCAGCTGATCCCAGTAGAGATGAGCGTAATGACCTAATTACGATTTCGCGAAATTTCGCGTAATTAGTGTAATTACGATTATGGCCGTAAGTACATAATTGTAATGAAGAAGGATTTCGCGAAATTTCGCGTAAGCGTAATTTTCGCATTACAATGGGTATTTGTTCATGCCGTAATTTCGCATTAAACGCTACCGTAATTTCGCGTTAATCCGTAACGCTCCGTATAATATAAAAAAGCCGCCGACTTTAAGGGTTAATAGCAAAGCCCCCTTAAATGCTAAGAGCCTCAAATTTGGAGAATATATTAAGGAGATCAGGAGGAATAAGAGGAAAAATTTTTTTTCAAAAAGACCTTATAGTTTTTGAGAAAATCGATGTTAAAGTTTCAAAGTAAAAATGTATACATTTAAAAACCCGCCGACTTTAACGGTTAATAGCAAAGCCTGCTTAAAGTTTAGGAACACCAAATTCCTAGGGTATATTAAGGGGATCAGTGGGAATAAGAGGAAAAAATTTTTTTTCAAAAAGACCTTATAGTTTTTGAGAAAATCGATTTTTAAGCTTCAAGGGCAAAAATGTCTTTTAAATGCGGAAAATGTCAGGTTTTTTTGCACAGGTAACAATAGTGTATTATTTTCATAGATTCCCCCAAGTGGGAAGAGTTTTACTTACTTCGTTCTGAGTTAAAGTCGGCGGGTTTTTAAATGTATACATTTTTACTTTGAAACTTTAACATCGATTTTCTCAAAAAACTATAAGGTCTTTTTGAAAAAAAAAATTTTCCTCTTATTCCTCCTGATCTCCTTAATATATTCTCCAAATTTGAGGCTCTTAGCATTTAAGGGGGCTTTGCTATTAACCCTTAAAGTTTTTTTTATATTATACGGAGCGTTACGGATTAACGCGAAATTACGGTAGCGTTTAATGCGAAATTACGGCATGAACGAAACGCGAAATTTCGCGTTGAAAATTACGCTTACGGTATTTTCAATTACGATTTTAATGGCAATTTCGCTACGCTAATTTCGCATCGTAATCGCAAATTTCGCATGCGTAATTATAGTAATGCGAAATTACGAAAATTTCGGCTCAACTCTAGATCCCAGCTCAGCAGGTGATTGGTTGATGGAAGCTGGGCGGCGCTGTGGAGCGCTTTACTATATATATCTCTTGCTGTTCAGTTGCTGGTTGTCTGGCGTTGCGAATACCTATGTGTTAGCACTCAGACCTTAGTCAGATCCTTCAGTGTGGTGGAACCAGGAGGACCTGGGAATCCACACTTAGCCAGTTCACTGTATTTATTATCTGTGTGTTCTCTAGCATAGTTCCAGGGTGTAGAGTCCACGGACCTCACACCCCAGACTAGGAATATTGTATCTCATCTGTGTTATTCCTTAGACCAGTTCCAGGGTGTAGAGACCACGGACCTCACACCCCAGAACAGGAATATTGTATATCATCTGTGTTATTCATTAGACCAGCCCCTGGGTGTGAGACCACGGACCTCACACTCAAGACTAGGCATTATTGGATATCTGTTTATGAATTGTATCTCTCCTGACTTCTCTTCTGTTTTCTGATTCGGTACCTTCGCATATCTGATCTACTGTTGCCAACCCTGCCTGTCCCTGGTTACCGAATCTGTCTCCTGTCTCTGTACTTTATCTGCCTGTGTGTTGCCGACCCGGCCTGCCCGACCCTTCTGGCTGCCACCCAACCTTTGGGTGCTCAGTCCTCCTGCAGGGGTCCCCTGCTCCTCAGAGGGGGGCCCTACTGCAAAACCAGTCGGGGACTCTCCCTCCTGGAGCCCTTGACTGCAGTAAAGTCTTTCTCTACTTATTGGACCACCTGTTACCCCGGTGGTTCAATTCCTACTGTTACACCAAACACTAACACGCTTCAGGTGTCTAGAGGTTAGTACTATATCTGTATTATTGGTGATTCTGCAGATCATCCATAATCAGGTATAGATCTGTATTCTTGGTGATACTGCAGATCACCAATAATCAGATTCTCTCTGGTTGCTCACACCTATCGTTACAGGTGTATCAAGCTTTGCCTCTTTATAAGCTGACTTACCAATCGCGTCAGCAACCTCATAAATTTAACAAGCTCTGGTCAAAATGGGTCGATTCTTTGGATACAACTATACCCAATCTAGATATTAATGTCTCAGTTCAAGATTAGAGATGGCCCGAACTGTTTGCCGGCGAACAGGAACCGGCTAACTTCCGGTGTTCGCGATCGCGGAGAACCGCAAACTTTTCCGGAAGTTCGATTTGCCCCCATAGTGCATCATTAGGGTCAACTTTGACCCTCTACATCACAGTGAGCAGGCACATTGTAGCCAATCAGGCTACACTCCCTCCTGGAGCCCCCCCCCCCCCTTATAAAAGGCAGGCAGCGTCAGGCATTGGACTCACTCGTGTGACTGCAGTAATTAGAGAAGGGAGAGCTGCTGCTGCTGCTGCAGAGAGAGCTATAGGGAAAGCTTAGTTAGGCTCTTGTAGGCTTGTTAGCTTGCTCCTTGCTGATTCTTATTGCTAAAAAAAGCACCCCTCAACAGTTCTTTTGAGAGTTAATCTTGTTCTTGTGATCTATTTTTGTGTGTGTGTGTGTCACAGACACTTGTGTTTCATAGACAGCCTTGGTAATTCCTACTGTGCCACTGCAGGGCCCAGCACATTCAGTGACTACCTGTGTGTGTGACAGGCAGCTGCAGTTTTGTAATCCCAATCACTGCACCTGTTCACTGTTCAGTGCACCTACTTACCTATACCTACGTGAGCACACGCATTGTTAATACCACCAGTCATTGCACCTGTTCACGGTACCTGTGTGTGACAGGTGCACATTTGTAATACCAATCCCTGCATACCTGTTCACTGCACCTGTGTGACCGCACACTGTTTGGTATACCAGTCTGTGCACAAAGCCGGATTAAGACCATGCAGGGCCCCAAGCAGAATAATAAATTTAGCCCCCCACCACACTGTTGAAAGGATGTCTCCCCAGCATACAGAATCTAACAGTAGTGAGTGCACTGCTCACTTTTTTGTAAATATTCTATTTAATCTTTTCATGGAACAGACAGCACTGAAGATATGACGCTGTGATACTCTGTAGAGCAGTCAGTGTACAGCTTGTCTAACAGTGTAATATTGTATATCTTTTCATGGAACAGACAACACTGAAGATATGACGCTGTGATACTCTGTAGAGCAGTCAGTGTACAGCTTGTCTAACAGTGTAATATTGTATATCTTTTCATGGAACAGACAGCACTGAAGATGTGACGCTGTGATACTCTGTAGAGCAGTCAGTGTACAGCTTGTATAACAGTGTAATATTGTATATCTTTTCATGGAACAGACAGCACTGAAGATGTGACGCTGTGATACTCTGTAGAGCAGTCAGTGTACAGCTTGTATAACAGTGTAAGGTTATTTGCTGTGCAATAACATCAACACACAGCCATTACAGGAGAACTGTAGCGAGAGGTATGTGGAGGCTGCCATATTTATTTACTTTTAAGCAAAACCAGTTTCCTGGCTATCCTGTTGATCCTCTGCCTCTAATACTTTTAGCCACACTCCCTGAACAAGCATGCAGCAGATCAGGTGACATTATTGTCAGACCTGGCATTAGCTGCATGCTTGTTTCTGGTGCGATTCAAACACTACTGCAGCCAAATAGATCAGCAGGGCTGCCAGGAAACTGGTATTTTTTAAAAGATAATAATTATGGCAGCCTCCACATACTTCTCACTACAGTTGTCCTTGAATGTCTAAGGCACTGGCAACAAAAGTGAATACAGCGAGGCAGGTTTAAAGCAAACCAGAGATGAAGGAACTTGAAAAATGAAAAAAAGATTTTATACATACCTGGGGCTTCCTCCAGCCCCATCAGCATGGATCGCTCCCACGCCGCTGTCCTCCGCTCCCTCTATCGCCGGTACTGGGTTCCATCACTTCCGCAGGACGCGGACGGTTGTATGCATGCACAGGAGCTCCCTCCATTTCGCCGGCGCCTGCCTTACGCATGTGCCTGCACAGTACGGAGGGAGTGCACTGTGCGTGCGTCAACTGACTGGCTGAAGAGACGGGACCTGGTACCAGGGGATAGAGGCAGCGGAGGACAGCGGCGTGGGAGCGATCCATGCTGATGGGGCTGGAGGAAGCCCCAGGTGTGTATAAAATCTATTTTTCATTGATCTCTGGTTCTCTTTAAGATCAACTTCATGATTGTTTACACCGAAAATGTGATGGCCCCTTGTACTTCTTTATTGTTGCCTAAGCCTGCCACGTGGCAAATGTGACTGTAATGTCTTGTACACACCATTCAATTTCCAATTAGATAGATAGTAGCAAAAAAGTTTCTGTACCATGTTAGCCAAACAAATTATATAGGTAGAAAAAAACAACGTTTTGTAAAAAATAATACCTTTTAATGGCTAACTAATAGAGTTAAATGATGCAAGCATTAGATAGATGAATTAAATCAATTATCTGAAAAGTCAGAATGTATTTCCAATCATTTTTTTTATCATTTTCCAAAGACCTCTATACAAAATTGATCAGAAAAACGATCGGAAATCAGAATCGGATCAAGATCGGATCTGTCAGAAATAATCCACCAATGAAAGCAGCTCGTGACCGGCTCACAGGAACTCTGCAGATAGACCTATCTATCTGACGGGAAATTGCATGGTGTGTACCGGGCATTCGAGTTGTGAGTATCTCGTAAAGCAAGATTGGAGTTTATTCACTGCAAGACCAAATTAGTCAGTTTCACTCCCTCATTCTCACTAGTCATACACAGGTCAATAATGCCTCAATATGTCTAGCCAATTGATCATTATTCCATTCAATTGGTTAGTGATCAACCTCTGTCACAGCAAGTTTCATTCTGATAGGCTTCAGCAGAACTGTATCAAGCTTCAATCAAACTGCAAGTGCTAACTGCAAGTCCACTCCTGTCCTGCCCCCATACCACAGACATTGATAAACAGCACAATATCGCTTAAAAGCTAATCGATTGGATATGTATGAGCAATAGATTACTGGAAGATTCAATCAAAATGGATGTGTGCATAGCCAGCTTTAGATATTTTTTTGGGCAACTAGGGTGATAAAATTAAGGTCAAGTTCAGCAATCATAGGAACCAACTGTGAACATCACCAGCAGAACTCTTATCTCTGTTAGTAGAACATTGCTGCAGAGATCTAAAGACTGAAGAGTTGAACAGAGACAATAAACAGAACAGAGACAGACAATAAATCTTTATGTGCCTCTTATGTGGGAGATAAAATTAAGGCTAATAAGTTCAGCAAAGACCGGAACTAAATGTAAACATTATGAACAAAAGTCATAGGCTTTTGAACAAATTATGATGCTACTATGAAAAAAAGTTTAACTAACTACAGATGTTTTTGCCACATCAAGTTTCTCTAAGCTAAGCTAGCAAGCGGCTCCTGTATGAAGAGATCACATTCCAGCACCCAGTCTGTGTCTGACAGCTCTGAGCTAAGGGGAGGGGGGGTAACTCTGTGTGTGCCTGCTTCTTATCTTTGTAGTAGAGAATTGCTGCAGAGATCTTGTATTTAAAGACTGAAAGAGTTACTAAAGGACTACATGAACAGAGGCAAGGCATCTTTATGGGGCCCTTTTGACCTCCTGGGGCCCATGAGCAGTTGATTAGTTTTCCTGGTTGAAGATCCAGCTCTGTCTGTGCATGCCTGTTAACTGCACCTGTGTGACAGCTGCATATTGTATTGTAATACCAGTCACTGCTACCTGTTCACTGCACCTGTGTGACCGCACGCTGTTTAGTATACCAGTCCGTGCATACCTGTTAACTGCACTTGTGTGAAAGCTGCACATTGTATTGTAATACCAGTCACTGCTACCTGTTCACTGCACCTGTGTGACCGCACTCTGTTTAGTATACCAGTATGTGCATACCTGTTAACTGCACCTGTGTGACAGCTGCATATTGTATTGTAATACCAGTCCCTGCATACCTGTTCACTGCACCTGTGTGACCGCACACTGTTTAGTATACCAGTCCATGCATACCTGTTAACTGCACCTGTGTGACAGCTGCACATTGTATTGTAATACCAATCCCTGCATACCTGTTCACTGCACCTGTGTGGCCGCACGCTGTTTAGTATACCAGTCCGTGCATACCTGTTAACTGCACCTGTGTAACAGCTGCATATTGTATTGTAATACCAGTCACTGCTACCTTTCACTGCACATGTGTGACTGCACATTTTATTAGTCAAGTCAGTGCATACCTTTCACTTCATACCCCCGATATGGACAAAACAGGTAGAGACAGAAGCAGACCCAGAGGCAGGCCACCCGGCAGGTCTGTTCGAGGTCATGCTGGCGTGATTTCGTGTGGCCCTGGCCCAAAGTACAGTGTTCAGAAGAAGGCACGTCCCATCAACTCCCAAGATTGTCAGGATGTGGATGACTATTTAACACAGAACACCTCATCTTCCGCATCCACCAGCGCTACTCCAAGTACCACATCCGCTACATTTGAAACCTCGCAGGAGTTATTCGGTGGGGAATTCACTGATTCACAGCCATTATTGTTACAACAAGATGAAGGCGCTAATCAAGTTACACCACCTCATATTTCTGAGTTAGGCGACACTATGGACGTAAGGTGTGAGGAGGAGGATGATGAAGTGCCTGCTGTTGGTGCAGTTTTGGAGGTGTCTGATACAAGCGAAGCTTTGGAGGATGATTATGATGATGATACTGCCATGGATGCCATGTGGGATCCTAAGATACACGATGACCAAAGGGACAGTTCAGAGGGGGAGTCAGAGAGGAGTAGGAGGAGACAAGTTGCTGAAAGAAGCAGGGGGAGCTCGTCATTAGAAACAGCTGGTGGCAGTGTCCGGCGCCATGTATTGCCACCTATGTACAGTCAGCCAACATGCCCTTCAACGTCAGCTGCTGACACCACCATAGTGCCCACACCCCAGGGTGGCTCAGCGGTGTGGAAATTTTTTAGTGTGTATGCCAAAGATCAAAGCAATGCCATCTGTACTCTCTGCCGCCAAAAATTGAGCCGTGGAAAGGCCAACACCCACGTAAGGACAACTGCCTTACGAAGGCACATGCTGAAAAGGCACAAACTGCAATGGGAAGACCATCTGAGCAAAAGCAGCACACAAAAGCAAAGCCACCCTCCTTCTCCTCTTGCTCCTTCAGGTGCATCATCTTCTTCAGCTTTCTCCCTTGCACCTTCACAATCACAGCCAACCTCCTCCACTCCGCCTCTCACCTTGAGCGGCTCCTGCTCCTCTGCCCACAGCAGTAGCCAGGTGTCCATGAGGGAAATCTTTGAGCGGAAGAAGCCAATGACTGCCAGTCACCCCCTTGCCTGGCGTCTGACAGCTGGCTTGGCGGAACTGTTCTCCCACCACCTGTTACCATACCAGCTGGTCAGCCAGGTCTGCCTGGTCTGCCAAGCACGGTCAGGGCAGGTACATTACTTACACAGCCCATTGGGTCAACCTGGTGACCGCTGGCAAGCAGGGAGTACGTGGCTGTGCAGCGGACCTAGTGCCACCTCCATAGCTTGCAGGCAGGCCTGCTGCCACCTCCTCTCCTCCTGCTCCACCCTCTTCGCTGTCATCCTCCTCCTCCTCCTTGGCTGAGTGGAAGTTCAACTCTACTGGTGCTGCGATTTCCTCTCCAGATACACAGCCCCAGCTCCCCAGGGCCTTTGCTGCATGCCAGTGTCATGCCATCTTAGACATGTCTATACTCAAAGCGGAGAGTCACACTGGAGCAGCTCTCCACAAACAGGTTGATCAGTGGCTGACCCCGCACCAACTGGAGATCGGGAACGTGGTGGGTGACAACAGCAGCAATCTCATTTAGGCTTTGAATTTGGGAAAGTTGACACATGTACCCAGCATGACACATGTGCTCAATCTCGTAATTCAGAGATTTGTGTCTAAGTGCCCAGGCTTACAGGACATCCTAAAGCAGTCCAGGAAGGTGTGTGGGCATTTCAGGCAGTTTTACACGGTCTTACACGCTTTGCCGATATTCAGCAGAGAAACAACTTGCCAGTGAGACACTTAAATTTGCGATAGCCCGACTCGCTGGAATTCGACCCTCCTGATGTTCGACCGCCTGCTACAACAGGAGAAAGCCGTCAAACAGTAACTCTACAACTACAGTCAAAGGACACAGTCTGGGGAGATGGGGACGTTCTGGCCGAAGTAATGGACACTGATGCGATATGCCTGCAGGCTCATGCGGCCGTTTGGGGAGGTGACAAACCTGGTGAGTCACAGTGAAGGCGCCATCAGCGACTTGATCCCATATGCCTTCTTCCTGGAGAGTGCCGTGCGTAGAGTGGTGGACAGGGCCGGTTCAAGTAACAATGGGGCCCTAGGGCAAGATTAGCCTGGGGGCCCCCCAACAGACACCCCCTGACGAAAAAGCGTCATTAGAGGCCCTTTGTTGCAGCTAAATTTCCCTCCTGGGCCCCTGAGCTGGCTGCTGACCCTCCCCCAATCACCTCCCAACTTAACAGACTCTGCAGAGTCCCTGGGGAGCAACAGTTAAGATGGGGAGGGACAACTTGGGGGCTCCTACAGGCCCTGGGGCAGCTGCCTATTTTTTTCTATGGTAGCTCCGGCCCTGGTGGTGGATCAAGCTGTGGAGGAGCGTGAACAGGAACAGGAGGAAGAGTTGTGGGATCAATTCTCAGCAGAAGCAGATGATTCCTCAACACCTGCGGCAGCACAGAGGGGGGAGGAGGAGGAAGAGTCATGTGGGGAAGAGGAGTCAGATGATGAGGAAGGTGTTGTTTTGGAGGAGGAGGATGAGGCGGAAGAACAACCGCAGCAGGTGTCGCAGGGGGCTTGTGCTGCTGAACTTTCCCATGGTATTGTTCGTGGCTGGGGGGAGAAGGAGAACTTAGCTGACATAACTGAGGAAGAGCAAGAGGAGATGGATAGTACGTCTGCATCCAACTTTGTGCAGATGGCATCTTTCATGCTGTCCAGCCTGTTGACGGGACCCCTGTATAAAAAAACTCACGGGGAATAAGCTGTACTGGGTGGCCACGCTACTAGACCCTCGGTATAGGCACACAGTGGCGGAGATGTTTCCAAATCACCAGAAGGCAGAAAGGATGCAGCACTTGCAGAACAAGCTGGCAACTATGCTTTATAATGCGTTTAAGGGTGATGTTACAGCACAACGAAATAAAGGTACCACTGCCAGTAATCCTTCTCCCATGTCCATGCAGGCAAGGACAGGACGCTCCAGCTATCTCATGGTGATGTTGGACATGCGGACATCCTTTAGTCCAACGCCTCGCCTTAGCGCTTCCGGATCCACCCTCCACCAACGCCTGGACCGGCAGGTAGCCAACTACCTGGTCTTAAGTGTGGACACTGTGAGCAGCGATGAACCCTTGGACTACTGGGTGCGCAGGCTTGACTTGTGGCCAGAGCTGTCACAATTTGCCATCCAACTTCTGTCTTGCCCTGCCTCAAGCGTCCTGTCAGAAAGGGCCTTCAGCGCAGCTGGAGGCATGGTCACTGAGAAGAGAAGTCGCCTAAGTCAAAAAAGTGTTAAGTACCTCACCTTTATCAAAATGAATGAGGCATGGATCCCGGAGGGCTACTGCTCGCACAAAGACTAAGTCAGTCCCCGCACACAGCATCTCTGCCTGCACGCCGTGTGACTGCCTGCCCCATGACTAAGTCGCCTCCCCATTGAAGTCTATTGAAGTTCACATGTTCGCGAACGTTTGTGGAGGTTCGCGAACGCGGTTCGCGAACCGAAAATCGGAGGTTCGGGCTATCTCTATTCAAGATATTGTCCAATAACTGTCCATATAATCCTGATGCATACTACGGTATGTTCCTTTTTCTGGAGTTTCTAGCCTTGATTTCTATGTGATTATAAGGAGTACATTATGCTACCTACATATATCCTCTTGGATGATATATGCTGGCGATATTACCTATTTGTCCATAGCAACTGGTATCTGATGTCTTCAATTTCATGATCAATGCTTGGATTGTAACCCACCCAGGTAAATGTTTATGTTTTCTTTGTTTTGTTTGTATTTTGCTCCTTTTTGGGAGCTGTTTTTGTATGTTTATTTTTTTTTTCAATAAAAATTCTCTTATAAAAAAAAAGATTTGGGGGAATGGGGGGGAGGGGAGGGGGTCTTTAGCATCCCCCAGGCCTCTAGTTTCTCTCCGAGCCCTAGGCAACTGCCTAGGTTTGCCTTGGAGATGATATGGCTCTGCCCAGGGGAGTGGAGGGGGTGATTTTCTTTCTTACCTACCACAACAGCCATGTAGCCTAGGAACTGCTCGGTTTCAGGAAACAGAACTCAAGAGGTTTCTAACTGTTTATTTCACTTCAGTACTTGACTCT